>NC_090443.1:741788364-742395864 GCF_031143425.1 Pleurodeles waltl
TGCTATGGAGGACTTTCTGGCAGATGGACTAAGAAGGGCTCACCATGAAACACACTGGCAGGAAAGGAACTCTCCAGTTTATACATTTGATATGTAAGTATACCAGTTTGCAACAGGAGAAAATGCAAAATGCCAAGCCAGCATGTATCCACAATCCCAATCTCGAGGGAATGCTTTCGACATACATTGGTTAGGGATATTTGCATGTGCTGTCCCCGCATGGATGCTCTATATGTAGTCAGGAACGTGTAGTAAATGCCAGTGGTTTCCTGATATGTTGAATAGCAATGGACGCTGGACACCCTCACCCGCTCGGCCAACGAAGAGGGAGCCTGCCAGTCCATGGGTACTTGGTGCCCTGTCCAGAAATCAGCCTCGCTTATTTGACCATCTCCCAAGAGTTGATGACAGTCCTAAAAGAGGCACGCCATCCTACAACACGTGCCTGCTACGCCGCAAAGTGGAAATGTTTCGGTTGCCATTATCTCTCTCCAGTTCGTGATTTCAGTTTGTACATGTTGACATTGAAACAGTATGGATTAACGTACACACTTTTTTTTCTTTGACAGTTGCTAACTTCCTTACTTAAATAATAAGCTGTCAAGAATGGAGCATTTGTTACATGTACTCGATGTAAGAAGAAATACAGTTATTGCACAAAATTGATTTTCACTGCAAACTAACTATTTTTTGGTTTTGGCCAGCAGTGTCAGACCTGGCAATACGCGTAGTATGTCGCATACAAATAAGTTATGTTTCTGCCAGTCCACTGCTCCAGGCTCTATCTTGACTAGAGCCCACATTTAAGACAGGAGATACCATGGCCTTTCCAGATAACATGCTCCTTGCTGACACATGCAGTGCATCAATGTGGTTATTTGTGCACACTCCACTTCTATGTGGCTATTCAGCATTAAGGGGAGACTCTAGTCGGCAAGGCAGTTTTAAAGACCTTTTTAAACCAATTATCCAAATCTTCAGTAGATAGATGCTGCAAACAGAAAATAATAACATATCTGTAAGCATAAGTTTGTTGTTTTTTATACATTCTTAATCGATATTTATTTTATCAGAAAATTGCTCAAAACAAGTATAGGCTTTCATTCTTGGAAGACAAACCTCTGTGTTTAATAGGCAGGTCCAGTAGCACTCAGTCTGTCTCCTCACCCCCCCCCCCCTTTGAAATGAAAGCAGAGAAGGGAGCCCTGTATGAGGTGCAGATATGTATCATATATGCCTTGTTCATCCGTAACAAAGGTGTCACTCGTTTCACTCTGAGCCACCAACTTGACTACCCCTTTAAAATACTTCTAAGTAAATGTGAAACGTTGATTAATGATGTTTTCTGATCTTTTTATTCATTCAGCTCCATCACAGCGACCAGCCTAGCAATGAGTAGGAAATATCAAAGATAACTTTCCTTCACCCACGGCCCCTCCCCGGACTGCTCCTACAGGAGACTCGTAGTGCAGCCTCTAGTGACCCCTGTGCCCAGTGGCATTTCTGTTTAAGGATTCAGGTTCCTGCAAGCTCTTCTCCCTCACTTTCCACTCGTACTGCTCTTCACCGAGTAGTCCTCTCCTCCCACTCTCTTCTTCGGATGTTGCTTTCCTTTCTGTCTCTTTCTGCTCCTATGGTTTTCCTTCACTCTCCACTCTTCCGCACAGCCTGCTCACCCCACTTTCCAGTTCCTCGAACAGACTTCTCTGATTGGTGAATCCGTTTGGAGTATGATGTTGGTGGGCGTCCTTCCACCAAATTGCCATTATTTATCAGCCAACATCCCAGATGCCTTCAAGTGAAATCCACAGTCCCTGGGAGGCAGTGACAGAGAGGAACATAAAGCCACCTACAGGAAAACTAAGAATCTCTATTCAAAACGTTGTCCTCATAGAGGATTCTTGTCACACATCTTTAGTAGATTCACATGTTACCCTCTGACATGGGATCCTCCTCCCTAGGATAACATTGTAATATAGAGACACACTTCATACATGATTAATGGGAACAAAGTCATATGGCGTGCAGTGGAAATATCCAGTCTGGGTTGGAGGGGGGGCTGTCTCAGAGCATTTTGGGCTTTAGAATGAAGTAAGGAAGAGTCATTAGATTCATGATGAAGCTGAAACAAAGTTTGTGAGAAAAAGTTGTACTTTTCTGGACCTACCACTAGATGGCCAGTGTATCAACTTACAGCACAACAAGCTGATCACTATAGATACATATTATTTTTACTTCTGAAGCCACAGGATCGCTGCAGCCCTCTCCCACAGCTTCCTTTGATATCTTAACAATAATTTTAGTTCAAGGTAATTGGATTTTGAGGCACATGTTACACATTTCCTTCTAATAAAAGCCTAGGATAAATGTCTGCTGGTAGACTCTAACCATCCCAGAGCCCGGAACCTTGCAGCTGCTTGTTCGGCATGGTCCGCATCTATACTTCACTGAACAGCAAGTTCCGGTAAATACCATGAATGAAGCCCAACAGCCAGCGCATGAAACGTTTTTTTGTCATTTCTCCAAATAAAATATGTAATTACACAATGATTGTGAATGTTTTCCTTCGTTTTGTAACTGGGATCCATACAGTGGAACACACAGGGCGTTGGAATCCATTTCCATGTGCATGAAAACATGACTCTTCTGATGATGTCATCTGTTTCTCAACTCAGAAGCCTTTGTCTTGGCAACTGTCATCCGGACTCCCTCGCACTCCTTGGGTCCACCTTCTCTGCGACCTTCAGTTAGCAGATGTCCCGCTCGCGCTCATTCCCTGCTGCTTTGGTCAGTGTCCAGTTTACCTAACCATTTCTTGAATGTACTCCAAGTCTTCTTGCAGTGATACTAATTGCCGTGTTTCTCTCCTTCCTCGCCAGCTTTCTTCCTGTGGACCCGGGTCTGGCGTGAGCCTTCCCACAGAGGTCTGCGTCCTCCCGCAGATTAGCAGCAGGCAGTGAATGTTTCTTCTGTTTACACAAAACACATTTTAGTGGGAAGTCTCCGCTCCATGCAAGGTTTCCGATCAATGCTCCACTCTTTGTTCAGATTGAGGATTAGTTGCTTGACTGTCAGGGTTGTGTGAACAGGAGACGCCCTTCTTAGTGACATTCGGCAAGTCTTCAGTTCTCTTGTGCCTTGTTGAGAGTCTTTAGTTTGCAAAATTCAACAAGTCTTAAGTTCTGTTTTTCAGAACGTATTTAAAACTGCCACTGATGCACTATGCTTGAGTTACAGCTGACCTTCAAACAGATATGTAGTGGTAATCTCTTCCATTTGATACTATCCTTTATTATTCTAAGGTAATTCTATGAATTTAGTAATCTTTTGGCTATTATTTTTTTCTGGGTGGGGCACTGACACTGCTGCAAGCTTTGTGTTAGCCACAGTCCAGCATCATCATTATAATCTGGTGTTTTAAAAATGCACTCTTAGTATGAGAGTGTGTCTCTTTTCTTCCAGAAGGAATTGACTTTCATCTGCTTGTTGAAAAAATAAGTTTGCCTTTGTGTATCCAGTCTGAATCCAAACGATGTTGATTGTGATACCTTCTTTTTACCAAACTGGAAAATAATCAACACTTTTGCATTTGTTTCGATGTCTTTGTAAACCTTTTGGGAGAATTCAAAGCTGCTTTGAACTTTTTGTCTTCATCAGAGATCCAGGAATTCCAGAGCTGCACTTTGAAGCCCAGTGTCTACCTCAGCTTCTTCCTCTCCTTGTTCCAGTATTGCCCATGGTGGTTCCATGATGTTCTTTCTTCTGCCCTCTTTGGTCTATGGTTGTGGTGAGCGAGCCCCACCATGGTCCCTGCTGCCTATGACTGTGCACATGGAATTGTGGAAGGTAGCATAATCGTGTGCACAGAATGAAGAATTTCTCACATGGCTACTTCAGTTTTTCCGATACCATTCCAGAGTTATGCGGACCACCTGGGTATCGCAATCCATGCATTATAACACAACTACACTGTGAATACTACATCTGAATGCGTATGAGGGATACTTGTCATAGGAATCCTGTATGGTGACGCTTCTGGTTTGCCTATTTCCCTTGGGTTAGTTGCCCCAGAGCTCTCTTTTTGTTCCTTCAATTCTTTGCCATTTTGTGGATTTTTACTTCATTCATGAAGCCTGAGACTGTGAACTTATTTTTCAGTTTGCGTCAGTCCCGCCTGTGTCCTCTGTATCTTCTACTGCACTCTTCTCCTCCTAAGCCTCTGGAGGTATTTTTAGGACATGTGGGCTCTTTTCAACGTTTCAGTTGCAGCATCTCTTCTGATGCTTCTTATCCATTCGCCCCGTAGAAGGGGCCGAAGGAACAGGCTTTGCAGGGTCCCTTTGGAACATTATTCTTTCCTGGAAGAAAATTATGCTAAGGCATCTTTGAATCCCTCTGGCATTTTGAAGTGTCATCTTAAGGATCCTATTTGTGGAAGCTTATGTAAAGTATCATAGTAGCATTCAATTTTCAATTAGTCCGACAGGTTTCAAAACCTGCAGTACCTGTTGCTGGGAGCTATTGATGCCTTTGTTGTATCCCAGAATGCTTGTGCTTTTTTATTGACAGCTCCTTACCTGAGTCTTACCATTGCAAATATTTGATGGGTGTGCATGTGGGTCAGTGAAGTGAACTGTGGTTTTGTTTGCAGCACACCTTTTAATGCTATAAATATTGCATGTACATTTATTTGGTTGTTTGTCCATACTTTTCAGATGCACCCTATGGTTGCTTTAACTCTGGAAGTTTATTTTCTGGACTTCATAGCGTTTTGCAGGAAAACCACTCCACCAACCCTAATATTAAACATGCATTTGCATAGCCAATGGGTCTCGCCTTTGGGACCTTAAAAGCGTTTAACCATGCTGCAGCAGATTATCCTGGGTGCAGTGCTGCCAGGGATTAAAGAGCTCTATACCGTTGCTACAAACAACCCTGAAAAAATACCTACTGACTTGGAGAAAAAATGCAGCATAATATTGAAAGCGGCCAGGTTAGAGTCTCGGCAGTTCCACAAAAAAAAAGACAAAACTTAAGTTCTAATCTACGGAACAGTTAATTGAAAAAAGAACAATAATATGAAACATTAAGAATGCTGCTGAGCTGCAAAGGCTCCAAAAGCATATCAGGAATTGAAGTTTGTTTACACATACATATTCCGCTACATTCTGGTTGTCAAATGGCATCAGCTGAGCGTATTTAGTGGCACGAGCCAAGTGCCCCGAAACAAACCATTGTGGATACTGAGCAGGAAACTGACAAGCCAAAGCAAAAGAAAAAAGTAGTGCACCCACACAAACATATATCGGCGATCGTGCAATAATCCATGTTACACGGTCAGTCGCCAGGGCAGGAACAAAACCGCCAAAAGGCAGGACAAAAGTAAAGCATTTACCAAAGAAACCAAAGGAATTTTGAAAGGCAGACCATGGAAAGAATGAAAGCGATGGGTGTGGTGCAAGCCCACAGATGTAGATTACAGCATGTCGATAGACAGCGCACGCACGCTGCCTAGGTTCAACCTAAAAAGCGCTATGGAGGGAGAAGCAGCCAAGGGGAGGGGAATGGGAAGAAGTAGTAGTACCTCAATCATGTCAGGAGCATCGGATGGGTGCTGAATAATCTGTGCTTGGTCTTTGCTCCACAGAGACAAACAGAACTGACATTTGGACTGAGCTGGCCAGTTAGGATGCACAGAATACAAACTGGAGCTAACAAATGATGAGCAGTGGGTGGGCTGCAAGACCTTTAACAGAATTGTATTGCAGGCTCAACACTAAAAAGTGCTGCTGGTAGACTAGTCATAGGCATGTTTTGCTTCATGAAAGTCAGTTGCTATTTCAGAGACTTTGCTCAAGAGTCCATCCAGTGTCATGCCCTCACTGATTAATTAATTATGTAAAACAAATACACAGGAGAGAACAAAACACACAATCCTGGCCCAGACCGCAGATAAAGCAGAACATTCCAGAAACTAAAATCATGAATTTCTGCCATTCCCTGCAAATCAGTAAGTAGAGCGTTATAAGATCTTTTGGGACGCAAAGGCAACTCAATGTCCACAACCTGAATTTTGGAGGGAACTTCAGCAAGCAAAATAAACTGTAAGAAAATGTTGTCATATAAACACATCTCCCCATGGTTTGGTAGGGGTAGTCAGTTGTAGTATTCACATACTTAGTCAATTTTGCTTACTAAACATTCATCACCTTTTGTGCGGTGATGAGTTAAAGAGGCAAACGCAAATTCAGGTTTCAACTGCTTTTAAAATTACGAGTTTAGGAAACTGGTGGTCTAAAATGTGAACATGCTAATTATTTTGAAGTGTGTGTGTCTATAAAAGATACTAAGCAGATGTCATTGATTTGGCAAGACCTTCCAAATTTTGCACTTTTTTATATTAAACTGACTAATGTTTGGGTTTCTACGGAGAACTTTTGGTAGTCACAAAAGGGAATGTGACAAATCAATGTTATGGGGACAACGTTTATTTAATTAAATAACCTCCTACAGTAAAACCTCAGTTGTATTGCGCTGAACACCTTTAACCTGCCACTCCATGGTCTTAGCAGGCCACTTCAATGGCTTAAATTACAAGGCTTTCAAAGTAATTTTAAAGAATACTCAAACCAAGACTCTCAAAAATGAAACTTTCTGCCAAGTCCTTGCTGTGGGGCAAAACGATGGAGGTGGCACAATGGCTTTTCTGCACAGAAATGATTGCCAAGGTCAATATAACGTTTTTCTTATCTCAAATTATCTGAGAATGAAAAAAAACCGAGGTTGTTGAGACAAGATAGTGGGTCAGTAGGCAGGCCACCGGAATTATGTGATTGTGCAGCTGTTTGCGGGATTTTGAATTTTCCACAGTTTGCAGATTAAGAAAAAAAATGTTTCTAGCTTAAATGGATCAAGTGTCACTAAAAAATTGTGAAGTGTTCGAGCACAGTTGAAGGCCCTTCATGAAGACTTGACAGGTCATTTTTAAGTTACTTGTTTCTATATTTTGTTGTCAAACTGGAGCCAAAGAGCGAAGTATTTGCCCAGACTGTATTACCATGAGTAAAAATTTGCTGCGTGAGGCACAATTTGCTTTGTGTTGCCACATAATTCAGTGATCCCCTGCCACATAATGTCAGTGTCCCTAGTGTAGGCGATCACTCTACTTTATATCTCATAGGACAGTGAAGCCCCACCACCAATAACTTCTGATCTGACCTCAGTGCCTTTCGAAAACGTCCCCAACCAAAACAGTGTCCAAGGTCAAACCAGTTGGAGATAGCCGGTCTTAATTTAAAGGCATAGGAGAGAGCAGGGGAAACTTCTGCATTCAAGATGCATTATAGTGAATGATCATTAGATTCCAGGGGCAACTAGTGCTCTAATAAATATCACAGATAGATCGCTATTGCGAGGCAAAAACTACAAAAGAAACCAAAGCAACAAATGTACAGATAAATGATGAATATCTCTGATACGACCGATCTTCATTCCAGAACGGGCCAGGACTCCTAGGGTTGACTTGGTCCCCGGTCCTGGTGGCTTGGTCCTGGAAGTAGAATGAAAAGTTCAGTGGCGCCAAAGGACTAAAAATGCTTTTGTTATTTAAACAAAGAAACAGCACCACACAAACGCATGGGATGAAAGCCATGGGCACTTTCTAACTTTTGTGATCAAAGTTATCTTCATATGCTGAGCTTTCTGCCCCAAATAGCAGAACAGGCCTAAGTACAAACTTCAGGAGACAGAGAAGGGAAAAGAACAAAGATAGGCCGACAGAAAAACTAAAGTAGAAGGTTGAGGTACATGTGCCTAAATCAAGGTGACAAGAAGTTCAACAAGGGCGCTATGACAAAATGTGCTTATGTAGAGTTTGTAGTGGTCTAATGTTTCTTGACAGGCAGCAGAACAAGAATGGAAGGGTGCCAGTCTCTCGTACGACATAGCATTTTTACAGCACCACTGTTAGCATACCTTTATGAATCCTTCGTGAACTGCGCTTTCAACTCCTGATTTTGAAGTTTTCGCATATCGTACATTCACTGTGAAAACTACATAAAATACAAGAGCAAACATTACACTAAGGTATTACTGAAATTAAATCTGTACAGAAATAATGTAGAGATAATCAAGATATGTTACATTAAAATACAGTACATCACCACCATCAAGAAGCCCCCACCTCGCACTAGCTCATGAAATGTTTCGCCCTCAGAATAACTCCATCATTAAAACGAACTCCCCACTACAGCTGCATAAAGAGGGCTAAGGCGCACAGCATTTCGGAAAATGTCAGTCGTACATGACCCACAAGTTGATTCACGTTCACCAACCCGCAAAAATGTGGAATCAGTGCTCTGTACTCACCTGTATCCACCTGTTGCACGTAATTTAATATGCATCGTGGTGATGCCAAGATCCTTGCATCGCTGGGCCACATCCTGGGCTGCCAGCATGGCAGCATATGGGGAGGATTCATCTTTGTCGGCCTTCGCTTTCATTCCACCAGTCGCACAACATGTTGTTTCCCTGGAAAGACATGGGTAATTATCAGAACTGTAGATAGACCTGTAACAAGTATGAAGTCAGGGTGGTATCAGTCTCACGCCGGCAAGAAAATGCGTGTTTTCCTGCCACTGAGGACCAGCCATGGAGCGGCGGGGCAGTTTTTGGGGCCAATTGTGTGCATTTCAGTGTATGTCTTCAATCAAACTCGAAGCATGGCTTAGGTGAAATTAGGTAGTTTTCAATTATGACATCAAAATGTCATTACTGAGCAAAAGAAACTGGATTGGATGGAAGAAGAAACGTAACATTGTGGAGCTGTGAGAAACATGCTAGATGCAGCAAACGGGTGACTTACTCAGTGACGTGGACGAATGTGTAGTTGAAGGAAGCGAAAATATGGCACACCCCAAACTCATTTGCACCCTCTGCAATTTGGGTTCCCAGGCTGATGACCTGTTCTTCCTTCTTTTCCTTGCCCTTTCGTGGAGCCATTTCTGTATAAGGAAAAGGTAGACTGGTCAGACGCAAAACAATGGCAATGAAGTGAAAATAAATAAGCAGGTTTAGATCACATTATTCCATAAGATGACTGCCATACCCCAGAAAGCCAACAAGTCCCACGTATCTCGAGTGTGTGTGAACAGTGAGCGACAGACTTAGACCTCATTGAAGTACAATACAACATAAATTAAAAAACTTAGTCTCATATTTTCAGAATTCCGTCTTAATCTGCTAACGGGCGCGTGCCACAATGATATTGAAAAAATTGTCAATTCTAAAAAAAAAAAAAAAATTGTCAGGGACTTGCATGTCGGCACCGTTTTATATTCATAACTCAAATGTTTATATCAAAATACATTCCAACAACACTCCCCTTAAACGAAACCTCTGTCACAAAACAACACAAATTATCAACAAAACTACCAGAAATTCTGGCAATTTCTAGCACAAACATTACTTCACACTCAGCAATTGCTGGTACAAAAAGTTTGTCCAGCTGAAAGGAAATAAGTCTCATGTTTACAAATTACTTTTAATTGTTTTACACTTCTAACAATGGATGCAGAACGGACATTGTCATGATCCCCTCCCCTTGCGGTGTTTAGGTCCCTTGAAGAAAAATATATCCTAAACTGAAAAACATGCGTGTTAAATACGGAAGAATAGAACCGGAGCTTTAAACTGCATAGCAATACATTTGCTGGAGTAGAGTCTAACATTCGGGGGCCCAGGAACAAGTCAGGATGTATAAAGGTGTGAGATCAGGTTAGTCTCCCCAGAGGGGAGGAAAAAAGACCAAGCACAAAACCTGCAAAAAATGTACTGGAAGACAGACTTTATAGTGCGAATATCAGCAAGAGTCCAGGCATAAGACGTGGCATAACCAGCAGTGAAAGGGGCCCAACTGACATCCGACTACCTAGCACTCTCATTTTACGGGAACATGTACTCATCGCTACAAAGTATACACGAAAGAGAGAGGCTACGCCTCAGTGTGCCGTAAGCTATACAAGAAAACAAGCGCCAGAGTTCGGCTTTCACAGAGCGGGGGTGGGGGGGGGGGGTATGGAAAAAAGAACAAACACAGTGCTGGAAGGCCAGGGGCAGGCATGGGAAGGGGGCTCGGCCGGGATTCCTTCCGCTGGGATCCTTCCCTTCTCTCCAGGCTGAGCGAAGAGAGCAAGGCCAGGATCAAGGGACCCCTTAAAGGGGCAATGCCAGTTATAGCCTGTGGGGCAAAGAGCTGCCCTTGCAGTGTTGTGTATGTTTTTGTGCCGGTTTCTCGTTTTTTACATTGTATTTAGTTTTTCTATATAAACTGCAAGTTGCATTTTCGCTGTATTTAAATGCAGGCTGTGTGATCATGCTCATACAAACATCACACCTGCAGTCACTAATCAGCAGAGCACTCCCTTTGAAGAAGCTGCGGATCACAGCAGCTGGTCTTTTCTGGCTGTGGCCAACACAAAAAGGAAATTAAAGCGCTCATTCCAAGCCAAGCATGGGAGCTAAGATAAACGAAGTGGCCCTAGAAAAGCCAGCCTCTGCTGTTGGTTTTATGTTTGTAGAGGGTGTTGGAGGGGAGGAGGGACTTGCCCGAGGAACCGTGGCTACTCTGGAACACCCACCCACAGTGTAAAATGATCAGGCAAAAACTAAAAAAAATAAAATAAAAAAGTCCCCTACAGAAGATGTAAACAGGACATAGCATAATTATACAGTTGTGGGTCTCTGCTCCCAAAGAGAAAAAGACAGGCCCAAAGGGCAGAACTGACCACTAGCAAGCAAGGATTTTTAAAGGACACTGCAACCAACAAATGAAAACGCTTTGAATCCACAGTATAAGTATACTTAAAAAGTATACAAGTGGTCGAACGCTTCCGCTCGACTTAAAAAAAAAAAAAGCCTAAGCTCAGTTTGCAGATACCAGATGTAGGGAAGGTGTTCGTCATGTTCTCGAGTTTGTGGATTTGTAGATTTGGCTTTATACAAAAGCATACAAATCAATTATGATACAGAACATTCACCTGTAGTAATAAAATCATTGTCAATACATCATATAGCCAAAATAATTTAGAAGCTTATTCTCAGCTTGCACATTTTTTGAGAGTGTGTGGGGCGGGTAAATAAGTTCAATGCATTGGTAATTGTTCGTTCCTTGGCTGTGCAAAGCCCATATTGGAGATAGTATTGTCCCTGAGATATAAACCCATAACAAATAACTACATGTGCAATATTCTGTGTAACAGCCTTGCACAGGCTACAATTATGATTCCTGCATTGTGAGATAAAGCTGCCCTGAGTTATCTTAAGTGATAAACCTCCTGTTCTTGCGTTAATGAAATACGTCCGCAAGTAGAGTTTATCATTTATGTATATAGTTGTATGTGAATTTCGCAGGTTTTGATGACCATCTATTTTTTTTCAGTTTTCCAAATACTGCTGAAACTAATAATTTTACTGGATACCCGTTCAGATGTGTTATTGACCCAGAATTAATAGTAAGGAATCCCAAGTAAATGTGAATTTGTCTGAATATTAGACTTTATTCTTAACCTTGTTTTCAGCTTTATTCACTTTACTTTGTTTTTTGTACAATTGACCTCTTATTGTTTTTGCCAGTAAGCTTAACTGGGTATTCCATTTTCTGTAAGTGATGTGTGATCGTTTTGGAAGTATTTGGACAATGTAACCATATATTAAGTGTGATGTGATTTTTCATTTAAATAGAGTTTTCTGTAATCCAACCAGTCCTTTGTCTCTTGCTTCTTTACAACAAACGACAGACCATTGCCATAAGCATGGGCGCTGTTACTTTTTTTTTGTTCCTTATGTGCCCACACTTTCAAATTATTTGATGATATGATGCCGATATCAGAAAAAAGCTTTCTTCATGCAGATCGTAAATTGAGGCGAGATGGCCTAGAACATTGCTCCTGAGCCAGTGTTTCAATATAATGCTGCAATTGTTTTTTTTTCACCCCACCGCTCTATAAATTTGTTGTCATTTGTCAAAAATCTGTTAAAACACCCTCAGACGTAACCAGTCCTGGTGATTGTCCATGCTCTACCTTATAGCATCTTCAAGAAATGGACGAGCGAAGAACTGTCAAACTGAGTGAATGCTATAAAGGATTTGCTGATGCTGACCGAAAGGTTATCCCAATCGTCTCAAAATGTTTTGATGGAATGGTTCATGCAGCAAAGTCAGTCGATGAACGTAAAGTAAGTGTATTCTTTTTTTGTGTTTAGCTGATTGTTATTCACTCTTTAACACTATGTACAATGTGGTTTTATGGTTTTAGCAAAAGCATTTGCATTGTTTATTTTTTAAATTATAGGTATTGGAGTCCAATCTGAAATTTAGAAAAATGTAAATCATTCTACATTTTGGTTAGGGCAGATGTTTCAAAAAGCAATGAACTACATCCGTCTAGATATGAATTTAGTTCTGTAGCAATACTTTAGGCGAAGCTAAATTATTCAGTTATGGTGTTTGAAGTTAATTGTTGAATATCGAATAACACTAATTTGAAGTACAGCATTTATTTGGTTTTTCATTCCAAAAGCAATACGATGCATTATACTATACAATAGGATAATTAATAAATTACACAGCCACATTTCCTTTGCTCCATAGTCTATATTTTAAAGAGTTTGCATTTTCCCCACCCTTTCCCTAATAGGGTGCACTGATCTGCTTTGAGAGAGGCTCAGTCATCATTCGGCTCAGCGACACAACCATATGCTTCTGCCCCATCTAGAGACCATTTGGTACAAAAAATATTTTCTGTCTTTGGAGGGGTTGTTTTTATCTGTATTGGTGGCATTGCGGTAAGTGTCCTGTGGTATCAAATGTGCCTCAATTGGGTAAAAACAGTCTCATTTATTTCCCTAAGTTGGATTTCTGTAAATTCACCGTGTCCTGGACGCGATCATTCACTAGGGGCGACTCCCCATTTGGCTCTCCTTGTTGCTGCCTGGTTAAGCTGTGTCACCAGACAGGTCCCCTCAGTATTTAATGGGCCAGTATGAGAGATGGGGGCCCAGGAACAGATCTTTCTATGCCCATACACCTCAGCTCACTCCGGGGTCCAAGCGCCTCCCCACTCTCTCCCAGGGCCACGGTTCCCCTTCCCTGGACTGGAAACAGTGCTGGAGCTCCTAAAAAAACAAACAAAAAAAAACATACGTCCAGGAGTCCAGCTAGCTCAGTCAAGATATTTACATTTTCTAGGACAAACACAAAAACTCTTCAGTAAACCTACCCTCTCCTCCTGTGGATCCAACCATATTTTATTAACATCAAAAACCTAGCCTGATAATAGAAACTCCTTCTGATCAGTGGATCTTCATCATTAAACTGTGTCTTCCCGACTGGACTCCTGGAGTGAAAAGTAAGAACAGCAGCTGACCCTTATTCCGTACCAAATGCAGCGTAAAACATGGCTTCATGTACCTCAAATTGACCAAAACAGACAATAATTCCCGTTAGTAAGCAGACCTGGCTTAGCCTAAGTGACAGAGCAGTAGACCTTTTCGTGAGCTCGGGCATGCACTTTCTCGATCACATTCATGGTATGCGCATATCGACACTGGAACTGCAGAAATAATTAAATACCAGGGCACATGCTTCAGTAGTTCACTAACCAATATATCTGAAAAGTTAATTCATAATGGCTGGCAGTTCAAGCAGGTTCTATGTCCTTTTTGTTTTTTCTTGTGCTTTTGCAAATGTGATCTTTTTAAGACAAAATAAAGTATTTAGTATGGAGATTTTACATAGTGTGTTAAACCTCAAAATGATTTCCTGTGCACCTAAATGAATAGGTTGCTTGAAATGTGCAGTGTTAGAGACACTCACTTAAAAAATGTATCTGGGTAGGTCCCAAGCCCAGCGATCCCTGCGCTGCTGCACTGATCTTGCTTCTGTGGTGTTCTTGCTTTTTCAGCACCTCGAAACCCCCCACCGGTGATTTGCACCCCTTTATTTTTGATTGATTGATATTCATGGATGATGAATCCTTGTGAGTGGGCATCAGAAAGGACTTCTTAATATGTGAGATTGGCTACAGACTGTCACTATAACTGAGACGACCGCAAGAAAATTATAGTTATTGGAAAAAGATCAAGCTTCCTAATAGAAGTGGTAGACTACGTGTTTTTTTTTTTTTTTTTTAAAGTTTTTAACCTGGTGTGTTGGCTAAATCCACACAACTCTTTGTCGCTGTATCCAACTTATGTTTGATTATTCTATTTTGCATGGCTGAGTGTCCTAGTCTGTGTGCACTTCTAAAGATCAACTCTCTGCTGATAGAATGTTTGTCAACCATGAGTGAGCATTTGAGCCTCCTCCTTAGATTCTTCTTTATTTCTGTTTTTGTAGCTCTTGGACTTTAATTCACTATCTTGCACATATAGAGGCACAATGGTTTAGCCCAGGTTGCTCCATTGGGCTGTGGGATTTAAGATTTTCTTATGTGAATGGAGCCAATGGTTTGACTGTGCTGGATGAAATGTGTTCTCCCTTCTTATTGCGTCTTATGATCTGTCACTCAAACACCTCCTATTGAAACAATATAAGGGCTCTAAAACTGCTACCCGGGTAATAGTTGACAATTTGCAAATTATTGCTTAAAATGTCAAAAAAGATGTAAGAGGAGATTTGTAGTGATGCACATTTTACTTGTTGGGGATAAAGGAGTGCATGATCAACTACTGTCAACTTGGCTCAATCCCTCCTTATTAAATGTTGGTTGTGCTGATGAAGATACTTTTCCTTAAGCTTTCAAGAACGTCTGGTCTGCTTTTAATGCCACTGTACTCAGTCCTAGTTTGACCCTTCTGCTGCCTCCATCGTTCTTATGCAGAAATGTTGGCTTGTTTACTACCCTTTTAGTGTTTTTCAAAGAAAAAGCATTGGCTGTCTTATCCTTTTTCAACCGGTGCAGGTCTGGTGTGTTTCCTGTGGCGCTTACATACTGTTCATTTCTTTGAGCTACCTGTTTTGTGTTGGTTGGCACATTGAGAGAATACTTACTAATCATTTTGTCTTCTGTTATGAACCAGGATTCTCAAATAGTGATCGAGACATTTAAATCTGGTTTTGATCCACCGGGAGATTTTCCATTTGAAGATTACAGTCAACATATCTATAGGGCAGTGTCGGATGGAACCATCAGCACTCCAAAGCCGGATGTAGTACGGATAGATGGAAAAAACACAGCTGGGAAGGCCAAGGGCAAGTTGTGGCTTTTTGGAAAGAAGCCCAAGGTAATTCTGATTTATTATCGCTTACCAGTATTTCAGTCTTTCTTGTACTGTTGTATTTTACAGTGCTGATATTCGCCTGCTGGTGCTTTTGTGATGGGTGCAGGATAGTTTTTGGACATACCTGTTGTAATTGCATTAATGTGATATAGCACCACTTAAAAAACATAGTAGCGGATGGTTCACTCTACCCTTTATTATGGTGGTAATCTGTAAAGAAAATGCTATTGTAATAAAATCTCCTGATTTGTTTGTAGGTATACTCCTTCAGAAGGCACAGCGGGGATTTTTGTTGGATGTTATAACACACATTTTGTTAGTATTGGTACCCTTCGCTAGTTAGGATATGACAACTCTCGAAACCATACATTCTGCTATACATAACTGTTAAATAAAGCACTGTTAATCTGTTTGTCCTCTTTGGAAAGAGGGAAACTTGAATGTCCTGTTGCATTGACCCCTAAGCGTTCTTTTTTCTTCAGTGCGCTTCTTCTAGTGTGAAGAAAGGCCATCACGTCACTTCACCAGAATCTCATTGACATAGGGTAATAGGGTTTCCCATATCCAGTTCTGCAGAGCAAGATGTGTGGAATCATGAACATGAACGTGATGATTATAGCAAGGCAGAAAACTTGGAATAAGAAAAATCAGAAATGAATAAAAGATACTTCAGGGAACTGTACCCAGATGGTTGTCTGTCTGTTTATATAGCACACATTGATTAAGCCAATTGCTTCTAGGCTCTTTGAAAGAGTCTCCTCCTACGACTGCAGTTAAAATGACTAGCTCAGGCCTTTGGGTTGAGAAAGCAATTTCAGTTATAGTTACATCAATATAAATATTAAGTTACATGAATAAGACTAGTGGTATCATGGGTATTTTAAAAGGATGCATTTTGTATGAGAGTTTAGGACCACTAGAGAGCTAGGCCCATGAAAGGCTGGTCGCTGGAGAGGTAGCAGTGTGTGCTAGTGTTGTACTGGGGTTGTGCTTATTTTGTGCCTGAAGAGCATGAGGGATGATGTCTGGTAGCTGAGAAATGGTTGTCATATTTGAGGTGCCCTCACTACAGATTTAGTCTTCTCTCCCCTTGTCTTTTCAGTCCTTGGCGTGACTACAGGGAGTGCAGAATTATTAGGCAAATGAGTATTTTGACCACATCATCCTCTTTATGCATGTTGTCTTACTCCAAGCTGTATAGGCTCGAAAGCCTACTACCAATTAAGCATATTAGGTGATGTGCATCTCTGTAATGAGAAGGGGTGTGGTCTAATGACATCAACACCCTATATCAGGTGTGCATAATTATTAGGCAACTTCTTTTCCTTTGGCAAAATGGGTCAAAAGAAGGACTTGACAGGCTCAGAAAAGTCAAAAATAGTGAGATATCTTGCAGAGGGATGCAGAACTCTTAAAATTGCAAAGCTTCTGAAGCGTGATCATCGAACAATCAAGCGTTTCATTCAAAATAGTCAACAGGGTCGCAAGAAGCGTGTGGAAAAACCAAGGCGCAAAATAACTGCCCATGAACTGAGAAAAGTCAAGCGTGCAGCTGCCACGATGCCACTTGCCACCAGTTTGGCCATATTTCAGAGCTGCAACATCACTGGAGTGCCCAAAAGCACAAGGTGTGCAATACTCAGAGACATGGCCAAGGTAAGAAAGGCTGAAAGACGACCACCACTGAACAAGACACACAAGCTGAAACGTCAAGACTGGGCCAAGAAATATCTCAAGACTGATTTTTCTAAGGTTTTATGGACTGATGAAATGAGAGTGAGTCTTGATGGGCCAGATGGATGGGCCCGTGGCTGGATTGGTAAAGGGCAGAGAGCTCCAGTCCGACTCAGACGCCAGCAAGGTGGAGGTGGAGTACTGGTTTGGGCTGGTATCATCAAAGATGAGCTTGTGGGGCCTTTTCGGGTTGAGGATGGGGTCAAGCTCAACTCCCAGTCCTATTGCCAGTTCCTGGAAGACACCTTCTTCAAGCAGTGGTACAGGAAGAAGTCTGCATCCTTCAAGAAAAACATGGTTTTCATGCAGGACAATGCTCCATCACACGCGTCCAAGTACTCCACAGCGTGGCTGGCAAGAAAGGGTATAAAAGAAGGAAATCTAATGACATGGCCTCCTTGTTCACCTGATCTGAACCCCATTGAGAACCTGTGGTCCATCATCAAATGTGAGATTTACAAGGAGGGAAAACAGTACACCTCTCTGAACAGTGTCTGGGAGGCTGTGGTTGCTGCTGCACGCAATGTTGATGGTGAACAGATCAAAACACTGACAGAATCCATGGATGGCAGGCTTTTGAGTGTCCTTGCAAAGAAAGGTGGCTATATTGGTCACTGATTTGTTTTTGTTTTGTTTTTGAATGTCAGAAATGTATATTTGTGAATGTTGAGATGTTATATTGGTTTCACTGGTAATAATAAATAATTGAAATGGGTATATATTTTTTTTATTAAGTTGCCTAATAATTATGCACAGTAATAGTCACCTGCACACACAGATATCCCCCTAACATAGCTAAAACTAAAAACAAACTAAAAACTACTTCCAAAAATATTCAGCTTTGATATTAATGAGTTTTTTGGGTTCATTGAGAACATGGTTGTTGTTCAATAATAAAATTAATCCTCAAAAATACAACTTGCCTAATAATTCTGCACTCCCTGTAGTTGGTGGTGTCCTAGGATACCCTCCAGAGAGGATGGAACAGGCTAAGATTCCCAGCCAAACCAGGAGTTTAGCATGAGGTCCATTTGAAGTAGTTATTAAAGACCCTTCTCTTGGTACATCAATGTCAGAGATTGCTGGCTGGTACATTCTAAGGGGGGTGTTGCCACAGGTTTATTCTCCTGGAATTGACACATGGTTCAGTCTGATTTCCTGAGACCAAGGAGAGGTTTCTACTAGTGATGCACCTGTTAGCGTCTCCCCGGGAAGCTGGCCTGGTTCATGGTATCTGAATTCAATTTCCATTGCCTCCGGAGCTGGAGTTGGCTCTCTCCTGCCAAGGGGTGTATTTCTGTCGAGAAGGCAACAGCATATTCAGTGTACTTAATTTGTGTCTGTGGTTGCAGGTAGTCAATACAGGCACTTATTTTTGGGAGACTAGGGCTTTTATCACCAGACTTTAGAGCTAGAGTGAGAAAGGCAGCACATGGCGAAAGGTGGAAGGGAAACGAAGGACCGCAGTGACAAAGGAAGAAAGAGATGAAAAAGAACCTGCAAGAGTGCGATAGACCGGATTTGTAGTGTATAACGGGCGGGATGGCTAGAGCAATGCGCATGCCTGTGATCCATGAGTATTACAATCTAGTATATGTAATTGTTCATTCAAGGAACAGTTGCATTTGGGTGCTCAGCAGGTAGGAGAGCAGCCATCCCATGGCCCCCCAATTTGGAAACAAAGTTTGTAAAAGTTATTTTTAAAGGATTACTACAACACCACTCCACTAATAACAAGCTTCTCAATAGTCCTTCGTTGAGTTCTTCTTTTGAGTCCATGCTTTTAGTCAGTACAGTTCCAGCCAACCAACACATATTTCATCAAAGCAGATATTAACCTATGACTTAGTTAAGGCTTATATTGCTAGTGATATATGTATTTCATATTTTTTAATTATATTCATCCATGTATGTCTGTGATATATTATATGACCTATTAGCTTATGTTATGCTTGTTGCAGCAAGCAGAAGAGACCTGCTGGAACACTGTTGACAAGGATACCATTCCGGAAAAATACCACTGGTCCTTTTCGGTGGACTTAGAGATAATGATTATAGCCCATGTACTATGTCACAAACTCACCTGGACGAACCTAAATAACTCAAACAGTAACATATTTCACTAGAGATATGACCTCTGAAAAAACACCCACTTTGCCGAAAAATGTGTTCTTGGCTGCCTGGAACTGTGCTGATAGAAGCATGGACTAAAAAGAACAGCTGGCAACCATTGCAAAGCCCTAGTAAAAATGAATTGCAAAGTAATGGAAGAAAGAGACATCTAATGGATTCAAGACTAAGTAGATTTGGTCAGCGGCCCTGGTCTCTATGAAACCTTTTGGTCATCAACTCTGATGGGTTTTTGGGTAAGTACCACGTCGTCTCTACTCTGACAGAGAACTCCTGTTCGTCTCACTCTGGCCCATCATCACGGTCAAACAGATAGCTCCTGAGCTCAATTACACGTTCAGCAAATTGGGTAAGAAATGACCTACTGGTCCTCCGGTTTCATTTTTTATAAGTTAAATTGTTATAAGAAATGTTTTGGGCGGTTGGTATAGGAAGGTGGTCACCCTTTAAATGTGGTGTTTTTACCCTTTGCGTTCCAGTTTAAAAAACTAAAGTGGTAAGTGTGATACTTGTAAGGTAAATTGCACACAGGCCCTATAACCCCTTATATAAAGCACCTGCACCCGAGACCTGCTGATGTGGCCAGCCTCTCATGCACTAATGCTGGGAGGTTGTCCAAGGCACCTTAACTATCTACCTCTGGGACAAACTTTGCAACTTAATCATTCACCTATATACTTGTAATAGTTGAAACACCTTTTTAGAAGACAAAATGTACATCTCTAGTTTTCAAGCTGAATAGCTCCGAGTAATCCAGATCTTGTTTTTCTGCCCCTGTGTATCTTCAGCGTTTCACTAAGGAATCTGTGTTTTGTTTTTATTATGGAAGCAGAAACAACATAAGGTGTGTGATTTGTGCTGATGAATCGAATATATGAACTCTTATACTTGCTCTGTGTGTAAGGCTTCAAAGACTGACTGGTCTCGGGCGTCCAGTTGTTTGTGACTTCTAGACGTCGCTGATGCGGGAGCAGCAGTTGGCAGGCCCCGTGCATTGTGTGCTGCGAGCAGGCAGGAGAGCGTCCTCGAAGGTCACGGAGATCCCGGAGATATGTCCCCGCTTTAGGAAATCTGCAGGGCTGTGATACGGGATGGACCAGATTACAATTTCCTCCTCGTTTAATATGTGTAACTTTCACAAAAACTGCACGTATTAAACAAAATGCAGTTCTCGCGTGTGAAAATTGTAAGGAGGGTGCACAGTGCTCACAGAAGTTGCACAATTATTCGGTGGTAAATTAGTTTGAGCAGAATTCTCTCAGCCTTGCCAGGCACCAGTTTCACAATTCCGCAAGACATTTTCTGTTCAAACCTCCTGAGGGTGGGTATTCCATGAAAAGATATAACTGGGAGAGAGAAACAAATGATGTGATGCCAAACTAAAGGGGAATTAGGCAACCTTTTTTATCACTTACACAAATTTCACCTGGGCCAAGCTGAGAGATAGGGTGGCCAGTCCTCTTCCCTTATGTAATCATTAATATTTTGACATTCAGTTCAATTAATTCATCCTTATTCGATTTAAACAAAAAAATGAAAGAAACATATTAAAATACTGAAAATTCATTAACAAAAAAGGCTGTCACTTCAAAAATAGAAACAGTTACCACACTGAGGAAATGTAAGGTCACATCTCTCTTCAAAAATAATCCGTAAACAATAGATTTACAGATTGATTGTTGACCTCACCAGATAGGACGCCGGCTACCACAAGCAAGAACAATCCGGAAGAGTACAGATGAAGGCAGGTCTAACCTGTCTAAAGTAATGAGCTAAGAAACCGTTTCCACAGTGCAAAACCTAACAAAGTGTGTAGTGTCCTGAGGCCAGAGGACAACGACGGGGTCTAAGAGCAGAAACATCTGACCAGCTTTTAGGAACACAAAGTAGACATTGAATCAAATTCAATCTACACCTGATTAACAAGAATCAACGCCTGTTTTGTGTCACAGAAGTAAAAATAAGGTTCAGGCGAGGGCGCAGCTTTTGAAGACTCGAAGATCTGCGAATGTGCATAGTTGCAAAGTATGGTTCTTTGCATTAGAAAGGCATTTTTAGTCCATGACAAGTCGTATCGTGGCACTTGCTGAACTTTCTTGCCAGATAACTGGGTTCTGTTTCCTGTTGGGTGTATTGCTTGTTGTCTTAATCCACCATAGTTGATCAATGGAGCAGAGGAACTAACTGCACTAGAAGACAGTAGGATGGTAAATTCAGACTGAGACTGAATGTTCATACAAAGAATGCCACTGGAAAAGAACGATTATTACCTGTTAATCAACCACAAATTAGCAGTTTGCAAGATCGAGGGCTAAATGGCATTAGTACACGCTTGAGATATAACCTATATAGTCGTACAATTTGAAGTCTGTCCCCTACACACTGGTTTCTACTTTTATCTACAGCGATAGTCATCCAGCAAGTAATACATATACTCTTGTGCTCAGTTTCAAGTGGCCTAAAAACAAAAGTAATACATATATTATTGTGCTCTGTTTCATACGTTCCCCCCAAAAAAAGAACCAGATGGTACAAAATTAATTCTGAAATCAGATTGCAGTTTACGGTGTTTTGCGCTGTGATTGAGCGGCAGCTGCTAACCTATTGCCACCTCTTGGCTATTTTGTTTGGTGGAGACATATCCTCACGATTATATAGGGAATATGTAAAACTGGAGTAAACTTGCTTCAACCAGGAGGGTGACTGATCTCGACTCCTGTGTGCTGTAGTTGCCATGTGTAGTAATCCAGCGACACTCTATTCGTATAAACTCATACTTGCAGGATTTGCCCCCACCACCGTCCTTCGCTCGCACTTGGGTCGGAGCTGGATGGGCGGAATGCTCACTCGGATTGTAATGCACTCCACCTCGTCGTAAATGGGTCAGCATTTTATTTTTGAAGCCAAGGTGTTTTATCCAACTTCTCTTTGCGTGTTGACTGCTGTCTGTTTACCAAACGCATTTAATTGAAGGAAAACTTTGGAGCCTATTTTAAGGGCAGTGTCGCAGGATCTATCTGTTCATAACATACTGTGTTTTGTGAAAGTGCTAACTGTGGATGTACTGGAATGATGTGGTGGAAAAAAAACTCGAGCGTCCACTTGCCACTGGCGTATTGTTGTATGAACGTTTGTAAACTAATCTCTCAACTTGCTTGACTGATTTTGAGTACAGTTTCAAAGACCGCGTTTTAAGGATCTGCATTTTACAGAGGATTATCAATGATAAAGTTAGACTTGTGAATTAACCACCGAGTAAGCATGCCATTCACACAGATCAAGGTGTTGCTAATGTGCCTTGTTTTTTTTTTTTTACTTGGTGGGTTTAGATTATTTGGGTCGTATATTTTGCATTGCAAGTGACCACCTCAAGCCAAATTGTGTAGTCCAGCATTCCTGCAATTTGAAAACCCAAAAAGAGGAGGACAGTCTATTAAGCAATTTTATATGGCCACAGACTAATTTGCTTGTTTTATTATGTTGTTCTGTGTTTTAGATGTACTTGCTAAGAAAACTTTTCTTTTAAATGTCTATTGAGCATTTTAGTTATTTATTCCATTTAACCATTACTCGCAGTCCCCACCCCCCACCGAGACTAGCTCCTATACAGCGAACGTGCCACGGTCTAACACGTTCTACAGTGAGCCACAGCATTATTCTTTGAGTGAAATAAAGACAGGCAAGTCCAGAATATCTTCTTTCAGAGGGCTCACACGAGGGGTAAGTAGCGGAACAGGTTAGACTACGCATGACAGTGAAGAACTCTGCGTGTGCCGTGGTTTGTTTCCTATGCGCGCTATCGCCCTTTTGTTTTCACACTTTGAAGAATATCCTTGTGTTCTTCCGATCAATCAAACTTCTAACTCAGTGACTCTTTGCTCCCTTTTACTTTGTGTGACAAGTTGGTCGATTTGGTTTTCCCCCATCAGGACCAGTTGTATGCATCCCTAACGTCTTGCTGCTCTGTATAATTTGCCGCTTGTCCTGAAAACATCAGACTGTGGCCACCTAATGGATGTAAATAGGCATTAAGTCATGTGGTGCCCCCTGCACAACGTGGACATAATCCACACTCGTGTATGACTGCATCATAAAGCTTAATGAATTTAGTCAAAAGTAATGATTCCTAGGGTGGCAGTATATGATATTTGTTTGCAATGTAAATCTCTTGTTGAATATAGGGATAACCGTGCTGAATACATGCGTAAATGCTCCTGACTTCTGTTAACGCAGAGAAACCCTAGCTATATTTTTAGTCACCTAGGACTGAATAATGGATTTCACACACTAGGTCGACGAACCGAATCTGTTTTGAATAAATGTCATTCGAAATACTTCATAAACATTACATACAACATATGATAGTCACTTCAACCTTAATAACCACACCAGTTTATTAGCAACGCTAAGGTCACAAAAATAATTCTCAAACACAAATGATACATATAAAGAAACAGTAGAGGCTGATTCTAAAGCAAAATATATCTAAGTTTAATCAACGCAAAAAGATAAATTATCTCAATGATTATTAACACAAAACCATAGCAATAGAATCTGAGCAAAAGAAATTGAATACATCTGACTAATGATAAAACAAAGAAATATCAAAAACGATTCATAAGCATGTGAGTACCAGGGGTGTGGAATTTAATAAAATATCTTCTTGTCCATGGGATAGGTTGCTTCTTGAATCTACTTGTCCTCAATAGATGTTCACATGAGCAAATCTACACACTCATATTTGCTCGTACTAAAATACAGTTCACAAATATTGTCTAGGAGTACGATTTCCTGGTCTACTTCTGTAAGCTCCTGTGAATTCATGAAAGCTACTAATTCAAAGACATATACCATGGGTACACTTTTGTGTCTTTCCTTAAGAACTGGGTCCCTAGTTAGGTCTGGTGTTAACAGACGTTTCGTTTTTACTAAACTTCTATTTCTCTCTATATCTGGAGGCTGGCTTTACAGTAAATGATCGCATTCTGCTGTTCCACAAGGAGAATATTGGCACACAAAGTAGTTTTGTCAGTGCCAGGAACTACTGTGATAATCAGTGGTGTAACAAACTGGAGGGGCCCCTGCAAAGAACATGGAGTACTCCTCCCCCCTCCAGACTCACTCAGGGGAGGTGCTGTGCTGAGGGGGGCCCCTAGAGGGAGGCTGTGGGGTCTTTGACACCACCACTGTTAGCAGTGTGTGCTTTTTGAGATCAAAAACTTTTTTTTTTTCTTTTTGCCAGTGTTTTACAATGGTGAGGACCTGGCAGATCCCACACAATAAAGTGTTACAAAAGCTGCATCAAAACAAGACACACATTGATGAAACCAAAAGACTCTAAAAACAAAATGTCAGATTGGTTGGCTTTGGTAGTGCTTTATTTCCATGCTTCCCATAATCTTGTTAAAAATGGTTACACTGATTTTTCCATTAGGTATATTTTTTGGAAATACTAGCATGCATCAACATATTTTACTAAATGACGCTTCAAAGAATTGGCACCTAAAATGTCATACTTTTTTTTTTTCCCTACTTGCATTTTTTTTCTGAACATTTTATTTTGAAAGCAAAGAAGCATCACTCTGGCTTACAAGCTTCTGCAAACATTTGCATCTAATCAGAGAGCATTCTGGGAGCATTATAAACTCATATTGTTAAACTTTTCAAACGTGTGTACACTTTTTTTTTATTAAACACTGGAAACACTGCTAGTTAAGCAGTGTGACCGTAAAACATTTATTTACAGTGCTCACTCTAATAATGAAGACTTTCCATTAATGAACCATAAATAAATACAAGTTGGAACAGTGTTAATATACAGATACACATCACCTTAACTGCAGATAGTTCCCTACTCTTTAAACTGGCAGCCAAAGGGTTTGTGCTGCAGGGGGTTGGGCCTGCTTGTCCCAAGGACAAAACAGACATAATAACTTGTTGCCCTTGAACCCAAACAATATGTCCTGGGCGTCGGGCGATAGGAATTCCACATCCCTGGAGTACACTTCACTAACCACTAATTAGCATCGACATGTTGGGTTTCATGTAAAAGTTTTAGTAACACAAATTTAGAAAACATCTAGCTAAGGTGCTATCAAAATCAAACAAATAAGCAGCAGTATAAACTTTTGCAGCTGGTACCTTGAAAAGCAAAAGACAAATAACAATTCACAACTAGTACATTACCAAATCACTACAGTAATCAGCAATAACGTCTACTTTGTCAGTGGGAAAGCGACATCAGACACCAACAGGAATAAGGATAGGGGTAATGGTTTAGAATTTTGACAATAAGTTATACTAAACCATCTAGCATTGGTTCAGTATTGAACAGACATAAACTAATGAAATACCAGAATATCAATAGTTTATCTGGGAAACATGAAATGTCAAAGTGTCAGTTCATAAAGCAATAGAAATCTCTAGGACTCAGGATATACGAAAATCCCAAAGGAGTAAAGACCCCCAAACAATGGTGACTGAACATTAAATTAAACTTGTTAAATGAAAATGATTGGATAAATTATGAGGTGTGAAAGTTATGAACAATCAGAACATTAACTGATATCAAACGTAAACAATACGTTTACTCCAAGCTCTTCTATTTGCTGTTATTCCATTGACGAAATCTAAACTAATACATTAGTATTCTGTACTTCCGCTTCTTCTGCCTCATCTGTGGATCCTTTGTTTCCACTCCACTGAAATATGAAGTCACCGAAAACGATTACAAAATATGTTACCTCACCATTTCTTTACCCTCGAGGAAACACATAGAAGTTAATAACATATTTTCAAACAATGAAGTCCGTCAAAACTAAGGAACACACTAGAAATATTTTAGACAGCTTGCATTGTACAGTGACTTTGCATCTGCTCTTACTTAAGTCCAGCGAGGCCACTAAATATAAATTTATTTCTACCATTTGCTTTAGTTAAGAAACACACTCTCTTGTAAAGTCAGCATAATTTCATCAGCATAAGTTAGCATGGACAGAATATAGGCCTTACATAGGATGGTGGCCATTCAGTTAGTCACATTTGTTGTAAACACAATATTATCTAATTAATTCTCACATTAATCTGTAAGTATAATTACATAAAGACTCAATATTTTATCAAGAAAATCTCAACTCTCACACTCCTCACTTAATATAACGTATATTCAGTGAAAGAGTAACTTTCAAAACACAACTCTGCATCATTTGCTTCCCACTGTAAGCCTGGTGAAAAGTGGTCAATAGAGACTCATGTAAGTTCAAAGTTGGTCCGTAGGTCTCATTCATACTAACACAGAACTCGGCTATGATGCGCTAACAACCTCTTATGCCCCTTATGCAGTGAGGGTAAGACCTAATAAACCTCAATATTCAACCCTCATTTTTTTTTAAACATTCACAGCAGACTTTGCAGTATCCAGTTTTGTAAATAAATGCACTATGTGTTCGTGCTTTGTGCTCAGGGAGACCTCCATTTTCAGTCTTAGGAGTCCTTTTTATGCATTTTTTTTAAGTGCTCCACTTCAAGGTGTATTACTGATAAGCGCAGGATGTGTTTGTACCCTACTAACTCTAAAATACTACGTTTTCTTTGTGATGCCACCTTCAAAATAAGCTTTACTCTGACTGATATCACAGTACCACTACTAGCTTCTTTATTGGATCGTTTTTTAGAGGAGTCTGTGTGCTCCTACTACTTTTTGGGTCTTGCTGAGAAAGTGCATGTGCTTGTCTCTTGCAAGAACTTCTGTTACCTTACAGGAGTGTAGAGGCTGGCCGTTGCTGCTTGTCATTCATTTGCTTGTTTCTTGTCCGCTTGCATGGGCTTTCTTCCTGTTTTTGTGTTAGATTGTCTGCTGTAGCATGGATGATTACTGTGTCCTTCCACTAGTATTTTTTTCAGGCACTACTTTGTGTATAAGCACTCTACAAGAAGAGTGCATGTGACTCCTTTATGTACTTTCCCCCATCAGTGTTCCTGCAACAGTCCCTTCTAGTCACCCTCCCCTCCATTGTTCATGTACTTACCTCAGAACCTCAACCCTCCGTTGTGTGCTTCCCCAAGCCACTCTTGCACACCATCTGTTGTCTGTCTGCTTGCCCCTCCCACCCACTCTCCATCTGCTTGTCCCCTGGCTTCTGACCAATGGGGAATGTGCTTCCTATGCACCCTCCCAGTGCTTAATTTGTGATGGTGGTTTTAGATGGTAGCTCCAGTCCTCATTTTTGGGGATTTTCGGAAGTGGGATCTCTAGTTGGCAGTAGTTTGCACCCTGCCAAAGTAGGGATCCTCATGCTGGTCTGGGTAAGGGTGTGCCACAGCTAAGATGACCCCTGCTTTACCACCTTGGCACGACCAGTCAGGCTTATCGCAGAGGCAATGTGCAAATTATTTGTACCACCACCTCATCTTCTTCATCATCTTCAAATAATAACTCCAACTGGGGCTATTACAAAATCTTGATGGAATCATTCCCAAAAATCTGACACCACTCGCAAGGGAGTGCGGGACTGTCATGGAGTTGCATGTATCCCAGGTACAGTACCTTTGCTGAGGAAACGGACGTTGCACTGAGGCAGGGAGCTGAGATGTAACTGGTGCAGCGTCTGCTTCTTAGTGCCACCTGGAGAGGTGAGGTGTTGGTTTCCTACTCCTAGGCAGGGGAGTTGAGTCGTCGGTTCCTTACGATTACAGGGCCGGTGATGTGGCATTGGTGGTGAGGCATCGGTTCCTTACCGCCCGGCAAGGTCAATAAATCCAGCATGTCAAGATGCAAGGTGTCCACTTTCCAGTGTTGCGATCACACCATGGGGCCACAGGTGCTACGGTAGAGTCAGGTGTCCCGGACGTCGGGGGACAGGGCACTCTGGACTCACGCTGTGGCAGGACTTCTCAGAGGCACTGAGGCACTGTCAGGCCTGTGTTGTGGGTCGCGGTTGTTGCACTCAGTGGGGACCACTGCTCTGGAGCAGGCAGCAGTGCCGAGTCTGAGAGCGGCACCAGTACCGAAGTCACTCTGGAGTCATGCTTAGTTTCTTCTTAGTTGCACCAGAGCATACTTCGAGGGCCCAGGAACTGGATTTGGCACCACTTGGTGAGTCAGGATTCTCAGCAAGAGAGCCCAGGCGCTGGCAACTGAAGTCTTTGATGGCCCTGAGACTTTATAACAGGAGGCAAGCTCAGTTCAAGCCCTTGGAGAATCCTGGAAAGCAGGTGGTAGAAAGCAAAGTCCAGTCCTTACACTCCCAGGACAGAAGCAGCAGGCCAGCACAACAAAGCAACAGGCAAAATGGAAGTTCCTCCTACAGCATCCAGCTCTTCTTCCTGGCATAATGTCCTCCATCCAGAAGTGTTCCAACTCTGCGGTGTCAGAGGTCCAGTACTTATACCCATTTCTGTCTTTGAAGTAGGTAAACTTCATAGAGAAATCTTTGTAGTGCACAAGACCCTGCCTTCGTTGACCTGCCCCCAGACACACTCCATGGGGTTGGAGACTGTTTTGTGTAAGGACAGTCAAAGCCCTATTCAGGTGCAAGTGCCAGCACCTCCTACCACTCTAGCTCAGGAAGACCCATCAGCCTGGCAATGAGCCATCAGGATTTGTAGGGCAGTCCTCAGCTACCTTAGTTGGGCTGTTTGTGCATTCTCTCTAGACAGTCACACAGTCATCCTGACCCAGTCGTGTATTCCACAGACAGAGGCACAGAATGGTTAAGCAAGAAAATGCCCACTTTCTAAAAGTGGCATTTTCAAACCTGAAATTCAAATACCAACCACACCAAAAGATGTATTTAAAAAAAATTAGTTGAGACCCCAAACTCCAAATCTCTATCTGCGCCCAATGGGAAATTATTCTTAAAAGGTATTTCAAGGCAATCCTTGTGTTAGTGTATGGGAGAGAGATACTCCTGCAATAGTGAAAACTGAATTTAGCAGTTTTTTACTATCAGGACCTGTAAAACGCACCAGGACATTTCCTACCATTTACATACACTGCACCCTACCCAAGCGTCTGCCTTCGGCCTACCTTAGGGGTGACTTGCATGTAGTAAAAGGGAAGGTTTGGGCCTAGCAAGTGGGTGCATTTGCCAGGTTGAAATGGCAGTTTAAAACTGCCCACACAGACAGCGCAATGTCAGGTCTGAGATATGTTTGCAGGGCTACTTATGTGGGTGGCACAATCTGTGCTGCAGGCCCACTAGTAGCGTTTGATTCACCTGCTCTGGGTACACAGGGTACACTATACTAGGGACTTACTAGTAAAAGAAATATGCCAATCATGGATAAACCAATCACCAATACAATTTAGACAGAGCGCACTTGCACTTTAGCACTTGTCATCAGTGGTTAAAGTGCCCAGAATCCTAAAGCCAGCAAAAACGAAATTCAGCATGGGATCAAAAACAAGAGGTCAGAAGCAAAAAGACAGGGCAAACCATGCCTAGACCGGACGGGTCTAACCGGGATTAAGACATATCTTTAAGTGGGAAGAGAGAAAGAGAGAGACAAAACAGTACCAATTGGAGAAAGCAGGATGGAATTAGACCTGCAAGAATGAGATAGATACAGGATGTGTAGTGTGGTGGAAGACAGGGAAACTGGGTGAAATGTAACAAAACAACCTTTGTTTTTGGCATCACTGCAGAGGGTTCGTAAGAAAACTTTGGTCCCCTGCACTTATGTTTTTTTTTTATTTGTATTTTTTAATATTTTTTGTTTTGCAAATTAAGCACTGCACTCTCCCCTTCCTAATTTATATTCAGGCCTGTGTCCTGGCACAGCATGCACCCCACAACTGGCCATTCATTAAGTAAGGGATCGTCACTGTTAGAAATTGAGTCTCTAGATGGCAGCGATATAAACCCTTGTCCAAGTAGGGGCCACAATCCTAGTCCGGGTAAGCCACTACACAACCCAAATTATCCTGTGCTCGTCCTCTGGTAGATGGGCACAGAGCAGGCAGGCTTAACTTAGAAGGCAGTATGTAAAGTATTTGTGCAATAAGTCATACAGTTACACAGTGAAAACACTGCAAAAAGTACTCCACATCAGTTTAGGAAAACCGTTCTTATTTATCTGAATAAAATAAGACCAAAACGACAAGAACCCAATATGCAGACGTCAAGGTATCACTTTTTAAAGATTTAAATGAGTCTCAATCCTTAAGAATCAGTAGTTGTACCCTTTTAAGTCAGAGTACCTGGGAAGCGTTAAAATATAAAGATGCACAGGGACCGCAGAGGATGAGAAGCGTTAAAAAATAACACAGACAATGCATTTCTTTCCACTCTTCGATGTGATGCGTTGATTTCCAGGAGCGCAGCCTTGGTTCCTCACTGCGATGTGGGGATATTTTGACAGCCAGGGATGATGAGTTGAAAATCCTTGATACGCTGGTCAGAAGGAGCAGGTGCTGCATCGATCCGGTAGGCGATGCAGCAATTTGTCAGCTGTGAGGCAGGCACTGCGTTGATTTTCCGACTCACAGGGTTTTTCTTGTATCTTTGTGGTCCTGAGACTTCAGAACAGGAGGCAAGCTCAATCCAAGCCCTTGCAGAGCACTTGTGGAGGAAGGCAGAGTCCTCCCAGCAGTTTCACGGGCCTGCAGGCAGCAGGGCAACAGCAGGAGAGCAGTTCTTCTCAGAAAAGCTGTCCCGGTGAGTCCTTTGGGCAGGCAGGCAGTCCCTCTGACAGTCCAGTTGCAGGTCCAGAAGTGTCTGATTTGGTGGGGTGAGACACAGTCTATATACACCCAAAAGTGTCTTTGAAGTGGGGGAAACGTCAGAGTGGTTTTGAAGTGCACAAGTTCCCTTTTCTGCCCAGCTCTGTCTGCCAGAAGCCCTGTTGGGTGTTATCAGTCCTTTGTGTGAGGGCAGGCCACTGGCCTTTGAAGTGTAAGCGAGAGCCCCTCCACCCTTCCTGCCCAGGGAAACCTATCTGTATGCAGATGCAGCTGAGTGTCCTGTGTTTATGGCTGTTTGGGTGGAATGCACAAGGGGAGCTGTCAACCAGCAAAGACCAGAGGTGAATTAGAGACCGACTGTAAGGCACTGATGGCAATAAGTGCAGGGAAATGCCTACTTTATAAAAGCAGCATTTCTCACATAATAATGTAGAATCCAAATTCACCAGTAAGTAGGATTTCGGACTACCATTCCAACCATCCCAAATATGACAAGTCTACTCCACTCAGATCAGAATGTACCCCTTAAAAGTATATAAGGGAATTTCTAATGCTGGCCTATGAGGGGAGCCGAATTCACAGTAATGTAAAACTTATAAGTACATGTCTTGTCTTTCACCTACATAGCACCCTGCCCTGTGGGTTACCTAGGTCCTACTTTAGGGGTGCCTTATATGTAAGAGAAGGGAAATTTAAGGCTTGGCAAGTAGTTTTAAATGCCATGTCGAAGTGGCAGTGAAACTGAACACATGCCTTGCAATGGCAGACCTAAGACTTGGTTAAGAGGGTACTTATGTGGGTGGCACAATCAGTGCTGCATGCCCACTAGTAGCATTTAAGTTACAGGCCCTGGGCACATCTAGTGCACTTTACTAGGGACTTATCAATAATTTAAATATTCCAATTGGGTATGAGCCAATGTTACAATTTTAAGTAAGAGAGCATAAGCACTTTAGCACTGGTCAGCATTGGTAAAGTGCCCAGAGTGCTAAAACCAGCAAAAATGAGATCAGAAAAATGGAGGGAGGCAGGCAAAAAGTTGGGGGAAGATCACACTAAGGTTGTCGGGTCTAACAGTCACACACCTAGCTGGTTGTAGCCTTTGGGCTGTGGGGCAGAGGCAAGGATGTTGTTTGGTGCTGAGCCAACTGCCTGAACAAGTCTTTAGATCAGTGATCAAAAGGGGTGTAGGGGACGATTGGGTTGGCTAGGGGACTACCTGTGGAGTGGATGCATAGATGGTACCAATAAGGGACGTTTAGTCTGGGACTGGAATAGAGAGTTGAGCAAGTGTTTGGAACTAGAACAAGCTGAAATTGGAAAATAACAAAAAAAAACTTCAGCAAGAAATTTGCTGCTGTGATATTCACTTTTTCCAGATGTTTCTGCATTCATTTCCTATTGAAATTGTCATTTTGAGAGTCGAACAATAAATCATATTGAATTCTGTTTCCGTGAGGTTTTTGGTTTAGTCTTACTAATCAATTAAACATCACTATTGAATGGCATGTTTTCTAGAGAATTTCATGGGAACTGCATTAACTAATTTATTGTGGTATGTTTTGTCTACGAAGCTCGGTTTGAAACAAAGAATTAGATGGAAGCATTCCGCTTTGCCAGACAGTCATTTCGCCAATGACAGACGGGATCCTTGTATATTTGTGAAGTTTGTCTGGCTCATATTATTAGCTTCAATTTGAAATGATTCATGTATTAGGCAGAAATTACAGGGCGAATGTTCTCTTATTGTATTTCTTTGTTGTACAGAGATCGTGGCAATCTTCCAATAAAACTTGATCGCACTCTATTAAAAACAGATGTCATTTAGAGGTCATTGATATTGGATGCCTCATTGTCCTGGCACTTTTGTGTGGTCGCCTGCAGAAATGTAAACGCCAGGGTTTGTTTCCTCGTATGCACAGCATGGCATTCCAAGCCAGCAAGCTCTTCAGTGGCCATGGTGTTGGATTGAGCATAGTGGAATTATTGTTTCTTAAACAAAGGTTTATTGAGACACCAAATAGGTGCCGCATGGGCAAGAGTGGTATAAGTTTCCCTAGGGTATGTGGCAGTCGGAGTGGAAATCTGTCTCTTTCTCTCTCTCTCCCTGTCCCCATCCTTGGTATCCGAAAAATGCTAATGATGCCCAAAATCTACTAAGGCTTCTATGGTACTTCTAGTTGCCACCAGGAAAGCCTCACTATGACCAAACCACCTACATTTTTTTGAGAGCCACCATTATCACATGGGTGGACACATGCCAATGACACCAAAAATGGCAGGGCCACCCTTAACTTAGAAATGGCATTTGATATGCCGGAAGTCAGGGCTATAGCCCCCTGTCGACCTCCCCACAAACAGGCATGCAACAGACTCACCTAATGCAGAGAAGAGGGTATCATATGCCAATGATGCCCACATAATTCCGAGGACTGCCACTATGGTGCCCACACTGTCCATTGGGTGGAAGTGTTAAATACCAGTGATGCTCGCTATATACGGGGGCCAGTATTGTCTCAGAGGCCACAATTACTGTTTACAATGTCAGACATTTATCTCCACCCAACCTCCACACTGACAGGCATGCCCTCACATTCACAGCCGTGTGCACGCCCCCAAGATCTTGGCCCCTGTACCATATAACCTTACCTCTCCAAGGAGCCCCACCCTAGAGATGCTGTGAAGCTTGGCCTTCCCAAGGCTCGCGAGAGCTGCCGGCTTGAAGCTCTCTGGGTCTTGAGCCATGTTTATGCCTAGTACCAGCACCCAGAGGGGAGAGGCATGCAGATGACAGGAATGTGGATGTGTGGCACGCACAAAAGGAGCAGGCAGCACGGGGGGCAGTGGTACCTGCGGTCACCGACAGTCCCCACCCCGCTGCCTCTCAATTGGCTCAGTTTCTGTGAGATACTGTCAGAGGCGGAGATCTGTGTGGTATCCAGCTGGAGGGTGGGAAGTTGCAACTTGTTTTAACTCGGCCAAAATAACTGATGATTTAATTTTGTGTCAAGATGTTAACTCTAAGTACTGTGGGTAACAATATAAAGTGTTGTTATAACAGTTATTTATGGAGATGGTGAAAAGCTGCCTGGTGCCTTGCTTGATAGAGAATTAAACTCCCCTATCCAGTAATGGCTACAGACTGTCCTTAAAAAAAGGCATCATTTATAGATTGCTATTTAAAGAACCGAGGTAAAGCAGTCAGTCAGGGATGCAAAATCAATCTGCGTAGGGAAGAGTATCAGAGTTTGCACTCTTGTGCAAAGCAGCATTGAGTAGTTGCAAAATCTGCAGAATTTATACTCCGTACCATTTATAATATATTTTGCGATTAAACCTTGCCTGTAAGACCTATTGGCTTTGCTAATGTGTTTCTGCCGTGCTGTACAACAGCGTGGTCTGCTGTGGAGCATTGCTTAAAAAAGAAAACCAATGTGATGACGCGGCCACTGTTTCTTTTAGTAAGCATGCAAGTGCATTCAACAACCATGCATGCACCTCAGAAAGAAGCTGCTTTATTTATTTTTTGCCAATGTGAGATGGATCAGCAAATTAAAAAAAATAGCACAAAAGAAATTATAAAAGAAAAAATGAGCGGCGATTGGGCAGGAGCTGAAGCAAGACAACCAGCCGACGGGCGGCGGAGAAGCAACAAAAGGGAGCGAACACAGGCAAAGGAGAGCAGTGGCACACAGGGAGCAGAAGCACGCAGGTGAGAGAAAACAACACAAGTGTGGTGTGGAGAACAGAAGCTCATTAGGGAGACAGCTGGAAAACACATTCACTGTCATGCCTAACAATTTTTAATCGGTCTCTCTACTGCCTTTTACATTAAGAATAGCTGAAAGAGAGATGAACAAACAACATGTTCACTTTCATGAAACAAATGCTGTCTTAGATAAAACACAAGCATGTTTCTATGCATTTAAGAACCGTAGCGGCCCTTCTATTAGTCATCAACGAGTTGCATATGAGTGGTTGTTATGGCACTTCATTTATTTGAGGTGTGTGTCTCGTTTGGTCCTGATGCCCAGACTGTGCGAATCCGGTGTTGGGGATAAGGCCATTGGATTAGATCCTTCATGTCTGGGCGTGCACAGGCTGTATCCATTACTCTTTGAATTGTCGTTTGGCAATTCAACATGGAGGGTGCTATAAGGATCATCCCAAAGGCCGGCATTACTTAACACATCTTGCCACATTGAGGCTTATTGGATCGTTTAATCCGGAGTCCTATTTTAATGCTGATGATACATAGATCATACTGAGAATGGATGGAGATTTACATTCATCTCAAGCCGACTTTCAGGTGTGTCTGATGTCTGCAGCTTCATGGATATGAGAGAACTTCCTGAAGCTCAACATTGATGAGTCTAATGCCTTCGTTGTTGAATGGCCATGCTCGGTCTGATCTTAAGCGTGATGGCCTGCTTTGCTGGGCGCTTGGCCTATTTCTGTTGTCACTTTGCATAACGTGACCTTCGCTAGTGATGACCACCGAGATTGCTGAGACTGCTGCTACTTCTTATCTATTTAGCTGAGACTTCCATGGAAGGAACTACTGTATTTTTCAGTAGATATGAGCTTTAAGGTAATTAGTGTGATTGTGGGATCAAGAATTGATTGCACTGTTCTTCATTTAGCCCTCCCCAAATACCAGGTTTAAAAGCTTCACCTGAATTCAAACGTAGCAGCAAAACGTCCCCGATGGGCACCTCTCTTTGACAACATCTGTCAGAGGCTTACTGGCTTTCCATCCTCAAAGGTCTTCAGTTCAGAGCCGGTCTTCAACTTCAGAGCCGGTGCAACTTCCATGAATTCATGTCTGGCTATAGTCCAATGTTCATTTGTAATTTAATGACTCCTCACCAACCTAGAAGAGCTCTTGGCTCAGCTGCCTCGTGCTTATAGTCACTACTTCATGTCAAGAGCTAGGATTTGCAAGTCGATATTTTTCATTCTCTCTTGAAATACTCTCTCGTTTACTGTGTATTAACCCTGATCTTCTGTCATTCAAGAAATATGATGCCCTTCTATGGATTGTTCCCAGAATAAACATATGAAAGAAAGAAAACAAACTTGAATACCTCAGATGTTTTGATGATCGATTAGTGAACTCTGCACAGAAAGCAGAGTTTGATTCATAAATCTGACCTTTTACATCAAGTGTTGCGTCTAAATGAAGCTCCGTGTGGATTGTGCATACTGGGAGGTGTGTGGAAGGGACCTATGTGTGTCTCAAATAGGCTTTGGGCATTGGATAAACATCCTCTTAAATATATTCCAGTTATATCCTTATCCCAAATGTGTTTCTCTTCCTGCCATTTCTGCCTATACATTCTTGATTATGGAAACTTTTGAACAGATATTCTCCAGCGAAATTTCAAATCTTACAACATATCCATCCCAAGGGCATGTGAAAGGCAAATTAGTACGTTTCTGGAGTCAAGAAATGTCTCCTCTGCACTCATATTTACACATAACTACTTAAATCTTTGCTTTGCATTGGCATGACTTTGACTGCAAAGCGTTACCTACTGCCACCGCCCTTTTTACTTTTGATACGTGATTGCCAGTTTTGTTTTCGCCATTCAGTAAAGTTTGAATTTGGTTGGCTTGGCAAAGGCTGCAAATACAAGATGTAATGATCACTGTGAGGAACATGGGTTCTCTTCTCTGCCAGTGCCCTTCTTCCTCCAGCGATTTATTTTTACAATTTGAGTTTTCAGCACAAAATCACTTTCTTGAAGATTTACTACATTTCTGCAAACCTTCATTCTCTCTAGATTCTCATTCAAGTTCTTTGGTCAGTAATTGGCAGTAATTAAAAAAACACCTAGTTGCCGTTTTAAGGTGTGGCTTTACAGTGAAATTGTCTGCTTATTTATTGTTACCATTTTTTTTTTATCTACATAGAGTGGGCTTTGGCTCCACCTGGAGGAGTTCTCTCACCTCCTGTTGCTGGATTTTCATTGTTTCATTCCACCTCAGATGGAGTGCTTACATCTGCAATGCATGAGGTTATATTTACATCTCAAAAGAAACTGAATCATCACACATAAGGACTCATCCTACATTCACTGTATCCCGAAAGCAATATTTTCTTTTCACAGCGTCTGTCTTTTCTTCAGTGATTTAACTAGGTCTCAAAATGCAAGCCAGACCCATTGGCTTTGCCAGTGCTTGTGACTGAGCTCTCCCCCATCTGCCATTTCTTAGTTTTCTTTTGGATGGAGGTCTGATATAGGCTGCTAGATTAGACGCTTGGCTCAAGTGGGTACAGGTAGAATGAATCTTTCCAGAATGGTATTAGAGTGAGCTGGACTGGGAAACAAAATCAGCCCTGGTGAAAATAGTATAACCAGCCCCAAGCTACAGGAGTGTGCAGTTAGCATGGGATCATGGAGGCATGGATGAGTGATGGCAGACCCTCCTGCTCTGGAACCCAGCCCACTAGCCGGCAACCTACCCGAGAGGTGGAAGAGCGACAGACTGCCCAGTCCAGCCCAGGCTTCAGACAGGGCATACTCGTGTGTGTTCCAGTTATTGGTTGATGTTCCAATGAATGCACGTCCCATCCCTTTGCTACAAGTCCTTGTTTCATGGTCTCGGATGCGGATTGTGGGCAGGAGCAAAAGAGATACTGGCTCTTGAACATTCAACGTTTCTCTGTTTGTCTTTATTCAAATTGGCAGTGATTATGAGACTGTTGGACCCTGCAACGAAGGCTTACTGGTCCTGCAGATCAATGAGAAGTATTCTTATAATGGAGGCATCTGCCTGAATGGAACTTTTGCTGCCTAAACACATGGGAACCCCATATAACAGGCAGACCCTGGGCCTAACCACACATCAAAACAATAGGGTTATCTACAGGGATAAATTAACTTACCCAATCAATCAGTGTACGATAATATAATTAATCATTACTGACTGGCCAATTTAATTAGCAGGTCTAAATTGTGCATGATTTCATTTGTTAATACAGTTGCATTACCACATTAGTATGCATGCAGAGACAATTCAAACTGTGGGACGCAGTAGCTCGATGTAACTGTTTTTGCATCAATTCATTACAGAAGCCCCTCTTGCACCAATATGAGTAAACATTTCAACAGACATTGGTCTTGTCAATGAAAATGTACCCCGGGCGTCCACTGAAAGTCATCAGTCTGTGTTCCTCCTGAAGGTAGACCATCACCTGGTCGTGGCGGGAAAACAAAAGAACGTTCAATGTGTATTATATGCTCCACAGCCACAGTTTTCTTTTTTTTCTTCTTTTTTTTAATACAAGCGTCACATTTCTGGTGCCGATCACCTATAATATCCAGGTCAACACATTGACTCGTTTCGGCCAATATCTTTAGGCCCCCTGAGCATAACAATGCATGTGGGTTCTGCACGGCCATTGTGGAAGTGTGGAACAAGTCACAGAAATAGAGCACTGTCAAAAGAATCATATCTACTGGCTGCGCTCCATGCTTTGAAGTCAAATAAGAGAATTAGAAACATGAATTAAGTGTGAGAATCCCGTTCTTATCAGGAGAACCAAACACCCAAGCAAGTGGACTCTGGATGCAGAAAGGCGGACTGAATCAGGTCTTGTCATGGTATGACCTCAAATGGTTGGAGTTGGTCCTGCAACAACCAAAACTGGAGACATTGCAACCAAACAGGGACTGAACCGGGTACTTTGAGCATCCCTTGAGGGTTTCCCATTACTTTTGGCATTCGTCCTGGGAAACGTTAGTAATGACAGACATTTTTTTTTAAATGTTTGTTCATATCGATGTAGGAGGAATATATGGAATGAATTGATGTAAAACAATTAAGCCATCATGTATTACCTTTTGGCTTGTTTGTATCTGCATGCATACTTATAATGTGTCAATGGACGTTTGCAAACAGATAAAATTATGAAAAATTTCAGCAATTTAAGGTGACCTGTCCAATAATATTGGATTGTATTATTGTAGAATGTGGATGACGGATGCTTTCAGTGTAGAGTGATTATGTAGGTGAATTTACAGGGAGTGCAGAATTATTAGGCAAATGAGTATTTTGACCACATCATCCTCTTTATGCATGTCGTCTGACTCCAAGCTGTATAGGCTCGAAAGCCTACTACCAATTAAGCATATTAGGTGATGTGCATCTCTGTAATGAGAAGGGGTGTGGTCTAATGACATCAACACCCTATATCAGGTGTGCATAATTATTAGGCAACTTCCTTTCCTTTGGCAAAATGGGTCAAAAGAAGGACTTGACAGGCTCAGAAAAGTCAAAAATAGTGAGATATCTTGCAGAGGGATGCAGCACTCTTAAAATTGCAAAGCTTCTGAAGCGTGATCATTGAACAATCAAGCGTTTCATTCAAAATAGTCAACAGGGTCGCAAGAAGCGTGTGGAAAAACCAAGGCGCAAAATAACTGCCCATGAACTGAGAAAAGTCAAGCGTGCAGCTGCCACGATGCCACTTGCCACCAGTTTGGCCATATTTCAGAGCTGCAACATCACTGGAGTGCCCAAAAGCACAAGGTGTGCAATACTCAGAGACATGGCCAAGGTAAGAAAGGCTGAAAGACGACCACCACTGAACAAGACACACAAGCTGAAACGTCAAGACTGGGCCAAGAAATATCTCAAGACTGATTTTTCTAAGGTTTTATGGACTGATGAAATGAGAGTGAGTCTTGATGGGCCAGATGGATGGGCCCGTGGCTGGATTGGTAAAGGGCAGAGAGCTCCAGTCCGACTCAGACGCCAGCAAGGTGGAGGTGGAGTACTGGTTTGGGCTGGTATCATCAAAGGTGAGCTTGTGGGGCCTTTTCGGGTTGAGGATGGAGTCAAGCTCAACTCCCAGTCCTACTGCCAGTTCCTGGAAGACACCTTCTTCAAGCAGTGGTACAGGAAGAAGTCTGCATCCTTCAAGAAAAACATGATTTTCATGCAGGACAATGCTCCATCACACACGTCCAAGTACTCCACAGCGTGGCTGGCAAGAAAGGGTATAAAAGAAGGAAATCTAATGACATGGCCTCCTTGTTCACCTGATCTGAACCCCATTGAGAACCTGTGGTCCATCATCAAATGTGAGATTTACAAGGAGGGAAAACAGTACACCTCTTTGAACAGTGTCTGGGAGGCTGTGGTTGCTGCTGCACGCAATGTTGATGGTGAACAGATCAAAACACTGACAGAATCCATGGATGGCAGGCTTTTGAGTGTCCTTGCAAAGAAAGGTGGCTATATTGGTCACTGATTTGTTTTTGTTTTGTTTTTGAATGTCAGAAATGTATATTTGTGAATGTTGAGATGTTATATTGGTTTCACTGGTAATAATAAATAATTGAAATGGGTATATATATTTTTTTGTTAAGTTGCCTAATAATTATGCACAGTAATAGTCACCTGCACACACAGATATCCCCCTAACATAGCTAAAACTAAAAACAAACTAAAAACTACTTCCAAAAATATTCAGCTTTGATATTAATTAGTTTTTTGGGTTCATTGAGAACATGGTTGTTGTTCAATAATAAAATTAATCCTCAAAAATACAACTTGCCTAATAATTCTGCACTCCCTGTATACCTGTAGAGAACCCTTTTGTATTGATATAAATTGGAATTTTGAACATGGACTTCAGCCTCAAGCCACACAAGTATTTTGTGACTTGTTATTGCTGTTGTCTTTTCTTGTGTATATATTTCTGTGTTCCACAGAATTTATCTAATTCATCTACTAGCTTTGTAGGTTTTTCCTCCACGGAATAATTGGGGGATGCGGCATCCGGTTCATTCGGTCATGTGTTCTCTATGTTTTTGTCCTCGTCACTAGAGTAGAAGTGGGTGCAGATCAGAGAGAATAATAATACACCAGGATTAAAACTAACAGACCGACTACTGACAATTTACCCCACCCACCAGTATGACTGCAATAGTTTTTTAATCCATTTTGAAAATCTTTTTAAGAGATCTGATCCCATTGTTTAATGAGTCTGGTATCTTGCCCAGTATTTCCAGTGCAGAGATTCTGCTGTGGAATCGTAGTGGTGCCAGCCTGTGGCATGGAAGCCTTCCACAATCCCTGGGCTGATTCTTCAAATGGAACCTAAAATATTACGTGGTACACCCTGCCTTCTGTGCAAGAGGGAATTTGGGGCGAAAAAACATGGATTGAAAGGCCATTTCTCTGCTGTTTGCATGGTGGGCGGACGTGGTGGCTCCGGTAGTGCAGGCTCTGCTGTCGTCCCGAAGAACACCAAACACCAGCTCCTACCTGGATCCTCGGGGTGTGAGGGCGAGGACTCGGCACCCCGTGGATATCTACACAGTACCAGGACATTGGGTGGTGTAGTACACCTGCTGACACGAGGATGAGCAGGGTGGCTAGAGAGTAACACCTGCATGCCAGTAGGACACAAATCACACAACTGAAGATGGCCAAGTAACCCATACAATGTGGTACAGGGGTTTGATAAAGTGACAGCAACACCAAGGGTGAGTTTTGCCACTTGAAAGTGAAGTGGTATAAAGAGATCCTTGACCCAAGGCCCTGCTATTCCTCAGTCGGTGATGGAGGCTGCTGCAGAGCCATAGAAAGAGTGCATTCAACATTCAGGCAATACATAAGTCCCCAGATCAAATTGCAAGGTCCATCCTCTCAGTACAAAAATGCAGTGTTCTTCCTGTTAAGGCACAACATTAGAGATCCCAGTGCATAGAGACAAGGGACATGAACAGGAGCAAATACTACACAGCAACGCTCTGCATTCTTGAGCTGGCTCTTAAGGGCAAGTGTTAATTAGCTGTTGACATGACTACTAGTGCGGCTGGTGAACCAAATGTTGGGAAGCCATTAGGACACTGAAGAGAAGTCTCCATTGTCGGGTCAGATATGCTCCATGTGGAAGTTCTTCCCTAAGTAGGCTGTTTGTCCATGACGGATGTCACCTGTGTCCTTTTGACCTTGACCGAAGGAGCCGATAATATGATATCCAGCAGACACTCTGCAGGCTAAGTATGTGGGTTTTGAGGACACTCCTCTTCTGCCTTTAAGACCGTTATTAAAAGAGCTTTCAAAGCAAAACAATAAATTACTCCCCCTCCCTTCTGCCGGCTGACTGTAACCAAGGCGTGGAAACAGAATGCAGATTCCCAAAGATAAGGCCATTTCCTCGCCCACTTCTGAGCGCTTTAGCGTCGTATTACGTAGGCACGCTGCGCTTTACATGAAAGCCTCTTGGGAGCCACAGCACCGTTGATGTAATTACGTCCAAAGGATCCATTTTACCTGTTGCGCTTTTCTGCAGAGTTCACATTCATTCTCTCCTTTTCCGTGAGATATTTTAAATGTTCTCTCTTATTCTTTGTAAATACCCGTGCACGCTGTCCCTGCAGCATAAACCGCTGAAAGTTTCAGGATTTAATTCAAACTCCATGCGAATCTTCTCTGAAGCTATTTGCAGTTCTTATCTATATGAGCCATACGTTATGATGACTAGTGTGGTATTTTCTCCGGATCTGTATACGTGTTTCCTGTGTTAGAAATATTTTTTGGGAAATAAGCCACCATTTCCCCCCTAGTCCTGATTGAGCTGACTCCAGCACAGTTTGAGAAGTCTTTTTTTCAGTTCCACTACCCAATAATCTCTTTCCACTAGGGGCCCATCCATTGTTGCTACTAATTGCCTTGTAGAGGAAGGGGTTGCGGGGCAAATACTGCGTTTAATTTAGTTAGTGTTCCTCCTACCAAGCGATTAAGGTTTTTCCAAAAATGTAGTCAAGAGGTGGTAAAGGATTGAGGGAATCCCTTGTAAACAGAATTTTAGTGTCCTGTATCTTTGTTTTAAATTACAGCCTATCTGAATTTCACTTAACTCGTGCAAGTACACGAAACAGTCATTTTAAGCAACAAAACGTTTGATTACGACACTTCAAAGAATATGGCTGCTCCCTTTGTGGGATCAAAATGGCTTCCTGCAATCCACAGTCACCAGCTAGAAGGATGAGTCTTGGCACGTGCGTCTGATTGCAGATATATTCAGGGACTTTGGCTTAGATCAGTGCTTTAAATGGGCCGGTACTCACAGGTACTGAGTACCGGCACTTGTTATTTTTTTCACTCTGAGTACCGGCACTTCTCTGCTGCCAAGGAGAGTACCGGTACTCATGAAAGGTAGGCTCTGTAGCTGCTAGTGCTGGTGAGCACTAGGCTCTCAGAGTTGAACCCGGCTCTGACAGAGAAGGTGCTTCTGTCACCCTAAACTGACCCGCGCTGAGCTATTCATCGGGGATTATGTGCCTAATGTCTGGGTATTTACGATCACGCTGTTTTTGACAGAGCAGGAGTGATAACACGTCCCTTTATGATAATTTATTACACATCAGGACTCGTTTTAGGCCAATGAATCTTTTGACCCAGTTGAGAGGCACCTTAGGACGAGATAGCTGATCAATATGTCAATCAATAGGTCTATGATGTCATCAATATTTATCACAACAATACATTTCACTTTAGTCAAAGTCATTAATAAATTCAAAACACTACCATGACCTTGCAGCCATAAATAACCACACCAGTTTAGTAGAATTTTATGAGTTTTATTGCCTATTGCTTACAAGTCTAATAGCAGGTGCGTCAATCTCAAAACCAAGAAACATAATAGCATAGTCACGAAATGGCAACTTTGGTAAGATTTCATTAAAGCGAGAATCACAAACATCAAAACATAACACGGTGTGAACATAGATCAATTTAGCAGAATGTCAATAATGCGTCCGATCAACTAAGCATAGATTTGGTTGTTTGTCTATTTTCGTCAGTTTGGTGAACACCTGTCCTAACCACTGATTAGCATTGGCATGTTGGGCTCCATGCAAAACAATTTAGAACACTAATTTGGAAAACATCTAACTAAGGTCTCTGTCAAAAGTAAGCAGTTGGTACCTAGAAAGGAAAAGCAAACAGACAAATTACAAATGCATTGTCATAATTACCCTCCAAAGATTAGGTCAGCACACAGGTTCAGTCTTCGTCTTCAGGACATCAGTCAAATCGCCATCTGTGAGGACTCAGCTCCGGGGCAAAACAGGCACTTCCCTCATAAGACGGTAAATTGTAAAAATTGACAATTCTAAGGGCGAGGATAGTTTAAGTAAACCAACAAGTCACCAAACAGAGTGACAGAGTTTCTGGATAAAATCAATAGTATTCCCTAACCCACCTAAATGACTCCCCGTGACATGGGTTTTTATCCCTTATTCTTTGTACATTCCCCCAAAATTCTATTGGACATTTGTTATACCCCACTATCTTTAACCTATCAGAAGACACATTAGGTCACCTAACTCTTCACCCCATATTATTTTACAAGTCTTTGATTGGTCTCCATAATTGACGTCTTCAGAGGTGGCACGTCTGGTATGATTTCATCTTTCTGTAATTCTTTGCACATCTTTTGGTCAGTAACTTCATTGTTTTCACTGGTTTGAATGACCTTGTACATTACATTAATCTACACTGTTTCATTCTGTTTTTAACATTTATTCTGCAAGCAAGTAAGAGCTATGGGAACGGATCTAGCATGGTTACATTAGTCTTCTAGTTTGAAGAAGAAACATACGAGGTCATGTCCTTTTGTGAGTCAGCACACTGCAAGATAGATAAATACATTTAATATGAGAGCCAAGCAGCTAAGCTCCGGCTCATGCTAACTTAAGGCCTATAAGGATTTTAGCACAGATTCAATAACGCAATCATTGCTAATTAGCATAAATGTATTCAATGTATTGCTACCTAACATTTTAATCATCATTATTAGTCTACGTATACATTGGCGGCCACTTCCTGTAGTCACATTTCAGGTGCTCGTTTAAACAAAACTATTATAGTTTCTATGCGGCATTATCACACATTAATTCATAAACATTTTATGTTAATATGGATTATATAAGCTACGCTCTCTCAGGTCCATTCAGTCCTTGTGCTGTCAATCATATTTACACACTTGTGTGCTTTTGTGTAAACACAGGAATTGAGGCAGCCCAGCTGACAGTGACAACTAAGTAAGCCATGGGCGGAAAGTTTAAAATGGGTTTGATCCCACCTGAGTCTCTTGAACGAGGGTCTGCTAATGTATGCGTGTTTGCCTGCTTGTATGTGTGTGTCTTTGTGTGAGAGAAAAGCGAATGAAAGAGGGAGAGAATCGGAACACTTTAAGGATGACTGTGTGGAATGCTTTGGGTGTGCGTGTCTTCTTGTTTATCTGTGTGCACGTTCAAGAATATATAGTATTGTACAAAACAACAGCAAATAACAGTATGCCAGTAAGATAAATAGCATTGTGTTTCGCTTGCATTTCGTTTAATGAGTTAACTTGTTTTGTTTATTCAAACACATTTCTCATGGGCATGTGCTGCAACTGGTATATAAGTCAAAGTATCCTCATGTCTTGCTCTTAGCCCTGCCCCTAGCCCCACCCACCACACTACTAGTATATGTTAATGAATACCTGCACTTATTTTTTCCCATTTAAAGCCCTGGCTTAGATAAATGGTTAACCTCAGTGCTTTTAAATAAAAAGGTGCCAGTGCTCAAAGCCCTCCTCCTAAACACGCGGCTGCTGCAATTAAATCTGCGATCACGGAATACTGAGGCGGCGTGATCCTGAAGCCACCTCGGGCCTCTTAAAACCATATAAAGCCACTTACTGCCCCTACAGCTTTCTGCTTTCTCCCTTTGTGACGCTTTTTCGTATTTCCCTCCACTCGTCTTTCTCACGTGTGTCTTTTGCTCGCAGCAAATGCTTGAGGCAGAAAAATAACCCCGGCACTCAAAAATAAGTGCCGGTGCTCAGCGCCGGAAACAACAAGCACAAACTGGTTAACCTATGCAGGGAGTCTCCACCGAACTTCCGGCTGGTGGCACTTGCATGGAATTTTGCAGAGTGGTTGGAAGAGAATTTGTTTGGTTTCCTTGCCTTCGGTGTTTGGACAATAATGAGAAATGCAAATATAGACACAAACTTATCTATCAGAGGGCAAAAGCCCACTCGAACTATTGCTGTTTAAATGCATTCCCCACGTGTCCAGACACCTGATGATGCTTCCAGTTGAGTGCATGCCCTTGCCGTGATAAACTGAGGAAGTGAAGGGCAAAGCTCTTGATGCTGAAATGGCTGACAGTGACACATTTGTTCACAACGTTGCAAAGAGTGTGGTGTTTCCTTTGTGTTCCTTGGAGCTTGTTGAGCTATAAAACACTTCCTGAGCCCGGCAGTCCATACCTGGAGGGAGGCGGGGGAAGAAAGAGGGGAGGAGAATAATGCGCGGAACATCTCTCAGTGCAAGATATAAGCAGAAATTGCGAAATAGCGGAGCACACCATGAGTAACAAAAACACATGTAACTTATATCAAATTAAATCTAGATAAGACATTGGTAAATCCCATATTTTGGGGGAAATTAATCCTAAAGCAAAAAGGGTGTTCTTCTATTTAAACAACTAAACTCACTTATTAGTACAAAACTAAAAATGTTTAATATAACCATACAGAGAATAAACATAAAAAAATACAAACATATGACACACATAATACAAATATGTAATAAATAAAGTACAACATAAGCACATAAATCGTGATGTATAAACAGTTCTCAAATATCCGAATTGCTTGGACAAGGCCAAAATGATATTTAAATCAACCCCTAGATATAAGCAGAGACCGGCTTACACGTGTATGTTTGACCGTATATATTTATGCGATGGCACTGGATAGAGTTGTGGCCCAATGAAACATGTTATTTAGTGCAAGTGTACCCGCATAATACAGACGGATTACTACAGTGCAAAGGTCAAAGTCCATATTAGTACTACATTGCAAAGGTCAAAGTCTACATTAGTACTACAATGCAAAGGTTATGATATATATATATATATATATATGTATGTATATATATATATATATATATATATATGTTAGACAGTTGTACAGATTGGGAAGATTACTGCTGGCTGCATTGCCAATTTCATGTTAGAATCACCATAGAGAGAGAGACATACATGCAGATGCCTTCATGTTAACGTGTTATTTATTACTGTTGTTAAGGGGGGCATCTGGAGTCAGTTTAGGCTTCCTCTCCTGCCTTATAGCTGATTAACCATGTAATATGGCACCATGTTGTCATTAAGGGGTCCGGTGACAACTTAAACAACAAGACGGAGTGATTGTAAATGGCAGTAGAAGCACACGGTGAAAATAAACGACCCTACTGCATGTTACTCGTTGTGTTTTTTTTGTATAATTCGTGATTATTTTAGAATCAGAATGAAACCAAGTTTATTGAAACCAATAAGTGAAATACTGGAATACATTGTTTGGGTTTCTGTCATAAAAAGTAAGATGTTTCATTACGGAAGTCAGAGGATGGGTTTTAGTGAAAACACATTCTGTCTGCAGAAGTGAGATAATGTTTTAAGCCGCTGCCTGAGGCACAGCTATTAATGCCCCCTGTTTGTAATTAAAGTATTCCGGTTTCGTTTACCTTCTATGCAGAGGAGTATGATTTAACAAAAGGTAGTTAGTTGTAAAGCTTAGCACAAGAGTCCTTAGGGCTGTCGTTCTCTAAATGCAGTGTTATGGCTAGAAACGGAATAGTTGGCGGAAAGGAGTCCAGGCCTCTCACTGGATGAAATCGTATTTCGTAGTTCTAATCTCCTAACTGTAAAATAACACTTCTCTATTAAATATTTGCATTAAAGCCCAGTGGCTATTTGTAGAATAAATGCAGCCAATGATGTAATATGCCATAGACACCCACCCATACCCCCTAACCTGTGATGCAGACCTTCCTGTTTCATTGCAGACTCCTCTGGATGCACGAACATGTACCACTTTTGACTGTCTGTGGGCTAAAAACAGAAGCGGTTTACGCATTCTTTGGGTAGAAACATGGCGGTAGACAGCGCTCTCTAAATGCAGACACTTTTAAAATAATCGTCATTTTAAACGGGCTGTGTCATCGGTAACTGCAATGTTATAACAAATAGACCGTACCAAACTATGTGATGTGTTCATGTTTTTTGAGATATCTGACTTTAAAAGTTCTACCTGTGACGCCATCTTAGCCTCCGTTGTGACTCTGAATGCCAGTGTGCGGTTCGCTCAGCTTTCTGGGTTGCAGGACCTTCTTCTTAGCATCTGCTATATTTGTAAACCACTTCCTCCCTTTTAGCCAGCGCTGCACATCATCTTGTCACTAAGAATAAATAAAGGGAAAGTTGTGATGAGTGTTATTTAGAAAAAAGATCATAGTGGCTACAAAAAAAGAGCTGAGGGTATCGTGTATTACGAATGGGGGCTGCTTTGGCAGGGCACAAGTTGTCTCCGTTCGCAGAAGGGTCGCTTCATAGAGCTTGAGGGTTGCTTGGACTGTATTGCAGAAAGGGCTGCAGGGATGCAGGAGCCCTTGCACCTGTTTTGGATCCCCTGGGGATGCATTGATACTATGCAAGGCAGCAGCCACTTGTGCGGCCCCTTCTGTAATATGGATCACACCAGTGCACATTTCACCCCGCCACGATCCCACGGCGGCATTATCTTTGTTGCATGGCCCCGGAGTCTCATGCATATTAGGCTCCACCTTGTCCCTTGCGCCTACCCATATCGTATTTCAAATATGGATGCTGGAGAAGCATGAGTCGGGCACCCTGAAGGACGCATCTTGTAAGGAAGGTGTGTGTGGGTGGGGGGCCCAGGAACCATCCAGACATCCAACCACAAGCGAGTGCAGTCCCTGTGAAGAAATTCTTGTCCCCTCAATGTGCTGCCGATCTTGCTCCATGAAAGGCAGAGTGGTAATTTTTAAATTTTGGTCCTTCTTTCAATGTTGCCAATTTGAAGTTGCCCCTAGCTCAGACTGGGGGTAGTGCTCCTTTTTACACCATATGGGCTCTGGTTTGGTGCCCTGCAGCGCCCCCAGCATGCTCCTCTGGGCTTCCACCTTCCCTTATATTAAAATAACACCGTATGTTGTTCTACCCTTCCTTACACCCCCCCCCCCCCCCCCCCCCCCCCCCCCCCCCAAGACTGCGGTTTCTTCCCGCTTGTGCTACTGCACAGCCCTTTTTAGCAGAGACGGTGGGAGTGGCTGTCCTACACAATGAGCCAGTTTACAATTGTCTATTCAATGTGCAGCTATACTGTCACTGGTGACAATGTAAGAGGAACGATTTGGGGGTATATTTCAGGTTTCCCTTGTCGTTACAGCACCAAGGATATTGCTAGACTCCAGTTTAGGGCAGGATGCGGAGTGTGTGTGAGTGGATGGCTGGGTCACCTAATGCCCATTTCACTAGTTTGGTCTTAACCAGTGATCTGTAAATAAACGTTTACTATTTCTTTCTGTTTCAAACTAACTGTTCAGTGGTCATTCAGAATGGTAAGCAGCGTGTAAAAGTGTGCATCTAAAAGATTTGGCATGCATTTGTGTTTATTGAAAGGCATCTGTCCTACGTTTTCTGGTGAATCGTGTTTGTGTCGGTATCCATGAAGGTAAGAAACAGCCCTGAGGAAGGAACGCATTGGAGTGGATTGCAGTTGTGTGAGCTTCCTCACAAAACCTGTTCTTGTTATTGCTACTCATACCAGTGTTTCACCGGCCCAGAATCTTTCTGGCCCAGAATCCTTCTTGAGTACTGGCAGTGCCTTCATCTTTTGGGGGTGTTTATAACGTTTGTTAGGGTTTAGTCTGAACTTGCGTATTAAATCAGCAGTTTGCTTGTTTTGCCAACTGTTGCTGACTGAAGCCTAGTTGCAGTGTGTGTCACTCCCAGAAAAGAGGGGGTTCCAGCAGTGAAAAGTCTTCCTGCAGTCGCATATACAAGGCTTTAAGAATGGCCTTCTGAAACACCACTTTTGTGGGTTAGTGTTTGCTGGAAGTTAGTTTTACATCTCACCTAATGAGGTATTGAAAGAATTAACATATACAGCACAGCCGAGTATATGTATTTAGTTTTTTTTTTATTTGATTTTTGAAAAAAAAATTGAGACAGGTTGTCTCTTTTAAATCCTGATGTTCTTGTGGGCAGGCTCTGCGGCCTTTTGAGCTTTATCGTGATTGAGCTAGAGGGACGAAGTGCTGCTTAAGTACAGTTGCAGATCAATGCCTTAGGCACAGATTCTGCTTAGGTGAAGGCAGGGTGCATCTCTGGCTCCAGTGTAGAGTTTTGCTGCTGAAGTAGTGTGTGGGGGTCACGTGATATGTCTTTAAGTGACCCAGAGGGATTTCAAAGGTGCCATTGGGCACCAGTAGAGGCGAAAGTGAAGTGTTGTTAGTCCCAGAATATCAGTTTGGCTCTAGACATTTCAATCGCTTGATGAGTCAGATTTGTTGTTTAGGCAGAAATAATGGAACAAGGAAGAAAATGGCATCTACTTGAAGGAAGCATAACATTGTCTGGTACAACACCTTACACGTGCATACATAAAAATGTCATCAGGCGCCGTCAAGCTCCGCGCTCACCCTCTGCTCTACGGTTCCACCAGCTGCACACGTTGCACCTCTCTCTACATTCATCAGGTGTTGTCAGGCTCCACACTGGGCTGAGGGAGACTGGGCTGAGGCAGGTTAAAGCACAAGATGGCTTTCCGTGGTGTAGTTGAGGCAGGACTTGATGGTGGACTTCACTAGAACCAGTCAGTCCTCTGGGCGAGAAATGAAGTGGTGGCATATTGGGTCAAGCAGAAATGGGAATATTATTTTCATACTGGTGGTCACTGGTCTTTGAGCAATTCTTTGACTTGTGGAGGGTATTGGGTTTTGGCTGGCTAGCATGTTGATGCCCCATTTGACGCTGGGCAACAGAGCTTTTGCTTCAGAGGCTTTCATTTTCAGGAGGCCAGCAACTATTTGTGTTTAGATAGAAGGAAGTGCGTTTTCTGGGCCCTGCTGTTCCATGCTGATGATGTGAAAGAGTGGTGTGTATTCAGCTTACGAATGGGAGATGAATTTGTGGTTGGTGGTGGTGCCGCAGACCTAGCTGTGAAGAAGCAGCAGTGCTGTGCGAGATTTTGCAAGAGACTTGATGTACACTTCACCTAATGGGCTGTACCCGAGCTGCCGAGAACAGATAAACTGGAAGACTGCGAGCCATCTGAGGCGGAGGCACCTAAGCCACTTAGTAGAGCCAGCCAAGCAGGATGCCATTGTTGACCATGACAAATTCACACTGAACTTCAGTAGCACAATGGCTACCTCCCACCAGGGGCTTCTTTGAGTGTCTCTGTAGAACTTAGAGGAAGGTTGTTTTGGGCCTGTGCACAAGGCAGATGGAGCGTAGGGGATTTAGTTTCTGAAGGGGAGCCTTGTATTGGAAATAAAGTTTAAGGCTCGTGTATGGGAAAGGGGGTTTGGCGATAGCTTTAGCACATGCTAATTTAAATTGTTTCTTCTGTGAAGGACTGGTGTGTGAACTGTTACAAGTATAGCTGTGCACACGTTGAAATTGGTGAGCAGGATATATGCAGTGAGGGACATTTACATAGATTTGTCTTTTTGACAGAAATTTCAGGTATCAAACCCTGGATAGATGGCTTGTCTGTTTATATCAGAGTACGCTTTGTGGTGATCCAGACAGGGGTTTGCTATTCTGTTGAATGTTTTTGCGATGTTTTACATTATCAAACTTTGATAGTTGGTCATGGAATAGTTGGGGTTCATTTGCAATTGGGGTATGGGTCAGTTGGGTCAGGAATAGAGGTGTTTATAGCCCTGAAACGCGTTCAGAATAGACCATTTTAGTGATTCACAGCATTGCCAAGTGTAGGTGCAGCTTGCTGTTTATTGGCAGCAGGAATGGCCTTGTTATACCTCTAGAGAGATTGAATTGTTTGGCATTTTACATTGTAGGTAGGTTTCTCTCAGCAAATTCATCTCTTCTGATTTTGTTTTCTTCTTTGCTTTGACGGTGCTATTGATTCAGTGGTTATTTAATTTACCACTGGGAGTTTTGCATGGTGTTGAGGCCTAATCTGAGGCTGGTGGTGCTTAGAGTATGCATGAAATGCTGCATCTGCAGTGCTGTGATTGTATTGAAACCTTGCTTTGAATGAGTGGCACATGAAGGCTCCTGGCCAAATAACTGGGTTTTACGGGTGTTTGGTGCTGCTGTACGTTGAGTAGGATGATGGTGAAAGGGATGGGGCGATGGCACATTGCGGTGGAAACAAAGGGAAGCAGCCCTTGCTGTGGTGTAGTAAATTCTTTTGGAAGATCAGTTTATTCAAGCTTCCAGGACTGTTGGTGATGTGTTTTCCAGCCAGATTACTTTGTAGTACTTTGATGCAGAGTGGAGCAGAGATTTCTAAACTGAGTTAGCTCACAGTTTGAAGTCTCCATGGAGCAGTTGTGGTCTGTTGGACTTCAAGGTATTTCTTGGGATAAAATCTATGCATGAAGTTTTGAAAAGTTAGTTACTTATTATGCTATGTGGTCTGTTAGAAGACTGTTTTTGTATTCTTCATAGTACACAGAAACCCCAGTGAAAAGGCTGCTGAGTAGTAAATCATTCCTCTTTTTGACCTGCAGTTTTAGCCTACATCATACTCCATCTCAGCTGCTTCTGTCGTACTTCCTAAAGTTGACGTGTTTTCCATAGAGTGATGTCCTTCTTTTAAAGTGTGTGCGTGTGTCCTATTTGCTACCGCTTTTACACGTTCTGTAAGGTCCATGAAGGATTCATGTTTTCATATTGTGTGAAAAATGTTTAATAAAATACGTGTCTTGGATCAGCTGGTGTTTGCTGTTGCTTGAGCTTACGTACTTGTATCACATTCACGTGAGCCCTTCAGTGGTTTGCTTTTTTCTCGCTTGACGCCAACATGTATGTTACGACCATCAACTGTGCTTTGCATGTGCAACTGTGAAACATGTTGAAAGATGAATATTGACCAGATGTACGTTCGTGAATTTATGTATGCCTAATCTTTCTATAGGGTCCTGCTGTCGAAGACTTCAGCCACCTTCCTCCAGAACAAAGACGCAAGCGGCTGCAACAGAGAATTGATGAACTAAGCAGAGAACAGCAAAAAGAGGTGGACCAAAAGTAAGTAGATGTTCGATGTATTGTTTAGTCTTTGCTTTCCTAAACAATTTCTCTTACTTGATGCAATTACTCATTGATCTTTGTCTCATACTCCTCGGGAGAGATGATCCCATGTTATGGAAACCACAGCTGGAAATGAATGACTCATTGAGGTTTTGTGCGCTCGCAGTAAATTTTTTCAGTTTGTTAGTAACTAGTGTTTTTTTTTTTTTTTTTTTTTTCCCAAAGTTGTTTCCTTGGAGTTTGCAGTTTGCTTCTGCTGAAAATAGCAGTGATTACTAAGTAAAGACTCGACTGTACTCTTCATTGTGTCATTGAAATGTTGACGTGTCTGCTCAGAGAGGCATTTCCCCCATATGAAAGTTTCAGCAGTACTTTTTAGTTAACGTACCTGCGCAGATTTTCATTTTTGGATTGGTGTAGGCCACAGAATCTCGTTTGTGGATATAGTTTGGTGGTGCTAAAGGGCACGCTGCATATTTTTATTCCAGTTAAACTTGTACGTGCATCAACAAATAGCAACCTTTCAGGAAGCTGATAAAAAATCGACTTGCAGTTTAAATAGAACTAATCTTATGCTGCCCGTTGTCTGAAAAATGTCTCCTTGGTTCCTTAACAATGCTTTCCCCACCAGAAAATTTTCACATTTTTTCTCTTAATTGATCATCTCCCACTTCACATCCACGTGCTGAACCTCTCAAACTGCATCCTTTCTTTTATAGATTTAAATACCTGACCTCTGTGACGTCAGCCCAGCCATTGAAAACCCTGATTCTCTTGAAGGAAGCATTGCCCTCCTATTTTCTTCCTCAGTCATGATTGAAAGCTGCATACCACACAACCACCCACACACACCCACATACACCAAAACCCACACTCCTACCTCATTCTTTGTGTGAAGAATCGAATCATGCGACCTTCACAATGCCATCAGCCTGTCTGCAGTTCCTGCAGGATATAACTGCGGACATATGTGTTTAAACAGCAATTTCCTTTAAGAATAATGGTTATCTCCTTTAGGAGAATTGGTGCACCTATGACTTTAGAAGCAATTGTACACTACTGCACCCTCTCTGCCTTCACCGGGCGTGTACTTATGCTTTTCGACCATTATACAGGTACGGATGGGATGTGGCCTCATTAATTTTATGAAAGCGAATTCTTCAGTGTAGCTACCTACCAGCACCCGAACACCACTACAGACACTTGCATCTAGTCAAGCGGCAGACACCAGACCATCTCCTCTTCTTCCAGTCGCTCAAATTGACCATTCTCACTACTGTGTGAGTCCATAGAGAAACCCACACGGTTCCATCACTCAGGCCATTGTTTCCACCATGCAGTGCAATGTAAGAGAACCAGCAATTCCAGCAACAGAGCATTTGCCTTGTATCAGATCCCCTTATTCCTTTGAGGGGTCTTGTTGCATAAAAGCCTTTGTAAACAGTAGGACCCTCATCTTCATTTATGTATTATAGTGGCCTGTCTCCCTTTCTCTGAGGTTCACACATGCTTCTTGATACAATCACACTTCAGCATAATGCCTGCACTCCATGGAAGCCTCACACATCATCACCATGAAAATTCAGCCACACACTCTCCTAACATTAATGCTCGTCACAGCTGCAACCAACCTGGACAAAGTAACAAAAACGTATTGCAAGATTACCCCATCTATAGAGGCACACTTTACAAATGGCATTAGAAGTAAGTGCTACCAATCCACTTCTTTGCGCTTGCGAAGCTTCACTTGGAAGGCTGCAAGAAATTTAAACTGTGGACAAAGAGCAACAAGGCTCAGAGTTCTTGTTAGGACTTCTTCTCTTTTGCATCGTTGACATCACTCTCATGCAATGGTACTCATAAAATCAGACACAGAGGTCAGATGACACAAGTTTTAAGTCTGGGAGTTGGTTTATTCTGCCAAGACTAAAGCCATCTATCTGTTTTAACATGGTCACTGTGAGTGAGCGGAACCACGTGGTATACAGATGACCCATCTGTCTACTTGTGTGGGTTCATTAGGAAGGTGACATCTGGGAGATGTAGTTATATATAGTTATAGTGCGTGGCGGGGTGTGAGCTCTAGTTACCTTAGGGCAGTGGTTCCCAACCTGTGGTCCAACCTGTGCATGCATCTGCTCCCTACTCTTTGTCGACCATGTTCCATGGGCCCTGCCACTGCCCCTCCCATCTACTGAGTGTTCTGTTGAGAAGCCACTTCCCACTGCCCTTCCACCTGTCTAGCATAGTCAGATGGTTGCTGCCTGTCCCTGCCATCTCCACCCTGCCTGTCCGAGTTCCATGCCCCTATCCCCTCTCTCCTGGCCTCCATGGACCATTTTGCTGCCATTCCCTTCTGCCCTTCATGCTTTGTTGTGCTTCAGCTGCTCCTCCTGCCTGCCCTGTGTGGTCTGTTGTGAAGCCACTTCACTCTCTTGTCTGTGTCGGCTCCTACCCCTCCCTTCTGTCCTCCATGGTCCTTTATGCATGCCTCTGCCCCCCCGCACCCACCCTCCAAGTCTTGCCCACCGTGGCTTTTGTGCTGCCCCTAACCCTCCTCCTTGCCATGCATGGTCTTCTGTGCTGCCACAGCCCCTCCCACCTACCCTAAGTGGGCAGCTTGCTGCCCCTGATGCCCTCCCACCTTCCCTTCGTTGTCTGTGTGTATGCCATTATAGTCTCACTGTTGCCCTCCATGATGTGCTGGGCTTCCAGTGCCTATTCCGCCTGCGCTCCATGGTCGACTTGCTGCTCCCGCCCCTGTCCCGTCCCCCCTGCCTTGTCTGGGCCGTTGTGCCCTTGCCTCTTCCCTCCTAGCATTTATGGTCATTTATGCTGCAACTGCCCCTCCAGTCTGTCCGGTATGGTCAGCTTGTTGCCCTTGCCTCTTCCCCTCTGCTCTCTGTTTTCCATGTGCATGACCCTGTCTGCTCCCGATTGCTTTCCATGGTCCGTTGTGCTGCACTGCCATCCCGCTTGCTCTCTGTGGTGTATTGTGCTGCTGCTGGAACCCCTGACGCCTGCCCTGTATGGTCAGTGTACTACCCCGGCCCATCTCTCTCCTACCCTCGGAGTCCATGTTCCTAACCCATTCCTCCTGCCCGTCCTGATCCAATGTACCGAACTTGCCAACATTTTGAGCTTGGTAAGAGGGAGCTTTTGAGAAAAAAACCTGAGGAATTGAATTTTTTCCATAGACTGAAATTGAAAAAAAGGAGAGTTTAGAATGGGGACAGATCAAATTTAAGCCCTTTTGGGCTTAAAAACATCGGGAGTCTCCTGCTTAAATCAGGTCTGTTGGCATGTATGGTTAAACTGCCACTGCCTCTTCCTTTTGCCCTCAATGATCTGTTATATTGACACAGCTTCTTGCCTGTACTGCATGGTTGGTTTGTTGCCGCTGCCCTTCTTTCCCTTGCCCTTCACGGTCCGGTGTGCTGCCACTGCCCATCCCCCCTGCCCAGGTTGGTCAACTTGTTGCCTCTGCACCCTCCTCCCTTGACCTCACTTATCCTAGTCCTTGCCCCTGACTTCTGCCTGCCCACAGTTTTCTAATGAACAACTGGATTGCTAACATTCTGGATTTATTACAAAAGTGTAGCACACCTGATGTCATCCAAACCTACAGAAGACATATGCGGAGTTCCTCAGGGATCCTCCCTGAGCCCAACACTCTTTAACATATACATGGCCCCACTTGCAGCCATCGTCAGAGGCCACGGGATGAACATCGTGTTATACGCCTATGACACACAACTCATCATATCCCTCAATGAAGACCCGGACGAGGCCAAGAAGAACCTCCACACAGGAATGTAATCTGTCGCTGCCTGGATGAGAGAGAGCTGCCTCAAGTTCAACTCAGACAAGACCGAGCTCATCATCTTCAGAAACTCCACCTTAGCCTGGGACGCCTCCTGGTGGCCCACATCTCCCAGCTCCCCGCGTTCTCTGACTAACCACGCCCACAACCTAGGAATCATCCTCGACTCCTTCCTATCAGTGCCCCGACAGGTAAACACCGTCACCTCTCCTGCTGGCACACCCCCTGCCAACTCTGAAAGATTTTCAAATGGATCTCAGTAGACAACCGCAGGACAGTCACCCATGCCTTAGTCACAAGCAAGCTCGACTACGGCAACTCACTCTACACCGACACCACAACAAAAAACATCAGAAAACTGCACCGCATCCAAAATGCTGCTGCCAGACTCGTCCTGAACCTTCCCCGCCAGGAACGTATTTGTTAGCACCTGAGGTACCTCATCTGGCTCCCGGTGAAAAAACAAATCATCTTCAAGCTACTCACCCACACCTACAAAGCCATTGACCACATCGGATCGGCCTACTTAAATCACTATATCTCCTTCCACAACCCCGCCAGACCCCTCCGCTCTGCCCAGCAGCCACTGGCCACCATCCTACGCATGCGAAGACTACCGCCAGAGGAAGGTCCTTCACCTACCTCGCAGCATAGAGCTGGAATGACCTACCCCTGCACCTCAGACAAAGGTCATCGCTCACCATCTTCAGAAAGACCCTCAAGACGTGGCTCTTCAGATGATGCTCTGTCCAGCCCCTCATACACCCTCTCCCCAGTGCCTTGAGACACTTACTGGTGAGTAGTTGCGCTCCACAAAAACTGATTGATTGAAAGCCTTGAGTTGTTCAGCAGTGTCCAGTACACATTGGCTCCTGACTCCGTCTCAGTTTGCTTTAACTCCTGAAAGGTCTGGTTAGATAGCGGTGGTCTTTCATACACCGTGACAGGCAAATTATGTCAGATTGGCAACAGGTTTTTTCGAATTTCTAGGGATCCCAAAGAGGTGACTAAAGAATTGTGGTTCTGTCATTTCTTCATCTGTCCTCCCAAGACATTTGTTGGTATAACTGAGCTGTAAAATGTGGCGGGTAGGGTTACCGATATTTGTTTAAAAATAATTATACTATAAGAGTGAACCCTGTCAATCATTTTAATGCCAGCCTCTTATTTGCTTAGTGTCAGCCACCAGATATGATGCGTATAGGCTTGCGATCATATGTTCTTTTGATGAGTGCGCTTAGAGTCTAGTTAGGACCCTTGTTTCCTTCAAATAACACATTCTGGCCTGTGGCCCTTTACCAAAATGGGTTATACCCTGAGAGTTCAATCAGATGCTAAAGGATCCCTCTGTGCCTGGTCAAAGCAGACTCTCTCATCCAACCGAGGGTCCTTTGACAGTGTCGTGTCTCACACAAGGGCCACCATGACTTATTGCATTGCAGCACCTCAGGATTATTGCAATAACCTTCACTTGTGATTGGCCAGTTACCCAATGAGCCTGACAATACTTCCAGTAGGTGGAAGACTGGCTGGTGGCGGTAGTGCCAAGTGTCCGCATATATCGATGGTCCTCGCTCTGCAGCAACCTCTTAGAATCTTTATGTAAATTACATATCCATGTGCTGCTTCACATGCAGCTATAAAGTGGCTGGCTAGCAAACAGATGTGTTCATGATTATTAAAAACCGCCCTGTCTGAGCAGTGCCACGAAGCCTTTGTTATCAAACAAGTGCTTTAAAAATATTATCTGTCAAGGCATTCACAGAGTTAGGTTACTGCAGAGTTTGCTGTGCGTCCTCATTAAAAATCACATTGGAGATTGTTTGCTAAACTGGTAGATTAATTCACTGAAATGAGTGTCTGTGTTTGAGTTTGTCTGTTTTGAGACAGATTAGGTAAAATTGTACCACTATCGTGAAATTTCTACATTCACACTTACTAACCGGTGCAAGCCCAGATCTTTTTGCACGGTCCTTTTACTTGTAAATACAGCTTTTGAAACAAGCATATGTTGGTGCAAAATAGCACTGTTGTAGTGCAGTAGTTTTGTAATCTGGCCCTTTGTGTTTGTTTATATGGGACGTAGCCTTGAAGGACCAAGTATAGGCCTCTGTCACAAGAGGGTAACACAGAGAAGACCCAAGAAATCTACGCCAGATTCACATGAGTGTTAGCATATGATGAATCCCAAGGACAGCCGGAAATCTGAGCAGAGATGATTCCAAAACATGAGGTTTTAGAGCTTTGGGTAAAGAGCAGAGTGTCAGATGTCCTTCGGGAGAGAGTTCCATGCCCATTGGAGGACAGGTTCATTTAGGACGTGACTTAGAAAGGGCTGAGTTTAAGAGATGAATGTAGTTGTTCATATTGTCCGTGTATTCAGAATCCACTTGAGTCACGAGTCAGCTAAGGGAGAGTGAAAAAGTTAATTCCATAATATTGCCACATCAGTGTCATTGGGGATTAGGGCGGGATACCTTTAAAACTTCATGTAGTCCCGAAGCTTCATGTTCTTGCCTTCACGGTTATCACTGAGCAGTCTACAACAGTGCAGGTGTACATGCCATTGTAACACTACAGCTCCTGCGCATTCCTCCTGCAGAATTATAGCTGATGACAAGCGCGAAGCTCGAGTTTTCTATGGTATCACTCAAAACCACTCGATGAAAAGCATCCACTGTTCACTTTTTACCGATCTGTCGTTTTATATTATGTGTGGCCTTCAAAATCATGTCCCCGATTCCAACTGTAATGCGGGGGAAAGGAATATAATGACGAACCCATGTATAACATGGCCACTCCTCCCTATCCCAAATGTAAAAAAAAAAAGAAGAAAAAAAAACTGCTGCGCAATTCCAGCCCCCTTGTGCCCCCCCCCCCCCCCCCCCCCCCCCTTCTGCTTCTAAACCTGAGCTGCCCCCGCCGTCCATCAGGTCAGAGGGCAGGTAATGTGCAGCCTGGCTCTCAGAGCCTGGAGTTCCTCTATGATGTAGCCATACTGGAAACAACTTCATGATCCCACTGTTGCTACATCATAGCAGTGAATGGGCAGGTTTAGCATCTGGCATTCAAGGTGTTGGGCGTCACACATAACAGAATGTTGTGCAGTGTGATGCGTAATCCATTCCTCGAACCCTCAGTTAAACCTCTTCCGCTGACGCACAATATGGCCCAGTATGGTTCACTTTCACACGTTCATTCTCTCTGAACATCCAGATTTTTTTTCTAATCAACGTGATATATGAATTCATTTGTAACATGGTTGTGTTTTCAGAAATATACCTCAAAGTTGTGTCTTATGCAAAATATAATTCTTGCCTAATGTATTTGCTGAACCCCATCAGACATGCGCACATCCACCTCAGAGGCGATCGCTCGTTGAAGAAAAAAACCCTCTTTCCTATTGTAGCCTGCTCGGTGTCTCAGACCCAAGTTTAGGATCCGTTTAGCTTCAGTTTGCCTCATTGGTTTCTCAAAGATTGTGTCATACCCTGCGGCTCCAACAGAGTTCAAGAGATGCAAAAAAACGACAATCCCAGAGATAATATTTGTGCACTCAGAGAAAATGTAGAGGTTCTGCTTGGTTTTCGTTCATGGTTTCTGTTTTCCTTAGGTTTCCCCGTGTTCTGTATTTTCAGTGTGCTGTTTCTACTGGGCCAGTGTAGCTAGTAACTAGTGCAGAGTATTTCATGTGCTGCACGTCGAGACTCACGGTTGATAATCTGTTGTCTGTGGTGAAATCTTTGTTCTGTTATCGAATAGTTTCGTTACAGTCATGACCGACCTGCTTCTCAGTCGTGTATGTTGGGCAGCCATGTTTCACTCGCTGCAGCAATGTGATTCCTTCTTAGCGTGCCTTGAAGATGAGATAATATCCTTCTGAGTCCACTGTGGGAACTCGTTCAAATATATGTTCAGCTCTGGGTGTGTAATTCCCACACAGTGCGTTTATAAGATCTTTCCACACGAGTGTTTATAAGAGTTTTCCTACTTCCTGTGACTCATTACTGAAAGTACTAATAAAATTCACAATATTTCATGGCTGCTTTCTAATGTTTACAGCATCAGCGTTCTTTCCATGTCCAGGCGCCTGTTTAGTTTTTCAATCGGACCGCGAGGTCGTGTTAGATTGTGTGTACTTCCAGTCTTCCGAGCTTCGGCTGTAAAATCGCTCTCACGCACAGTTTATTCTTACCAGCAGCCCTTTGACGTGTTGGTTTCTCGAATGAAGTTTCCTGTGATCAATTCTCTGAGCCTGCCCTTAGTATGGCAAGGTTGCTGCCTCTTCAGTGGGCGTGCCTGTGCCAAAGTTTGACCAGCATAGTACCAGATTCAAATTTGCGGATAGTAAAATAAAGTTGGATTGAGCTTCCAGGTTATTTCCACAGAGACTTTTGCACACTTTCAATTCTCAAATGCATGCCAATTCCCACAAACACATTTAACAGATGTGTATTTCCACAAACAGAAATGTGACACTCCGCAAAACACGTTTTTTTCAGGCTTCTCCATTAGAAAAATATCCTCCCTGTGGAGGAACCCTGTCCCCAACTCCCTGAACAGCTTTAGACGAATCGGCCCTTTTCTCGTTACACTGATTGGAGTTTATTTATTTATTTATTTTAATTCATTCGGTCTAGAAATCTGGACCATTTAGAGTAACAAAGGTAACAATCATACATGATAAATAATATATGTTAAAAAACGTAATAACAATATAAAAACCAATATAATCAGAACAATATAACCATAAAATCGACAGGACTAAGCTTTTGATCATAGATAAAAATACAATAAATAGGACATGGATAAAAATGGGAAGAAGAAAGAAGATAAAAGCTAGGATATAAAACTTTTGTCTAACATACCAATGTGTGCAGCTATTTTCCCATAAGACCTGGCCCTCGTCAATCCAAGAAACAAATATAGTTCCCATTTAGATATAAGATACTTTGTCAAGAAGCCTATCAGATTTCAACTATAAAAATGGCTCTATGAGCTTATACAATCTCTATTGTTAATATGGAGGGCAGCAAGTTCCTACTGAAAATTCCTACTGGTACTACATAGAAAATAACAGTTGAGACTCTTTCTGTGGACTAATGTTAGGATGGCTCAAATGCCCTTTGATACGGTAAACCTACGACGGATGTACCAGGCCTCCGATAGATATTTGGTAACTGTAATAGCTACCACGGAGGATGAATCATATGTACAGATTCTGGTGGCGTTTGCTCTATCCTGCAATGACATGTTTTTGCAGAGGGGAATGATCCACCTCTCTCTGGGACTCTTATACAAAGGGCAGAAGAATAGTATATGCTCTGTTGTTTCTTTACAGTATTGGCAAGAGATGCATCTGTCATTTGAAACGATGTTAGATGGCCAGTGAGCCGTAAAACCATTAATAGGCAATGTACCATATCTTAGCTGGAGATATAGAGCACGGGCATACGGAGGCATGGGAAGGTTCAAGAAATTCTCAGCCCAGGGCTCGTGCTTAAGTTGGAGAAATACCATTGTTAGCCTGCCCGCCCCCTTTTGGTGCAAGGAGTCTTCATTAACTTTCTCCCAATATCTTCTTACGAAAAGTTCCCTTGCATTATCAGGGATTTGATCCGGATATTTCCAGTAGTGGGGAAGACCTAATTTATCCCAGGCAGATTTCATCTCCTTCAGCCATGGAATTTTCTCCAGTGCCTGGGGGGCGGCTATGAGCTCTCTTATAGCCAGCCTATATGGTTCGAGTTCAACAGATTTCCATAAACGAATCCAATAGGAGAGAGGTCTTAGGGCCGCTGTGGTTTTAATACTATTTAAACCTAGGTTGAGCCTTAAAGGGGTCATTGGTGTGCCCATACCTAACCGGGACACCTGTCTAAGGAAATAATTTTCCTTGGTTTGCAGAATGTCCAGGTTTTTGTGGGATCCCCAAAGTTCCGCTCCATATAGAGCCGCCGCTCTGATTTGAACATTGTAAATCTCCGCAAGTATGTTCAAGGGGGGGCTCGGAGCCTTTCTAGATCTACGGACAAGGGCCCGCCTCTTTGGCTTATGATAAGAGCCCCTTTGTCAATGGCTGCCTTCCATTTGCCTGTGGTCGATAGTCTGAAACCCAAATAGTCGAACTCTTCTACTTTCTCCAACGGAATCGAGTTCATTTCTATACTGACGCGCGATCGTTTCTTGGAAGTACTATATATCATAAGTTTTGTTTTCTTGATGTTTACGTCCAGACCATAATCACTACAATAAACACAGAACTGATTGATCAAGTTTTGGATTCCCATTGGCGATTTTGATAGCAAAATTGTGTCATCTGCATATAGCAGACACAGGATTTTTTTCCCAACCAGTTTAGGTGAGTCATTTATACAATTCTCTAAGTAGTGAATGCAATTATTGATATAGAGCAGAAAAAGAGTGGGTGCCAGGACACATCCCTGTCTAACTCCTTTTTTAATAGCTACGGGGTCAGTCAGCTCACCCCCCTGGCCACATCTAATTTGAGCGAAAGTATTTTCATGCAGTTGAGCAATGAGTTTCAAGAGACCAGATGGCACTCCCATATTTGATAATGTTGACCACAGCAAGTTCCTGGGGATCAGATCAAATGCGGCTCTGAGGTCTATAAAGACCACATAGAGATTACCCCTCCCCAGGTCAACATTCTTCCATTTTATTGACATGAATCTTAGGGCTTGGTCAACTGTACTCACTGCAGGTCTGAATCCCGCTTGTAGGTCAGAGAGAGCTTCAGACTCCATAATCCATTCCTCAAGATGGAAGAGAAGATGTTTAGCATAGATTTTTTGGGAGTTATCAAGGAGACTAATCGGACGATAATTGGCAGGGGTATTTGGGTTTCCTTTTTTAAAAATGGGTACTATTTCAGCCCCTTTCCAAGTAGGTGGAGCGGGGGCCCCCGCTGCAATTGCATTGCAGATAAGGTTAAGATATGGTGCCCATATGTCGGGTCTTGATTTGTATAGATCGCCTGGAATCTTATCTGGGCCAGGTGCCTTTCCCCATTTCAATGAATCAATTGCTGCTCTTGTTTCGGTTAGAGAGAATATAATCGGGGTGGTCTCTTGGTTTATTGGGGCATCAGGGGCCCACAGAGAAGCTTCAGATGGCCCTTCGTATAATTGCCCAAAGTGCTCTACCCATGATGCTGAGAGAATTGAGGAGCCAGGTGCGGCAGGGGAATCACTACAGTCATCAGCTATTAGTTTCCAAAACCTAGATGTATTGTTGGATTTAGCAGACTCCAGAATGGTAACCCATCTGGCCTCTTCCCAGCTTCTGCGTGCCTTGGAACATTCCTTCTTGTAAACCTTCCTGGCTGTTCTTAACAGCTCAGCATGGCCTTCTTTTATTGCTTCCAGGAGAGATAGTTGTGCTTCTCTGCAAGAATTGTCGAACCAGGGAGCGCAGTGCTTTTTATTTGGATTATTGAGAATCTTTTTTGTAAAAAGATGCTTTAAAGATTGGAACAAATCAGTGTGGGCTGCTAAGAGTCTGTCACCATCCCCGTTCTCATTAAACCAAATCATACACTCCATTTGGTTGGCAAGCAGGTTGTAAATAGATGCCTGGTGCTTAGGGGAAGAAATAACAGATTCCCATTTTAGGTTGCGTCTGTTATTTGTTAGGGCCAGCTGGGAGGCATGGGTCTTAGAGTAGGGCACTTTAAACGTAGGAAAAAGACCTCTGGTCGATAAAATCAACGGGTCATGATCGCTCTCAATCTGCTCTTGGACCCTCATATCGAACATGTGGCTCCACAGTCGGATGTCAAGAAATATATAATCAATACGACTACTGTGCCCTCCGCGCATAAAGGTAGCTTGCAAATTTGCATCTGAGCGCGAGCGACCATTGCAGGCTCGGAGGCCATGGGCTAGTGTGATATCAGCCAGTAAGCGCGCAGATTTGTTCAGTCTTGGTCTTTTGTTGGAGACTAGCTGAGGGATGCCCCAATGGGCGTCCTCTTCTTTACATATTCCTTGAACTAGAGGATTGGGTTCGAAAGTGACATTAAAATCCCCTCCAATCAAGACAAAAAAGGAGGGATTATTTTTAAGAAGACTGTCCAAGATGGACAGGACATCGGAATCAGGGTGGGAGCTCACATTCCTGTTATAGATATTAATTAAAAGTAAAGGTCTCTCTTCAGAAATCGTTATTAATAGGACTTGCAAATCAGGGCAACCCATATCTATTTCTTCTAACTTGCACCTAAGAGAAATATTTATCCACACAAGCAGCCCTCCCGATGGTCTCCCAGAAGATGACTTGGGTGCTGGAACCCAATAGCTTTTAAAGCCTGGTCTATATTTGGGTTCTAATGCCCACGTTTCTTGGAAGAGGCAGATCAGGTGATTATCAATAAAGTTGCCCCATCCTGGGCTTTGTAATTTGCTTTCCAACCCTGCTATATTCCAGCTGAGTACCTTATCGAGATCCTCTGTTTTTGTGGACCCTACTTTATTCTGAGGATATTTCCTACAGGGGGGGGAACTGCTAGGAACCATGCTAATTCCCTCAGGTATATTAGGACCAGTAGCTTTCTCACTCTGTGCCTTATAAACCTCGCTGGATGTGACCCCAGCTATATTTAAGTTTGGTGAATTGGCTATGCGGGTGGACCCCAGGATGTAAGGAACAATTGACTGGTTCGGAATACAATCCTCGCTTGCTTGGCACATGGTGCTTGTGGGTAATCCCTGATTAACAAAATCTGCCAAGGTCAAAGGGACAACAGGGTTAGAGATGCTGAGGACAGTAGGGTGAGTTCTGCTTTCACAGGCAACCTTTAACTCTTTTAAATTCCACCTAGGTGCACAAAAACCCTTTAAGAATTTGGATCTTATGATCCTGAACATGTTGTGAGCACTGTGCACACATTTTAGTTAGGACATGAGCTGCAGACAACAAAGTTTGGAAACAGAACCACCATCAGGAGAGAGTCCTGGCCTTGTGTAAGAAAGTTTAGGAGGTCATGAGAACTAATAATATAATATACAGATGTGAAGAGAGAATGCAAGTGTTAGCTGAGCCTTGAAGAATATCAAAGATATAGGGCCATTTGTACAAACCATGTAGGCTGTCGGAAACGGCCGATCATGCCGTTTTAAACTGCAAAAATGCTTTTACAGATGTACAAACACAAATTGCTATTCGCTTACACATTACTAAATAAAAATTTGTGTTCGCAATTCAGTATTTGGAAGGGGCAGGTTAGAGCATCCCTTCCAAATACCAAATCTAATTGGGATGTAGGAATGTTTTGCGACCGAATTAAGGTTGCAAAACATGCATATTTTACTGACTCTTTGAAGGAAGTGGTAACCCGTTCGCAAATGGGAAGGGGTCCCCAAGAGACCTCTTCCATTTGAGAATGGAAAACAAATATTTTTACAGAACATACTCATAAAAAATTAAACTTCAAAGTTTTTTGTTGTTATTTTTTTAAAGCACATCTAGATTTCCCTTAAGCAATACAGGATGCATGTAAAAAATAGACTGCTATATTAAAAAGCAATCACATACCTGGTAGTCTGCTGACTTCAAGAGGCGGCCATCCCTGTGATGGCTGCGATTCCTAGTGTGTCGCAGTTTTCGACCTACTTCATTAATTTGCTGGAGATAAGTCTACTTGCAGCCCACTTGGAATCACTAATGAAACTCAGGAGAGTTCCAGACATTAGGAATGCCGATTTCCTTATTGCAACCTATTTCCTAATTGCGATTCAGAGAAAATTGCAGTTAGGAAATCGGTATTCCTAATGTTAGTACATCTGGCCCATAGTTCCTATTAATATAATTCAACCTTACATATATTGATTAAATTTAAAAGTAAGTGATTGCAAGAAGTGCTTGATGACTGTCAGTCCTATTGACCAGTATCTGTACACGTGTAGAATTGGTTTTTGGAAGCTCATGGCTTTGGCAGTTATAATACACATTGAGCTGCAGTTTTAGCTTCACATGTGCCGGTCAGGTATAGGAAGTTTAGAGTTGTTTCACATTTGAGGTATTAGATTGTGGTTTACTTTTGTGACTTTGCCACCTCAGCAGCTGCGATGTACAGAGTTAATGTGATTAAAAAGTATATCACGTGGCCTTGAAACATGATTAGACCCATAAAATGTAAAGTCAGAAGTAGGTGTGTTGCAGGACAAGCAGGGGCTATCTCAATGGCTAGCAGTGACAGTGTGATCAAGTGTCATTTTTAAAGTTTAAATTATTTATTAAATAATTATTAATACTCATTGTGACATATCGATATAACGCGATGCATATACCTAAAAACATGATAATTTGAAACATTGTAGGGTAAGGCTGACCTGTCTGAATAGCCAAGAGAAGCTTTGGATTGAGTGTTTTTAGCAGCAGCGTTTCCAAGCTCTTAAAACAGGTGTTGATCCTCCCAGGCCTTGTTAGTGCCTGCGCTGTAACAAGTGAGTAAAACTTAATTCCAGATGTTCAGTTCTGTGCCTGGAGTAGTGAAGCCTGCATGACTTAATGCACAAAAATCCAAACCCGCTCAGTTCCACACGCAGAGCTCATCTCCCTGACACTTTTAATCCAGGCTGAGCTCATGCGCAGCAACTGACACTATTATGGAGGGGATTTGAGAAATCAAAAAAATATTTATTGAATAAACTTATTTCCATTGCAACAGGTTTAAAACATGTAAGGACGTGTATATTAACCTCTTCGCTGCCATGCCTTTTTCCCCCCAGGTGGCAGACCTTTTTCTTGGCTATTTGGGGCAGTTCACACTTAGACTCTCATAACTTTTTGTCCACATAAGCTACCCACGCCAAATTTGCTTCCTTTTCCCCCCAACATCCTAGGGATTCTAGAGGTACCCAGAGTTTGTGGGTTCCCCTGGAAGAGACCAAGAAATTAGCCAAAAAACTGCAAAAAAATCGTTTTAAAAAAAAATGGGGAAAAAAGGGCTGCAGAAGAAGGTTTGTGTTTTTTTCCCTGAAAATGGCATCAACTAAGGGTTTGCTGTGCTAAAATCACCATCTTCCCAGTGTTCAGGAGGAGGCAGACTTAAATCAGAAAACCAAATTTTTCAACACAATTTTGGCATTTTACTGGGACCTACCCCATTTTAAAAAAAATTGTGCTTTTAGCCGCCTTCCAGTTAGTGACAGAAATAGGTGTGAAACTAATGCTGGATCCTGGAAAGCTAAACATTTCTGAAAAGTAGAGAAAAATCTGAATTCATCAAGGGGTCATTTGTGTAGATCCTACAGGGTTTTCCTACAGAAAATAACAGCTAAAATAAAAAAAAAATGAAATTGAGGTAAAAAAAAGGCATTTCTCTCCACGTTTTACTCTGTAACGTTTTTCCTGAGATGTCAGATTTTTTAAAGCAATATACCGTTATGTGTGCTGGACTCTTCAGGTTGCGGAGATATATAGGGCTTGTGGGTTCATCTGGAATCCCAGGTACCCAGAGCCAATAAATGAGCTGCACCTTGCTATGGGTTTTCATTCTATACTGGGTATACAGCAATTCATTTGCTGAAATATAGAGAGTGAAAAATAGGTATCAAGGAAACCTTTGTATTTCCAAAATGGGCACAAGCTAAGGTGTTGAGAAGCAGTGCTTATTTGCACATCTCTGAATTCCGGGGTCCCCATACTAGCATGTGAATTACAGTGCATTTCTCAAATAGATGTCTTTTTTTACGCACTGTCTTACATTTGGAAGGCAAAAATGTAGAGTAAGAAAAGGGGGCAATAACACTTGTTCTTCTATTCTGTGTTTCCTGATAAAAATGGTACTTCACTTGCATGGGTAGGCCTAATACTGCGACAGGAAACGCAACATGGACACATACCATTTTAGCATTGAAATCTGACGTGTTTTTTGCAAAGTGCCCAGCTGTGAATTTTGGCTTCTAGCTCAGCTGGCACCTAGGGAAACCTACCGAACCTGTGTATTTTTGAAACTAGACACCTAGGGGAATCCACTATGGGGTGACTTGTGGGGCTCTCACAGGGTTCTGTTACCCAAAATCATTTGCAAACCTCAAAATTTGGCCAAAAAAAAACACTTTTTCCTCACATTTCAGTGACAAAGTTCTGGAATCTGAGAGGAGCCACAAATTTCCTTCCACCCAGCGTCCCCCCAAGTCTCCCGATAAAATGGTACCTCACTTGTGTGGGTAGGACTAGTGCCCGCGACAGGAAATGCCCCAAAACACAACGTGGACATATCAAATTTTTCCAAAGAAAACTGAGCTGCGTTTTTGGTCCTGGGGTCAGCAGCCATATAGGGAAACCTACCAAACCCAAACATTTCTGAAAACTAGACAGCTGAGGGAGTCCACGAAGGTGTGACTTGCGTGGATCCCCCAGTGTTTTCTTACCCAGAATCCTCAGCAAACCTCAAATTTAGCTAAAACAAATTTTTCCCACATTTCTGTGTGGGATCACCGGACAAATTTCCTACTACCCAACATTCCCCTCAGTCTCCCAGTAAAAATGATACCTCACTTGTGTAGGTGTGCCTGTGACAGGGAAGAGCCAAAAACATGTCAAAATTGTGAGGGAACCGAAGTGGGTATAAAAGCGCAGTTTGGAAAAAAAAAAAAAGATGGGGCAGAATTTTTATCGGTATAGATGAGACAATGCTGGCTGCAGATTCCGGAAGGTTCCATCCCAAAAATGTGGTAAAAATGTGTGATTTCCAGCGAAGTTGGAGGTTTGCAGGGAATTGTAGGTAAGAAAATAGTGCGGAGTGCATGTGAAGCACACCGCCCTGGACTCACCCAGATGTTTAGTTTTCAGATGTGTCTAGGTCTTGTGGATTTTTCTACATGGCAGTGTCCCAAAGTCCAGCCCTCACCATTCCAAGTGGGACGATTTTGATAGTTAGACGAGCGCTCCTGGCCCAAATGTAAAACCAAAACACAAAATAATCAAATGTCCTCTTGCTTGCTGTGGGATAAGATGTTTGTGTGCGGTGGAGTGCTGAAAGACTGTTACCCCCTTCAGTTGGGGTGGGGGCATAACCATGCCCATACTGGTTGGTTGCCACCACCCCACGTTTTTTATTAATTCCCTGACATCTAGTAGGTTTTCTGCCCCCCTGGGGAGTGAATCGGGGGTAATTGCTGCATCTGCCCACCGGTGGGCAGAACAACTTTGGTCCCATTTATTTGCGGTTGGGGTATGGCCATACCCCCACTCTCTTTTTTTTTTTGGGAAAACAAATCTTCCCCCCTTGGGAGCAGATGGGGGGCAGAAATGGCCAACAGTAATGTCCACCATGGGGGGCGCGACCCTTGCCCAAGGGGCTGCCCCCCCCCCCCAAACAAAACACACACATACCCACACACCAATCCCTGGTGCCTAAGAGGCTTCGGCCTAAAATAAATTTGCCCCCCAGAGAAGCGACCCTTGCCTAAGGGGTCGCTCCCCTTGCGTGAAATTGACGCGAAAAAATAAATTCCATGGTGTCTACTGGTTTATGCCCACCCTTGGGGCAGATCGGCCAGGTTGGGGGTGTGAGGGTGAGGGCAAGGGGGCCGAAAAGACCTTAAAATAATTTACCCTCATGGGGAGTGGCCCTTGCCCAATGGGTCGCTCCCCTTATAGATAAACATTTTTTTTTTAAAACGTCCTGGTGTCTAGTGGGCATTTCTGTTCCCTGATCGCATCGTGATCGGGCAGCAGAAATGCTGAGAGAGACATCTAAGGAAAAGAAAGGCCTTTCCTTTCCTTTGATGCCTCTCTCACCCCCTCCATGTGATCCATCGGAGAAGTGCTTTTGCATTTCTTCTCCGATCCGCGCTGGAAGCTTAGCCTCCCCCCAGACATCTCCTTGCAGGCCAGTGCGGTCACTCACTGCACCTGCCCGCAAGGGGATCTCGAACACTCCCTAAAAGTGCAGGCAGGTTGCCACCTGCACAATGAAACACGGAGCGGCTTTAAAGCAGCAGCTCTGTTTTTCATATGAATGTGTTGCGCTGGGGCAGCGCGAGTTCCCAGCTGCCCCGGGGGCAGCACATTCGTACTAATACAGTGCATTTTCCTTGTTTGCACCGGGCGCATCTTTTAAAAGGTGCATCAAGCGCCAACAAGGAAAAAACGCTGCATCTGTGATACGGTCCCTGGTGTGAGCGTTCTGCCGGTTTGTGAGATCCAGAGTCTAGGAGTCCGTTAGTGTTTCTTCACAGTGCAGCTGTGACCCTGACAGCAGTGCATGGCCCACTGTAAAAGTGTGACTTGTACCAAGACTCCAGTGCCACTTTAATTGGTGAATGAAGGGTGCCAAGGGTACTAAACAAGCTAGGAGAATGTCTTCCAGTGTTCCCTTAGGGTGGTCAAATACCACAGTTGAAAAAGGAATACTCAAATGGAGCCAGGTTAAAGAATCTACAGAGGAAATACAGCGACCGCCGCAACATTTGTTCCTGAAGGGCCACACACCTTTCAGAGCCAGACAAGATATAGAATTTGTTTCCTTTTGCTGTGCCCCTGTTTGGGAACCAAGCAGTGGCAAAGGGATGCCTGTTCTGCTTTGTGGCCACTGTAGTCTTGCACCACAAGAAGGAGCAAGACTGTAACTAGTGGCATCACAGATTTCAGAAACGGGTAGCAGAGGGGTTGCAGGGTGTACCTGTGATAGATTCCAGTGCAGCCTCTGCTACCTGCCATTGTGTCCAGAGCAGTACAAGTTGCTGTTTTCAAAGTTTAGTTTCAGCTTCAAGGGTGGCTTGGATGACTCATATGTACATCACCTGAAGCCACAATGAGATCTGTGGCACAGAGTCCACCTCTGCTAATTTTGTCCTCCAACAGTTCTGGTAGTGTAAATTCTCTTTCGCAAAACTTCTAGAAACCAACAACACAGAAGATGCATAAACATCTAGGTATTGAGCAGGCACAGAAGCATTTCAAGTTTTTCAACAGCCCGGAGTGTAGATTTGGGTCTTTTGAGAATTTGGTGGAGGGTGTGTGTGGGTGCTCAGGATAAAGAAGAATATCCCGTTTAAATTTTGTCCCAGAGTAACCCCCCACTATCTCATGAGGGGGAACACATGTTAGTGCCAAAAGTGAATGAGGTGCTCAAAACAATCAAAAAGGGCACCAGCATGCCTAAAAATATCCTATAATTGAGAACGTAACCGGTGTTAGACCTGACATCCTTAGAGTGGTCATCCCCCAACTTTTTTTCCTGCATTCCTCCATTTTTCTGACCCTATATTTGCTGGTTTTAGGACTTTACCACAGCTGACCAGTGCTAAACTGCATGTGCTCTCTCCCCTAAACATGGTTCCTACCCAATTGGCATACTTAACTTACTTGTACGTTTCTAGTAATGTTCCCTGGGTCTGTAAATTAAATGCTACTAGTGGGCCTGCACCACTGATTGTGCCACCCATTTAAGTAGCCGCTTATCCATGTCTCAGGCCTGCCGTTGCAAGTCCTGTGTGTGCAGTTTCACTGCTACCTCGACTTGGCATTTACAACTACTTCCCAAGCCTTAAACTCACCTTTTTCTACATGCAAGTCACCCCTAAGATAGGCTCTAGGTAACCCATAGGGTAGGGTGCTATGTAAGTAAAAGGCAGGACATATGCTCGTGTGTTTTACGTATTCTGGTAGTGGGAAAACTCACAAATTTGTTTTCCACTACTGTGAGACCTGCTCCTCTCTTAGACTCTTAGACTAATAGAAAATCCTGCTTACTGGTAAAGTTGGGATTTAATATTAACTATTTTAGAAATGGCACTTTTAGAAAGTGGGCATTTCTCTGCACTTACTGCCATCAGTGCCTTACAGCCTGTCTCCAATCCATGTCTGTTCTGTGCTGGTTGACAGCTCTCCTTGTGCATTCCTCCCAGACAGCCATAAATAAACATATGGCACTCAGTCACATTTGCACACTGAATGGGTCTCTTTGGGCAGGAATGGTGGAGGTCTCTCTCTCTTACAACTCAAAGGCCAGTGGCTTGCCCTCACACAAAGGACTGATAACCCCTCTCAGGAATCCTGGCAGACAGGGCATGGCTGAAAGGGAACTTTTGCACTTTAAAGCCACTCTTCGAAGTTTCCCCCATTTCAAAGGCATTTTTGGGTATATAAACTGGGTCTCTGACCCCCACCATCTCAGACACTTCTGGATCCACACCTGAACTCTGTTGGAGGAACTGCCTAGCTGCACAAAGGTGTCATCTTGACTGCTCTGCTGCTTAGGACTGCTGCCCTGCTTGTGGTCCTGCTGCCTGCTGGCCTTTGACTTTACTGAAAGGACTCTGCCTTCCCCAAAAGTGCTCTCCAAGGGCTTGGATTGAGCTTGCTTCCTCTTCTGAAGTCTCGGGCCAGCAAAGCAGTACCAATTTGTGTGACTCCAGCACTGATGCCGCTGCTCGGCGCCACACTGCTGCCGGATTTGGCTCTGTGGCCCTCACTACATGCAACTACCGTGTCCTGCAATGCAAGTCTGATGTTGCCTCGACGCTGCTGACATTCTACAGTGCGATCACAACACTATGAAGTAGACACACCACATCTTGACCGACTGGATCCATCGACCTCGCCGGGTCACACGGAACTGATGCCTTGCCACCGACTCTGCACCCAGCTCCCCCCGCAACCGGACGGAACTGACGCCTTGCCTCCCCTGCCTCACATTACGGAACAGACGCCTCACCTCGCCAGACGCCGTAAGGGACTGATGCTGCACTGGCTTCAGCCACACCTTACCTCCGGGACTCCGTGCAACATCTTTGTTTCTTAGTTTTCAAAGATACTATGCCTAGGGGGTCCGTGGGACTCTGTGACCGGCGCCTGTGGCCTCGAACTGTTGGGAACGACTCCGTAAATGACACCATGATAGCCCCAGTTGGCGCTATTGTGTTTCTAAGCGCTTAAGTGGGATTTAATCTTTAGAAATTCATAACTTTGCTTGTGTACATTGGATATTCGTCATTTTTACCTTATTTTATTCAGAGAAATATTATCTATTTTTCTAAACATGTGTGATGTATTTTTGTGGTGTTTTCACTGTTACTCTATGCGTTTTGCCCAAGTACTTTACACATTGCCTTCTAAATTAAGCCTGACTGCTCAGTGCCAAGCTACCAGAGAGTGGGTACAGGATAATTTGGATTGTGTTGTGATTTATCCTGACTAGAATTGTGATCCCTACTTGGACTAGGGCGTATATCCCTGCAAACTAGAGACCAAGTATCTAACAAAGGGCACAAAAATGTACCTGAAAACTGGCATCCTACATTGACTGACCGCTCTGCTACAAAATCTTGATAGTGATTCTTCGTGCCCAAGTTTCTGGTGCCTTGGAATATTCAGATGCTTAGCGCTATGAGAGACCCTGTGATAAAGGTAAGTAACTTTTTGATTGCTAAATATGCATGCATAGGATATGAGAATATTAAGAAGAAACAGTTCGGCAATCAGCTACATGTACTGGCACTTGATTTCACATTTGTTGATCACTGAATCTAACATAGTGCATTAATTCAAAGGTTTTCAGACATTTTACTTAAAAAAAATTCTTTTTTTTTACTACAGAGATGCCCTGATTAAAATGAAAGACGTGTATGAGAAAAATCCACAAATGGGAGATCCGGGTAGTTTACAGCCAAAATTAGCAGAAACAATGGCCAACATTGACCGCCTCCGAATGGAAATTAACAAAAATGAGGTAATTACCTTTTTTTTTAAATATAAATTGTGAAAATATGAGAAATTGCATATATCAAGGCCGTTGGAAAGTAACTTATGGGCCATCTTCTACATGCTGAATAACACAAACAGTAGGGCGGATTGTCCTAACCTGCAGGGATGGGGGGAGGCACAATTCTGTTAATGGTACTGGGAAAGGTATTATACTTGCTTTCCCACTGGTACATGCAATCTTGCCATAATGTAACGTTCGGTAACTTGGAAAACCTTTAAGCTACAAACCATCTGATACTGACACATAAATGGAGACCTGCGTGATCACGTGTCCAGTGCTGCCCATTTGGTGCTATTGATACTTTGCACACAGTCATTCCCGGAAACATTCTCCTTGATCAAGTCTAGTCCAATTTAGATGCCTTGGGCTCTGATCCTGAGAGTCCACATGCAAAAGGCTGTGCATGCTTTGTGGCCCACAGTAGATAGCGGTTATAACCATGTACTGCAAAAATCAAGCATAACAGTTTCCCTTAACCTTTTGAGGGATATTTGCCTCAGTGAAATTCCCATTCCTTCTTCTCAGCTCAGTAAATCTGCATTCTTTGGAAGGGCAGGTACTTTGCCGATTCAGAACTTGTTCTCCACAACTCAAGCAGGTTTGACTCCTGCCGTGCTCTGTGGACTACCATACGTTGATTATAGTGGCAGCAAGGAGCCCTGATGTAAGACTATTTTTAGCTATTCTTGTGTAGTCCCTTCGCAGGAATGACAACAGAGAAGTTTAACAAGCATGTTAGAGCACCAAGGTGTATGTGCTCCCTGTCCCTCATAAGGCTATTGTAGAAATTCTTAAAGGTGTCACCCAGTATTGAGAAAAGAACACTCCTCTTTGTCCAGTCCTGCATAAATAACAACCACTAACAATAAGCATTCCAGAATTATTTTTTGATTGATATAATGTGGGTTTTGAGGCATACTGTAACATCACAAAACATAAAAGAACAGGTCTCTCCTTGGCTGCATAAACTCGATAATTCGTCTTTGCCAACAGGCATCTTCACAGATTGCTTCAACCATATCATTGTTCCAGCCTGTTAAAAAGTCTTACCTGAATCCTATGGGTTGAGAAAACTACAGCCTTATTTCTTTGTTTCATTAACCCCTTAGCATCTATTTCCAACTATGGCAGATTTTATAAAGCAAAATACTGTTACATCTGCTGAACCCTTCTGGTTGCGGGGATATATAGGGCTTGTGAGTTGATCAAGAACCCGAGGTACCCAGAGCCAATAAATGAACTGCACCTTGCAATAGGTTTTCATTGTATACCATGTATACAGCAATTCATTTGGTAAAATCCGAAGAGTGAAAAATAGGTGTCAAGGAAACCTATGAATTTCCGAAATGGGCATAAAATTTGGAGTTTAGAAGCAGTGATTATTTGCACATCTCAGAATTCTGGGGTCCCCTTACTAGCATGTGAATTATAGGGCATTTCGCAAAATAACTACTTTCTTACACGCTGTCTTACCTTTGGAACGCAAAAATGTAGAAAAAGACAATTGGCAATAACACTTGTTCTTCTATTCTGTGTTCCAGAGATTCCTGATAAAAATGGTACCTCACTTGTGTAGGTAGGCCTAGTGCCTGCTACTGGAAATGCCCCAAAACACAACGTGGATATACATTTTCCCACAGAAAACAGATGTTTTTTTTGCAAAGTGCCTCGCTATGGAATTTGGCCTCTAGGTCAGCCGGCACCTAGGGAAACCTACCAATCCTGTACATTTTTGGAAAATAGACGTCGAGGGGAATCCAGGATGGGGTGACGTGAGGCTCTCACTGGGTTCTGTCACCCAGACTCCTTTGCGAACCTCAAAATTGGACAAAAAACACTTTTCTTCACATTTCGGTGCAGCAAAGTTCTGGAATCTGAGGAGAGCCACAAACGTCCTTCCACCCAGCATCCCTCCAAGTCTCCCAATAAAAATGGTACCTCACCTATGTGGGTAGGCCTAGTGCCCGCAACAGGAAACGGCCCAAAAACCCACGTGGCACATCACATTTTTCCTGATAAAAATTGACTTTTTTGTTTTGTTTTTTTGCAAAGTGCTTAGGTGTGGATTTTGGGATGTAGATCAGCAGGCACATAGGGAAACCTAGCAAACCTATATATTTTTTAAAACTAGACACCTAGGGGAATCCGGAATAGGGTGACTTGTGAGGCTCTCACTAGGTTTTGTCACCCAGAATCCTTTGCAAACCTCAAAATGTGACTAAAAAACATTTTCTCCAAATTTCGGTGATGGAAAATTCTGGAATCTGAGGGGGGCCACAAACTTCCTTCCACCCAGCATTCCCCCAAGCCCCTGATAAAAGGTTACCTCACTTGTGTGGGTAGGCCAAGTACCCGCGACAGGGAATGTCCCAAAATGTATTGTGGCGATAATGATAACTAAGGTGAGAGTACTAATTAGTCCTGGGATAGGGAACTATTTAGGGAAACGTATCAAACCCAGTCATTTCTGTAAAGTAGACATCAAGAGGAGTACAGAGAGGTATCACTTGTGAGGATTTCCCAATTTTTTTTTCCCCCAGAAAGCCCTTGTAGGAAAGTAACTTCTTGCCTGGCATGTTACCCCCATATTTCACTGTATGTATGTTGTTTTAGTTGTATGTGTCACTGGGACCCTGCCAGCCAGGGCCCCAGTGCTCCTAAGTGTGCCCTGTATGTGTTACCTGTGTAGTGACTAACTGTCTCACTGAGGCTCTGCTATCCAGAACCTCAGTGGTTATGCTCTCATTTCTTTCCAAATTGTCACTAACAGTCTAGTGACCAATTTCACCAATTTACATCAGCATACTGGAACACCCTTATAATTCCCTAGTATATGGTACTAAGGTACCCAGGGTATTGGGGTTCCAGGAGATCCCTATGGGCTGCAGCATTTCTTGTGCCACCCATAGGGAGCTCTGACAATTCTTACACAGGCCTGCCATTGCAGCCTGAGTGAAATAACGTCCACGTTATTTCACAGCCATTTACCACTGCACTTAAGTAACTTATAAGTCACCTATATGTCTAACCTTTACCTGGTAAAGGCTGGGTGCTAAGTTACTTAGTATGTGGGCACCCTGGCACTAGCCAAGGTGCTCCCACATTGTTCAGGGCAAATTCCCCGGACTTTGTGAGTGCGGGAACACCATTACACGCGTGCACTATACATATGTCACGACATATGTATAGCGTCACAATGGTAACTCCGAACATGGCCATGTAACATGTCTAAGATCATGGAATTGTCACCCCAAGGAGACAATTCCATGATCCCCTGAGTCTCTAGCTCAGACCCGGGTACTGCCAAACTACCTTTCCCGGGGTTTCACTGCAGCCGCTGCTGCTGCCAACCCCTCAGACAGGTTTCTGCCCTCCTGGGGTCCAGCCAGGCTTGGCCCAGGAAGGCAGAACAAAGGACTTCCTCAGAGAGAGGGTGTTACACCCTCTCCCTTTGGAAAAAGGTGTTAGGGCTGGGGAGGAGTAGCCTCCCCCAGCCTCTGGAAATGCTTTCATGGGCACAGATGGTGCCCATTTCTGTATAAGCCAGTCTATACCGGTTCAGGGATCCCCCAGCCCTGCTCTGGCGCGAAACTGGACAAAGGAAAGGGGAGTGACCACTCCCCTGACCTGCACCTCCCCTGGGAGGTGCCCAGAGCTCCTCCAGTGTGCTCCAGACCTCTGCCATCTTGGAAACAGAGGTGCTGCTGGCACACTGGACTGCTCTGAGTGGCCAGTGCCAGCAGGTGACATCAGAGACTCCTTCTGATAGGCTCCTCCAGGTGTTGCTAGCCTATCCTCTCTCCTAAGTAGCCAAACCTCCTTTTCTGGCTATTTAGGGTCTCTGCTTTGGGGAATTCTTTAGATAAAGAATGCAGGAGCTCATCAGAGTTCCTCTGCATCTCTCTCTTCACCTTCTGCCAAGGAATCGACTGCTGACTGCTCTGGAAGCCTGCAAAACTGCAACAAAGTAGCAAAGACGACTACTGCGACCTTGTAACGCTGATCCGGCCGCCTTCTCGACTGTTTTCCTGGTGGTGCATGCTGTGGGGGTAGTCTGCCTCCTCTCTGCACTAGAAGCTCCGAAGAAATCTCCAGTGGGTCGACGGAATCATCCCCCTGCAACCGCAGGCACCAAAAGACTGCATCACCGGTCCTCTGCGTCTCCTCTCAGCACGACGAGCGAGGTCCCTTGAACTCAGAAACTCTGTCCAAGTGACTCCCACAGTCCAGTGACTCTTCAGTTCAAGTTTGGTGGAGGTAAGTCCTTGCCTCCCCACGCTAGACTGCATTGTTGGGTACCGCGTGATTTGCAGCTGCTCCGGCTCCTGTGCACTCTTCCAGGATTTCCTTTGTGCACAGCCAAGCCTGGGTCCCCGATACTCTAACCTGCAGTGCACGACCTCCTGAGTTGTCCTCCGGCGTCGTGGGACCTTCCTTTGTGACTTCGGGTGAGCTCCGGTTCACTCTTCTTCGTAGTGCCTGTTCCGGCACTTCTGCAGGTGCTGCTTGCTTCTGAGTGGGCTCTTTGTCTTGCTGGACGCCCCCTCTGTCTCCTCACGCAATTGGCGACATCCTGGTCCCTCCTGGGCCACAGCAGCATCCAAAAACCCTAACCGCGACCCTTGCAGCTAGCAAGGCTTGTTTGCTGTCTTTCTGCACGGAAACACCTCTGCAAGTCTCTCCACGAAGTGGGACATCCATCCTCCAAAGGGGAAGTTTCTAGCCCTTGTCGTTCTTGCAGAATCCACAGCTTCTACCATCCGGTGGCAGTTTCTTTGCACCCACAGCTGGCATTTCCTGGGCATCTGCCCACTGCCGACTTGATCGTGACTCTTGGACTTGGTCCCCTTGTTCCACAGGTACTCTCGTCAGGAAATCCATTGTTGTTGCATTGCTGGTGTTGATCTTCCTTGCAGAATTCCCCTATCACTACTTCTGTGCTCTTTGGGGAACTTAGGTGCACTTAGCACCCACTTTTCAGGGTCTTGGGGTGGGCTATTTTTCTAACCCTCACTGTTTTCTTACAGTCCCAGCGACCCTCTACAAGGTCACATAGGTTTGGGGTCCATTCGTGGTTCGCATTCCACTTCTAGAGTATATGGTTTGTGTTGCCCCTGTACCTATGTGCTCTCATTGCAACCTATTGTGACTATACATTGTTTGCACTGTTTTCTATTGCTATTACTGCATATTTTGGTATTGTGTACATATATCTTGTGTATATTTGCTATCCTCATACTGAGGGTACTCACTGAGATACTTTGGCATATTGTCATAAAAATAAAGTACCTTTATTTTTAGTATATCTGTGTATTGTGTTTTCTTATGATATTGTGCATATGACACCAGTGGTATAGTAGGAGCTTTACACGCCTCCTAGTTCAGCCTAAGCTGCTCTGCTAAGCTACCTTTTCTATCAGCCTAAGCTGCTTTACACCCCTCTACACTAATAAGGGATACCTGGACCTGGTGCAAGGTGTAAGTACCCCTTGGTACCCACTACAGGCCAGCCTCCTACAGCCCTGCAGTGGGAAATCATTGAAAAAATTTCTAGTGGGTGGTTGTGTGTGTGTGAGATGTGTGGAACAGTAAATGTGAGTCACCTTACTGCCCTTTGCTTCTTCCCTCGATCAGCAGGTTCTCTGAAGACACTGGAAAAAAACAAAAAAGGCAAACTATTACTTCACCTTGCCACATAGCCATCATCACAGCCTTTAGCGCTGGTGGCTCCCCTGACCCATGACGTCCTTCTTTGTTGCCCTCACTATCACCAAGCAAAATTCTTCTTTATCTCTCCATAGCCCCCCTTGCACACATATTTCATTTGTTTTAAAGTGCAAGTAACAGCTGGCTTTACTAATCCACTCAGCAATTCACATAAATAAAATACAGATCAGTTCTTTGCAGCAGGTATATAAACCTTCTGCGCTACTTTATGGGGTCACAACTGCCACTAGACAAAATTCCGATCTCTCTTTCTAGCATAATCACAAGTTATTTTTATTGCTACCTAAAAACGATATTTATATATCCTATACACATATATAGGGAGAGAGCCTCTCTCTCTCTCTCCATATGTATATATAAAGAGATCACTTTTATATGTATGTGTGATTTCCCTGGGGGCCGATCGCTGCCCCAGGGAAATCACACATGCAATGACAAAAGTGATTTTTATATATATATATATGTTCGATGGCATGTGTAGCTGCAGATACATATGCTGTGCACATCCCGCCATCTGGTGTTGGGCTCGGAGTGTTACAAGTTGTTTTTCTTCGAAGAAGTCTTTTCGAGTCACGAGACCGAGGGACTCCTCCCATTTCGACTCCATTGCGCATGGGCGTCGACTCCATCTTAGATTGTTTTTTTTCCGCCATCGGGTTCGGACGTGTTCCTTTTCGCTCCGTGTTTCGGGTCGGAAAGTTAGTTAGAATCTTGGAAAAAACTTCGGTATTGTTTGCATTCGGTATCAGGTTAGTTACAACAGATCGACACCGAATTTAGAAGAGTTCCAGTGGCCCTTCGGGGTTTTTTCGATTCCCCCGTCGGGGCCTGGTCGGCCCGGCCACGTGTGAATTCAAGGCTGATGGAACGGACCCCATTCCGCTTCTGTCCAAAATGCCATAACAAGTATCCGTATACGGATCAGCATCTCGTCTGTAACTTGTGCTTGTCCCCAGAGCACAAGGAAGATACTTGTGAGGCCTGTCGAGCGTTTCGGTCCAGAAAGACGTTAAGAGACCGAAGAGCCAGAAGACTGCAGATGGCGTCGACGCCGACAGAACAAGAGCGTTTCGAGGAAGAAGCGGAAGCTTTCTCTATCCACGAATCGGACTCGGAAGAGCTTGAGGCCGAAGAAACGCCGAAAACCGTGAGTAAGACGTCGAAACATAAGACTCACGAGAAGTCAACAAGAGCCCAGGGGATGCCACTGCCAACAGGCCATGGCTTAACCCAAAAAGGCGGTGACCGAGCCAAGGCACCGAAAAAGGGCACGCTGGTGTCGAAGTCCTCCGACTCCGGTCGAGATACCGCCACACAGCAATCTCGGACCCGAGACATCAGCTCTGAGAAATTTCGGCACCGTGACAGCGGCACCGAACAAATTCGGCACCGAGACACCACCACGCCAAAAATTACAAAGGTTTCTTCGGAGCCTAAAAAGACCTCCGAAAAAGTTTTGGTTCCGAAACATCCAGCCTCGGAGCCGAGAACAGGTTCCTATACAGAGGAACAAGGATTAGCCTCACAAATGAAAAAACATAGATTTGGAGAGGAACTTCAAGCTGTAGAGCCAGACTATACTCAAAGGAGGCTCCACATTCATCAAGACACAGGGAAGATAACCACTCTTCCTCCTATTAAAACAAAAAGAAAACTTTCCTTTCACGAAAAGGACAAGGAGTCACAGGCAAAGGTGGCAAAGAAAACAACTCCACCACCTTCTCCACCACCATCAGTGCACACATCACCAGTAGCAACTCCTCCACTGATGCACTCCCCGACTCATACTGCCATGAGTCAAGATGATCCCGATACATGGGACCTTTACGATGCTCCAGTATTGGACAACAGCCCAGACTCGTACCCTACCAGACCGTCCCCTCCTGAGGACAGTACATCTTACACACAGGTGATCGCAAGGGCAGCTGCTTTCCAGAACGTCACCTTGCATTCAGAACCAATTGAGGATGACTTCTTGTTTAACACGCTAACCTCCACTCATAGCCAGTACCAAAGACTACCTATGCTCCCAGGAATGCTAAAACATTCAAAACAAATCTTTCAGGATCCTGTTAAAGGCCGAGCCATAACTCCAAGGGTGGAGAAAAAGTACAAGCCACCGCCAACAGATCCTGTTTATATTACAACGCAGTTAACTCCAGACTCAGTAGTTGTCGGGGCAGCTCGTAAGAGAGCAAACTCTCATACCTCGGGAGACGCACCACCTCCAGACAAAGAGAGTCGCAAATTTGATGCTGCGGGCAAAAGGGTTGCAGCACAAGCAGCAAACTAATGGCGCATTGCCAATTCACAAGCGCTTTTGGCAAGATATGACAGAGCTCACTGGGATAAGATGCAACATTTGATAGAACACTTACCGAAGGAGTTCCAAAAAAAGAGCACAACAAGTGGTGGAAGAAGGACAAAGTATCTCTAATAATCAGATACGGTCTTCAATGGATGCAGCAGATACGGCTGCAAGGACAGTAAATACTGCAATAACAATAAGAAGGCACGCATGGCTCCGCACGTCAGGTTTCAAGCCGGAAATTCAACAAGCCGTGCTAAATATGCCATTTAATGAACAGCAGTTGTTTTGGGCCGGAAGTCGACACTGCTATTGAGAAACTCAAGAAAGACACTGATACGGCAAAAGCCATGGGCGCACTCTACTCCCCGCAGAGCAGAGGCACCTTTCGCAAAACACCTTTTAGGGGAGGGTTTCGAGGACAAGCTACAGAAACCACAACATCACAAACAAGGCCCACTTACCAAAGCCAATATCAGCGGGGAAGTTTTCAGGGGCAATATAGAGGGGGACAATTCCAAAGAAGTAGAGGAAAATTCCAAAGCCCCAAAAGTCCTCAAAATAAGCAGTGACTCACAAGTCACACATCCCCATCACATAACACCTGTGGGGGGAAGATTAAGCCAATTTTACAAACATTGGGAGGAGATAACAACAGATTCTTGGGTACTAGCAATTATCCAGCATGGTTATTGCATAGAATTTCGCGAATTCCCTCCAACAGTCCCACCGAAAACACACAGTATGTCGAAACAACATATAAATCTTCTAGGATTAGAAGTTCAAGCATTGCTCCAAAAAGAAGCAATAGAATTAGTACCAAAACAAGAACTAAACACAGGAGTTTACTCACTGTACTTTCTGATACCCAAAAAAGACAAAACTCTAAGACCTATACTAGATCTCAGAATATTAAATACATACATCAAATCAGACCATTTTCACATGGTTACATTACAAGAAGTAATCCCACTGCTCAAACAACAAGACTACATGACAACACTGGATCTAAAGGATGCATATTTCCATATACCAATACATCCTTCACACAGGAAGTACCTAAGGTTTGTATTCCAAGGGATACATTACCAATTCAAAGTGTTGCCATTCGGAATAACAACTGCGCCAAGAGTTTTTACAAAATGTCTAGCAGTAGTAGCTGCACATATCAGAAGGCAGCAAATACATGTGTTCCCGTACCTAGACGATTGGTTAATCAAAACCAACACGCAAAAACAGTGTTCACAACACACAAATTACGTCATAGAAACCCTACACAAACTAGGTTTCTCAATCAATTACTCAAAGTCACACCTTTTGCTGTGTCAAACACAGCAATACCTAGGAGCAACAATCAACACAGTAAAAGGAATTGCCACTCCAAGTCCACAAAGAGTCCAAACATTCCAAAATGTCATACAAGCCATGTATCCAAACCAAAAGATACAGGTCAAATTAGTAATGAAACTCCTAGGCATGATGTCCTCATGCATAGCCATTGTCCCAAACGCAAGGTTGCACATGCGGCCCTTACAACAGTGCCTAGCATCACAGTGGTCACAGGCACAGGGTCAACTTCTAGATCTGGTGTTGATAGACCGCCAAACATACATCTCGCTTCAATGGTGGAACAGTATAAATTTAAACCAAGGGCGGCCTTTTCAAGACCCAGTGCCACAGTACGTAATAACGACAGATGCATCCATGACAGGGTGGGGAGCACAGCATCCAAGGACAATGGGACATTCAGCAAAAACAGTTTCATATAAACCACTTAGAACTGTTAGCGGTTTTTCTAGCTCTGAAAGCATTTCAACCCATAATAACCCACAAATACACTCTTGTCAAAACAGACAACATGACAACAATGTATTACCTAAACAAACAGGGAGGAACACACTCGACACAGTTGTGTCTCCTAACACAAAAAATATGGCATTGGGCGATTCACAACCACATTCGCCTAATAGCACAATTTATTCCAGGGATTCAGAATCAGTTAGCAGACAATCTCTCTCGGGATCACCAACAAATCCACGAATGGGAAATTCACCCCCAAATACTGAACACTTACTTCAAAATGTGGGGAACGCCACAAATAGATCTATTTGCAACAAAAGAAAACTCAAAATGCCAAAACTTCGCATCCAGGTACCCACAACATCAGTCTCAGAGCAATGCACTCTGGATGAACTGGTCAGGGATATTTGCGTACGCTTTTCCCCCTCTCCCACTTCTTCCATATCTAGTAAACAGGTTGAGTCAAAACAAACTCAAACTCATACTAATAGCACCAACATGGGCAAGACAACCTCGGTACACAACACTACTAGACCTTTCAGTAGTACCTCATATCAAACTGCCAAACAGACCAGATCTGTTAACACAACACAAACAACAGATCAGACATCCAAATCCAGCATCGCTGAATCTAGCAATTTGGCTCCTGAAATCCTAGAATTCGGGCACTTAAACCTCACACAGGAATGTATGGAGGTCATAAAACAGGCTAGAAAACCTACCACTAGACACTGTTATGCAAATAAGTGGAAAAGATTTGTTTATTACTGCCATAATAATCAAATTCAACCTTTACACGCATCTGCAAAAGAGATAGTAGGATACTTACTACATTTGCAGAAATCTAAACTAGCTTTCTCTTCCATTAAAATACATCTTACGGCAATTTCAGCTTACCTGCAAATTACGCACTCAACCTCATTATTTAGGATACCAGTCATAAAAGCGTTTATAGAAGGCCTAAAGAGAATTATACCACCAAGAACACCACCGGTTCCTTCATGGAACCTCAACATTGTCTTAACACAACTCATGGGTCCACCTTTTGAGACCATGCACTCTTGTGAAATGCAATACTTAACGTGGAAAGTTGCATTTTTAATTGCCATCACATCTCTAAGAAGAGTAAGTGAAATACAAGCATTTACCATTCAAGAACCATTTATTCAAATACACAAAAATAAAGTTGTTCTACGGACCAATCCTAAATTTTTACCAAAAGTAATCTCACTGTTCCACTTGAATAAAACAGTAGAATTACCAGTGTTCTTCCCACAGCCAGATTCTGTAGCTGAAAGAGCACTACATACATTAGACATCAAAAGAGCACTAATGTACTACATTGACAGAACAAAACTAATTCGAAAGATAAAACAACTATTTATCGCCTTTCAAAAACCTCATACAGGAAATCCAATTTCAAAACAAGGCATTGCTAGATGGATAGTTAAGTGCATTCAAACCTGCTATCTTAAAGCTAAAAGAGAACTGCCTATTACACCAAAGGCACACTCAACCAGAAAGAAAGGTGCTACCATGGCCTTTCTAGGAAATATTCCAATGAACGAAATATGTAAGGCAGCAACATGGTCTACGCCTCATACATTTACCAAGCACTACTGTGTAGATGTGTTAACTGCACAACAAGCAACAGTAGGTCAAGCTGTACTAAGAACATTATTTCAAACTACTTCAACTCCTACAGGCTGAACCACCGCTTTTGGGGAGATAACTGCTTATTAGTCTATGCACAGCATGTGTATCTGCAGCTACACATGCCATCGAACGGAAAATGTCACTTACCCAGTGTACATCTGTTCGTGGCATTAGTCGCTGCAGATTCACATGCGCCCACCCGCCTCCCCGGGAGCCTATAGCCGTTCAGAAGTAGATCTTAAACATTTGTACATTTGTAAATATATTACTTTAAACTTCATTATGTACAGACGCATTCACTCATTGCATGAGCACTATTACTAGCATACACAACTCCTACCTCACCCTCTGCGGGGAAAACAATCTAAGATGGAGTCGACGCCCATGCGCAATGGAGTTGAAATGGGAGGAGTCCCTCGGTCTCGTGACTCGAAAAGACTTCTTCGAAGAAAAACAACTTGTAACACTCAGAGCCCAACACCAGATGGCGGGATGTGCACAGCATGTGAATCTGCAGCGACTAATGCCACGAACAGATGTACACTGGGTAAGTGACATTTATCTTGCCATCTAGTGTTGGGCTTGAAGTGTTACAAGTCGTTTTTAAAAAAAGAAGTCTTTTTTCGAGTCACGGGATTGAGTGACTTTTCCTCTCGGTGATAGTGCGCATGGACATCGACTCCTTTGTTAGATTATTTTCTTTCCGCCGTCTGGTTTGGACGCGTTCCCTCTCGCTCCAGGACTTTAGATTCGGAAACTCTATTATCTGAAACTTTTCTCATAACGTCGGTATTGTTTCAAACGTGGTTTCTTCTGCACTCGGTCCGATAGTACTGTCGGGATCAAGGAAATGCCCTTTCAATCGCTCGCGCCCTCCTTGGGCCTGTTCGGGCCTACTGCGTCATAGCCTGATTGATCAGACTCCATTCCGATGCTCTCCTTGGTGCAGCGCTTAATTTCCTTATATCGACAAGCACTTGGTCTTTAATCTCTGCCTTTCTCCAGAACATTGTGAGGAAAGCTGTGAGGCATGTCTGTCTTTTTTATCAAAGAAAACACTGCGCGATCGAAGTGTATGAAGGCTGGAGATGGCATCCAAGCACACACAGTCCACCATCGACAGCCTCGAAGAGGATCAGGCACAGACGGCAGTTTCGATCCCAGACTCCGAGCAAGATTCAGATGACGACAGCCAACCGATAGCAGCGGCGCAGTATGTGAGTACACCTGCCCCAACACCCACTTTAAAAAAAAAAACAATCAGGCAAGGCCTTGGGTGCATCACTGCTGTCAAGCCATTGTTCCACACGAAAAAGACTAATCGTCGAACGACCCTTGGGTTCGGCGCAGAAAAAAGGTCAAAACACTCCAGCAGGTTACTGTAGGAAAGTACCATCTTGCCTGGCATGTTACCCCCATTTTTCACTGTATATATGTTGTTTTAGTTGTATGTGTCACTGGGACCCTGGTAACCCAGGGCCCCAGTGCTCATAAGTGTGCCTGAATGTGTTACCTGTGTAGTGACGAACTGTCTCACTGAGGCTCTGCTAATCAGAACCTCAGTGGTTATGCTCTCTCATTTCTTTCCAAATTGTCACTAACAGGCTAGTGACCATTTTTACCAATTTACATTGGCTTACTGGAACACCCTTATAATTCCCTAGTATATGGTACTGAGGTACCCAGGGTATTGGGGTTCCAGGAGATCCCTATGGGCTGCAGCATTTCTTTTGCCACTCATAGGGAGCTCTGACAATTCTTACACAGGCCTGCCACTGCAGCCTGAGTGAAATAACGTCCACGTTATTTCACAGCCATTTTACACTGCACTTAAGTAACTTATGAGTCACCTATATGTCTAACATTTACCTGGTAAAGGTTAGGTGCAAAGTTACTTAGTGTGAGGGCACCCTGGCACTAGCCAAGGTGCCCCCACATTGTTCAGAGCCAATTCCCTGAACTTTGTGAGTGCGGGGACACCATTACACGCGTGCACTACATATAGGTCACTACCTATATGTAGCTTCACAATGGTAACTCCGAATATGGCCATGTAACATGTCTATGATCATGGAATTGCCCCCTCTATGCCATCCTGGCATAGTTGGCACAATCCCATGATCCCAGTGGTCTGTAGCACAGACCCTGGTACTGCCAAACTGCCCTTCCTGGGGTTTCACTGCAGCTGCTGCTGCTGCCAACCCCTCAGACAGGCATCTGCCCTCCTGGGGTCCAGCCAGGCCTGGCCCAGGATGGCAGAACAAAGAACGTCCTCTGAGAGAGGGTGTGACACCCTCTCCCTTTGGAAAATGGTGTGAAGGCAGGGGAGGAGTAGCCTCCCCCAGCCTCTGGAAATGCTTTGTTGGGCACAGATGTGCCCAATTCTGCATAAGCCAGTCTACACCGGTTCAGGGGACCCCTTAGCCCTGCTCTGGCGCGAAACTGGACAAAGGAAAGGGGAGTGACCACTCCCCTGACCTGCACCTCCCCTGGGAGGTGTCCAGAGCTCCTCCAGTGTGCTCCAGACCTCTGCCATCTTGGAAACAGAGGTGCTGCTGGCACACTGGACTGCTCTGAGTGGCCAGTGCCACCAGCTGACGTCAGAGACTCCTTGTGATAGGCTCCTTCAGGTGTTGCTAGCCTATCCTCTCTCCTAAGTAGCCAAACCCTCTTTTCTGGCTATTTAGGGTCTCTGTCTTTGGGGAAACTTTAGATAACGAATGCAAGAGCTCAGCCGAGTTCCTCTGCATCTCTCTCTTCACCTTCTGCCAAGGAATCGACTGCTGACCGCGCTGGAAGCCTGCAAAACTGCAACATAGTAGAAAAGACGACTACTGCAACTCTGTAACGCTGAATCTGCCGCCTTCTCGACTGTTTTCCTGCTTGTGCATGCTGTGGGGGTAGTCTGCCTCCTCTCTGCACCAGAAGCTCCGAAGAAATCTCCCGTGGGTCGACGGAATCTTCCCCCTGCAACAGCAGGCACCAAAAAGCTGCATTACCGGTCCCTTGGGTCTCCTCTCAGCACGACGAGCGAGGTCCCTCGAATCCAGCAACTCTGTCCAAGTGGCTCCCACAGTCCAGTGACTCTTCAGTCCAAGTTTGGTGGAGGTAAGTCCTTGCCTCACCTCGCTAGACTGCATTGCTGGGAACCGCGACTTTTGCAGCTACTCCGGCCTCCGTGCACTTCCAGCGGAAATCCTTTGTGCACAGTCCAGCCTGGGTCCACGGCACTCTAACCTGCATTGCACGACCTCCTAAGTTGTTCTCCGGCGACGTGGGACTTCTTTGTGCGACTTCGGGTGAGCACCGTTTCACGCATCCTCGTAGTGCCTGTTTATGGCACTTCTCCGGGTGCTACCTGCTGCTGAGAGGGCTCCTTGTCTTGCTCGACGTCCCCTCTCTCTCCTGGTCCAATTTGCGACCTCCTGGTCCCTCCAGGGCCACAGCAGCGTCCAAAAACGCGAACCGCACGATTTGCAGCTAGCAAGGCTTGTTGGCGTTCTTTCGGCGGGAAAACACTTCTGCACGACTCTCCACGGCGAGAGGGATCCTTCCACCAAAGGGGAAGTCTCTAGCCCTTTTCGTTCCTGCAGAAACCGCAGCTTCTTCTGTCCAGTAGAAGCTTCTTTGCACCCGCAGCTGGCATTTCCTGGGCATCTGCCCATCTCCGACTTGCTTGTGACTTTTGGACTTGGTCCCCTTGTTCCACAGGTACCCTAGATTGGAAATCCACAGTTGTTGCATTGTTGGTTTGTGTCTTTCCTGCATTATTCCTCTAACACGACTTCTTTGTCCTTAGGGGAACTTTAGTGCACTTTGCACTCATTTTTCAGGGTTTTGGGGAGGGTTATTTTTCTAACTCTCACTATTTTCTAATAGTCCCAGCGACCCTCTACCAGGTCACATAGGTTTGGGGTCCATTCGTGGTTCGCATTCCACTTTTGGAGTATATGGTTTGTGTTGCCCCTATCCCTATGTTTCCCCATTGCTTCCTATTGTAACTATACATTGTTTGCACTGTTTTCTAAGACCATACTGCATATTTTTGCTATTGTGTATATATATATTGTGTATATATATCTTGTGTATATTTCCTATCCTCTCACTGAGGGTACACTCTAAGATACTTTGGCATATTGTCATAAAAATAAAGTACCTTTATTTTTAGTATAACTGTGTATTGTGTTTTCTTATAATATTGTGCAAGTGACACTTGTGGTACTGTAGTAGCTTCACACGTCTCCTAGTTCAGCCTAAGCTGCTCTGCTAAGCTACCATTATCTATCAGCCTAAGCTGCTAGACACCCTATACACTAATAAGGGATAACTGGGCCTGGTGCAAGGTGCAAGTACCCCTTGGTACTCACTACAAGCCAGTCCAGCCTCCTACAGTTACCACGCCTGTTTTGGTGTCGGTCGAGCCGAAAAATTCAAACCCCAACCTCTGAACCGACCTAACGCCCACAATCATCTGACCCGAATAGAGTACGCTCTGCTTCAGAGCCGAAACCTCGGACAACAGCTTTGGAACCGAAACACCTCGGTCCGACTTTGGTGCTGAAAACATCATCCTATACAGAGGAAACACAACTTTTGGCTTGAATGAAGCAGGTGCCCAAAACATTGACTGAACATTCCTCTAAGGTCACAAAACATACCTCTGAACATCAAATGGAGGAATCGGACATACCCCCTGTTTTAGAGGTTATGGACAGCAAGCAGAGAAGAATATAAATCCAAAAAGAGACTGTAAAAATTATTACTTCTCCGCCTCCACAGACTAAAAGAAAGCTAGCATTTCAAGAGACTCTTCATGCTGCCCCACCACTGGCAAAAAATTTCAAACAGAAGGAAAAGCCAAAACATATTCAGCTTTCTCCACCCCATTCATCGCAGCTTTCTTTTTCACCACAACCTCTCACACCACCACCTCATACTTACGCACAAGGAGACACTGTAGACCCATGGGACATGTACTACTCAGATCCTATACCATCTAATGATCCAGATCTCTACCCTACTAAACCATCCCCACCAGAGGATAGTACTGTTTATAACCAAGTCATATCTAGGGCAGCTGCATACCATGGGAGTACAAATGCATGCAGAACCTTTAGAAAATGATTTTCTTTTTAATACACTATTCTCAACTCATAAGCAATACCAGTGTCTACCAATGCTTCCTGGTATGCTTAGGCACGCAGAGGAAATATTTAAAGAACCAGTTAAAGCTAGGGTTCTAACACCAAAGATTGACCAAAAATATACACCTGCACCAACAGATCCAATGTACATCACACAGAAATTACCACCAGATTCTATTGCGATCAGTGCAGTCAGAAAGTGGGCCAATAGTCAGTCTTCAGGGATACTCCACCCTCTGACAAAGAAAGCAGAAACTTTGATGCTGCGGGCAAAAGGGTGGCAACACAAGCAGCCAACCAATGGCGTATTGCCAATTCCCAGGCCCTGTTGGCAATATACGACAGGGCACATTGGAATGAGATGCAACTCCAGAACACACTATTCTACTAAAACAAGAGGTACAATTTCTGTTACTCAAGGGGGCAATAGAAATAGTTCCCATCTCACAGCAAGGGACAGGAGTATACTCGCTATACTTCTTTATACCAAAGAAGTATGGTACTCTCACGATATATAGATTTAGACGTCCGAGTTTGAGAATGGGTCTGTCAGAACATTTTCACATGGTCACTCTACAAGACGTCATTCCCCTGCTACAAAAACAAGATTACATGACTACGTTAAATCGAAAGGATGCTTACTTACACATTCCCATTCATCCAGCTCACCGCAAGTATTTAAGGTTCATAATATCAGGCAAACACTACCAATTCAAAGTACTACCCTTTGGAGTAACAGCAGCACCAAGAGTGTTCACAGAATGTCTAGTTGTAGTAGCGGCATACCTCAGACACCACATACATGTCTTACCTTATCTAGACGATCGGTTAATATAATCCAGCACCATTCTAAAATGGCAACAACACACACAATACTCAATAGATACCCTACACATATTAGGGTTCACAATCAATTACCAGAAATCTCATCTTCAGCAAGCACAAATTCAACCTTATCTAGGTGCAATTCTCAATACTCATTCAGCGTTAGTCTACCCAAATCCACAACGGATACAGGCTTTTCAATACCTCATATCACAAATGCAGGTCAATCAAACATACACAGTAAGATTTGTCATGAGACTATTGGGAATGATGGCATCATGCATAGCAATAGTACCAAATGTGAGGCTAAACATGAGACCACTGAAACAGTGTCTCAACAATGGTCTCTGGCACTAGGATCTAGTGTTGTTAGACCGCCAAACTTACAAATCTCTGCAGTGGTGGAATCGCAATAACTTAACAAAGGGGTGGCGGTTTCAAGACCCAGTGCCACAGTCTGTAATCACAACAGATGCCTGAATGACAGTTTGGGGAGCCCATCTCAACAATCTTAACGTTACACGGGGAATGGGACTAAATACAAAAAACTTACCACATAAACCACTTGGAATTATTAGCTGTGTTCTTAGCCATCAAAGCATTTCAACCTCAGATAATACACAAAACAGTCTTGATAAGAACATACAACATGACAGCAATGTATTATCTGGAAAAACAGCGGGGGGACACTCATCCCAATTGTCCCTTCTAGCTCAATATGGAAATAGACAATTCACAATCACATTCATCTGCTAGCGCAATACTTCCTGGGAATACACAACCAGCTAGCGGACCTTCTAAGCAGGATGCAGCAACAAATGCACGAATGGGAGATTCACCCACAGGTAGTTCAATATTACTTTCAAATGTGGGGAACACCAAACATAGACCTTTTCGCAACAAGCGAAAATGCAAAATGCCAAAACTTTGCATCCAGAAACCCACACCCTCAGTCCAGGGGCAATGCTCTATGGATCAGTCGGTCAGGCATATTTGCTTACGCTTTTCCCCTTCTCCCGTTCCGTTTCTGGTCAACAAAATACGTCAAACTTCCCTCACTATGATACTCATAGCTCCCATGTGGGCACGCCAACACTGGTACACAACACTCCTAGATCTGTCAGTAGTACCACATCACAAACTTCTAAACAGACCAGACCCTATCATTCAGAACCGAGGTCAAATCAGGCATCCCAATCCCAGTGTGCGCAACTTAGCTATTTGGCACCTGAAGTCATAGAATTTGGATACCTACAGCTTCCATTAGAATGTGTGAACATTCTAAAACAAGCATGTAAACCAACAACTAGACAATGTTATGCAAATAAATGGAAACTGTTTGTTTACTATTGTCAACCTAAAAATATAAATCCACTTAAAGCATCAGTACAAGATAGTGTGTTATTGGCTTTATTTACAAAAAGCAAATCTTGCCTTTTCCTCTATTAAGATTCATCTAACAGCCATATCAGCCTTCCTACAAAACATACAACATATCTCTCTGTTTAGAGTTCCTGTCATAAAAGCATTTCTGAAAGGACTCAAACTCCACCAGTTCCAGCATGGAATCTTAATATTGTGCTCAAGATTTATGGGTCCCCATTCGAACCCATGCACTCTTGCACTATTCATTTTCTAACTTTGAAGGTTGCTTTCTTAGTAGCAATTTCTTCCTTGAGAAGAGTAAGTGAAATTCAGGCATTTACTGAAGAAGAACCTTTCTTCCAAATACAAACAAAAAGTAGTACTTAGGACAAATCCAACATTTTTGCCTGAAGTGGTTTTACCTTTTCACATTAATCAGTCAGTGGAATTGACGGTCTTCTTTCCACAGCCAGACTCTACTGCTAAAAGAGCTCTACACACTCCTGATCTTAAAAGAGCTCTAATGTATTATGTGGACAGAACAAAGGACTATAGGAAAACTAAACAACGTTTTGTTGCTTTTCAACAACCATAAAGGTAATCCCATTTCAAAACAAGGATTAGCCAGATGGATTGTACAATGTATTCAAACATGCTACCTTAAAGCAAAAAGGCAGCTATTAACTCCAAAGCACATTCCACTATGAGAAAGGGTGCCTCTATGGCATTATTAGGAAATATACCAATGTCAGATTTATGCAAAGCAGTCACATGATCCACACCACAAACATTCACAAAGTATTACTCTACGGATGTGTTATCTTGACAACAAGCCAATGTTAGACAAACAGTGCTAAAAACACCATTTCAAACTACTTCAACTCTTAACAAGTAAATAGGATACCCCTCATGTTTTTTTAAACTCACTTTTTCTTGAATTGAATCATGGCTGACAAATCCGGTTCATAATATTTGCGTATGTTGATGACCAGGATCATGTCTGAAGTCATTTTAACATGGTGTTTATGTGGGCTGCCAAACGACTATTTCTATTACGTGCAAAGCAACACAACCCACACATTACTGGAAATGGCTCTAATCATTTAAAACATACAGTGGAAAAACAGAAACAAACCCCAACTTCAAAACTGTCAATCCCAGCGGAGCAACCCCCAAAGTGTCCCATGACCTATTCTTTTGGGAACAAAGTAGGTTGCAACTCCAGGCGGGGGACGGCTTACTGCTGGTGCCCACTGAGCAGATCAGAGGGGAGCATGGTATCCATCAAGACTATTCTCCAGGTTATCTCAACCCTGCACGTGGGGCACTAGGAGAGCATCATGACCGACAGGTGCGGAGCTCACAGGGGTGCATAAAACAGACCACTAGACTCTGGTGATGGTCATAGAGTTGTGACCAAGGGCTGCTTGAGGGGTCCTTAAACCAGCCAATGGAACAAGAATAGGAAGTACTTTATTAATATTTCCAAACATATGTCCAAACATTTCCTAGCTTGACATTTTAGTAAAGGGGAACGTAGGAGGGCCTTAGGCAGGGGCCATTGGGGAACTGCCTTTACTCTGTCATCTATGGACTATATACCTTTGGGATTCACTGTCATCTTATGTCTGGCTTCGGGAAGGCTGGCTTGGCTGAGGCTAGTCCCCCATCACTGACACTGGATTCCTTTCCTACAGTTATATTAAATTGCATAGGCATCCATGCACTCCAGTTCTGCACTGGACCAACCCTACTGAATGTCATCTGTGGGGAAAGAAAGTTGCTTGCTGCAAAGATTTCTCTCTATTTTCCTGCTGGTAAAACCCTGACTGAAGGACAGCAACTGATGCTGCTGTCTGCTAGGCCTAGTAAGGTGCCATAATTTGAAGCAGGCCTGGGAGCCTGCAGGAACTGCCTGAGGAAAACCAGTCTTTTGGGACTGTCATATCTTCATGTTCTTGTGCCCCCATTAGTGCTGGTAACCCAAGGACGACTGATTTTCTCACGACTTGCTGACCTGCCACCTTTGCTTGAAAGGCCTAGTGTTGCAGCCTTCCTGACAAGAAAGCCTGCTCAGGTTGACTGCCTACTGACAGGGCAAGTTATGGATCACAAAACCAAATACCTCGGACCACTGTGATTGGCTGTCTACCTGGAAGTGGATCCCCAAGGTCATTCAGATTCTGCCTCTGAGACTAGTTGTTTCCCAGTCCCTAAGACTTTGACACTATAGCATAGGTGACCGTTTCTGGAAGCCATGACTCAAGAACAACCTCTCCTTTTGCACCCATACAACTCATATCCCTATTCAGTATGAAAGCTAGTTTCAATGGCACTTCTTAGTTCAACTGCATCTCCTGCCCTCCAGACCATAATTCTCTATTAGGGCTTCCCTGGTCTCCATCCCTAACTCACCTGTGCTGGACGGTCTTTCCTAGGCAATGCAGCAGACCCCTGTGCTACTCCTCTCAGACAACCTTGAACGGGGCCCTAAAGTCTTTTGAGCCCTCCCCTCACTCATCGAACACCAGGGCCCTGTGCTTTTCTGAACCCTCTCCTCGCTCCTATGGATTCCCTTCTCACTCCTCGAACACCAGAGCCCTAAACCTTTCTGGACTCTTGTCTGCAACACCCAGGGCCGTATGCTTCTCTGTGCCGTCAACCCACTCATCAAGCTCCAGGCTCAAAAACCTTTCTGGACCCAATCCTTGGACACAGTTGTCTGGGTCTCTGCTATCTCGGGGTGGGCCACGTGATGGAGATGGGTATTGCTTGTGAGCCTCAGAAATCTGTCAACTCCGGGGTGTGACCATGCCGACGACCAAGGTGGCCACTCTGCAATGAAGCTCTGACGGTGGCCTCCTGAAAACCGGCTGAATGTGTGCTCAACACGTGGCACACTAGTGGAGCATGAGGTGCGGTGGGCCTGAAGGGATGGGGAGCAAGGCGGGGGGGGGGGTGGAACCAACCTTCCTACTCTGTACGGGTGCCGCACTTTCACTGTGGCTGTCCTGTGCGCAGCCAGTGTACCTCTGAGGCCCTGCGGTGATGGGGTGCCTGAAGTGCGCAGCTGTTCAGGCAGCGCAGTGCTGCCTGCAGAACACTACAATATTTTCCCCCTGCCTTTCTCCTGCCCTCCCAATCCTGCAAGCATAAATGTCCCTGAGGGGATGGGGGAATCTGGAGGTGAGATTCCCCCATCGACATGGCCTGGCTGGGCCCACACAACCACACTGTGCAGCTGGGGACCTGTGCACGACCTGGGCTTGCTTGCTGCTACCCTGTGAGAAAACAGGCGGCCACCTGGGCACCAGCAAGGTAGGTAAAGCTGCCGTGACCTGCTGAGCCAACATCGACTCCTTGGGTGGGGTGACTGGGGTAGGGGCAACCATCCTGAGAACTACTTGCCCGTCCTGGGTCTGACTCCATTATACACTTCACAGGGGAACTCCTGCTCCTACTCTCCCTGCTATTGTTGAGGATTCTGGTGGGTGGTGGCGGCCTTTGGCACGCACCAGACTGTGCCTGGGGCCACCGAGCAAAAGGATGCAACACACCGGTAACGAGCTCCTACTTGGCCAAGCAATTGCATGTCATACCAGCTTCATTCCCTCCCCCACCCCCCCCACCCCCCACAACTAGACTTTGAAATTCAGCCCGCCCTTTATTGGGCACATTATCTTCTTCCCCGGCTATGCCTGCTGGGCCACATGGCCACTGTCTATTTCCGTCCTGCAGTGGTTGAGCTGGTTTGCTATCCTACCACTAGTGCCCCATTCGACTATTTAGCATGCAGCTTTGAGGTGAGGCACAACCGCAGGCATGGTACATGGAGACCTGAAACAACACAAACTCCCTTTTGAGAAAAACGTGCCTTGGAGGAGGGTGCTGCTGGAGGCCTTGCGCCTGGACAAATGGCAGGCGTGGAGGCCATAATGGCAGAGCTGCGTGCTGGCTTGTGCACCATTGATGCCCAATTTGACACTTTAACCACTAAACTAGACAAGATGGGGGAGCATCTTGATTGACAGCAGACCTGCCTGTAGGGCACAGAGGAGCTCATACCTGGATTGGAGGATAGAGTGGCCAAGATGGAAAAATGGCTGGAGAGATTGGAGTCCAGGCTCAGGACAGTGGCGGTGAAGAACAAGGACCTTGAAGCCAGAGGCCGCCATAACAACATACGCATTTCTGGAATTGCAGAGTCTACAAACACCAGCCACCTATACCTGTTTGTGGAAGGGCTCCTTGCAGATCTGCTGGGTCGCCAAAACTTTACATCAACTTTTGTGGTTTACTCAATTATCAGGGCACAGTTGTTCCCCTAGTCCCAGATTTTACACCTGCTGTCCAGGACTCCAGAAGGAAGTTTGCAGATGCTAAAACGCTCTTCGTAAACTGGGCCTTCGCTATTGCATGCTCTACCAGGCCAGGCTGCGGGCTGATGTAAATGGCAAACCTCAGTACTTTGACTCCTCTGCAGATGCCCTGGCTTTGTGCAAGCAGCAGGGCAAAAATGGCTCGTCCCCAAGGGGAGCAACTCCAGAATACACTCCCCCAGATGTGGACTCTGCCTCAAGCATGGATCTCTTTCCCCCTGGTCTGATGTCGATTAACCCCCATTTTCTTTTTTGAGAGTGCACACTGATCTCTCAGGCCACTGCTCCCTCAAGCAGTGGCACTATATGCAGTGTTGTTTTATATGCTCTGCTTGTTGTCATAACTTACTTAGCACGCCCATTCTTATTCCAGATTACTGCATTCAAATGTTGCCTTTATGGGGGATTACTGCCACGGCGTTGCCTCGCCTGCACAATTGACGCCAAGTTATACATTGTTGGAGCTAAATTGTGGTTTGTTTGGAGTTTATGGGATTCACCTTGCAGTTTACCGCTAGGTTTGGGCGGGGGAGGGAACCACATGTTTGTTGGGCTATTTGGTTTAGAATATTACCCTTAACACAGTGCCAATACTTCACAAACAAGATGGTTTACAGAGGTACAAAACCAAATGCAAGTAACAAGCAAAATACACAATAGTCGGTAGACGATCGACATTGCCCTCATGTCGTGGAACATACGAGGCCTCAATAATCCACGAAAGGCAAACAGGTTCTGTCGTACCTGGCCAGACATAATGTACAGGTGGCCTTTCTGCAAGAGACGGCCCTCCCTGCAGGCACCACCCATTCTTTCACATCCACCCAGGGGCCACACTGCTATTTTACTAGCTACAGCACATACTCCAGCGGCGTCTGCATTCTATTCTGTCACACAAGAACCTTCCATTCCACTTCAATGCCTCATACGTGGATGGTGAGGGCAGGTTCAAACTGGGAGTGGGGGTGTTGGCGGGGCAGAGTGTGCTGTTGATGAATGTGTATGCTCCCAGTGTTGACTTACCTGAGTTCTTCCAAATCCTGCAGTCTCATATATATATCATTTTGAGGCCGGTCACGTCCTACATGGTATTATACCCCACACTTGACACTACAGCCGCTACACCAACCATTAAGCCCTATTCACTCCGAGTTCTGCTGACCATCTGTGACACATATACATAAATACATCTGTGGAGACTCCACAGTGCAGGCACCTTGGCCTACACATTCCATTCAGCTCCTCATGGCACCTGGACCCTCATTGATTACTTGGTATTGTCTAAAACAATTGTCCAATGGCTACCCTCCATAAAACATCTCCCTCACACTTTATCTGACCATTCACCAGTGATGGTAACACTTTGTAATACCATATGAGGGGACTTGGAGCATCCATGTCACTTCTCAGACATGGCGCTGCGTGACTCGCTGTTCTGCTCCGAGCTTCGCAATGCTATCACCAAATATTTTGCTTTAAATGATGGCTCAGTAGCCTAAGCGACCATATGGGAAGACATTCAAAGCATATCTAAGAGGTATCTGATCAGCAAAGAGTTTTGGGGTTTTGTGGACTATACAACACAACCTTGCATGGGTGGAGGCACAGCTGTTAGAACTAGATAGTGCAGCGGCAGACCAAGATAGCACATCTCAACGATAGATGGTGTCTAAGAGTGTTTTACACTTGTATGAACTCACGAAGCGTGAGACCAAATACCTGGTCAAAGCCTGTAAATACGATGAGGGGGAGCGGCCAGCGCGCACACTGGTAAGGCTGTTGCGGCCACTGCGATCGGCTACGCTCCTATTAGAGTTGCAGAGAGAGGATGTGCGCAGTGGGATCTACTGCTGTACAGACTGATTTCTTCAATTTCTACACTTGCCTCTCTACAGCGCGACCCTCCTCATCACTAACTCATAACAATACCTTTGCGAGATGGCGATGGTCTGTCTGACCACGGTGCAGCAACAATTCCTCAGTGACCCCTTTACTGTTGAGAAAATAGTGCAAGCTATAGATGATTTGGAGGGGTCTCTGGCCCCTGGACTTAATGGGTTTACGGGTGTATTGTATCAAAAGTATGAACACATTCTGGCACCACACCTGCTGCCGTATGCGGAGGCCCTTGAAGCGGGGGTGATACCCCCAACGTTGCAAGAGGCGGTGATCACCCTCTTACCCAAGGCTCATAAGGACCCATTTCAGTGTGGCTCCTACCGACCCCTCTCCCTGCTCAATTTTGACAGTAAGATTCTAGCCAAACTACTACCCACCGCCTCTTCCTCCTGGACCAAATTATATCCCCAGCTCAATCGGGTTTTATTCCGCACTGCTCCACATCTCTCAATCTCCGCACTATCTTCTCTGTATTAAGAGTGTTTCCTACAATACCTTCAGCAATCACACTGCTGTACGGAGAGAAGGCATTTGAATCACTAGATTGGTCCTTCCTCCTCGCCACATTCAGCAAACTCTGATTCCTGCTGGGATTCACATCCCTGATCATGCTACTATATACACAAACAGTAGCCACTATATGGTTTAACGGATCTCTATTGTGTCCTCTCACCATTGAGCGGGCCACCCGGCAGGGATGTTCACTGTCGCCCTTACTCTTATCATTGCGATGGCCATCTGCAGGAGAAACCCTTCCTTAGAGGCCTGCAATTCACCAGCGATCCACTCTTGACATCACTATACGCAGATTATATTTTGGTATTCATACACCGACACAGTGACAACCTCAAGCCATTATTGGATGAGGTCGTCTGGTTTGGCGAGTTTTCGGGGCTGTATCTTAACTGGGGAAAATCTGAACTCTTCCCCCTTACACCCTTCGCCACTCCACCACAAAGATGGTACTCCCTGAAGTGGTGCAGTGACTCAATTAAATATCTAGGCATCCACATACACCTGGATGAAGAACAAGTCATACGGATAAACTATGGACCGGCCATCGAAAAAATTACTTTGCAGGTGAACCGCTGGATAGGTCTCCCATTATCCATGGGAGGCTGCATTTCCCTAATCAAAATGGTGGTACTGCCCCAATTCCTATATTTATTCTTCAATATCCCCATCCCACTCGCGAATTCCTTTTTCACCACCCTCTGTGGACCGCTGATAAGGCTTGTGTGGGTGGATAAACATCCTTGCATCAGATGAGAAATTTTGACCCTCCCATATGAGTACGGTGGATTTGGGGTATCCCAACTCTATTATGTGGTGGCGCAATGACAATTCTCATATCATTGGTTCCATCCTGATGTGTGCATTCCTTACGCACTCCAGGAACGAGACCTCGCTACCCCGGTCCCGCTACATGTGTTACTACCCCTCGGAATCCTCCAAATTCGCAGGGACGTTCAGACACTGTCCACAACCAGCTGGGCATGGCGTAAACTTGTTAATCTTCAAGGTGATCTGCTCTACTCATCCCTGTTGACCCTGGCCTACAACCCTTATCTCCCTATCATGCAGGAAACACTGGTCCAGCGTACCATGCAGGCACTAAACCTCCACGCCATGTTTTCTCGCAAACAGAGGATAAATGTTTCACTAACACTACTTGGAACACTTTGTGCTTCGCCGCCTCCAAAGCGCCCTCCGTGCCCAGTTCTCCTTGTATCCATTGGCCCCAGCAGATTTCTCCCCCTTAACTCTGGTCATCACTACATAATCCGGGACATGGCACACCACCAAGCTTTTCCATGCATGTCTCGCTATCCTGCCAGTGTCCAATGCGAGGCTAAGAGTGGATTGGGAGTCAGACCTGGGACGCCCCTTACCCGAGAGGATATGGTCGGCATGCTGGACTCAAACCAGATTAGTGTCATTTAGCCACCGGCACAAACCTATTCAGTTCAAGTTCCTCTGTAAGGCCTACATTACACCTCGTGCTACAAGTATAGCCCCCTCACGATCCCCTAAAGGCCTCAAATGCCATGATAGATGGCTGACTTCCCGTATGTGACATGGACATGTAGAGACATTAACTGCTTCCGGATTGTGATGATTGCATGACTCTCACCAATGTTGGGCACTGCCCTTCCACTTTGACCCACTGATGGCACTTTTAGTAAATGTGGTGGATATTGCAAAAGGTATGAGTTGTTTCACTGCTGTTGCACGCCTATTGGCAAAAAGGGAGCTAGCGCTGCATTGGGGCGCCAGGCTCCCACCTACAGTCACACAGTGGCTGCGAAGTCTCATCCATTGCAACAATGCTAGTGAAATATATGTATCCCTCCAACCTCCTTCGTCTAGGCCCAAAGACATTTGGCAGCCAATAAGGGACTACCTACACACAAAAGACACCACGCCCTCGAACTCACAGAAAAACATGAACACTTGGTGGGGCTCATACATGCGCTCTCTCTGCACCACATCCAGCCACTACTTATGGGACTGCCGTGGCATTGTTTGCTATCTCTTTCTTGTTGCTCTGTCTGTCCAATAGATATACTTGTCTTGTTCCATTCTCTAAATTGTACGCAAATCAAATCAACTGTCCATTACTCCTTTCGAGGACTATTATGACTTGTCTTACATTCATGTATACCTTGAAAACTTAAAAAGGGTTTTTTTTTTTTAAACTTTCAACTTCTCCTGCAGGAAGAATGCAATTATCTGGTTATAATATATATTTTTTTAAATGTGTCCATATGAATACCTGCGTAGTAGAATGCATAGTTAGTTACCAGCCTTTCGTAGTTGCTGTAAGTCTTAAAAAAGTAAATTAAAAGTGCAAGTCCCGTGCTTAAGACAGTTCTTACTTGTACAGCATTACTAGAAGTCACAGACTATAGGCATTTTATAATTGTCATTTGTTTGACAATGGCAGCTTGCGTCACCAAACATATTGTGACATCATTCAGTGTGTGGACCACTTTAAAATTTGGATTTGGACATTTAAAAGCAAGGAAAAAAGTAATTGATATGTATGTACTTTGACACATTTGTTGTGCATGCTCTCAGCTGACGTCGCAATCGCAGTGTTCTATATAGACGAACATATTATCAATCCACTACCCACCATCCAGGTGTATTAAACCAGGGTGTCACCTGTTTTTCAGGCCTGGCTGTCTGAAGTTGAAGGAAAGACAAGTAACAGCAGAGGAGACCGAAGGCTTAGCAGCGATGTCAACCACCTTGTTGCACAGGGACGAGAGAGGTAATTACCTTTTTCATCATTGCTCATTCCATATTGAAGTGTTCCCAGTTGTTCTTAGCCTGTCTTTGGTAGCACGGAATTGTTTAATGTCAAAATCCCCAAAGGCGCAGACAGAGTATCAGTGCTGCAGTCTCACATTCCTTGCATAGGTACTGCCCCTTACAGAGGTGAGGTTTTGATAGTGGGTTTTATTTCTGGACCTGCCCTGGTTCGTGAACTCAGTTATAAATATAAGTATTTGCGTTGAATCGCCTAAGTTGCCAATTGCTGACCACTGTTTCCCGCTGATGTGCTGGGGGTAGGGGTGTAAGACACACCAGGGACTGAGAACACAACATCAATTTGTATGTTTTTGATAACTTTAGATCTAATTTCTACAAAAATGTTCTTGAGGCAAGGGAGTGTCCAGAAAAAATGAAAATATCCCCCACTTGAAACATACCTCTTAGCAGATCGAGCATGTAAAGCAACAAACGGGACCCTTGTTAGAAAAGTTCCTTTCACCCTCCTTCCATCTATCTATCCATTTACCCATCTATGCACCCTTAATTTACCTATTCATCCATCCATCTGGCCATCCTTTCACCTTTCCATCTACCCAGACACTGCCCCGTCCAATCATATATTTTTCTTTCTGTCCATCCATCATGTATATATGCATTTTTTTAAACCCATCCAGCAATCAATATGTTCATGTATCCTTCTGTCCCTTAACCATCTATTTACTTCCTCATCTGTCCATTCTTCTTTGCCTCTTCCATCCAACCTTTCACCCATCCATCTATCGGTCCTCTCACACTTACATCCCATCATTCTTTCACCATTTCATCCTTTCATGTTTCCTTCAGTCTAGAAATCCTTCCTTTCTCCTCTGGTTCTTTCTTTTCCCTATCTACCCATTTTACTATGTGATCCTGGCTGTGCATTTTAACCTACTTAATTTTTTTTTCTTTGTGTTTTCTTCTCTGTGCATGCCTGATGTATGCCCACAACCTTCTTTCATGGTATTTCCCAGCAGAGCTATTTATTAGTGTTAGACCTGGTATCATTGGCATGGTTTCCCCCAACTCATTGCCTCCTGACCTCCTGTTTTTCTGACTTATCTTTGCTGGCTTTAGGTTTCTGTGCACTTTACCAATGCTGAAGTGCAGTTGCTCTGCACCCTAGGACATGTTGTCACTGGCTAAACCACAATTTGCATATTTAATTTACTTTACAAGTCCCTTCATGTGTCAAGGGCCTGTAAATTAAGTGAGCTTGCAGAGCAGATTGTGCCACCTCCTGCAGTAGCACTTTAAACATGTCTCTGGCTTGCAACTGCAGAGTCTGTGGATTCAGCTTTAAACTGCCATTTTGACCCGGCAAGTGCACCTCTTTACCAGGCCCAAACCTTCCTTGTTATTGTATATGTCACTGCTAAGGTAGGCCCTACTTATCCCCAAGGGCAGGGTGCAGTGTATTTAAAATGTTGGACATGTACTTTTAAGTTTAACATGTCCTGATAGTGAAAAACTTAAATTCGTTTTTCACAACTGCAAGGTCTATGTCTCTCATAGGTTAACATTGGGGTTATTTTCGAGCAGTCTTTAAGTGTAACGTCCAGTTGGGACACAATAGAAGTTTGGAGTTTGATGTCTCTGGGCTCACAATTTAAAATCTCAACCTTATGGTGAAGTCAGATTTTAAATAAAAAATGAAAATCCCTCTTTCAGAAAGTTGGAGTTTTCTTACCTTATCCATTCTATGCCTCTGCCTGTTTCTGAATACACGTCTGAGGTGGTAACTGCTGGACTTTATGCATTCCCTCTTGACAGTCACACACAAACGGAGCTGGGCTGTGACTTCTGCATCCTGATGGGCCATTACCTTCATGATGTGAATATGACTGTGCCTCTCTCCACGCAAAGAGCTGCATAACACCCAGTAGAGTGTCTGGAGCCAGGGAAGGAAGGGCAGGGACCTTGTGCACTTCAAAGGCCTCTTATTGAAGTCTTCCCCACTTCAAAGGCTCAACTGGTTAAAAGTACTGGACCCCAAACCCCACCAAATCAATACACATCTGGATTTGAAGGACATTTTGCCAGGAAGAAGGACTGCTGTGCTGCCAACAGGGATTGCCACTCTGCCAAACTGGATTGTTGTGTTGGCCTGCTTTCTCTTGCCTGGGATTGAGAAGAACTGGTCTTTGCTCTCTAAATCGTTTGCAGACTCCAAGGGCTTACTGGTTTGCTTACTGTTCTGCAAGTTTTAGGGCCATCAAAGACTTCCCCACAACTCTGCTGCAGCTGCTGGACTCTGCCACTGTGAGTGTTGCCCTACCAAGAAGTGCCAATCCAGTCCGGGGCCTTGAGAAAGGACTCTGCAGCTGTTTTCAGAAACAATTGACGCATCATCACTGTTGCTCCATTCAGAACTGACGCATCCCCTCCATCCCACAGCTTGATGATGATGCATCGCAAGGGGTCTGTGCGGCTCGATAATGCATTGCCTTCCTCACTGAGACTGCTGACGATGCATCTCGGATTGTGTGGCTGGGAATCCACACATCACTTATATCCAACTGGCTCGATGACAATGCATCACCTTCATCGTAGAGGGGTCTGCGCGGCTCAAAGAAAAAACATCCACCCAACTGCACGGATCAGAACCGCTGCATCATCTGCGCATCGCTCCATCCAAAAGTACTGTTCAGCATGAGTCCTGTAGCCGGCTTGCCCTCCATCATGGGAACCCCGGGCTAGCATGAACTCAAGTAACTGTTCAGCGCTATTGACTTTTCAGGCACTACACTGCAGATATTCTTTAAAAATTCATATCTTGAATTCTACCTATTGTTTTTTTTGTTGTTTTGGTCTTGTTTTACTCAGATAAATTGTCTCTTTTTCTAAACTGTAGTAGTGTTTTTTTGTGTTGTTTTCACTGTTCTATTGTAATTTGTGTTGCACAAATACTTTACACATTGCCTCTTCGGTTAAGCCTTACTGCTCTTCACCAAGCTACCAGAGGGTGAGCACAGGTTAATTTAAGATGTGTATCTGACTGACTTACCCCGATTATGATTGTGAGCCCCTACTTGGACAGGGCACATACCTCTGCCAACTAGAGACCCAATTTCCAACATGTAGCATTTTGTCTGTGGACCTGCAGATATGAGGCCCATGAACAACTAATTCATGGTTATGTGGACACAATTCACCAGCTTACCTGGCCAGTGCAGTCCCTGCTTAAGCTGCTGGAGTGGGAGGTTCCCTATGCCGCTGTCCTCGAGGCTTTTACATATCAGATTTTTATGTGTAACAACACCCTCAATTCTAGTGTCCAATTATTGCGATATGATGTGATGTATGTGAATTGTAATACAATAGTTGGTGGGGCAGTTAGTGTCCTCATCCTTCTTTGCAGTTTACCTCCAGACTTGACTACGAGCGATAGTCTGTTTACCAATGAAGCATCATCATCTCTCCTCTGTGATGCAGTTTATCCGACGAAGAGCTTTCACAATGATTGTGAAGTTCATCCTGTATTTGAAGTTTTGCCTCATAACACCAGGCAGGCTTTTACTTGCATAGCTGTCTATCAATAATACATTACAGCAATGACAGATGATAGCATAGTTGAACATGATACACCAAAAAGTGCAAACAATGAAAGGGGACGCCTTGTCTATGGGCTTTCTGGACGATCTTGTGTCAGTCGATGCACAGTGTGCGACTGTCTGCCATGCTTGTGGTGATGCCCCGCGGGATGTGACGGCAGAACATAAGATTCTGCTGCGGTGAGCTGTCAGTGTGCTTCACTGCCAATAATAAATGTTTGTTTAGGCCAATAGGACCACTTGACTCCAGTGCTACTACAGCGTTAAGTATTTTATAGTTGCTTCTAAGAACCACAAAAGGGACAACATAATGTTTTTGTTTCTTCTTTAAAATGTTATGGAAGCACCAGAAAAAGATTTCCAGAAGCTTGGTTGATGATTAAATTTAAAGGTGCTTTCTTTACCAGGAGCCCTTAGCGCCAGCCAATGTTCAACCTGCTGTCCAATAGCAGAGACTGAGTAGATGGGCATATTTTTGTGTGCCTATCTTAACCTCTACCTTGCTTATGCTACATCCCAATGTTAAAGGCGCTGCCTCGGTCTCTGGGTTCACTGGTCTTGCCATACAGCTCTTTGAGGAAGGCCTGAAAAAATATACTGTTCTTGCCAGCTGCATTTTAACTGAGCTGACCTTTGACTCACTAACATCATGAATGCCTGTGTTAATTGCTTTGCTTTCATTCACCATAAAAGCAGGATTCATGACTTGCAAGAAGTCCTGGTTCCAAATTGCCTCTGCTGAAAAACAACTGTGCACCCCCTCCTGCCCATACATGTGGGGCAGTTCCATTCGAGGGCAGTTGGCAATCCTCGTTTGACAACCAAGGTTCTGATGCAGATAGTGTTCCAGCAAATACAATCTCATTTGGATATCTGTCGCTGCCTGGCTCCTTTTCAGTCGGTCAGTCCGTGGGATTTTTTGTTCGGCTTAATGGTATTGTATGTTATCGTTGTTTTTCAACCTTCTAACAAAGACAATATTTTCTATACACCAAGGTATTGTAGTACATTTTGATGTATTCTTTATCAAGTTTTTTTGCTTATTTTGTGTAATCACTTTTGGTTGAGCTGTTCAAGTGGTGTGCTCCAAACCAGTATAAAAGATTCAGAATATCCCTGGTATCCTAAATGTAAGATGGCATCTTCTACACCAAGGGCCTTAAAACATAGTCACAAAATTGTGAAAGGGGTTCCAGGACAGACCCTATGCCACAGACAGTGGGACTCCCTGGAGGGGTCCTTGTTGGTTTATGTGCTTTAGGAAGAGTGTAGAAAAGGGGAATGACAGGGTTGTCATTGCAAAAGAAGGCTCCTTCATTCTTAGAAATCCAGTTATTACTGATATCCTCTTCAACTAATCTCCTGACCTCTTTCACCATATCTGTGGTAGGGTCCCTTGTCAGTATCCAGTAAGTGTCCCTATCTGGGAGGAGACGGAGACACTCTGCATTGTATGCCTCCCGAGTTTGTAGCACTGTTGCCCTTCCCTTATCTGCAGGTTTTATCACAAATTCTGAATTCTGTTTCCGCTGCTGTAGTGCTTGTCCTTTACCTTTGGAAACATTCCTCAATGTATCTTAATTTTATACATATTTTCAATGTCATGTGTCACTGCCTGCTCAAATGCTGCAGTCTCCAGAGGTAGATGGATCAACACTGGCACAAATGTGAGCCTGGGGTGCAATCCTGGGTACCCCTTATTCATAGTTTCCGGGAGTTCCTTGAGAAGAATACTTTTAATCGTATTCTCCCAAAGAATTATCCTTGTTCACATCTTAATTGGAATTTTTCTATTTTCGAAGACCCAGGGCTGACTGGAGGTTGAGGAACTCCCCAAAGTGATATGTGGAATGCTGCATTCCCATGAGCTAGGTGGTACACACACTGGAAGTGTGAGACGCGCTTCAAGGAGTGTTCTTTGATTCAGAGAGGACATATGAAAGGGGTCTAGGTACATTTCATGAAGGAAGTGTGGCTGATAAGACAATCATGAAGATGATGACTGAAGCCCTTGGTTAACATTTTGCTCAAATATTCCACTGGCTGACATCCAGGTGTGAACCTATGTTCACTCCCATGGCCTGCGTTGTGAGGCCATCAGATTAGTAGTTGCTCCTGCTGTGACAGACTGCTTTCTGTATGGAAAGGGTAGGACAGTGGAGTAGGCACTTCAAAAGAAAGCACACCTCCTCCCCCCCATTACAAAATTCAAAGACTAGACTCTCAATCATATTTTGTGTCTGGAAAAGGGCCATAAGAAGAGAAGGTTCAGTCCCCTAAAGCTGTCAACTGTGAAGCAACCAAATGGGCTGTGCATGGAGGGGAAGCTCTGCAAGACATCTACTTGTGTTCAGGGCTGGAGGCCGTGGCCTCCCAACCTCCCAACTGGTTGAGGGGACATCCTTACCCAGCTACATCCAGGACCCCCTTGGGACACCAGTGCATGCCTGGTTGCAAGACCGGTGAGCCCTGTGAGGAAGAGGAGAGTGCTGGATGGAGCGAGATCTAGTGAGGGATCCTGGTGAGTGGATCCATGCAGCAAGGTTTGAGATGACGGGTGCTGCACCAATTGGTTTGTTGTCCATAGGCAGGCTCATGTCAGTTATCCCATATGCCAGAGGGGGACCACTATGAAGTTTGCTGTGCTGATCTTATCATATCCCATGTGCAAGTTGATGACCCCATGTGCTACAGAGGGCTGCTGTGAAGTTTGCTGTGCTGATCAGACTGTCACCTGTGTGCGGTCTATAATTTGACAACACTGTATGCCAGAGGTGGCTGCCTTGAATATGAATCTGCTGCTGTGCTGATCGGGCCATTGCCAGAGTGAAGTTCAGGTGTGGTAACCCCGTAGGCCAGAGGTGGCCACCGGAGAAAGAAAAGGATAGTAGCCTGAAGAACACACTAGCTGTAAGGAGAGGCTGCCATGTTGACCCTTTCGGGCCAGAGCCCAGGCTTAGGATCAGAACCAGAATTCGTTAAAATCTCCTGAGCCCCTCCTTCCCCTACCACCACCACCACCACCTCTGGGGAGGATCACAGGAAACGTACCGTAGCATCAGAGGAGTGCCAACAACACTCCGCTTACTGTCCCCGCAGAGCCAAGTGTGTGATACTCACCCAAGGCAGCTGCCACAACACTCACAAAAGAAAATGTCTCTGAGACTCCAGTTGGACAATCCCTACTTGTACAGGTAAAACTAAGTGAAGGGCCAGAAGGCCCTGAGGCAGCTTGTCTACCAGATAGCGCTTCGCCGCTGGAACACTTTCTAACCGAGTCGGAGTGAGACTCCTGAGACTGACTGCTAGTGGGCCCGAACTTGAATGTCACCTATAGTGAATGGGTAATAACCACCACCACTAGCGACGAAATAGTGAGACTCTGGGGACGACTCCTTCAATTTTTGTAGTTGCAAAATCGGGGCTGGGAGATAAAAGTGTAACTGTGTAATTCCAGACAGCTTTTGCACTCCATTCCATTCCAAGTTTCTAAGCAGTGGGGGGGGCATAACTCAGTTGTGTTTGTACGTCACTTTCCCCACTACAGATGTGTCCCTGCAAATTCCTACATTAGTCATTGGAAAGATTAGTGTGAGGGTCAAACTACTGTGTGTTGCACACATTTTTTCACCTTTGAATCTTAAGTCCGGTGTAGATACTTTTAGCACCCGATTTGGATTTGCCCTTGAATTCGATATGAGCCAGTGCAGAAAGTTCAAATTGGGGATGGGACTGCCTTTGTCACCATATTCTTTATGATCTTTTCACCGATTTCCTCTTTTTATTGAGTTTTTTTTTTAGAGAACCATGTTGTCATTTTTGTTTCTCATTTTCTCACTTTTGAGCGCTACTGGTGCAGTTTTATCCGGAGCTGAAATTGCAGCGTGACTTTTTGTGGGGTTAACATCATTATCTCGTTGTCAGTCATATATCAGCAATTTTCTCACCCATAGTTTTTGGGTTAGTGGAGTGTGCGTTTCTGTATTTTCTCTTTGAACATATGACTTATACTTTTATTGTACCATTAGAGAAAAGAACTCGTTTGATATTTGGTGGTCTTTGACTGGTCAGTTAAATAGAGCCTTTGTTATATAGGTAGGGTTAACAGTGATTGTTTTAGATTATCGTATTCTATTTTCTCTGTCGAGGCAAGCAGTCATCTTATGGAAGCAGTAGTCCAGACATAGGTTGAGAGTGGTTGTTAAGCAAAGTGACAGTAGAAAATGAGGTATATAGAACAAAACGAGCAAGGGTGTTTCTTATTCTAGTCTGCCTTTGTGATGCATGCATTTCAGTGCTGTTAGTTGTCAATTCTTTGTGTTGAGTTTATATTTTTATTAAGTTATTCGTGTTCACAGCCATGAATATGTGGTTGTTTCCTTGTTTCTAGAGATGGTGGAAAAATGTAACTTGGAGGTTTTACCAGAATAATCATGGTATAATTAAAGTTGTAGTAGATGTTTGAAATGAGTAGTATTGGAGGTTTATGATAGGTACTCGTCTGTTTTTATGGAGTTTAATTTAGTTGTTTGAGGTAAGTAGGTTTTGAGTTGATCAGCATTCTTTTTTTCCATGACAGCTTTGTTGTGGACATACTTTTTAAAGGTTTTGAAACTGTGATTCCAGAGCCTAGATATCGTTGTGTATAGAGCGAGACATGTTTTTGGTGGTGTTTAATGTTTGGTCTTGCAAGGGCTCCTCTTTACAATTGTCTTTTTTTTATTTATTAATTACGTGAGGTGCTCCTCCTGGTTTCTCTGGATCCAAAAATGAACAGTCAGGGTTTATCTTGTGAAATAAAATGCTAATTTAGTAGGTCATAATCCTCAAAGAAGTTCATATTTTTAAATAAGTTTGTGGTCCTAGAGTTCTTCTCTGTATCCAAGTCAGTGTTTTGTTGACTTTTCAAAAATAGACAGTTTGCAAAATGTCCAAAGTGCTAGATAACGGTCCTGCAGCAACTATGTACCTCAATTGCATGGCAAGGATATTCTATACCATGTCGATTTTATACTCTAAGAATTCGAAGTGGTTGTCATCATTCTTGTGAGAGTCTTGTTGCCTTCCTTGGTTTTATTCGTTTATTTGGTGTAGTGGATCCATTGGTGGTGTGAAGGCTATCTCCAGGGGTTACCCACACAGTGCAAACACATCCAGCCACTTCTGCTTCTGAAAGTGGGTTCATTAAGGCAGTTCAGAGTACCGCCCTCTATGTAAGACCAGGGCTACAGTATGACTTGTTACTAAATTGTCTGATGTTGAGACGGTTTATTTTGGTGAAACGCTTGTCAATGGGATGAATATTAGCTGTATTTCTTTTGTTGGTGTTTCAAGTCATGGTTATATGTTTTATGCAAAGAATGTGATGTTTATGTTGATTTAAACCATTGCATTTTGAAGTTTATTTAATTTTCTCCGGTCTCTCTGCTAAGTTTATTCTTGGATTCTTTTGCATTGTTGAGATGAATGTTGTTGAAACAATAAGGTTTGCGTGAAATTGATTTGATAGTTGCCAATGTTGGGTTTCCCGTTTTCAGTGGGTTTAGTGCAGTTGTTTACCTAGTAACCATGGGTTACAGCATTAGAATACTAGGACGCTGGAACAGGAATGATTATGGACGTTTATCTTGTGCAGATCAGCTTTCCACAAGGTGTCTTGGCATCGGTCATTTAGGGAGATGTAGAAAACGGTAGGTTTTCAAAGCTGCCTTAAAGCTGGAAAATGGCTGTTGTTGAAGGGATTTTGTCAAAATGGGCCTTGCTGTTGAAAAGGCTCTACCAATCCTAAATTTAAACCTACTCCTGGCTACTCCGAACAGGGCTTTATCCTTGCTTCTTAAGGGACGTTTCCGTTTATAGTGTGTGAATCAGTGAAAGGGGCTCATGTCTCAGTTGATGGTAATATCTGAACACCCGGAATGTCAGCTTGAAGATATGATCCTTGCCTGCGAACCATTGTGATGTCCCTTTTTCGTGAGAGATGTCGTCTTATTGTCTCTAACATACAATGGCTCTAATTGCAGCATTTTGCACAACTTTGCAGTTTTTAGCAGACCTGTATAAAGACAAATAGAGTATTTAACCTGAAATTGACAATTGCTCCAACTAACAGTGCTTTATGTATGAAGGAGTGCAGGCGGGGTATTTGTTTCTGCTTAGCTAGCTGGTATACACAGTTACTAACCCCTCCCTAACTGGTGCACTCAGGGACATAGGTGGTTGAAAATAAAAAACAGATTCTTAACATTAGCAGGCAGTGTTGGTGTTTTAGTATTAGCAGGGGAATAGGCAAGAGGTTTCTCAGGGATTGCTCCCCGAAGATGATAAATTCAGTTTTGGCACGGTTTAGCTGACGATTATTTTGGTGCATCCTGTGTTTTTTTTAAATTAAAAATTCCTGTGGTACGTGAGTTGTTCTAAGGTTGTTGGTGACCTGGCTGCATGCTTGTGCCTTCCGCACAGGACTGCAGTTTCACTTTAGAATGTTGCGAAAGATGGAACAGAGGGGTCGTGTATAAGTGAATTATTCCAGCGGAAGGGGAGAGATCTGCGGAACATCACAATCTGAGGCGACATAATGGAGGTTATGCAGACTCTTTGTAGGACCTGGGTAAGGAAGGAACTGAACCATTTAATGGCCTTTGTAATTCTCTTCAGCAGAGTCCGATGGTTCAGTGTCGAAGGCTGCCAACAGGCCCAGCCTGACCAGACGGGAGCACAACTTCTCATCTGACCATCTTAGGTTCTCGTCCGAAAACCCCAGTAGTGCATTCTGGGCCCTTGACATGATCTATACCCTGTTTGAGAATTATAAAGGGACTTAGAATGCAAACACTTTAGCAGTAGTTAGTACAAAAAGTATCTGATTGTTGCAAATTTGTGACATGAGTCAATCTTGTTCCCCAGTGGGTGTGGTTGTGCCCCTGTGGGTGTTAGCGCTCACCTCCACTTCCCATAAACAACCCCACTAATTCAGTGCATTCTGACAACCAATTAGCTTGTGCCGACCGGAGCAGCCACAATACTGGGGCTGGTAGGTATTTCCTTGGAATCCCACTCCTCCATCCCTGATCCCCTAAAGCCTGAAAAAAATGGTAGGAAAAAACGGGGATCACTTGCAATTGCTGGAGTGAATGGGCAAAATGTGGAGAATGCCATTAGTGCAGAGACGTTTAAGGCATGGGAGAAGTGGGCTGTGTCACCCCAGTTTCTCTACTGTTCTTAAGGATCCTTAAGTGACCTATTTTATGTTGTAAAATCATTTGAAACATCTTTGTAGTTAAATTGCAGTCTCATTTAGAAAGGCTGCCAGGGCTGGATGGTGAACCAAAACCATCTCCGACAAATACTCAAGTCGACTCACATCACCATGTAAGTGAGTCTAGTAAGCGAGCCTTACCCATTCCATAGGGCTGAGGGTTAGGGGAACTTCTCCTTTCTACTCTTCCACTTAAAATGTTAGAAAAATGTGTCCAAATGGTGTAAATTACGGCACATTTTTTCAGCCCTAATGGGTATGTTCGGAGGGGGTTGGATCAAGGCAGCGTGTTCAGCCCTTCAGACAGCACTCTTCCAGTCCTCTAACTTGCAGCCCAATGAAGAATGCCTGAATGGTCTGTAGGTCCATGATGGCGGCTACTTGGAAAGAGCTAGTTGGCATGTTACATTGCTGTTTCAGTGTAGGAGCCATGTATTTAATGAATGCAGTAGTTTTCACAATAGTGTTTGATCTACATCTACGTTGATGTGGAATTATGGAGCCTTTGTCGTTCTGCATCTAGAGTAGCGGGACGTCGCACCATGCTGCTTTCTCCCACACTCTTCTGATGCAGCTTTAAGGATGCATGTTGCAGAGTTTAAAAACCTAGTTGCTTCATTTCCTATAGTGGACTTCATCTGCTAACCCTGAATAGTGAATTTTCCTTTGATCGTAAAGTGGGCATTGCTTAAAGAATTCTGGCCCAATTCACAGTTATTTGCACACCTAAATTTAACGTGCTTTCACAAATAACTGCATTTAGAGGTGTATTCACAAAATGTGAAGCTACACCCGTATTGCAGTTTACCTTTATGTACTAATGCACCACTAGGCTGTAACATTATGCAAGGAGTTGTTTTTCTAGTTAGGAACACCTGGGGAAATAGGCGAATAATAATCACACATTTTTAAGTTTGTGGTTATTCACAAAGCTGTGCAGCATTTTTCCTACTATGAGTATGCTGCATAAAAGTACTCCTGCCAAGAAATCTGAACGGAGAAGAAAAATACCCATAATTAGTGGAGGTGTATGGCAATTGATGTCTTCTTACCGGATTGGTAGGGGCTATGTGGGGAAATATTCCCCTGCCCCCTACCCCCTCAAATAAAAACGTTTTGAGGTATAAATGCCATGGTGCTAACTTAATGCGTATATGCAGAGGTTGAAGTGGGCGGGACCTATGGGAAATGACATCCCCATTTTAATTTCAGAACTACAGTTCCCATAGATCTCGTTAACAAAAAGAAAACAAATGTCCCTGGCACGTTAATGCTGAACTTGTGGTGTCTCTGGCTGGTGAAACCGAGTAGTGGAGGGGTTGCAGCGAGCTAAAGAACAAGTCTTCTCTACAGGCTGCCTGATATCTGACGGGCATGTAATTGTAATGTATGTAAATGGCTACTCACCAAAAGTGAATGCTACTTGAAAGCCTGTATAACATTTAATTGATGGAGTCACTTAGTTTCAAGGTGACAAATATTTATTCATTTAGAGAAATAATGTGTTACCAGCTGTTCAGGAACGCATCCTATTAATGGGCACTTAAAAAAAATAAAAAAAAAAATGTATGTTATAGGTGCAGCCAAACTTTGTATTAATACAATATATAGTTTGATGACACTTGTATCTTAAACACAAGATCAATCTACACATTTTGCAGCATCCCATTCTATATTGTGAGTAATACAGTTTTAAAATGACTTAGAGTGGTTTCTGTCACAGGCTGGGTGGGGCTTCGTAGCATTATAAATAGACAAGTCACTATTCTCAACTGCGCCAACCAGGATTCACATCTGCGATCCTCAGGTTATGCACACATACATCCGCAGTGATTGCACTAACTAATGGAAGTTTCATAACATGAGAATGCATTCCCCACCGATTTCTTTACCTTCAATTGATTTTTTTTTATATTGAAGATGTGTGCATTATTTTATATTTAGTTACCTGACTGTTAAAGCCTAATAAAACAGTTAAAAAAATGTTTTCTCTTTTTAAGCCACGTCTTTCACACCTCCCTATTGAGCTCAAAATCAGTTCTCAGGCAGTTCACTCGCTATGTATATGTATTAATTGTATAGGTACTGAAGCGCAAATGGTAACACGTATGAATAAATAAAAAAAATCAAAAGAACTCCACAACTCCTGTTGGATGCCATTGTATGACGTGGGTTCTTGGGTGGGATTATGGAATTCTTTACTCCAAGAAAAACCCGATTCCCCGAATCCTGTCTAAGGATAAGCTTGGCAACATAAACTTAATCTCTTTGAAAAGAAGCGGAGGCCACTAAACTCGTTCAAGATCCAAATTTGGAATTCTTCTTGTAAGACTTTGACATAATTTGTCTGCAAGAAACCTGGAAAGAAGCCAAAAATCCGCTAGCCGGGTTTTGACATTTTTTAAGTCCAGCTGTAAAAGTAAAATCTAAAGGTCACCCAAAAGGTGGCCTATTAACGTATATAACAACAAGCAAAGCCTTCAGTGCGAGGAGCCTCGACTTGAAACCACCTCATATGTTAGCGGTTATCATCGAAAATTGGTCACTGGGTCTGACATCTATGACTATTATAATAAATATCTACATTAATCCTAACGCGGCCCAAAAACAACTCCTACACATAACTAAAAATGAATTGCTAACATCAGAGCCATGCATGGGGGATGTCCCCTGACTTATCACAGGAGACTTCAATCTAAACATGGCCAACCATGGCAAACGAAATATCAGAGAAGGTGCTCAGGATCTGAGTTTGGGTATCCCGCCACAATTATCATGCTTCCGAGACATGGATAAATGTGATCACCCTATTGTAGTCTTAGAGGCATTACTGCTGGGGGCCCTTAATGGCCAATTCCCCATAGACTGTCCAATGAATCCGATTCACAAAACAAAGAATGTGCATCCACTCTAGATTACACTTTTGCCTCTATGGTAATTTTCTAGCACTTCGAGGATTTTTGGATAGAGGTGAGATGTGAAAGCGACCATCATCCACAAATTATGAAAATAGCGAACATCAATAACTATGTGGCCCACTTAAAAAAGATTGGAGAACAGGACCTAGGAAGCCATTTACTATGAATAAGATTGTCAAATATGTGCACGGAAAAGTATGAGATATGGAAAGCTAGCCTACCAGCAGCTCAAGAGGCTCAGGTTGACATAATGGCCAACTGGGAGGCAATGCTGACATCTCTAAGAAAACAGCTGGGCCCCCACCTACGACTGCAAGCTGAGTCGGGACCAGGGGAAAACGATGGTTCATGCTGGCCCTAAAGCAAAGAAGGTAACAACTTAGTAAAGCAGCCAGACTCTAAAGAGTCCATATTCGGATAGCGACCACCTTCACTCCTTTCCAGAATTCAGAAAGAAATATAAGAAGGCATTATGGGACGCAAAGCAGGCCCACATGGACCAGGAATGGATCATAATTGTGGCGGCTGGGAGAGAAAGAACAGAAGGCCACTGTAGTTCCTTGTCAGTCAACTGGAGCGAGGGGCTGCTGGAGTCTAAAGAATTATGGTGCCAGAGGATCAATGGAGAGACCACATCTCCAAATTATACCACATTCGGAAGGCGGCCAAATTACCTTCAATCTCATGCAGCGACCCTGCCCCTTAACCTTTGATTAACAAAACATCGAGGAGAGACTTCGAATCTGCAGAAGTAGTGGGGCCCGGGTCCAAATGGCCTTCCTGCTGGTGTATTTAATCACGATCCTGCTTTCTGGAGTAGCCAGCTTTGCAAAATGTTTAATGCCTGTTGAAGAAAACAAGACTCCAGACTCATGGAAAGAGGGTAATGTTCACCCAATCTGTAAAATAGGCCCCTATGGGAACCCAGACAGCTATTGTATGATTGCGCTGCTCGATATTGATTTAAAAATATTTGCTGGCCTCATGTTAGAGGACCTGAAAGACTGGGCCACCAATTTAAAGCTTATACTCTTAAATCAAACTGGCTTCTACCCTTCGTCGTGCACCTCTGACAACCTGATAGCCCTAACCGTGCTAGCCGAAAAATACACAAGAAAGAAATTGGCCCTGTATACTTGCTTTGTGGACTTACTCAAAGCTTTTGATTCAGTAGACCGGCATTGGCTGTTGAAGAAGCTAGAGAACTTCAATGTTCCAGTGAAGCTGCTAAAAGGAATACAGCACTTATACTCTGAAAATTGGGCCACGGTCAATGTAGGTGGCAATAGAAGAGTTACTGCTGAAATCCATATAGACAGAGGCATCAAGCAAGGCTGTGTGCTAGCCCCGATTTTATTTAACTTGTACTTGGCATATCTGTGCACACAATTGGACACCACCAGCTCCTATCCTCTTAAAGTGGGCCAACAATGAACAATATTATTATATGCAGATGACATTGTCCTGTTGACTCTCTCAGGCACCGGTCTCAAATATGCTAAGTACTCTGCATCAATATTGCAAGTGAAATGAACTGTCTGTGAATCTGGAGAAACCCAAGATAGTCATCTTTGGTAAGCGAGTCATAAAAAAAAAAGCAATGGCTCTGTGGGGAACGGCCGGTAGGCAGAAGTTATAAATATCTCGGCGTCTGGTTATAGGAGCGCTGGTCTCACCATCTCTCCTTGAAAGCAAGGATGGTGTCTCAACTTGCATCCTTACAAGCCATGTCTACGAAGTTGCAAAGTCCAACTTGAAGTCCACTCCTCATGGTGATCAAGACAAAGTTCCTGTCCACTCTGGCAAACGGTCTGGAATTTTTTTCCCGGCAAGTTTGACAACTTCATGAATACTACGCAGAGCAAAGCTTTCACCTCCTTTTCTCGTCGCCACACAGTACCTCCCCAGCGCAAATTAGATTGGAATTTGGTCTCTAAGAGCAAGCAATTGTGCAAAATGGGTCTCTCCTTAAATATGCTTCACTGCTAAGTCAGGCTATGCCAAACTCATTAAAGGTGCTGATTTTGAAAGAAATTGGCCTCCGTACTCCCGAGGTCTCAAACACATGGTCAGAGAGAATCACAATGGCAGTTAAGCATCTGCAGGTGGAAGATCTTTGGCAAAAAACCCTATCACATAAATCCTTCAAACAATTATTGAACAAAGCGGCTTTCTTGGAGTAATGATTAAGATAAGTTTAGCCTATGTTCTTATTCATGGATGACTATCAACACCTACGAGGCACCGACTGCGCAGCCATACATGGCTGAATTATTTAAAAAGTTTCTAAAAATAAAGGTGCTCCACGCTAGACTTGGCCTGCTCCCTTCGCTGAATGCAGCTCCAAAGTAGCTGTGGCCCTTAAACAGCAAGAGATGCAGGCTTTGTGCACTCCCCTGGGAGGACTTCTTACATATTCTCGGTATATGCCCTGCTCTGCTACCCTGGCGAGAAATATACTTCGGAAACATCTTAAACGGCAATGGACTTAGGTCTGCCGTCACACAATACTGTTCGGCCTTCAAAGGTTGACACATCAATATATGGCAGGCTTTGCTAGATTTATACCAAAAGCTGATTGTCTCCTTAAGCGTGCGACAAGCAACTAAGAAGGAAGATTGAGCTCAACAATTTAACTATGCTCGTCCTGTGTCTGGTTTTTATTGCTGCTCAAGCACCTCATTTCATGACAAACCTGCACAACGCTTCATTGTGCAACTGACTTACTTTTGTTGGCTAGACAGCTGAGTAAGCACAATAAAACAGCAAGTTGTGATGATGCAGGACTTCAATTTTGGTAGGGAGTTGAGGTGGGCTACTTAATTTCCGCTCCTTGGCCCCCTTGAGGATACATATTGCAGTATTTGCATTTAGTTGCCATAATGGCACTGGTGGCTTTTAACTATCTTAGACTTTTTTAAGAATCTTACTGTGGAATCTGTCTTTATAGTTGTGGTTTAGGGCTTTCTTTGTTCGTGTTCTTTAAATTCTTTGCTGATTGCAATGGTTTTCATTAATTATTATATATATATATATATATATACATCTTTACGAATTACATGGTGGTCAGAAACCTACTCTAAACATAGAAGGAAACCTACAGAAGTACAATTTACATGTTTCAGATTACTTTTCATGAATCTGGCCCTCCACTTTTAATTAAAAGTAATTACCTTCAGTTGTCTTGAAATTATGTCGCCAGGAGTCTGTAAGAATTTTTAAAGCTTCAAGTCAGAGCAGAGTATGCTGGTGTAAAAGATTAAGGTTCTTTCATATATTTTATCCTTTCACCAAATATATGTTTGCTTGCAGCCCTGAAGGAAGTTATACTGAAGACTCAAACCAAGAAATTCCAGTCCAACCACAGGCGCACATCCATCATGACTTCGATGATGAATTTGATGATGACGACCCTCTCCCAGCCATAGGACATTGCAAGGCTATCTATCCGTTTGATGGTATGTTTCACATGTGTTGGTTACCCCTACAAGTAATGGGTCCTTGATTAACGTGCTGTACATGCTGTTTTATTTGCTGCAGTCGTTTTTTAATATATAAACGGATTTTTAGATTTCAGATGACATGCATACAGCAAAATTTAATCTACAATATTGCATTTTGTTATTGAAATTAAGGTGTAACAAGCAAACAGGCATGTCAGCATATGTATACCACGGGGCAGCAGTTTAACGTTAGTGAATGGTGACGTATTTCAGTTCTCAGCCAGTTGCCCCCCTCCACTCCCCCCCCCGCATGTTCCTTCCCATGCATATATATAAGCACACATTGTATTGTGTTCTGTCACATTGAAGCGTAACATCATTTATTTTGATTCCTGTCCTTTTTTTTAGTCTCTTATATGCCTGTTCTCAAATGGCTCCGTGCTGTATGTTTGTCTATCTTTTCCTTTGCTTTGGGGACCTTCAGGACTCAGACATGTAGTGACTTGGTCCTGTTTCCAGCCTCACATCTTTTGATTTCAGGTTGCAGACTGCTTCATCTGCACAGTACTGACATTTTGAGTAAGCGAGTGCGATATCTCAAAAAATTAATTCATGCTGTGCGACTCGCACTCAAGGCCAGCTCGTAAACCTTTTTCTCCAAGTAAATTTACCCTGCAAGGAATACACTGTTCTTCTCACTCCACTATGAAATAGAATTTTCCGATTAATTTTCCTGCACTTGTTGCTCCCGCAGAGGTGTAGACTATGGGTGGAAGAAAGTCCTGTGGTCCCTGTTTTTGCTTGTCTTACTCACAGGCTTTCGAGCTATGAAGCACACCCAGAGCTGTGTACTCTTCTGAGGCGTCCTCGACAGAAGCGCCTCCGAATTGCACGTTCTCGCTCCTCTTCTTTCAGGAGGGCAGTGCCTTAGGAGTGGTTCCCAGCTGCCATGGGGTCATCAGTGGCCATCACTTGTGGGCTGCCAAACGTTACCTTTTTTAGTGATCTTGCAAAAGCTACACGGGTAGAGAAGTGAGCCAGTCCTCCCGCATCCTCTCCCGTCTGTTCTCCTGTGGATGTTGGAGAGCTTGAAGAGATCATTGGAGAAGCATTCCAGGCAGGGTCTCTGCATCACCGTGCTCATAGCTGGCATCTGTGATGGAAGTCTGGGTGAGACTCTTTCCTTCAGCTTTGCTCCCATAGGCCCGAAAGTAGAGCACTAAAGCCCATTAAGGCAATATGACAGTTAGTGACTTACTTTTTTTCAGTCTGAGACATGAGCTGACACTTGGTCATTTCCAGAGCATATACTTTTGACATATGACACTTGATATTCTTCAGTCAAAACATTTTTGTTGCTTCTAGTGCATTCCTCAGTAAATTACGTTGATGGTGTTGTATATCTAGTCTTATTGTTGTAAAGATGTTTTTGATTTTCTATCCCAGCACTCAGTATTTTAATACATTTCAAATTTTTCATTCCAGTCCAGCATTTTGTAAAACATTTTTTTCATTGATTGTTTTTTCTGACCCAGCCGATTCTTACAATTGTAAAAATGATTTCCTAAACATTTTGTTTAGGAGGCGTAACTCGTTCTCTTTTTTAATTTCCGTATTTGTTTTATATGATGAATGTCTCCGAGACACCAGGTTCTTCAATACAGTTTTGTTTTCTGCTTTCGAGTGTTAATTACATGAGAGTGAGTGCTAGCGCTTTCCTTCCCCCATATGATAATGTTTTCGGACTGGAAAAATGAACATGTAGATGCTCAGGATATTTAAGGGACAGTCAATTTAACATTGAAAAATATTGGAAGATCTGAATCCTTGATTGTTTGTTGTTGCCTAGAGAAAAAGTTTCATCCCCTCATAGGAGGATATCCAATCAGTTGAGTTATAATGGGATTTACACCAGTAGCCATAACGCTGGACCTATTCTTGTCTTTTAATGCTTTATCAATTTTCCAAGTTATGACGTGGGAAAGACACAGAACAGCAGCTTCAGGCGCATACACCTCACTCGGGAACACACTTGTGCATAGTAGGATGACAGAAAATGGCATTCTACAATCTAAAACACCCTTCGGAATGCCCCAGTACAGTCCAAACAAATTCTCCACAGTGTAAACTGACGCCCAGCTACATTATGCAGCATTGAGTTATTTTGGTCCATATCAGTAATCTGGATAGCCGCATATTTCTGAGAATCAGACAGACGATAACATCTCACGGATTCCCAAATATCTCAGGAAGTGGGTGGCATAAGGGAGACAAACATGTCCACATTTTTACTATAGAAAGTTAGAAATGGGTTTTGTGGTTGGCTGGAGTATGCACCTAAGCCAGGCAGAACCCACCACTCTAGTCAGGGCGAAAGGACTACACACCCAAGATAATCCCTGAAAACCCCCCTTGGTAGCTTGGCACGAGCAGTCAGGCTTATCCCAGAGGCAATGTGTAAAGCATTTGCACAACACACGCAACACATGTGACAGAATGAATACACCACAAAGGAAACACACAAAGTTATATAAAAAAAAAACTGTATTACATAAAACATAATTAGACCAAACACAATATGTATCAGCAATACTCTGCTACACAAGCAGCTGTCAGAACATCACACAGGGTACCAATCTCCTGCGAAAGCAAGCAGTAGTCAGATAAACACGTAGGTTACTACTATTACGCAACACAAGCAGTAGTCCGGTCATCATCACCAAAACGTATGTCATAATGACCACATTATCATAAATGCCAAGACATCATCAGGAATGCAGTTAACAAACATTTTCTTGTTGCCCATGTCCTAACCCACACCCTCCCAATGCGCAGAAGCAGATCCTGAAGTAGACTTGTTATCCTACCCAGGTAATAGCAACATAATAAATCCCTTCAGGTCATACTCTGCAGCATATAAAGATATAAGTCCCCCAGCGGGCCGGGGGGGTTGTAGAACATGGGGCAATCTCCGAGGACACCTTCTACGTGAAGTGTCCAGCACGTAGGTGCTCCCTGTAGATAATATGCGGTGAGGGCCAAACCCACCACCTCTGGTACCTGAGCTCTTGCACTCCTACTTCATAGAATATGGCACTAAAAAGAAGGCTGAAAGGGCACAGGGACCTCTGTCGAGGTTTTGCTCTCGTCCCCCTGCCACCCCAATCCTTCCAGCCGGGATCCTGCCCCCCACCGAGCAATGCAGCTGCAATAAAGAGGGGGCTTACCCTCCATGATCTAGGCCCTTCACAGGGAGGCGACCCCATTCCTCACAGAGTGGCGGGGAAACTCTCCTTGGACTCCCCCCAGGTAGAAATCCTGGTCGAAGCAGCCGCCCTCCGGCGGGCAGCACGGTGAGGGGAGGGGAGGGAGAGGCAGCTCCTTCAGGCTCCATCTTTCGTCCCTTTAGGGACCGCAAACACTTAAAGCCAGCACAGTCAAGAACTCCTCATGCTCTTTGCCAAACAAAATAAATAAAGTGCTCTTAATGCACTGAGGCTCCAGGATACAGTGCTTCCCTTGCGCTGGGAAAAGCAAATTATAAAGTACCCTTCCTGCACTTTAGTGTGAGGAATTGCATGGGAAAGGAGGGGACCGTTCCCTGGAGACTTCGGAGTTTCTGGGGCCTGCACAGGGCTGCGGGCCCCAGAAAGCAGGCCAGCACAAGGGTCCAAAGGCAGTTGCAGTCTCTCTGTGACCTACCATGTAACAAGTCAGCACAACAGCAGAGCAGGTCCAAGGCGGCCCCGGCATGTCCTTCCAGCAGCATCCATGGTCCAGTTCATTAGCCCATCAGTGTCTAAAAATGTGGAGGACAGCCCCCTGTACTTGTACTTATTTTGCATAGCTTCCACAAAAGGAGGAGAAGGTGTTCCACCCAGCACTAACTGGTTCCAGGAATGTCCCCTTTCTCCTCCAGCACTGGTTCCAGACATCAGTCGGGGGTAAACAAGCCCTTTGTGTGAGGCCAGGGCACAGCCTTTACAGATGCAGGTGTGCCCCGCCTCTACCAGCCCAGGAAGACCATTCAGTATGCAGATGCACTCTTGGGACACCTCCACCCTCCCTGTGTACAGACTGTCTGAGAAGTCTGCACAAAGCCCAGCTGTCACTCTACCCCAAACGTGGATTTGAGTCAAGCTGCAAAACACCAGTCATAAGCATAGTGAAATGCTCACTTTCTAAAATTGGCATTTCTGTAATGGTAGTAAAAAATCCACTTTCACCAGTAAGCAGCATTTCCCACTACCATTCCAACCATACCAAACATGCTCAGGCCCCCCCTCATAGATCAGACAATACCACTTAGACATATGTTATAGCATTTCTTGGAAGGTTTTTTTTTTCACAGCTAGTTAGTTGCTGCTTGACCGTAGTTTGCAATTAGGCATGCATTTGAAACCATCCTTTTACAGATATTCCAGTCCTCTTCCTTCTAAACCTTAGTTTAGTTAATAATTTTACCAAGGATAACAGTGTAACTCTTTCAAAGCAGAAATGATACTATCCATTTTGAAGTGTGGCAGAACTTAGCTGCTTGGTATTCTTATTTAGAGTTTCTTGGTGTTCTTCGGCATCCCAGGCAGGATAATGCTAGATCTGTGGAGCATTTAGTGTTTGGTTTGGAGTGCTGGAAACTCTTCAACATTATTATCTGAAATTGGTGTTTTTGCAGTGACTATGATCCGCTGTGAGAAAAGGTCTGGTTTCAGAGCCGAGCCCAAAGTATGTTTTTGCCTTCTGTACTGAGGTCCGAAAAATCCTACGTATTTGCCAAGGGTAATGGAAGAGGACTCTCAGGAGAGCTGATGGCCATCGTGTTCTCTGTTCTGGCACCTCTAACACAGAGGTGCTAGAGTCTCATTTAGTAGTGCATGTGTCTTAGACAGTGTATTTACTCTGATATCCTGGGTTGTTTGCCATCTGAAAGTAAACCTGGTTTTTCTTCAGCTTGTATGGGGACCTGTAGATATTGAACATTTGAGATGATAGAAAGGAACCTTGGTGATCTCAACAGGTGACATGTTGAACTGATAAAAAGCTATCACCAATTATGATTTGTGGACCTGATGTGACAAGTTGCTAGAACTTCTGTACGAATGAGCCTTTCTCATTCTTAGCGATATTCTTGAAGGGTGTCATGGACCACTGTGTCATATGCTGTTGAAGATTCCAGGAGGATCATGACTTTCTTCTCTTCAGTGTTGAGTGCTGACAGGAGAACCTCGCTGATGCCTGCTTTAGAGGACCCTATACCCGTCAGTGGATGAAGTGCAGTTCTGCGGGAGCTAGGAACTGGCATGAAAGCTCACCCTAGATAATCTTGCTTGCTGAGAGTTAGATATGTGGCAGTCGCTTGCCAGTACTTAAGGTCTGTCGTGTTTTTAGCAGATGATTTATTGCATGTTTAAGCAACCTTGGGACTGGATGCTGTCAAAAGAAGCTGCTTATGAACTTGATGATGTAAAGGGCCAGCATGTCACAGCTTACTGCAACAGTTGATGCCAAACCTGGGTTTGAACAATAGGTGTGTATCTTTAACTTTGTAGCTTTGCGGAGGCATTGAGAGGAATCTGTCATTGGTGTGACAGGGGAGAGAGATCCCTGCATCACGGGAGCTTCATCTATCAAAAGTAAGTTTTTTTGGGAGTGTTACCAGATGTCTCTGATTATTTGAAGTTTTCAGCACGCATGCCAAAAGATATTTACAGTGTTGAAATAAGTAGCATGGGGTATTTTTGGCAGATTTCGATATGGTGACATCTCTGAAGATTTTGGACTGAGAATTAGTTTGAGAACTGGTGAATTTGTTGCAGGTTAGTAAGGCATCTTAGTCCACCATGTAGTACCCCTGTATTGGAGATCACCAGATTCTACTGTATGTTGCTAGTGTCAATCCAGGTGTGTTTCACATAGCTTTCTCTTATTTCCATGTGTGCTAATTCTGATCTTAGGTTTTTGTGATTAGCTTTGTAGAAAGACATCAATCCATAAGAGATAAAAGTAACTGTTAAGCCTCACTTGTCGAAGATGGAGTTTGCAGGTCTAAAGAAGTGAGTTCTCTCATTCTTTACATTTTGGTCCCTTTTTGGGGGTCTTGTAGGAGTATGTGAGAGTGCTTAATATAGAGATTTTGTTGTGTAGAGAAGTAGGTATCACTCCATTTTAGATCATCTGAATGTCCATAATTTTTCAATAGAATTTCCATTCTCCATGGGCCTTTCCAATTAGATTGAGTGGTGTCGAGGAGTTGATGATCGTTAAGGTATTTGGTGAATGTCTGACTATTTTCTCTAAGACATTGACTGGGAATGGTGGCAGGGAGAAGTCTGTAGTTGGCAAGCATTGAGGAGTCCGCAGAGAGTTTCTTCAGCAATAGTAGGCCATTTGTGTGTTTCCAAGCATCTTGGAATGTTGCAGAAGAAGTGGTGGAGGCATTCAGAATGGGTGTGAGCATCTGGCTGATGGTTTGCAGGTGTCTGGAATAGGTGGGTAGGGGCAGTGGTCTGATGAACCCCCCTGAGTAAATAGATGTCATGGTGGCAGTGGTTGCCCATGGGGTGATGTGGGTTTATGTGGGTAGCATTGGTTCCTTGGATAACATAGTGTTGTTTGGTGAGCTCTGTCTGCTCTGGTCATGGGTTGAAGTTGCTTTAAATAGGGGTGGTTTTGAGAAAGATTGTTGCAGAGAGGGCCTGCAAGAGGGTGATAGAGTTGGAGGCAGCCACTGGTGAGGTGAAATCCTTCACAGTGATGAAGATTTCTGTCCGTCTTTTGATGCTGACATCGAGGCGGTCTGCCAGAGCAGTGCGTTTGGTGGTCCAGATCATTTGGTATTAGCGTTTCAGCGCAGATTTGAATCATGCTCCTCTTCGCATTGCACTTGCTCATTCTGTGCGAGTGTTGGGTGCCGATGTGGGGTTGAGCCATTTTTCAGTGAGGGAAAATATGTCTAAGGCATTGTTGTGTGGCAGGCCCTGGATCTCAGTGGTGCATTTAAGGAGTGAGCAGGTATTGAGAAGCATGCTTGCGAGTGTGGAGTGTTGGTGGGTGGTTGTAGGACTATGAGTGTGACTGGTGTGTTGAGTGTTGTTAGTGCTGGTGCAGTGAGTATTGAGTTTGGGTAAGTACGTAAAAACGTGCATTAAGCGCAGGAGAACACTCCCTCTGTGTTGTGTGGTGCAGCATGAGGAGCAGCAGCTGGGGTGGAGGACATGAAGGGTCGCAGCGTGTTAGCAGTGAGAGGGGGAGGACCAAGGTTCCTGGTGCTGGGTACCGTCCAGGCATGGATGCTCTTAGACCGGCTTGCCTTTGGAACGTCAGCAGCAGACACTATTAAGTACTGCATGCAGACACTATTAAGTAGGCCCTGAGAGGGGGAGGAGTTGTGTCACTTACTGTGCAGATGGGTAATGGAATGATGGAACGAGTCCTTTTGCTTGGTTGCTTCTTTTAAAGACAGTTTTGACGGGGTACCAGTGACATCACTTCCTGTGCTGATAGATGATGACCCAGAATAGACTAGAGGTCTTCTGAAACTGAATGGAGAGCAACGTCTGTGCCATGCAGAAGTCATCACTAAAAATAGTACAAGAAACAGTGTTGAAGGCAGCACTCAGGTCAAGTAAGTAAAGAGCTGCTTGGCTGCCTTGACCCAGAATAGACTAGTAGTCTTTTGAAACTGAGAGGGGAGCTACTTCGTTGCCATCCAGAGGGAAGAATTCTGTTGCAGAACAATGGCCACTTGCTCACTGAGGCAGAGGACGAGGAATGGGGTGTCCCGGCACTAGATATTGTGCTGTAAAAGCGATGGACAGGTGCATCATGCCAATTACTCTAATTTACTCTATTTTATGGACCGAGGGCGTGAAGTGGTGACATGAAGTCTGATTCACAAGTGCGCCATACCTATAATCTTCCTGGCCAAACCAGTAGGATTGACTATATATTGATTTCTCTCCCTTTGTGGAGATCTGTAGTTGTCACCAGGAGCGACAGTGATCACAATGTCATTCATTGCACACTGATTGAGTTAATAAATTACTAGGTAGATATTCCACTCGGACTCTTTACTGGTTTGAATCCAACACATGATAGGCCCATACTGAAATGGGCTAAAATACAGTTAAAACCAGATCTTTGGGTTGTTATGAACTTAGATGCTATAGCTCAGTGGTTCTAAATCTTTTGACTTCGGTTGACCCCAACTTTATCATTACTGAACCCAGGAACCCCCACTGAATAATAATTGGAATCAGAGGACCCCGCACTGAGGTATTGCTGGAAGCTGGGGACATCGGCCTAAACATTGTCGATGATTTGAACTGCAAAACAATACTCAAAAAATATAGAAACAAGCATTGATGAAGCACATACACAAATGATAACATTTTATTTAATTTGCAAACACATAAATAAAAAAAATATAAATTTGAATAGAAAGTTGGAGCTTTTGTAAGTTCAGTTTAAGCCACACCTTGCCCATACTGTATTCTGTTTGATGCACCCTTCCTGCTCCCATGAATCAATCTGAGGATCCTAATTTCAAGTTTAGCCTCCAGTTTCAAATTTCTTGACATTTACAGTACATTAAAAAAAAAATTAAACTGTACATTTAGCTTCATTTATATACACTTTATTAATCTGTTGATATTATTTCATTTTGTAAGTAGTCCCGGACCCCCTGAGAGGGCCTTGCGTTGAACTTCAATAGCGACTCAAGACACTCCGAAGGCTCCACAGGATAAGAATTAATGGGAAACATCTTAATATAGAGGGTGAATGCTTTTTGCAGATCCACCTTGGGGGTCTACCGTCTGTAAAATCAGACAGCACATGGTGCAATAAAGACTGTAGATGAGTGAAAAAAACGAGCTGCACCAAGCCCGGGAGGGTAGTTTCGCAGATCGTATTAGACTAAAAAGAAAGTTTTGCAAACCGGTCGAAACAAAGGTGCGCAGTAACTGGGACATCCTGATTTGGGAGGATCTATATGATGCAGCTAAATGTAAGGATGATAGGAAATTTTGGCATCTATCGCTAATGAGGGGCAGAGAGGCAGGTACCACTTAACAAATTATATTCACCCCGAAACCTAGCACAAGAACCTTTCTGACTTATACGGTATATCCCCTGGGATGGATGTAGGCATCTGAACGCTCTTAGATTTTGGGTACTAAGCAAACTTCCCTTCTCTAACTATAGAATTAAACAAAACTATGTGCAATTAAGAGCATCACCCTTGGTGAAGCTGTGGGGCCCGTGGTGGTACCCGGGGACTTTTTTGTCTCAGATCTAGAGAATTGGGCCATTTATATATAACATAAAGCTTGATGGCATGTGTGGCTGTATATACACATGCTTTGCATAAGTACGCCATCTAGTGTTGGGCTCTGAGTGTTCCAAGTTGATTTTGTTCGAAGAATCTTTTTGAGTCATAAGATTGAGTGACTCCTCCTCTTGGTGATGCTGCGCATGAGCATCGAGTCCTTTGTTAGATTTTCTTTCCGCCTTCGGGTTCAGACGTGTTTTACTCTCGCTCCGGTATTTCTCGGCTTGTTGTATTTCGAACTCAACTCTTCTTTCTGTCTCTCAGCGACGGTATAGAATTTTGATTGCGTTTTTCACGATCTAACACACTTGACCCGAATTTCTGCGTCAGGTTGGTTTACTGCCCTTTGGGGCGCCAAAGTCCTTCTCGGGCCTACTTCTCCGCGTGGGGTTGGAATATGCATGGTTGATGCAATGAACTCCAATTTGGTTTTGCTCTTGATGCCATTCCAAATTCCCACATACCGATCAATACCTGGTGTATAACTTGTGCTTTTCGAGGAACATAAAGAGGAGAACTGGAATGCCTGTCAGTCTTTTTGATCCAAAAAGATCCTCCGGGACCGATGAGTGAGTCGGTTGGAAATGGCGTTTAAGACACCAGGCGTCACTCCAGATATCTTCGGAGATGAAGCACACGAGGAGATCAAACATGAGGTGGCCCTTTCCATCAAAGGTTCGGAGTCGAATATTGAATCTGATACCGAAAGTCAGCCAATCAACTCAGCACAAGCCATGAGTACATCAGCCCGACCTCCTAAACAAAGACTTTCAAAAAATCATACAAACGCGTCATCGGTCTACCACTGCCTTATAGCCATGGTTGGATCGGAAAGTTACATTTGGATGCCCCGCCTTGGCACTGAAAATTGCCAAGACCAAGTTGTCTTCGGCATCGACCTTCAGTTCGACAGCATCCCACGCAGGCTCGGATTGAGTCGAGCCTTCGATCTGAATGTTTTGGCTCCGAAAAATAAATCTTCCACATCCACTTTGGAGCAGACATCTGCCACTCGACAAAAAGCTTCAACTCCAAAAACTTCGGAACCAAAGATGCTGTCTTCTAAAGATGCCACTTATTTCTCAGAGGCAGCTTTACCAGTGGTGCCAATTCTTGAAATTATGGACGCTAGTCAGCCCCAGCTCTACATACAAAAGGGAACAGGGAAAATAATTGCTTCTCTCCCTGTCCCAAATCAAGAGGAGACTTACTTTTCAAGAGACATGGGGCACTGCTCCCCCTCCTAAAAAGGTCTCCAAGGACAAGGCACCAGTGCAACCTCAGCCTTCTCCACCTCACTCTCCTATAATTACTCCTATACCTCCACAATCTCCTCCACCTATTGTGGAGCTACAATTTTCTCCACAGGGCTCACCACAACTTCAGGGAGATGGTTTAGGTGAAATTCCACATTATTGTGAGCCATGGGATCCATGTGATCCAGGTCCCATACTACCCAATGACCCTGACTTTTACCGGGCACACCCTTCACCTCCTGAAGATGCAACTTCATACCAACAGGTCATTGCATGAGCAGCTGCATACCATAACGTGTAAATGCATACTGACCCTATTGAAGAGGATTTCCTCTTTGATACACTTAACCACTACACACAAAGAAAGTCAGTTCTTGCCCATGTTGCCAGGTATGCCTAGACATGCCACAGATATTTTTTAAGAACCTGTTGGGTCGATTATTTTAAAAACAAAAAAAGCAAGGAAGTACCCTCTGACCCTGTATTTATTAGATCATAAATACCTCCTAACTCTGTAGTTGTCAGCACAGCACGGAAACGTGCTAATAGCCAGTCAACAGGAGATGCTCCTCCCCCTGATAAGGAGAGCAAAAAGCTTGTTGCAGCAGGCAAGAGTGTGGCTGCACAAGCTGCCAATCATTGGCGTATTGCCGATTCACAGGTACTTTTTGCAAGGTATGACAGGGCCAACTGGGACGAGAGGGAGGATCTTCTCCAGTACCTCCCAGAGGAACATTAGAAAAGGGGAGAGGAAATTGTTTCAGAAGGCCAAACAGTTTCTAATAACTTTATTAGTTGTGCCACTGATGCAGCTGATAACTGCAGCATTGGGCATTAATACCAGTGTAATTGTAAGAAGGCATGCTTGGCTCAGATGCTCAGGCTTCAAGACAGAAATACAACAGGCAGTTGTCAACATGCCTTTTGACAGAGATCACTTGTTTGGCCCACCATAGAAAAGCTTAAAAAGGATTAGGATACAGCAACAGCTATGGGGGACCTACCTACCACCCCACATAGTGGTAATTTTCGCCAGCCACAATTTAGGGGAGGCTTCAAAACATCACCTACTGAGACTTCCACCTCCCAAACCAACTAAGGCACACACTTCTATAATAGTGGTTCCTGTAAAGGCTCCTACAGAGGTACAAACACATAGAGGTAGAGGTAAGGCGTCCACCTCTAGAGGTTCTGCCTCATATACAGGCCAGTGACTACTTACACCTTCCATCAGCCCACTCCTCTCCTGTAGAGGGAAGACTATTCCATTTCTTTCCCCAATGGTTCAATATCAACACAGATCAATGGGTTCTATCAATTATTCAACATGGTTACTGTCTAGAACTGTTTTCCATTCCACCAAATATTTCCCCTCGCACTCCCAAACTTTAACACGCCCATCTTACTCTTTTAAAAGAAGAGGTACAATTGCTTCTCAAAGGGACTATAGAGCTGGTTTCCCTATCACAGCGAGGGTTAGGAGTATATTCTCTATACTTCCTTGTACCAAGAAAAGATGGGTCACTAAGACCAATTCTTGATCTCAGACCTCTCGATCTATACCTTCTCTCAGAGCGTTTCCATATGGCCACTCTCCAAGATGTCATTCCCTTATTACAGCAAGGCGGCTTCATGACAGCTTTAGATCTGAAAGATGCATACTTTCACATTCCCATTCATCCAGCACACTGCAAATACCTCAGATTTATAATGGCGTGAAAACACAATCAATTCAAGGTTTTACCATTCGGGGTAGAAACCGCTCCCAGGGTATTCACAAAATGTCTAGCAGTAGTTGCTGCATTCCTCAGGAGACAACACATCCAGGTCTTCCCTTACTTGGACAACTGGCCCATCAAAATCAATGCTATCCAACAATGTCAGCGTCAAACTGTCTATAGTAGACCACCTCCACACCTTGGGATTCACAATCAACTTTGTCAAATCCCACCTGCAGCATTCACAGATATAGTCCTATCCTGGAGCAGTTCTCAATGCTCACTCAGGGTTTGCATATCCAAGGCCAGCTCGAATTCAAGCTTTCAACACTCTTTATCAATTACAAGAAAAACACACTTATACAATGATGCAGCTGCTGGTGTCCTGCATTGCCATTGTTCTATAAGCCAGACTACACACACCCCCCTTACAACAGTGCCTATCTTGTCAATGGTCTCAGTCACAGGGTCATCGCCAGGATCTAGTGTTGTTGGACTGCCAGACTCACCGCTCTCTGCAATGGTGGAATCCCACCAACGTTTGCAAGGGGCGTCCCTTTCAAGACCCTGTGCCTCAAAACACTCTGATTACTGATGCATCACAGACAGATTGAGGAGCTCATCTCAACAACCTCTCAATACAAGGCATATGGGATCCAATTCAACAAACTTCTCACATCACCTATTTGGATTTACAAGCAATTTTTCTAGCACTCAAAGCCTTTCTGCCACAACTCTCACACAAAGAGGTTCTAGTTTGTACAGACAACATAACAACCTTGTATTATCTACAGAAACAGGGGGACACACATTTGTCTCAATTGTCCCTTCTTGCTCAGACAATCTGGAAATGGGTAACTCACCACCACATTCACTTACTGGCAGAATATCTCCCATGAGTGGACAACCAGTTTGCAGACCTCCTCAGCAGGATGCAGCAATAAGTCCAGGATGGGAACTTCACCCACAAGTATTTCACCAATACTTTCAACGATGGGGAACACCACAAATAAATCTTTCCATATCTCCAGATACCCACACCCTCAGTCCAAGGGCAATTCTCTATAGATTAATTGGTCAGGGATATTTGCTTACGCTTTTCCACCTCTCCAGCTCATTCCATCTCTAGTTCGCAAAATGAGACCAATATCATTCACCATGATCCTTGCGTTCATAACACTATTGGATCTGTCTGTAGTTCCTCCTGAGAAGCTCCCCAGCAGGCCAGACCTTCCGACTCAAAGGCAAGATCAAATCAGACATCCAGACACCAAAACACTCAATCTTGCGATATGGCTCCTGAAGTCTTAAAATTTGGTCCCCTCAGAATGTATGGACATTCTTAGAGGCACGTAAACCTACAACTAGACAGTGTTATGTTGCAAAATGGAAACGTTTTGTCTGCTACTGTCAACCTAAACACATTGATCCTCTCAAGGCCTCCGCTCAAGACATTATTTGTTATCTGTTACACTTACAAAAGGCACATTTAGCATATTCATCCATTAAATTTCATTTGGCAGCTGTAGCTGCTTACCTTCAAAATAGACAACATATCTCTTTATTCAGAATTTGAGTTATCAAAGCTTTCATGAAAGTCCTCAAAAGTCATTCCACCCAGGGTGCCTCCAGCCCCATCATGGAACCTTAATGTTGTACTTGGTAGACCCATGGGTCCACCCCTTGAGCCTATGCATTCCTGTTCTTTGCAATTTCTTTCATGGAAGGTAGCCTTTTTAGTAGCCATCACTTTTCTAAGATGTGTAAGTGAAATACAGGCTCTAACTTTAGAAGAACCATTCTTCCAGTTGCACACAGATAGGTTAGTTCTTAGGACAAACCCTGAATTCCTTCCAAAAGTAGTTTACCATTTCACATTAATCAATCGAGTTACCTGGCTTTTTCCCACAGCCAGACTCAGTTGCAGAGAGCAGTTCACAAACTAGATGTTAAATGGGCTCTTATGTATTACATTGATAGAACTAAAAATTTTAGGAGATCTAAACAAACGTTTGTAGCATTTTCTATGCCTCATAAAGGCAATCCAATTTTCAAAACTGGCATAGCCCGATGGATAGTCAAATGTATTCAAACTTCCTTTCTTACTGCTAAAAGGCAGTTACCTATCGCTCCCAAAGCACATTCTACCAGACAAAACAGTGCTTCTATAGCTTTTTTAGGTACCATTCCAATAGCAGACATTTGTAAGGCTGATACTTGGTCTACACCACATACATTTGCTAAACACATTTTTGTAGACAATTTAGCACGACAACAGGCTAATGTTGGCCAAGTGGTGCTCAGGACACTCTTTAAAACTACTCCAACTCCTACTGGTTAGCCACCGCATATTTGAAGGGGACTGCTTTACAGTCTATGCAAAGCATGTGTATCTACAGCCACACATGCCATCGAACTGAAAATGATACTTACCCAGTAGACATCTGTTCATGGCATGTAGTGAAGTAGATTCACATGTGCCCACCCTCCTCCCTAAGAAGCCTGTGGTTATTGTAGTCTCATTCTGCTGGAAAACAGTCTAACAAAGGACTCTGCCCATGCGCAGTATCACTGAGAGGAGGAGTCACTTGATCTTGTGCCTCAAAAAGACTCTTCAAACAAAAACGAGCAACACTCCCAGCCCAAATGTAGATGGTGGACTTATGCGAAGCATGTGAATCTACAGCACTACATGCCAGGAACAGATGTCTACTGGGTATGTAACATTTTCCTTATCAAACGCAATACTTGGGGCATGGACATCCCAAGCAGCTGGAAAGCAGCAGAGATCGTTCCAGCTCATAAGAAGGGCTCCAGAGACTCACCTCTAAGATATAGACAAATATGTCTTTTTGATGTTATCCAGCAGTTCTTCTGTAAACAGATTCTAAATAAACTTGACCTTTGGATACAAGATCGTGAGCCCCTATTGGATCTGCAAGTTGGCTTCAGGTGATATATAAGTACCATCTATCAGGTTTTTAGATTTCGGACTATCTATTTGAAGACCAACAACCTCCAGAAATCTCTTTTGTATTTAGTATTTGTGAACTTGAAGTCCCCTTCTGACCTGGTTCACCACCACAAACTCTGGGAGGTATTAAAGAAAAATGAGTTCCCCCGATCTGCTGAGCATTTTGATGCACCTGCATCAAGATACGTTTGCCCAAGTACGTTGGGGTCCCCTGGGCGAGCTAACAAGGCGCATAAGGAAACATAAAGGTGTACATTTGGGTTGCGTACTTGCTCCAACTCTATTTTCTCTTTACCACACCAGTGTGGTGGCCCAACTTGAAGACTGCGAGAGTGATGCACTGAGGATTGTGGGTCAAAGTATTCCCCTTGTCTTGTTTGCAGATAACACCTTGCTGGTGTCTAAGACCACAGTCTGCTTGCAGACCTAGGTGGATCACTTTGTGGCCGCCTGTGTTGAGCGAGGGTTGGTGATAAATCATAGAAAAAGTAAGTTTGACTATTAACCCCTGCAGGTCATTAAAACGTCTATTACTCTTGAGGGAAGTAGCCTAGACAGAGTAACAGTGTTTGATTTCCTTTGTGATAGGTTAACCAGTAATATTTGGTGGTCTCCCCCAAGTCCAGAAAAGTAGTCTGAATTTATGTCAACATGGATCTGTAACATTGGGGTTGTGCCAGGCCTCAAAAGTAAGACGGATTTCACCAGCTCTTAAAGTTTGCAGTGCAGAGGGTAGCGACTTATATGGAGCTGAGCTGGGGTTTTTTTCAGGACTGGGTGTAGCTGAAAAGGACTGGATGGGTAAAGTGCCATAGCAGAACTTGACATGCAAGAGTCTAGTTGCTGGGGTTGAAATATAATTGAGGAAATAGTCAAACTCACTGTGGGATTTAAGGTCTGAGAATTCTGTGGAAAGGGATCCTTGGTTCTTGTTGCTCACTTCAAGGTCCCACATTTTGGCCCTAGAGGTATCCTTGAGAGACTCCTTGGGGAGATGTAGCGAGCACCCCTGGTCTCTCCAGTGATCCTCAAGACCCAGCTGCAACAAAATGCCCTTGATAGGACATACCCAGTTTATTCTACAGCTCTTATCTAGTTCCATTTCCTTAAAGACATTATAGTACTCTACGACGGCCGGGGTATGCCTTAACCTATGCTAATACAGGACAGGCCTTAGTTGAGCCTTGTGGATAAAGTCTTTAACACCATGTCCCAATGTAAAGGTAGTAAGGTTGCGATTTTAGGGAGGCTCAAACCCAGCACAGCCAGTCGGATCTTAAATGAGATGGGCTAAATACCTTGGGTGAAGGGCATTTTGATGATAAGAAGTGGTTTGTGGGCGTCACTGGAGGTGCCTTGTCTGTTGATACTAGAATGAGGTTGTCTTCATCTTATGTAATTTTCATTGTGTTGAGAAGCCTCATGAACACCTGATGGGGGACCAGGGGGGGTCAAAGTGGGCACTGTTTTGTCCTGAGATAGTACTATCGGAGATATCCAGAAACCACCTGTTCTGTCAAATTGTCAGTCTCATCTTTGAAGAACTTGTTTATGGTGTTGCATTTCTCCTTCAAATGCTCAACGGATGGAACCACAAGTACTAAATAGCCTTTAAGAGCTCTTTAATTCAGTTTAATGCTTCTGTGATGATTGCTGTGTTTAGGTAGCCGTAGCTTGTGTTATGAGCTTTCTGTGGAATGCATGGATGTTCAGGGCTTTGAGGATATCTGGCAACTGCTACGGACACCCTGCTTCTTCTGCTTTCTGATTACACGTTTGCTATCTTTGAAACCCATACAAAGTTTGGATTTGTTCCTAGTATATTTTGATAGGGTTTTATCCTTGGACACCTCCATCTCTCACTCCAGAAATTGTAAGGTTGACCGTTTGTTTTTGTCCAGAAACGTGGAGTGACTTCACAAGGTAGTTTTAACGGAACAATTCACAGATTGCTGCCTTCACCAACACATCGTATAACTTTTTCATGGAACAACACTGTCTTAATCCCCACACCCTCATGTGAAACTATGTGCATGATTCCTTAACCTGGCTATGGTTTAGGTATAACGTTATTCCTTCTCCAGGGTCTGTCTCTTTAGCGCCATCTTCAGAATACAATCATGTGAATTTGTTTTGTTTCTTGCAGGTCAAAACGAGGGAACACTAGCAATGAAAGAAGGAGACGTGATGTACATTATTGAAGAAGACAAAGGAGATGGCTGGACAAGAGCTCGGAAGCAAAGTGGAGAGGAAGGCTATGTGCCCACTTCTTATGTAGAAGTAACTTTAGAGAAAAACAGTAAAGGTGCAGTAACATATATATAAAACTAAACTTGCATCTGACCATGTGCTGGTGAAAGAGAAATCGGAACAAAACTAGTCGGTTATGAGAAGGGCATACAGTACTTGAATTATTGTTCACCATGTGAGCTCTGCTGGAAGTTGGATTTCTTTCTGCGATATGAATACTATCCCTATGAGAATGCCTTCATGATAAGCACACTTTAGATGTTTTCGTCAACTGGTCGGACTGACTAATGATTAGCCTAAAATTTTGTTGCATGAGTTGTTTCTAAGTTGTGAATTTCCCTTTTAGAGGTTTCATAGGACATTGTCTCATAATAGGAACATGTTTTTAAATCTACTTTTTAAAATATTTTTAATTTACTTCTGGAAAAACATTTGTGTGTTTGCATTGTGGGTTAATGGAATATGTTCAGTATTCTGTTCCCAACTCTGAACACTGGGGGGGAAAAAGTTTAAAGAATCATTGTCGCTGATGAAATGCGAGGTAATTTGTAGATGTAAATTATTATTATTATTTTTTTTTTACATTTTAGGAATATTTTGGTAACTACAGGATGTTCAAAGTGGATGCCTTGTAGTAATCAAATGCATTTTCATGTTATTGTCTATATTTTAAAGACTGGGAGTGTACATTTTGCTGATTTTCAATAAGGTATTAAGAAGAAAGTAAACCATTTGCCTTCAATCACATCATGCAATCTTTTTGTTGCTTTATTCGAATATATCTTGCTCTAGGGGAGTTTGAGTGGATTTCGTGTCTGTATTAGTGTTTTTTTTAAGTGACATACCACTTAACTCCTGACATTGTAAATAGAGTTGCCATTTCATTGCATGTTGTTCTAACAGTGCATTCTGTGTAAGCACACGACAACAAAGAAAATAGAAATCTAGAAAAGCGTATTTTCACCAGAATCTGAAGTATCGCAACCAAATTAGATATAGTTTAATGCTCCCTTGTTGGACGCATTACCGCAAATCGAGAAATATCTACCTTGTAGGTTGTCATAAGCTAGCTGCAAGGATAGAGGTTCAAGCCCCTTTTTGGTCATGCTTGATGCTGTTGTGCCGCTGCAGGTCTCCTTCATTGCAGTGGACGAGTTGGGATAAGTTATGTTCGATAGCTCAAACTCACAATCCAGAGAGAGGTAGGGCGATGTGATGGTTAACCAAATGGTATACTTGGGTCAGCTGATGCTCCGTGCTGTGACCTAATTTTAAAAGGAAAATTTGCAAGTGTAAGTAGCAATGACCAAGTATCCAATTATTAACAAACCAATCATCAAGTTAGATAGGTGTCATCAGACAACCCAAAAGCAAATAAAATCTGCTCCTGATATGAACGGGGGAGAGACGCATGTTAAGTGCGGGCTGGCGTGGTAAACACTGCTGTAGATATAGACCGAGTCCCAATACAGTAAGCTGGAGTGGTGGGAAGACTCCCTACTTGAAGAGTGTTCAGTAACTGACTTCCAATAGAAGAGGTAGACTGGGGTCTTGCCATTCAGTGGTAGCAGTAGTGAGGACTAGCCTGCCTGCTGGGAGTTGTCATTGTGAAACATGAAATAGAGCTTTGCTAATAGAAAAAGTGTGCATTACATTTAACTTGTAATGCAACAGAAGTGAACATTAATAATACAAATAAGATATGGCATACCTGCGATTCTTCTGGCTAGTAGCTTGGTTACAAATATTTCAAAATTGCTGCCATTTTGGAGGTGGCACTTTTCTTATGTGGCAATCCTGCTTGAAGTGTTTTGCTATCCCACTCTCTGTAGGCAATGGAAAAGACTCTTTGCCTTGTACATGTCTTATGAGCACTTTATAATTTTGCGATGTGTAAGCTTCCATTCCATTCCGTATTTGACAAAGTTGTTTTCTTTGACGGCTTTGGAAATTAACCTTTGTTTTGTCGATGCAGCCTTAGACTATCACAATACCAATAACGGCCCCAAAATCCAATGTGAATACTGCATGTGGTACACCTTCGCCTAACTCAGAATCTGTAATTGTGTTCCCCCCCACCCCCCAAAGTACCCTTTAGACCTTCCAACACAAGCTTGAGGTGTAGATACTTTATTCAATCCGTGCATTTGACGTCACTGCACTTGTTACAAAGGTGACCTCTCCCAACCAACCAAGACAGTGCACCTCCCTGGACTGTCACAATCAGGTGTGGTGGAGGGCAAATAGCTTCTTCTGCCTCAGTTTTCATGTGTACAAACAGACTTACATTTGTTTATTGGATCTCCATCCCTGAAACCCATGCTCTCCATCCCAAATAACTTCACTCACTCTCAATGGTTCAACACCCTGCTAAAACAATCTGTCACCCCATTCCTCCCTTGAAGAGCCAAAAGACCAATGCAAGGTTGCAAAGGAAGTGCCTGTGCTAAATTTTGCCATTTTTTCAACTACTGGTTCCAGCAATGCAGTCCTGTAACTTTCAAAATGCACACCCTTGGTACTCATCTGGTGTGGACTACTGCTGGGCATTGACTTGCTGACTGGCCAGTTGTTAGGGTGCTGCAGTGGGAGCCACTCTGTGGCAAGACACCGTCTTGTTGGTCAGCTCCTGTGAAAAACAGAGAGGCTGATACAAGAATCAAAAAGTAGGCTTTTGCATCCCAGGAAAAGAGCCCACCTGTTTGCCAAAAGTGGGCTTGAATACCCTAAGGTAAAGCCAAGCATGCACTTGCAGGGCCTCGGAAGTACGGGGTCTGCTAGGTAAGGAGCGCTACGATTGGCTGGGCAATGTATGAGCCAATCCAGTTCGGGTTATTCACAGCTGGGCACAGTCTTTGATGGTGATTGGACTTTTTCATTCACATGGTTGGCTGTCCACAAACATATTAAAATTATTAACCAATGCCTTCCATTATAGCATCAATAACAGACAACTGACATTCGACAGAAAGAACACAGTCCGTGTAAATAGCAGCAGGTGAAAACACTTTCACTGCGATATTTAAAGATGTAATGGACGTGGCCTAGTGCACCACACCTTCTAATAACTGCGTTGCTTGCAAGGATGTTTTAAAAAAAAATGTTATTACTCTCAACTCATAAAAGTGATACTATTACAATTATTGTTTGTGTTTCTCTCCTAAATAATAGTTTCAGTGAAAATTATTTCGGTGACTCATTACCACGCATTTTATGTGCACCACGGAGTCAGAAGGATTGCTGCTTGTCTGTGGTTTCATTCGCCTCTGTAGGAGGCTGCTAGGCATGTTCATGTGTCTAGATGAGTTGTGAGGACTGTGGGGTCAGTTGCTAGCATTCACATAAATTACTTTACCGTCTTCCCTGACACACACAAGCTAAACGGAGTGAGTGAATTGGAGTTCCCCAGTGCAATGTGATGAAAGGCCTCTGTAATTTTATACATAGATGACGGTGTAGTGAGATCCACTGTATGTATCAGTATGTCATAGCCCCACACAGTAATGTACTCATTAATCTGATGCGGAGCATGTGTGTGTTGAGGTGTAAGTGTGTGGGTGTGTCCACAATAAATGGTTGGCTATTTCCATTTTGCAAAAGGTAGCGTTTAACAAATTCGTAAGTCACTCTGCACATGCCAGTCCCTTACAGTACTTAGAAGTGAAATCATTCCCAGGATTTAAACATATCAACCAATATGAAGTATACACATTTTATTGTAATAAAATACAAGACGTGTAATTTGAACTATGGTCCAACCTGGCAAGATGGCTGAGTGAATTAAGCACTCAATGCTGACATTCGGTTTGTCAGTTCTGGCGAAGGCCGTCCCAGCCTTTCACTGTTGAGTGCCAATGCATTGGGTGACTAGAACACCAGTTGGTTCCAGGGCTGTGAGGCCCTAAAGACTTGGGCTTTGTTGTTGTGGTTTATTATCTCATCATACTCCCTCAGTTCATTCTGTACCATTTCTGCATTTTAATATTAGGCGTTTGGCATTGTCTAAACAGTGATTGCAAAATAAATTGTGTACTTCCAATGAATTGTATATCTTTACCAGTGAGAGGTATACACAACAGCGCATGGCCTAAAGTCACATAAAGGCTAACCTGAGTTATATTCCTTTCTCTTAATATGTTGTCGGAACACTTTCAAAGCACTATGAATTTCAGCTTGCAGGTTAACGTGACCAGAACAATTGCTAATTTGTGGTACTAAACATTAGATTGATGCTGCCTGCAGTGAACTCCTCCAGTGACACGTTCACAATAAATTAATTTCCATTCTTTCCTGTTATAATCAAAGAGCAAATCATTTAGGTATAAATTAACAGTACACATGTAGAAGCTGGTGTGCCTATACCATGCAGCAGTCAATATACTGACGCTGCAGGTTTTGTGACCTTCTGGTCTGAGAAACTCAAATCTTTTTTTTTTTTTTGTAGTACCTGATGAACATTCCTAGTGAATTCATTATTTGAGCTTTGTAAAGACATACAACTAACTGGTATTATGATAATAGCCAGCCTTCACTGAAACAAATAAAAGACAAAGAAATGGATAACTGGTCCCCCTACTCTGCTAGGTTCAGTTGACTGGATATTAGACCACAAGTTAGAAGAGTGATTGATTTGCACATTTTAGAAGAACTCCAATAATGTCAACGTATATTGAGAGTACATGGAGGGGCGTTTTTGAGATGGGACAGCATACAAGCTGTCTAAAACACGGCCCTCCATTTCTCTATCAGTAGTTTCTTTTTTGAACCACCAGAGTACTAACTGTTCCTAAAATCAGGAACAAATGGCCTAAAAATGAATGGTTTATCTCTGACGCAATTGTCTTGTAACAGCCTTGTGCTTCCCACCCCCTTTAACTTCCCCCGGCGCCACTGGGGGCGGATTTCTAACCCGCTGGTGAAACAGCGTAGTTCAGAGCACCATTGCAAATTAGAAATCCAGTTGGACTGTGGCCCATACACGATCTACTGAGCGGTACTGTGCCTGTGGTATTTTCTGGCCATGATTAGTCCTACTACATGAGTTTGCGGACACAGTGGAACTTCAAACCTCTTTCTTAAACGAAGAACACACTTAAACAGCAGTAAGAGGCACGGTACAAAAATTTTAAATGTTAATTAAAAAAAAAAAAAGTCAGGTACATATATTATGAAGGGCAACAGCACAGAATGAGAAAATAAATTCATCCATGCATGACGTGGCCAGCGAAAACAATATGAACATTCCTAAGATGGTTAGCTAGTTTCTAGGATGCTAATGCACTATTGCCACTTTGTTTGGGTATGATAAGCTATGCTCGACTGAAGGCCACTCCTCTGGACCGCTCACGGAGCAGCTCCTGACTGAGTCTGGTTGTTGCAGCAAACCAGCGTGACCTCTGTCTTGATAGTTCTGCTGCAAAGCCGTGCCAATTAATGATCAGATATCTGATTGCTGATTTCACCTCATGTTTGTAAGTTTGGAAACATGAAACTCTCCACAAGACAAAATAATTATGATTCATGTGTCATCTAGATTTACGTGTGAATAATTTCCCCCTATAACTAAAAGGAAACGTGTAAACTTTCACTGAGAGCGTCCATAATATTACAGCAGCAACCATGAGATAAACAGAAATGTGTCAGCCTAGATAGGCGGCACACATGATGCTAACACTTCGGCGCATGCATAAAACCTCTCACTTTCTAATAGAAAGAGATAAATTAATCTTCAAGTAAGTAAATGAAACAAATAGAAAAGGTCTCAACTGGGCTTGATCACAGCAAGTCTAACAGTACTTTGCCCAACATTCAGCGACTGGAGGTCATTGCAGTGGCAAACCATGCTTAATAATTGCTACCAACATAGCATTTAACCCCTATGTGCTTTTTAGGTTAGATGTAATTTTTATTTAAGACCAGATTGGGGGTATCCTTGTTCACACCAATGACTGGGATTTAAACCTCTGTTTATGTGCAGTAATAATAGCCAAACATGATAAACCTGGATGTTTCACTGAAAACCATACATTGTGAAGGCTGAACTTGTGTCAGTTGCTCTTAAGGGTGCATATTAACAGGACTTTTTTGATAAATAATTTTCTGCATGATGTGCTTCCTGAATTACACCAAATGCATGCAAAGGTGTAAAGCATTTGTATTGGCTATGCTGGTGGTGTGCAAGGGTGAAATTTGCATGATTGGTGGCTTTATTGAATAAAAATCAACCATTGGTAGGATGGAATTTGCACATTAAATTACAGAAAGGGCTAAATTCTGATCAGACCCGAGGTTAGCAAAAAAAAAATGATCACTGAATGAAACGTTTGGACTATGAGAATTTTTTTCTTGGAAGTGAAACAAAAATGTTAATTTGTATGCATGCAAATTTAACTGCAGTGTAAATGTTACGGTGCAATAATTTGTACTCTCTCAGTACGCCTTGCTGCTGTACCAGTCGCTCATAACACATGATTAAAGCTATGATTTTGGTCTGGGCGTCTTTTGGCAAAAGTCACTGGTATGCATATTAAAACAGAAGTGTAGATATCAGTTAATGACGAGACCAATTGAAGGTTGAAAATGTGATTTACTTAAAATTATAGACTTCTTCACACTCCAGTGGCCCTCCGCTACCTCATTCTCCGTTCTCTATCCCACTGTCGCCAGTTATTCTTTGCCACCTTGTGCTCCAGTACTTCTCTAACTCCTCAAGTTTCAGTAGTCATGTGACTCCTCAGTCTCCAGTGGTCCTCTTTTCCCCCATTCTCGACTGCTCCTCTGTGGTCCATGCTCCACTGCCCTCCATGGTCCACTGTCCCCTATATTACAATGCTTTTCTGCCCCCTCAGAGGAGTATCTCTGTCAGGCTCCAATGGACTCGGCTCCCTTAGTCTCCAAAGTTTTTCATTCTCCACATTTCTTCCTACCCTCATGCACCAATACTCCTCTGCTCCCTTTGGTGCTATTGGTTTTTTGCTGTCAGATTCCAAAGGTTTTAGCTCCCTCTGGCTCCAAACTTACTCCTACCTCCATGCTCCAATAGTTATCTGCCCTCTCAGCTTTCAGTGGTCCTTGACCCCACAGTCTCCAGTGACTCTTTGTTCCTCAGTCTCCTGTGGTCTTCCTTGCCGTAAACCTCCAATGGCTCTGCAACTTCTGAGGCTGCAGTGGTTCCCTGTCAGATTTCAATGGTAGTCAACTCCCCTAAGGTTCATTAGCTCTCTACCCCCCCATTCCCCTGCAACCTGGCAAAGTGTTATTGCCCTTGCCTCCTGCAGTCTGCATATATATCTACATTTTAAGCTCAAACCATTCAGTGACTGCATGTGTGACCAGAAATGTCTCTGTGCACAGTAATGCATGTACATCAGTAGATGCTTGTGCGCCTTTATCCTTGGCCGATGGGAGGAAGAATGGAAGAAACTGGCATAAGTACTTACAATATCTGTGGTATACTGAGTTCTACAAACATACCATCAGCAGATTTTTGGCCTAAATTGAAATTTAAACCCAAACCAAAGTTACAGTAACACCATGGATGCTAGTGAAATTTACAAAATCCATGGCCTGACGGGCCGCATTGTAGCCTTACTCATAATAGATCAACTATGAAAATGCATCCATCCTTTTGCCACTGGGCTCTTGTTAATGAATGGGCTTCTGCTTTCTTCTTAAGGGCTTTCTTAACTGTGCTGTTTTCTTTTTCCTCTTGGACTGCAGGTTCCTGAAGAGGGTTTCTGATGAGATGGGCGAGATGTTGAAGGCAGTTCCATGCTGCTGCTCTTAGGGAATGGGGTTTGGGCTGTGGAGCTCAGAGAGGCAGAGCGCATGGAAGGCATGCAGACATACATCATTCACTAACAGCTTTCACATTGCCACGTATTGCCTTGAACATGCCAAAGCTGCTTCTGCATAACATGCAGACAAAAAAAAATGTGGTGAAGGACAAAGTCACCTAGTTTGAAATTCATAATGTTCGATGCAATCCTTCAGTGTTTGCTGGATTATTTTCATCCCGTATCATTTTAATTTGGCCTTATTGTAACTTGTGAATGTCTGCATGTGCCACCTTCATGCTCGCCCTAATAACCTGTTGCATGTCTAGATTAATAAGTTACATTCCCATCTTGCTTGCCTCCGTGACTGCCAACTCTTTTTTTTTTTCTGACTTCCAACTCATTTTTTCTCTTCTTTTTTTTTTTTTTAATTATTTACTACAGCCTGTCTGTAGCAAACCTCCTTTAGTAACACATCTTGTCCACTTGCTTCCATGACTTTCAGCTTTTTTTTTCCACCCCACCCTTTCTGTAATAAAACTCCTTTGGTAACATCACCAGAACTAATTTCTCACTCCAGTGTTTGTGTAGTTTTATTTTGCTGCTATTTCTGCCCACTCATCCTGATTCAGCTCAAGTAGGAGATACCAACCCATGGTCTACAGTTTATTGAGAAACTAAGAACTAACTCTAGACCTGCATGCAGTGCTGTCAAAATACAGTGTGGATCAATGATCGCCTTCAGCACTTCAGTCTGGAACAGACCTGTTCAGCGAATACTGAATCCCCGGCACGACATAGAAAATGGTCACCATCTTAAGACTATGGACTGTTTCAATAACAACGAGCTGTCGTTCAGACACTGCCTTAAAATAGAGTGCCTAATCAAACTGTTGATTGCCAGTGCTACCGGTAGAGTATGCCACAAGGACTTTGCTTTTCGCTCAGTGTGATTTTCTTTTACTGCTCCTCAGTGGCAATAGCTCTTACTATGTCTTTTTCCAGAGATCTAACATCTGTGGTAAGTGGTGCATCGTATGTGTATGCATTTTACTTTGATGAATGTTTTTATAGTGATTTTATGGAGAATGTACTATTGATCTCTTAATTTGGGGTTTGGAAGCTAAAATGTGTGAGGCAGTAGTCAACCACAGGGAAAAGCTTCTGTATTTGAGCCGATTACATTTGTAACACTTTGTAATTATCTTTGTGCACTTTTTCTTGTAAACAATGGAGTTAGGATGTGTTTATACATGTAAATATTAGCGTGTGCAAGGATCACCTGACTTACTTGTTTCTTCCCACCTTTACACGCCAGTCTGCAGTTGTGAACGGGAAATTGAATTGGATCCTTTCAAGATACAAACCTCTGTGATTTACTATTTCTTTAGTCGTGCCTGGAACACAGAGGATTTGAACCAATATTTAGGAGCCATAATAATGGCTTCAGGGTATTTTTTTCAGTGTTACTTGTAATCATACTATCAGTGAAACAAAACCAAGAGTTCCCAATCTGTGAAAGTGTTTTCCATGAGATCAGTATACCACTATCACAACATTGACAGTGTACTATAAGTTGGGGTGGGGGGGCGATAACAAAATACTATCACTTTAGGTCTGGGATATTGTATACAGGGTTATTTATATAATGTGATTTTACTCATTACTGACAAACTACAACAACGTAGTTTTCTTTGTCTTGTTTTTTTAAAACTCTAAATTGTATGTGTCTTAAGTTTCAAGTGATCCGGTCCATGCAGAGGCTGTATGTTTCTGCTACAAGTCTTTGTTTGCTTGGCAACCACTCTTGCATATCACCGGTCCGGTTTTCTTGCTGAGGAGTAATGTTTTCCTAGGTTGCTACAGGTTTGCAAATGTAATATCTGGCCCACTTGAAAGAATGTTTTATTCATGTACTGATGAAATGCAACCCAATGTGAGGGTTATTACGTTCAGTGAATATTGGTGGTTACAAAACTTGTACTTGCACAGCTTAAATCTATGTTCTGAAAATTGGAACATGTGTGTTGTCTTAAATTTACTTTACTTTCAGTGCTTTTTTTATCTGTTTTGTGTACTTATGAATTCTATGATAGTAAATGCTTTGTTTTCAACAATGTTCTCTGTTGAGAATATTTTTACGAAATAAAAAGATAACTTCTTATGATCACGTTGGTGTTACTGTTTGAGTTTAACGATGCAGATACATATTGTCATCATGCCTGAATGGACTCCTGCTTAGAGGTTAAAATACAATCTCCCTGTCATGCGGTGGGACCAGTGCTTAATCTTTGAAAGAATAAGTGCCGGAGCCCAAAGCTTTGCTCAGGAGCCCGCGGCCGGTGCTGCCGAATCACAAAGCTGCTCAGTCTTGAAGTCACCCGTGTCTCTTTAAAGCACTACCAGACACTCCATAACCCTTTTGCTCACTTGCTGGTCCTTGCCCATCTCCCTTTGTGATGGTTTTTCTGTCTTTGTCTTCCTCCTCCTTTACTGTTTGTATGTTTTTCTCTGTCTAGCTGTCAGTCAGTATCTGCTGAGGAAAAAAAAGTGTTGGTCCCCACAAATAAGTGCTGGTGTGCCCAGCTGCCATGACAACCAATGGCTCAAATTGAGCTCTGCTTGGGACACTAAAACTATGCTGGGGAGGACTGTTGCTCATAATTTATAATGTATATGTAGATTAGGAGAACCTGCGGACTCTGCAGTAGCCAGCTATACTTTCAAAGACTGCAATGTTGGGTGTTCTCACGAAATTGGGAAAACTTGGGGGTAGAGCATATCCCTTTAGGGCACGAACCTATAGGCTGGTGACAGCACCTAAGAAATACAGTGATGAACGGCTCCTCCAATCCATCCCCTCAACCTCCCATGCCAGACATGTGCTGAAGTGCCTAATCTCCCCCAGGGTGCCCTACACAGCCTAAAGCAGCATCAGAAAGTGCCCAAGGCTACCCAGGACACCTGCAGATGCTCTTATATCAGTGGGCCCCCAATATAACCACCTGGGATTCTGGAGAAAATCCCAGCCTCCCCTAGCCGTCAAATGACTTCCACTATATCCCAGAGAATCAGAATTTCAAGGATCCGGTTAGAGCCCCTTCAACAAGCTAAATCCTTGGTTAGTTGATATATATTGTGTCTCAACCGAGTTTTAGCCCAGGGATAGTCAGCCTCTAATATTTACCAGGCAGGTTCCACTTGCTTACAGCACAACCTTATGGTCAAGCAATTAAGGCAAACAGTTGAAAGGATGAAGGTTGAATTTGGCTATGTCTGAACAGCAGTGGTAAGGCAAGGCCCAGGGAGTGTGGCTAAGCGTGCTGCCTCGGATATACAGATGTTAGATAAGGATATATGAGGCAAAGGCGAATCAGAATAAAGTATATAAGATAAGAATAAAATATATAAAATAATAAATGTAAAAGAGAGCTAGCATATTGGTGGAAAGGACAGAACTTGGGTCAGAGGCAAACAGGAGGAAAACTATTTACCTCTAGTTTGCATTTACTCCCACGGTTAAGAGTGCCAGTAGAATGGTCAGTGGGATTTCTCTAAGAATTTGAATTGGAAGCAGTGTTTAACTGTCAGATGTCCTCCACCCTCACTTACTTTCCCAAAATAATTCAGACACCTAACCCACAAACAGGTTGCAACGTTGTGTATTAAATAGAGATAACTGAAACTCTATTGAGTCAGAATAATTCACACCAGTTCTATGTACACATATCAGAACTATATACATATAGGTTAATTGAAAAAACAAGGGTTAAAGTGGTGTTGCTTAGGCTTTGAAATGACATAAGAACTAATGCTTAAAAACTGAAAACCCACTGAAATTCAGTTTAAGTTTAGTGAACTATGACTTATGCTCCCTCATTTACTGCTTAGGAAAGTGCATATTACATCACTCACGACTTGTTAAATGAAATCATTGATTACTTCATTCAGTCACTGTGTCAGATTCCTATGGGATTTGTGGACTTGAAGTAATTCAGCAAGTTACCTCTGTGTCCACGTGTAACAGGGTAATCGGCCCTACCAGGACATACGATGGTTCGGGGCAGATAAGATTGTGCCCCAGGGGCACGTAGAGGGAATGCCATGCTGACGTCAGAATGTCCCCAACAAGAACCCGGAAGACGAAATGCCGGGAATAGGAGAGAAGGCGTGCGAATACCCAGAAGATGGAGAGGACGCTGAGAAGACGACTGACGAGCCGGAACACCCGGAGAGTAGAGGAGACGCGTGCAGCAGAATAAGAGACGCGGACCAAAACTACGAGGAGGCGGAACAGCAGTACAAAGAGGACGTTGAGGGAGAGCAAAGTGCCAGCGAAAATGACAAAGCCCTGTTTCGGGACCCAGCAGCCCGCCATGTCCGAGGAGGGATGTGGCTAGCACAGGTACGTGCCCGTATTCAGGGCTCTGCTACCATGCTATTTAAAAAAGAGGGAGAAGGAAGCGAGGAACAATAATAAAAGAGGGGTTCTACCATAAAAGAAGAAGGGACAACTATGAGATAAATTAAGTTTCTTAAGGAAAGCATGATTCTTGAAGCACATTCACAATTACACTATGAGCACAAACTGAAGTGAATTTTCACAGAGTGATCACGTTTGGCACTAGACCCTCACTTATCTTCCCCATTATAGAGACCATAAAATATACCTATCCCCAGAATAATACACTTACCTTTTGCCGCTCTATCTTCTGTTTAGTCCTCGTGCTCCTGTATGGCGGTGACCCGACTATGAGATCCATCTGAAAGAGACAAGAGGGAGAATAATGGAAAAGACCCGCAAAGAAGAAACTAAGGAAGATAGAGACTAATATAAGAACATAAACTATTTAAAGACCCTTATTAAGGAGTGTAAAAAGAAAGAAGAAAAAAAGGCTAAAAAATGGGAGGAAATACCTATTGGTGACAAACTCACCCGCGTTTATCTGATTTATAAGATTCTCAGACTTAAGGAAAAGGCCTCTGTGGTGGTACTAAGGACCTCCCTGAGTAACCCGCAACAAATATTGGTGTCAGAAGTGGGATACCCCCCATATGTAAACGGGACCATGGAGGAGAAACCCAGGATATAATATATCCCATATCCCAGGAGGATATGATTAGTCAACTCGCGAGGGTCAAAGACATAAAAAATTAGCATGGGAAGAGCAATTGGGAGAAGCTCGAAGTGATAGGGAGACGTTGCAGACTGCCCTCAAAATTCAGGCCACTATTATAGTGAATAATTAATTGGTCCACAAGACAGCAATACAAAAATTGACTGACACCATAGCTACCACACGAGTCTCTCCGAATGTGCCCAGTTCTGTGTTACAGAAGTTTCAGGAAGGCTAAGAACCAGATACCTTCTTCACTAACTTTGAGAGGGTGGCCGCATCAGCAAATTGGCCACAGGATAGATGGGGACAGTATGTGGTACCCCTATTGACTGGTACCTTACAAGCCGCATACCAATCGGTTAATCCGGGGGGGGGGGGGGGGGAGCAACTCCATATGGGGATATCAAGAAGGCTATTCTGGAACAAGTAGGGTTTGACACCGAATATTCGTATAAAGTTTCGAAAAACCAAATGGACACCTATGGAAAATCCCAGAGCTCTCTACTATAGAGTACAGGATCTAGGCCTGAAATGATTGAACCCCATTGGTACTAATAGGGAAGAAGTGATACAAATAATATTATTGGAACAGTTTTTAGAGGCATTACAGGTCCAAATGCGGAACTGGATTAAACAACACCCAGATATTATAACAACCACCGCCATAGACCTGGCATGTGCCCATCATCTAGCTCCCGATTTCAGATTGACCCCACAGAAATGATAAACTATAGTAGCCAAAAACATCAGTCCTCTATCAAAACCTCAGTCGCCGAATAGTCCGGAGAGTATTCCCGGTCTATGCTTTACAGAAAAGGAACCTAATCAAAGCCTGCAGTGTTATCACTGTGCAGAGTGGGGTCACTTTGCACGCAACTGTCCCCATAGGTCACCTAAACCGGAATCAATGGAAATAGGAGTGACTAGAGGCAGGGTTTTATGTACAGGCCGAAATACACCACAGTACATCAAAGAGATGCTAGTGAATAATTACCCCATTGAGGTAACTGATTGACTCCGGATGTAGTCAATAGGTAATGAAGGCTAAATTACTATCAGAGGACCAATGAGGGAAGGGAGAATCAGTGTCCATTTGCTGTATACATGGCGACAGTAAACAATATCCAACAGCTGAGATCAGTATAAAATGGATAGGTTGGGAAGAAAACTTGAGAGTAGGTATAGTACCTCATGTAGTGGAGGAATTGATCATAGGAACGGACGATTACAACTTCCCCAAGTTACTTGAAAGCACAAACGAAGACAATAGTAGAGATTCTTGACTCAAGGAAAGCCCCCTTTTCCCATATTTCAATTGAAAAGGGTAAAGAGAAACTGAAATTAAGCAGGCAAGGGAAAAGAGAGCAGAAAATAAAATACAGAACCTATGTCAAAAACAATCCTCTTCCTCTGTTCCCCACAGAAAGGACCGCCTTAACGATTCCACCACCCTTCAGAGTCCGTCAAAGAGAAGACCCGTGTTGAAACACGCCTGGGCTTCTGCTGTCACGGAATCAATGGGTCAGGTGGGTCCCTATTTTCTTATACAAAACTGACTACTATATGGGACCGTTCATTATAATAACGTGACAAAAACTCAATTGATAGTGCCTACCCCATATCAAATACAGACAGGTACTCCATCTAGCACATGGTAAGGTTGGGGGAGGACATTATGGGCGAGAGAAAATCAAGGAATATCTCCTCTGTCACTTTTATTGCCAGGGGTATTTTCCGACATTCGCAAATTCTGTACCCAATGTCCCAAGTGTCAACTTATTAACCCGGGGATGGTCCAAAAGGCCCCACTCTACCCTTTACCCATTATTGATGTCCTTTTTTCTTGTGTAGAAATGGATTTGGTGGGGCCTTTAGCCCCCTCCTCACGTGGGTATTTGTATATTATAGTCCTCGTAGATTATGCTACTTGTTATCCTGAAGCCATTCCTCTCACAAGCACGACCACTAAAAGTGTGGCCCATGCTATGATCGTTTTTTTTTCCCCGAGTAGGATTCTCAAAAGAATTATTGACAGACCAGGGTACTCCTTTTATGTCCCAAATATGCCAACTATTTGGAGTAAAACACATTTGCACCTCTGTATATCATCCTCAAACAGATGGGTTGGTAGAAAGATATAACTGAACAATCAAAACACTCCTGAAGAAAATATCAGATTCGGGAAGGGATTGGGACAAGAAGTTGCCGTTGGTTTTATATGCCATCTGAACTCACGTTCAGGCTTCAACCGGGCATAGTCCTTTTGAATTCGTTTTTGGCAGACAACATAGAACTCTCCTAGACATGGCTGCTGAGCAATGGGAGGAGGAGGTAGTTGAATGCAGACACATACTCAAATAATACCAACAGCTGAAGGACCATATACAGTCCATATGGGAAGATGTCAGGATTCATTTAGAAGAAGCCCAAGAGAAGCAAAAAAAATTATAATACAGAAAAAACTTTAGGAGAGTTAACTATAGGGGATAAGGTACTGGTACTTTTACCGAGCACCGAAAATAATTTGTTAGCAAAATGGAAAGGCCTCTATGAAATACTAGAAAGAATAACCCCAGTTATTTATCGATTGAAGATGTCAGAAACGTGAAAGAAACCCCAGATATATCATATCAGTCTCCTTAAAAAGTGGGAAGAGGGAGATATGCAAACCCCAACTGAAGACTGTCTTTCTTGTAAACAGCATAAAGCCCCTCAAGATTACTTTGTCCCCTGCCAGGTGAATTCCAAGAGTGCATACCACATATTAAATTCAGACCTACCTGACAAAAATAGAACTCAAATTATAGAGGTATTAAAATAACATTGGAATATTTTTAAAAAAAAATCCTGTGAAGACCCTTTTGATCCAATATAATATCACAAAAGAAGGGAAAATAATCTGATTAAAACCTTATCGCATACCCGAGACTTGTAGAAAGATCGTTGAACAAGAAGTACAAAATATGTTAAGTATTGGTATAATTGAACCGACCATGAGCCCATGGTGTTCTCCAGTGGTTTTAGTACCAAAACCAAACGGAACGATCCATTTATGTATTGACTTCAGACAGCTCAACACCATTTCCAAATTTGATACCTATCCAATACCTAGGGTAGACGAATTAATTGAACAATTAGGACAGGTGCGATACTTATCCACGTTAGATCTCACAAAGGGATACTGGCAAATACCACTAAACCCACAGGATGAAGAGAAAACAGCTTTTTCCACCCCATCAGGAATATACCAGTTTACAGTGTTACCTTTTGGCCTGTACGGAGCTCCTGACAGATTTCAACGTTTGATGGACAGATCATATCGGCTATGCTGCAGCCTATCTAGATGACAGTCATCTATAGCGAAACCTGGGAACAACACATAAACCACCAATCTAGGGTATTTTGCTCCCTAATAGAAGCAGGATTAAGGGCTAACCTAGAGAAATGCAGAATGGCTAGGAAGTCTATTGCCTACCTTGGATATAACATAGAGAGAGGACATATACGACCTCATGTTGACAAAGTTGACGCCATTACTAAAATAGCACCCCCCAAAACCAAGAGGGAAATCTGGTTCTTTTTGGGAATGGTGGGGTACTACTGCAGTTTCATTCCAAATTATTCCACCCTTGCAGCCCCTTTGACTAATCTCCTAAGGAAAGAACAACCAAATAAAATAAGTGATTTAACGGCTCCACAACTTGCAAGATATCAAACCCTTAAAGAAGTCCTGACAACCAAACCTGTCCTGCACTGTCCTGACTTTAAGAAGCCTTTCTGCTTACAAACCGATGCATCGGATTTGGGCCTAGGGGCTGTACTTTCCCAGAGTGATGAAAGGGGGATGATACATCCGATAATATATATTTGTAGGAAACTGTTATCGAGGGTAAAAAACACTATCCCACTATAGAAAAGGAGTGCCTGGCCATAAAGTGGACCATCAAAAGCTTGCAATACTATCTATTAGGGCACCCTTTTACGCTAATCACCGACCATGCCCCACTAACATTGTTAGCTCACCATAAAGACACCAATCCCAGAGTATTACGGTGGTTCATGGCCCTCCAACCTTTTGTATTTCAGATACAACATTTCCCTGGATCACAAATGGTAACCGCAGATTATCTATCAAGACATCCTGTAGATTCAGGCCTCAGTCACTCACAAGGGGAGAGAATGTAACAGGGTAATCGGCCCTGCCAGGGCATACAATGGTTCGGGCCGATAAGATCGTGCCCCAGGGACACAGTAGAGGGAATGCCATGCCGATGTCAGCACGTCCTCAACAAGAACCCGGAAGAAGAAATGCCGAGAAGAGGAGAGAAGGCGCTTGCATACCCGGAAGACAGAGAGGACGCTGGGAAGACGACTGAGGAGCCCGAAAACCCGGAGAGAAGAGGAGATGCGTGCAGCAGAATTAGAGACGTGGACCAAAAGTACGAGGAGGCGGAACAGCAGTACAAAGAGACCGTAGAGGGAGAGCAAAGTGCTGGTGAAATTGAAAAAGCCCCGTTTCGGGACCCAGCAGCCGGCCTCGTCCCAGGAGGAACGTGGCTAGCACAGGTATGTGCCTGTATTCGGGGCTCTGCTACCGCGCTATTTAGAAAGAGGGAGAAGGAATTGAGGAACAATAATAAAAGAAGGGACTACTATGAGATTAATTAAGTTTCTTAAGGAAAGCAGGATTCTTAAAGCACATTCACAATTACTCTAAGCACAAACTGAAGTGAATTTTCAGAGTGATCACGTTTGGCACTAGACCTTCACTTACCTTCCCCATTATAGAGCCCATAAAATATACCTGTCCCCAGAATAATACACTTACCTTTTGCTGCTCTATCTTTTGTTTTGTCCTCATGCTCCTGTATGGCGGTGACCTGACTATGAGATCCATCTGAAAGAGACAAGAGAAAGAATAATGAAAAAGACCCGCAAAGAAGAGACCGAAGGAAGAAAGAGACTAATATAAGAACATAAAAAAATACTATTTAAAGGCCACTATTAAGGAGTGTAAAAAGAAAGAAAAAGAAACCGCACAAACAGGAATAAATACCTATTGGGGACAAACTCACATGAGTTTATCTGATTTATGAGATTCTCAGGCCTAAGGAAAATGCCTCTGTGACGGTTCTAAGGACCTTCCTGGGTAACCCACAACACCACGTTTCCTATAGTAATCAAGTGATAATGGACATAAACTTTGACCACATGCTGGAGACATACCATATCTTTCACATCACCCATATTTGATGGATGTTAATGTCTTTTTATTGGTATTCACCCACCTTACAAACTAAATGCCTCCATAGACTTTAATAGGGTCATTTTTAAACTTTGAACACCCTCCAATAAGAGTTTGTACTCTGTTCACGGGATCACCCTCCTAAGGACATCACCTGACCCTGCACTTTTAAGTCAAGAGATTGCCAGGTGTTCCTTCTGCCAAGTTCTCTGGAGAACCTGCTGTAGTTTGGGAAAATAAACTACACAGTTTGATACGATGAGCACAATGGCATACAACCTTAGAGTGATGCTTACAACATGAGTGAGAGTTACGCCACATCAAACTGGGTCATTCATACGTTATACTTTATTCAGCAATCTGCAATGGCTCAAAATCTTAAGTGAAGTTTGGGAAATGGATGTCCACACCTGATAAACGTCCTTGATACATAGAATTTGTCTATAGTACTGTATTACAATTATTTAACATGGGCACATATCCAGACATCTACTGGTGTAAAATCTAGTGTCAAGATTACCTCTGCCTTTGCTCACAGAATATTTTTTTTCAGGTTTTAATATTAAGCCACAATCTACTTTATAACATGCCTCTGCAATCCACAATTGGTGTGCTCAACCTTCACCTTGTTTAACATCTACTTGCACCCGAACTTTGCTAGTTTGTAAATTGTGTATGTTATAACTTATCATGAATAACGACACCTTTATCCAGGACTTAGGCTATTTCAATACTATGCACTCACATTTGTACACTCAGTAACTCTATGCTGCATGTGACTATAGGTAAATACTGTGTAAAAAATGTGCACAAAATTTCACGAACATTTTGAAGGGTTGCTTCTAGTATATCAGGTTTTGTGCCAGTCCATTAAGTGGATGATGGGAAGAAGCCAGAGGGGTTAATACATTTTTCAGTTTCTTATAACTTCTGCCTTAAATGCCACATGAAGTTAACTACTAGACCCAGTGCAGGTATTTCATGCTTCTTGTAGACCCAATAATGTGGTGAGTTAAAAACAATATAAAAGTACTTTCGATTTACTAATAACTTCTGCAACGTTAGATGGAGCCGCATTTTGGCCAACGCTCTGCATGTTTAGTCTGTTTTTGATTTTCTCAAAATTGTGCAGATCCACCAAAGGCGGGGCAGACTTCAAGGGAGATCAAAGACGTGTGCACCTGCTAACAAAGTGTCACAGTTTGATCCATCTGCACCAAATGTGCCAGGTGTTAAGCAGGCTTCGTATTCTCTTTATGCTACGTTTTAAGAACGTCCGTCAAGGCAATAAAAGTTTAATTCAGTAATAGCTTTTGTGTAGTTCAACAAATCTTCATGACATTTCATGTCTAGCTAATTAAACTTGGTGCAAGTCCAGGCCGGCCCTGCAACTAACCCTCGCAGTGTATGGCTGAAGGAGGGTGGAAGCAGGGCCTGGCTGAGTCTCAAACATGATGGATGAATGCAGATCATTAACAAAATAAAACCACAAATACACTGAAAAGACTGTAGTTAAAGATCAGTTATGGTTCAGTGAAGCCCTCTTATTCACTAGTTGCATGGTGTATGATGCATACCGTAACTCATGCTAAGTACAGCTCTTAGCCAATGTATGTAAGAAACTAAAAAACATAGCGGGGTTTGATAACTCAACAAAATAATATTTTTGCTAATCTTTCTTTGATTAGCTCCAGCTCACCACAGCAGATGACTGTGTTGCATAGTAAACAATGCAATATCACAGACCAGACATTTAACAGAGAATGATGGCTTCCTGTGCTTTCTGTAACATTTTTTCCAGCAGGAATGACCTACAGAGTTGTCGCAGAAGATGTATTCATCTCCTTGGGGTCCCTCCTCCTCTCTTCAGCTGTGCACCCCTGTACATGCAATGCCTTAATATGCTTGTGGACCAGCGAGGTGCTAAAGCTTTTTCCTTGGCTAATCTTTCCTAACTTTTGATCGCCCAAAGTTAATGTCACAAGTCTGCTGATAATATTTTTTTTCCACCCTGTGGAATGATGAATAATTTCTGGACAATGGATTCAGGTGTTGATCTGAAATCCCCAGTCTGAGCGTCATCTTGTTCATCATTTCCTTTTTCTTCTGGATTTCTCCTTTAGTGTTGTTTTTGCATAGAAGAAAAACGTCCCCAAAAATAGCCAAACTATTAGATATTTTGGTCCAGAGCTCTCCTATGGCGAGGAGTGCATTTATCGGGGCAAGAAAGTTTTTTTTTTTTTTTTTTTTGAATATATTTTTATTAACATTTTGCTATTACAACGTTACATATTTATTCATTTCACATGCACTTTTATATCTGCTTCTTATTTTGTACTTTTTCGCTTATTGCTCGATCTTTATTAACAGTCGTTTTATTTCTCTTTATTCAACCAGTTACTCTTTTACTTATTCAATCACTTTTCTTTGTTACAGCTCTTTGTTCTGCATAAGCAATAGTCAAGCAACAGGTTTAAACCCCTTCTTCCTTGTAACTTGGAATAATGATATAGAGGGTTAGGTGCCACCCAATTGGGTGTGGGAGGAAGGAGGAAGAGGCGGGAATAAAAAAGAACAGGCCACACAGGGCCAACCATGCGGCTATGTGCAAATGATTTTTATAGTTGTTGAACTGAAGGTGCTATGCCAGATCCATTTTTTTTTTTTTTTTTTTTTTTTTTATTTTAATTTTAAGCAGGGGGTGATATCGACCCAGGGCGCAGGGACGCGCCGTGTAGACGGAGGGGCACGCACACTGCCTATCATGTTCGATGGCGAGGTGGGGGATCCACGGCCCAGCTGCCTTCAGGCCTCTACACTTAATGAAAGCCACGTGGAGGTCGGGTTTGTTCTGGGCGCCTATCTATGTGCTACAATCGCCTGGCTCCGACCTCGGCGTGGGTTGGGAGTCGCTGGTTTCACTTGCTGGGTTCACCAATCTCCTAATTATACTCTCCCAATTCGTCACTAAGTTCTCCCACCCCGGAGCTATGGGAACCCGGCGGATACTCCTGGCTTCTTCTGCTTTTAGGACCTGTAATTCAGCTCTAGCCCACGTTAATGTATCATTCTCCCAGACAGTCAGTAAAGGACAACCCGCAGCTTTCCAGCCCCTCGAGATTAGTCTCTTATATAGTGCCAGGGTGAGGTCCAAAAAGCGCCCCTTCACTTTTCCACGGAGTGCCGTTGGTCCAAGGCCCAGCAAGCACATCTCGGGGCTGGGTCTTAACTCAATCTCAAGCAATTCAGTTAAGGTAGTCAACATTTCCTTCCAGCCAGTCTGGATTACCGGGCAAGTCCAAACCATGTGGCCGAAATTCGCCCCACCCCCCCCGCACCTCGGGCAGGTCGCTGGAGATCCACCGTATATACGGAACAGCCTGTGGGGTGTGAGGTATGTTCTATGCAGGTAATTATATTGAAGGTACCTTAAGCGTGTATTACGGGACACCATCCGGGGGTAAGCCAGTATCTTTTTCCACTCTGAGTCTGTGAGTTCTCGACCAACCGTGCCCTCCCAGCCTCCTCTCAGTGAACGTAGGGGGTCTAAAGCTGCCTCAACCTGGGACCGATATATCTTGGTGATGAGACGTGTTTCCTCACCTAATGTCATCAGTGAGTGCAAGACCCCGTGTGTGTCAGGTTCCGCATTTGCCGTGTCCCAGTGAGCCCTAAGGGTATGTACCAGTCTCCCGTACAGTAGAAACTGTCCACCGGGAACACCCTCCTCCATCAAGTCAACAAATCCCCTCAGGACTCCCTCTTTGAAAAGTCCTCCCACTACTTCTATTCCCGCTGCTAGCCAATGACTGAGTCCCATACTTCCCGACCCCCTCCCCCTGGGTTCTATAGCAAGTACTGCCAGCGGCAGAGCTGGAGAATACGGGTGACCAACTCCTACTCTTTTCGTGCATCTTTTCCAACATCCTATTGCCACTTTTATCATTATGTTGTTCCCAGGGAGAGTTATCTTCCTGTTTGCCATGTTTGCCGCAATCCACGCCGTATCAATCACTCCCTGGGCCGTATATAAATCCAATTGGCCCGACCCGTAAGCCACCCGGCTATCCACTGCAATTGGGATGCAAGGTAATATGCCTCAAAGTCAGGTGCCCCCAGGCCTCCCGCTTGGGGAGGCCTGCAGATGGTCACGAGAGTGGTACGTCTTCGCCCACTATCCCAAATTAGTTCTCTAAGCAATGTGTTCAGATCACGGAACCATGCCCGGGGTATTAGCAGCGGTAAATTGGCAAAGTAATAGAGCAGTCGGGGGAGCATGATCATTTTGGATAGCGCCACTCTAGCCATCACTGACAATTTTAAAGAGCGCCAGAATGTTACTGATGATCTCAGCGAACGAAGCGCTCCACCTAGGTTACCCTCTCTTAGGTCAGCCATACCATGGTAAATCTGGATCCCCAAGTATCTAAATGTACGCGGAGCCCATTTCAGGTCCACCGGGCACGCTATGGGGCGACCATATCCAGACGTCAGGGGGAACACATATGTTTTATTACGGTTAAGTCTTAATCCTGATACTAAACCAAATTCCTCAAGTACGTTCAGGGCCCAGGGGAGTCCACTCGCCCCGTCTCTAAGGTATATCAAAATGTCGTCTGCATATAGCGAGATAATGTGATCCCCTGGTCCCCACCGAATCCCTCTGCCCGCTCCTTCACCTCGCACCCACGCCGCTAAGGGTTCCATCGCCAACGCGAACAACAATGGAGACAGGGGGCATCCCTGTCTAGTTCCCCGATACACTGGGTAAGCAGCTGAGACCGTCCTACCCGTCTTGACCCTTGCCAATGGGGACGAATATAACAGGTCCACCCAGGCAACCCAGCCACCACCCAGGCCCATTTTTAACATTGTCGCCCTCAAGTAATCCCATCTGATCGAGTCGAAGGCCTTTTCAAAGTCCACAGCTAGCAAGGTCCCGGCTAGTGGCTTCGCCTCATCAGGCATATGCATTATAGAGAAAATCCGCCTAAGATTCAAGGAGGTGCTGCGACCAGGAATAAAACCGTTCTGGTCAGGGTGCACCAGGGTCGGCATAAGGGGCAGTAACCGATTAGCTAGTATCTTACTCAAGATCTTAAAGTCGCTATTTAGCATTGATAGTGGTCTAAATTCTGTTACCGATGGATCACTAATGTTTGTTTTTGGGAGCGGCACAACCAATGCTTCACGGAGCGTGGAAGGGAGCACCCCATTCTTTACCGCCTCCATATACATTTCCTTCAGTCTGGGAGTTAATAAGGATTTATACTTTTTATAAAAATCCATCGGAAGACCATCTGTGCCCGGGGTCTTCCCAGGAGCCAGCTGCGTGATTGCTTCGTTTATCTCTTCTGCAGTCACTGGACCCCCCAGGCCGGCCCCGTCCTCCGGGCTCAAAGCCGGCAGAGACATCCGAGTTAGGAAACCATCAAGGATCCCCACCTCCAAGTCTGTGGGCTTCCTATACAAGTACGTATAATAATCTTTGAATGCGTCGTTAATGGATTCTGGACTAATTCTGCGTGTCCCACCCCTGTCCAATACACTTGCAATAGGACCACTATCACCATTCGGGCGCACTAGCCATGCCAAAAGTCTACTGGATCTCCCCTCCTCTGATTGCATGGATACCAAGTATCTTTGCACACTGTGGCATCTAAGACGCTCTTCTATTCGGGAGTGTTCCCTACGCGCACTCTCGTACTCTTCATCCGCTTGTCTTGTGGGGCCCTGTCTCAACTCCCCCTCGTGGATGACCTTCTCCAGTGCGTTTAATTCTCTCAAGTGTACGTTTTATCCCCACTGACTGTCCCAGACAATGACCCCGCGTCCCCACCTTGAGTGTCTCCCACTCTATGCCTCTGGAGGAAGTGGATCCCCGGTTATCCTCTATGTGTTCCTCTAAGTAGCTTTGTACCCCCTCCCTGTACGCTTGGTCCTCCAAGGCCGACGGAAGCATTCTCCATGCCGGTATAGGAGGTCTGTCCCGAGATACATTCAATGTCATCAATAGAGGATTATGATCAGATATTGTGAGGGCAAGGTACTCCGCGTAGGTCATATTTCGGGCCACCCCTGCTGTGCAAACTATTCTGTCGATTCTAGTATGTACCTGGTGGAGGCCCGAGTAAAACGAATAATCCCTGGCAACAGGGTGTTGTAGCCGCCAAGCATCCACCAGTCCCCAGGCATCCAGCCACTCTGCTAGTTTTTTTGCTGCTTTAATTGATGTTGCTCCCTGCAGTGGGGGGTTAGACCTATCTAGGTCGATATCAAGCACTGCGTTAAAGTCTCCTCCTATTAGTACTTCCCCCGTGCATTGACGAGTGAGATGCCCAGACAGGCCCGTCATGAATAATGCTTGTTCCTGGTTGGGGGCGTATATACAACTCAGGGTCAACTGGAGCCCCTGTAGTTTCCCTTCTAGAATGACAAATCTTCCCTCCCTGTCTATGTTGGAGGAATCTAGCACAAATGGAACTCCCGCTCTAATCCAAATTAGGGTTCCTCTTGCGTAAGCTGAATATTCTGTGGCAAATACCTGACCCCTCCATCTCCTCCGTAATTTCTCCCCCTCTCCGGGCGCGAGGTGAGTCTCCTGTAGCATAGCTATATGCACCCCTCTTCTTTTTAAAAAGGAAAGAATTCTATGTCGCTTACTCGGAGTGCCCATCCCCCTAACGTTCCAGGTCATAGTGTTGTAGCCCCCCATCGTATTCTTAGAACCCGTTGTACATGGAGTCTACACGCCCCCGGCCCCGGCCAAGCCCCCCAGAAGCTTGCACCTTCATTATGATCAGCCCACATCGCACATATAGCCGGTATAACTAATAACAAAAAAAACCAACTCCCCTTCCCCAGGGCGCCTCCAAAACTGTAGGCTGCCCAATAAGTCCTACAACACTGCAGATCACACAAAAACATCAAGTCAATACTCGCCGGTCAGGGTTGACAGGCGAGAAACAGGTCCGGGGGGGCGGCCAAGTCCGGAGGGGCCACGTACTTCTTATCTTGACTCGCCTTTCAGCGCCGGTGCGGGTTCTGTTTAGATCAGTTCATCAGCCGTTTGTGGGGTTACCTCCGGTGCACTAGTCGATCCCCCAGAGCCCTCGGGCGAGGACACCACTATGTCTTCTGATTCCTCTTCAGAGACCGCCGGCGGCGACGATTCCACTCCCATCTTGGCTGCCGCTTTTAGGGCTTCTCTCTTTCCAGTCTCCCTTTGTGCCTGCGTGGGTGCTAGCCGTCGGCCGCCCCCTGGCCTTCTCCCTCTCAGGGCCCGCCGGGACCCTCCCCCACCGCGGCCCCCCGGCGCAGGCCGCGCCGGGCCCGACCCCGAGCTCTCAAGCCACTCCCATGCCTCCTCCGGAGTCTGGAGGAAAGTGGTTTTCCCCTCCACAATCACTCGTAGTCTTGCTGGATAGAGCAATGAGTACTGTATCCCTTCTTCTCGTAAAGTTCTTTTAACGGCCAGGAAGGAGGCACGCTTGTTTTGGACCTCCAGGGTGAAGTCAGGGAACAGTGTTGCTTCGCCATTGGCCACTTTAAACGGACCCAATTCCCTGGCTTTCTGCAGGAGGATGTCTCTGTCTCTATAGTGCAGGAGTTTAGCAATTACAGCCCGGGGCGGTCTGCCAGGGGCAAGCGGTCTAGCCGGCACCCGGTGTGCACGTTCCAATGAATAAAAGGGGGTCAGGCATCCTGGTGCCACAACCGTACTTAGCCATTTCTCCAGAAACTCCACCATGTTAGTCCCCTCGACCCCCTCAGGGAGACCCACCACGCGAATATTGTTTCTCCTGTTTCTGCCCTCTGCGTCCTCAGCTCGCCGTTCGAGCTTCGCCACTCTGTCTGCCAGAGAGGTCACCTCCGCTGATACTTCTGCTTGTTTTGGGACAACTTCCTCTAGTGTTGCTTCTGCCTCCTTTACTCTGTCGGCCAATTTGTGGTGGTCGGCTCTCAATAGCCCCACCTCTATCGCCACCTGATTAATGTCACGCTGTAGAGTGGATTTGGTGTCCTCAATGGCACCCAGTATCTTGTCCAGGGTGTCCTGAACCTTGGTTTGTGACTGGCTCTGTGTGGTCAGCTCGTTGTCCGCCATTGGTATCAGTGTCATGGGTTCCATGGCTTTGTTCTTGTGTCTGCCCTTGGAGGGCATTGGATATGCAGAGGAGGGCGTCTCAGCGAGGCCGGCGCGCTGTGCAGGTAATTATACTGCCTGCTGTTGGCCTGCCCGTTCACCCAATCTGTTGCCGTCAAGATCTCAGGTTCTGGTCGCTCTAGGAGGAGTCTCAGACACCATGCCAGTCATCCCCAGCTCGTTGGGCCACAGTAAGCAGGTGCGCCCAGGATCCTCGATGTCGCCGTGTAGCTCGCCTCCGCCGAGCGTCCCCACCAGCGGCGCAGTCGGAAACAAGGTGGTTTGGATCGGGTCGGGGGTGGCGCCTCCCCCAAGACCGCGCCGCCCTGCGCGGGAGGGGCAGCCGCGGCAGGCCCCCAAGGCCGCGCCGTCTTCAGCAGCCAGGAGGGACCCCAACCCCGGGCAACAATGGTGCGCAGTCTCAAATTTCGGATGATAACAGCAATCAGCACGGGGCGGACCCTCGCCGCCACACCCCGCGACGGGCGATCAGTGTCCAACTTGAACCGTCCTAGGCGCGGGGGGCCCCCCCGCCACCATACAGGTGGCACCCGGGCAACGACCACCGGCAACGCAGTCGTACGGCCCCCAGGGGGCACAGGAGAAGCGGGCTTCCTATCAGTCCTCCTCGGGGCGCCTCTTGTCCCCTTGTCTCCTCACCGTCCGTGCCCCCGCAGCCGGGAAGCACCAGGCCCCGCCTCCCGGGTGGGAGGCCGACTTCACTCCGTCCGGCGTCCCCACTCGGCACTCCGATCTGCCCCTCACACCTCGGGGCGGGCCCGCGCACAGCCTCCGCGCCCGGCGCGGCACGCCGCACGTCCCAGGACCGCGGCCGCAGCCCGCCAGCAGGCCCCCGGGCACGATCCCCGCCGGGCCACACGAATCCGCAGGGGGCCACCCCCGGGGCAACGGCCCCTCGCCAGTGGCCCCACCCGTAATCGCCGCTCACCTCCTCCTTTGCTCCGAGCCAGCGGCACCTCAATTCAGCGCGGGGCGGCCCCGCCCGTCAGCTAGGCCGCAGCCGCTCCGCAGCCCCGATCGGCCCCGGGAACCCAGGCGCTCACCCCGGGGGCCAAGCCGCGCCGCCACCGTCTCCCCACGTCTTCAGCAGTCGTTACGCTCCACTTTGAGCGCGACACTGCCCGCCCCAGCGCGTCTAGGCATACGTTTGAAGTCGGCCCCTCCGGAGCCGAGCGGTTAAGCGTGCGCCATGCTCAGCTCCGTGGCCACGCCATCGGGGCAAGAAAGTTAATGACTGTTTGCAGTTATGGCAATATATTCTCTGGAGCTCGTCAAACCTCTCCAGTGGTCCACAAGACCCTGAGGTTCCCGGGAAAATAGGGATGACTGGGTTCAAAGTTACAATTTCTGGTACTGCAAATCCTACAATGATTAAAAAGTGGAAAACAGTTGTAACTTTTTAATTGTACTTTTGTTACCCAAACCCTCAAACAGTTTATTAGTTTGTTTTCATACTAACAACTAAAAACATTAACCGATCCGCAGAACCTGTTTTGGGGGTTTCAGATTTGGGAGAGGTCGTTCTGCCTCTGCAATAGTGTCAGAGTCAAGAACACGGAAAAAAGACCTGTAGTACCGTAATATTATGCCTGATGGAGAGAGCTTCTGCTACATGCAATTGCAGCTCTTGCAGCCAATCACATTTGAGGAAAAATTCTAATGTGATTGACAGAAGTTTAAATGGCGGAGCTATTCAAAAGTGTTTACTCTTTCAAGCCCACTCAACAATTATTTAAAATGCTAATATCTCTTACAGTACTTGATGGATTTTCACCAAACCGACAAAAGCATGCTTTATGGGTACATTTCTACTATCACCCTACGTTTGCTGTAAATACCTTCAGCAGTTTAGGCTGTAGTCATGAACAGAATTCCCTCTGAGAGCTAAAATGGGAAATCACTTTGCCTCACCCACCCCGACCTCTTAAGCTTCTTCCCCCAACACAGATCTGCATGACAGCTGGCATGCCATTCCTTGGTTAGCTACCCTAAGCAATTGATCTGAGCCAATGCAGTAGGCAAATCAAAAATGCCTTTTAAATGTGAAGTGTGGCTAAACAATATCACCACTGTTTTCTTATGGTTCAGCTGCACCTTCCGTTGAAAAGGCATTTTTTGCTTTGCCCATAAACTTAAACCATGTGGATGGATTAACATGGCCTGTGGCGAATCACTAGCACTGTCAGCTATTGTCTGGCTAGCCAATTTTCCATGCATATCAATGGAGAGGAAAACTTTAAAGGGGGGGGGGTGCATAAAAAAAAAGTAAATTCCTATTTTTGCTCCCATAAAATTTGCTTGTGCCTACAGCCTAAACTGCTGGCTTGATTTACACCAACATTGACATAGTAGAACATTACTCAGAGGATTATCCCTCTGGATCTGAAGGTGAGCGGCCTGGCCTTGGGGGTAGTAGCATGGCCTCATTCCACTACAGTGCCAACACACAAGTAGTGTAATATTTTCATATTTGAGGAGGCAACCTATGTAGATATGTGGACGCACATCATCCTTAAAAAGAAGCAAAGAGAGAGTGCACCACCTACAACATGAGCAGACGCATTAACTCCACCTGCGTAAATGTCTCCAACACATTCCTAACATATAGACTGTAAATTGGACATAGTCACAGAACTACTGACATTTTATGATGCACACACGTCAAGGAACAGTGATACCTTGCCTAATTGTACAGCAGATACACAGAATGGCCCCCTCTTCAGAGCTTTACCCAGTTAGTTTCATTTCCACATGATACATCTGTGTCTCTCTTCTCAGATTTCATGCATGACTCAGACTGTGGCTTTCTTTCAGAAATGCAGTACCATTCATAAGCCTACCATTTGATGGCACAAACCTGTCCTGCCCACAAGTTGATGAGGTGTTTGAGAAAATAAGGGATGCTGACAGAGCAAACGGGAATTTTGGGAATCCGAGAGGCCCAAGGACTTGGCTATAGCCTGGGAATCCTTAAAGCGCTCCAACGCAGAGTCTGCCTTTTCTCCATGTAGGCGGGACCCATCAACAGACATGTCCATGAGGTTTGCCTGGACATCCCCCGAATAACTAGATGTGCGAAGCCAGGCGTGGCTTCGAAGGGCCACCGTCGACGAAATTGCTCTACCCAGCGAGTCAGTCATGTCCAAACCACACCTTATGGTAAACTTTGCTGCATCTCTCCCATCCTTAACTGCTTGGGAAAGAACTATCTGTGCGTCCTCCAGGACCTGAGGCAGCACCTGTGCCACCAAATCCCAAAAAGTGTGGGTAAAACGGCCCAATAGGCATGAGGTGTTTACTGTCTTCAATGCCGGGCTGTTGAAAGAAAACATCTTCCCATGCTGATCCAGCTTCTTGGATTCCCTATCCAGGGGTGTGAAAGGGAAAGTGCATGGGATGTAGATGCTTGGACTACCAAGGGTGTTGGGAGAGGAAACTAGGGCACCCAGAGCTGGGCGATGTCGGAGGCCCTTTGTCCCGTTTACAGGAGTCCATGTACTGGGTTTGGACCATGTCCCCACAAGGACATCAGTGGAAGCCCCTGGCTGGAACACCTCTGTCAGAAGGTTAGTCCTGACCAGCAGTGTAGGCAGATCAAGGTCCAGGACCTCCGCTGCCCTATGTGCATACGTTGCACCCTCCTCCATAGCCACAGTAGTAGGAGAGAGCAAACCAGTATCTGGAAAGGTATCTAGTCCGCTGGCCTCTCCTAGGGCCATATGTACGAACAATTTTACCCATAGACACAGAATGGGTAAAAACGTTGCTACATATGGCCCCTAGTTACTCATACCAGTCCATGTGGGTCTCCAGAGGGTCCAAAGAGCCTGCCATTTCAAGAAAATGCTCAGACATAGATCTGGCACCTGTGGTTGTTACAGATTGTCGGGATCTGACTGGGGCTCGTGGTGCCGGGAGCGTCAATGGAGAAGGCTGACTGTGTGAGACAGATGCCATTCTGGAATCAGATCCACAAGGCCCTATCGAAGCAGAAGCTGCCAGTGTGGAACCTGATTGGGCCTCTGCCAACCCCGAGAGACCCAGGGCACTTCGGGGCCGGCCTGCTCAAACACGAGGCGCAAGGCCTCATAAAACTGTTTAAGTTGAGCGGGGGGTCACACCGGCTTCCGGAAAAGGAGGAATGTGCGGAATTGGCCCTGGCATCGGTTCCACAGAACCGTGCCTGGAATGTCGACGTTAGAGTTGCCTCGTCGGCCGACAGGCAAGGCAAAGTCGAAGGCCCCTTGGACTTATTGTTCTTCTCCCAGAGTGCCTGAAGGACCTAGAGTGGGACGAAGAGAGCTTGGGGATCCTGGAGTGATCCTGCAACCTTCTGAACTCTGAGGAGTTGCGGCGGCAGATGGCGTCTGCCGGGCCACCTTGAGCTTCAAGGACCCCTCCCTTAAAGCTTTCGGAGCCATAATCCAGCAGTCTGAGCACGACTTTGAATCATGGGCGTGCTCAAGACACCATAGACGTATCTGGTGTGGATCCATCACAGACATGGCACAATGGCAGGTGCCACGCGGCTTGAATCCGGTCTTTCTCGAGGTCATCGTTGTCAAGACACAAAAAGTCTTGACAAAAAGGCCTGTAAAAAAAGACAGAGGGTAGCTCTGTTCCAGATCGGCAGTTAACCGGTGCAGAAAGGCAAGAACTGACGTATGTGCGCCTGGGTGGCGCCTTTATAGGTGACTGTGACATCGCAGATGGCTCCAACGAGGCCACGCAGATCCAAACGCCACCCGACGGTGCGCACAAGGGTATTGCTCAGCAAAAGTTCTGGATTCCAAGCTGACTCCTGGAAATTCTAAAGGTAAGGAATCTGCAGCCAGATCGTTTCTACCAGATAATGCGTTACCAAAGATAGGTAACTTGTTCATCAGGAGCAAATGGGCACCTCAAACTATGCAGCGGCAAAAGGGACACCATCCTCTAACTGGTAGCAGTTGTAACAGCAGCCCTTGCAGGAAGATCAGCAATATTCTACATATGGACAGCATCTAAGAGGGGCATTCAGAGGCAACAGCAATGCCAAAGATAGAGGTGCCCAGGGAGGAGGGATTGCTGCCTCCAACGAAGGACATCGTGCTGCTTCTCGACAGCCATAAAACACCTTTCTCAGGATGATTAGGTTATACAATCCTTGATTGCAGGACTTAACCTCCGACCAGTGTGTACTTTCTACTGTTGACCAAGGGGACTGATTATAATTTCTGAGCACACATCCCAGCATTTCACCAGATCTGCTCACACAATGCAAGTTGATGCTGATTCTTTCATGGAAGGTGGTTTCCCATGTAGGAGTCACATGCCTATGCAGACTAATTGAGCTACAAGCTTTTTCAGTTGAAGAACTATTTAAACAAATTCACAAAGCCAGAATTGTGCTTTGAACACATCCTATTTTTTTGGCAAAAGTAGTGTCACCTTTTCCTGTAAATGAGTCTTTTGAACTACCTTTTTTCTGCTGCCAGAATCGCTTGTGGAAAGGTCTTTCCATACTCCAGATGTTAGACGAGCCACTATGCATTATATTGACCGTACTAAGTCCACCTGGAAACTAAGTAACTATTTATTGCATTGCCCACCCTCACATCTGCAACCCAATTTCTAAGGCGGGCCTTGCAAGATAGATTGTAAGATGCATTTACAATTGTTATACTGAAGCTAAACGAACATGAAACATAACTCCTAGAGTACCTTCTACTCATAGGAAAGGTGCACAATGTTTTTTCTAGGTACTATTCCACTAACAGACATATGTAAATCTAATTGGTCATCTAGCCACGCGTTCACTAAACACTTTGAACATTGATGCCCAATATGAAGTCAGATAAATGGTACTTAAAACATTATTCCAGACAACTCCTGCCGCACCATCCTCCCAGAGCTCGTACTGCTTTGCCGTTCTAGTCACACCTACCAAAAAGGGAAAAACACAATCTGAGGTGAAGTCTGTGAGCTACAGCATTGTGGGTAATATCTCAAAACAATTCATTTGAAGAAAAACAACTCGCAACGTCCAGTCCCAATGCTAGATGGCAGGAGCGTGCCCAGTGAGAATCTACACCCTTACAAGCTACAAACCGATTGTTACAGATAAGTAACATTATACAATATCTATTTTGCGTTGACTTATGCTTTTGATTTTGATTGCATGGTAGATGCATATCTGCTCTTATAGAAAATAAACCTGTTGTGTTAGTGTAGATTTGCCTGTGGTTTGCAGATGGCTTTGTGCACAGGCGTACTTCTGCAATTTCACGTGCAAATATTGGTGTATTTGTGCACAGCTGTGAATAAAACAGATTACATATTAGCTTCACATGACACAAATACCCCAAATCAGGACATTCCAATATAATTACAAGCTATGTCTAGAGGTTTATATTCTTCAACCCTTCCTGTATAAAGCTATGTGTCACCCAATGTCTCTCAAGAGGGAGCATTGACGGTCAGTAGGTGAATGGGACCTTGCTGTCAGTCTGCGTAAGGGGCATCCCAACTCTAGGAGAAGCACCTGGAACACAGAAGCAGGCTAGTCCTAGACTGGTATCTAAAAAGCAGGATTGCCAATAGGTCTGGCTTTAAAGGAAAGTTGTATGGTGATGTGAAGAGTTACAAGTAAATAACATGGGAATGGATGTTTAGGTGTGTGAATGCAAAGAACTGTAGAATAATACTTGTTAAGTTAAAAGGTCAGGCGACAGTTGCATTTTTAAGTCAGACCTAAACATCCCTCTGTTAATGACTGCCCTCCTCACATCTACGCTGCTGCCAGATAAAAACACTATACATTATCTAGTTATCTAAGTCACTTAAATAGCACTACTGTGTCATGTGTGTGTCCCTGATAGTTCAAGCTCAGCTAGCTAGATAAATAAACAAAATTATCACAACTGTGTGGAGGTAAAGCACTTTTTGTGTAAGCACACTACTCTGTACAATCCAAACATGTACTTCGGGCTTCAAACGTACTTCTGGCTCCCAACAGGTGGGCAGAGTTAAAGCCCCTCTCCTGTGATCCTCACATAGTTGTCTGGCAACAGCTGTGCTGTCAAACAGGGCCACACAAACTCAAATGGTGGCTGGATCCCTTTTGCAATACTGAGAGACTGATATTAGAAAAATTAAAAAGAAATATCAACTTTCTGCTATTGTTGTATAAAAGTGGCAACCTCCCATTAAATTTCTTATTTCCATGCTGTTCTCTGATGGGAAGGCACGTATTCAGGCCACTAGCCTTCACATATCTGTAGAAGGTAGTACCGAAAGGGATTTTAATGTATTTATTGTTTAATCAAAAGGGGCTATTCTGCATGGTCCTTGACGGGGTCAATGGAGCAGATAATATGTGCAGTAGTTCCTTTCGTGATGGCAGAATTAGCTGCCCTGCAATGCTGATGGAGCAAGGAGTTCATACTTTGAAACTTTTCTGATGATTTAACCAAAAGCCTCCGTGAAGGTGGGAGTACGGTGCTTGAAGCTGTGTTGGGCAGCACCAAGGCCCTTCAGGCAGTCATGACATCAGAACAATGTTGTGGCATAGCATGCATTTTGTTAGGTTCCTGCAATGTACATTCACTACCCCATGGTATGAGAGGTAAGCGATTGTGGTAAGGGAGGTGATACATTTCCTAATGCAAGAAATTAAACAAACAGCAGCAAGCCTCACCTTCTCCTAGGAATTAGTGAGGTTAAAAAAAAAAAAAAGCATTTGCAAAGCCAATAGGTCTTGCCTATGCAAGAGCTATTGGCTTTGCCAATGCGTTTTAGCCACTTTGTACCCCAGCGTTGCTGCATTTCAGCATGGCTAAACGTGGCAAACACGGAGAGTGACATGGAGTGTCAGAGTGGAATGGCAAAGGGTGGAGTAGAGTGTTGTAAAGTGGAGAGCCAGAGAGTGTCATGTATTGGAGTGGCATAGTGTGAAGTCGTGTAGCATGGCATACACTAGAAGGGCATAGAGTAGAGTGGACTGATATAGAGTGCAGTGGTATTGAATTCAGCAGCGTGCAGTGAAACAGAATGGAGTGGTGGATAGAGTGCAGAAGTGTAGAGTGGCGCAGAGTTAAGTGATGCAGAGGGCAGTAGCGTTGCATGATATAGAATGCAGTGGCGTAGAATGCATAGTAGAGTCAAGTGGCATAGAGGGGAGTGGTGCAGGGTAGAGTATAGTGCGATAGAGTGCAGAGGAGTGGAGTAGTGCACAGTAAAATGGTGTAATGTTCATTTGAGGAGAGTGGAGTGTTGCAGAGTAGGGTGTCAGTACAGTGATGTAGAGTGGTGTAGAGAGCAGTGATGCAGAATAGAGTGCAGTAATGGAGTGCATTGGCATAGAGTGCAGTAGTTAAGAGTAGAGTAGCGTGGAGTAGTGGCATGAGTAGATTATTTCAGAGTAGATTCAAGTGGCATTGAGGAGTGGTGCAGGGCAGAGTGCAGTTGCATAAAGGGGCGTGCAGTGATGCAGAGTAGATTGGTGTGGGCTCGACTGGAGTGGTGAAGTCAAGTGGTGCAGTAGCATGGAGTGGTGCAGGGTAGCGTGCAGTAGTGTGTAGTAGTGTAGAGTGGAGTGGCGCATAGTGGAGTATTTATGGAGTGGTAGCACACTGCCATTACAGACAATAAATTTTCAATTGAAATTACCATTACATTTGCACAGAAATACAGTTTTACTACTAAAACCATACAGTGCACAGACAAAAATGTGTGGAGATTGCATCACCTAGTGTAATGATTTGTTTTGATCATATTTAAGTATTTGTTTCCAAAACACTTCAGAACTAACCTTTGTATTCCTAATTGTGATATATTCTAAAATACTTACACAGTTCATTTACGTGTTGTGTGCTACAAAAAAAAAGTTTACCACCCCCTGTATCTAGCAAAATTGTCACATAAATCTTCTCACTTAAAAGTCTAAGAAAGAAACATAAACTGCACCCCTCGGAAGACACTGCTTGAATTTTGACCTTGGTCTTTGAATGTACAGCAGAAGTGACACGATAGGAGTCAGATTTACAGACCTGTTTACTGAAAGCGAGCACTAGAAAGAATACTGTATAACAGGTTTGGGCAAGGGAAGGTACAAACTCAAGCTTCACAGCTTAAAACAAAGGAAGCCAGCAAATAGGAAGCAAGAAAATGTATCTATAAAGCCAATGGCAAGCAATGGGCAGAATGCATTCCTAGGTCAGCTTTCTGAGTGTCCCCTAGATGTCTTTAGCAAACCAGACCGCTGTGCTGTATGCGACCTAAAAAACATAGAAAAGCACTCCACGCATCACAGGAAGGATTCCTTCTGCGACACCCAGGCCCCTGTTAGCAAACTAGTTGGCAGTATCACGTTGGAATAAATAGTGTATGCTGGGATATATATATTTTTTTTTAACTATATCCTTTAAAACCAGAGTTTAACTGACCTTGTTTGGATAACCAGTTCTGTAGGGGCCCCCACACTCATTTGCCTCTCTGGAGGATATAGTGAATGCATAGATTGCTGGCGATTATTGGGGAAACTCTTAACAGTCTAAGATGTAAAACATTGAATTTTATGAAGTTCCCCAGTATGTTTAGGAAGGGTGTACATTTCAGTGATAAGTTCATTTTTTCAATGACAGACCTACCGCTGTTCCTCTCAATTTAAGGCATCTTTCTAAAAGAGGAAAAGGAGCCTGAGAATGTGGCATCATCATGGGCCTGTGGCCGCTATGTGGCTTGAAGCAGTATGAATGTGACTTTGAAGAGGTTGTAAAGGTAGACTGCCTAGTTTGTCTAGGCGTGACACAACATTCATATCTGTGTCGATAAATTAATCGGCTCTCGGGAGAGCTCCCATGGCTAAAGCCTTATCTGTCCTGGCTGGTAGGTAGACTACTTTTCCTGCAGACTTTTTACTGATAATGTTTTTCTCTTTGTTATTCGTACATACGCCCCTCAACCAAAAATCCTGCTCCATTTTCCAAGTATTTAGCAGTGGCTGGTCAGGTGCCAGCGTTTGGAGTTTGTGAGCAATACTGGGGTCCCTGGAGCCTCAGAATACTTAAGAAGACAGCAAAGGCCTTCCTCTCCCCACTCTCCTGCCATTAGTTCCATCACTCCTGTGTCAACCAAAGAAAGATGTGTTGACCTCTGGGAGGACCACCTTTAAAGCCGTGCCTCACTAAATGCTAAAAAGATCATCAACACTGGGGACTGCAACATACACAGCCCCTGGCATCTAGGAACTCCTCCTTTGCGGGTGTGCCATACTAAGGATAACACACTTTCCCGCCACACCGGATGCACCTGCGTTGCACCAGGGTGAAGCCTGGGCCAAAAGTGGCCCTGTCTGCACCCCTCAGAGGCCAGAAGAAACCGGGCAGGACCCCATCTCTTGGCCTCTATCTACCCAGTTAACTTCTCCTAAATGTTGGTGAGGGAGAAGTGTAAAGAAACTGTGCGCCCGGGACAACATTACCAAGGTAAGGAAGGCATCAATCGACTTTTTCAGTTGATTGATCTTTGGTCAAAGGTGTGGGAACGTTAAGTGAAGAAATTGCACACTATCCAGTACACATGCAAAAAAATTGTTGGACACAGGAGTATCGAGATACGTATCGTGTGTAATGGAGCCCATTCTAACTCACTCACTGAGTCAAACATTTATATCTTCTAAGATGAAGCTGTCAGAAGTGGGTAGCAGAAGAGCTTTTGATTTTTATTTGTAGCATTTCTTTTATAAACCATTTTCCTAACTTTTCCATCATTGTATATTAATTGCAACTATCATATATACACCCCCCAGGACATAAACGTTTTCACATTATAAAAAATTGATACCCCCCAACCCCCTTCCCCCCGCTTCCAGTCCTTACATTTCCATATCATACTTTCTTTGACCACAAACATAAGGGGGTGGGGCATCATAATTGCTATAATATTTTCTTTCTTCGGTCTACAGCAGTGACGCTCATGTATGATGGTACTCCCCCAGAGGGTTGCAGATCCATAATTCCCTCTTAGGAACGCCCCTAGTTTACTCATCTGGACTCAGTCCCCCAGGTGGCTTTCGCCACACAAAACCGGTTATGCCCTGATCATCTGTTCTAAGTTCATGCATCCTGCTCGCCCCCTCCAATGCATCATTTTCCCATCTGGGCACCACAGGAGGGTCTGGGATCCTATCATTTACTAGCTGTGTGTCGCTTGGCCAGAAGCGTGCGTCTGTGCTGGACTTTTTTGGATTTTTGGTATAATCTCCAGTATGCGCTGCCAACCAGAACTCTCCATGTGCACCCCGTTACCCTCTCCGCTTGGATGTCATCGCATTCCAGTACTGCTGCAGCATGCTACTTGACCATGTCACATGGAGGAAGGAGGTCTCGGTTTCCCTGCATCTGTTAGAAACACTGGGAAGGTGTGGTTATACATTATGCAGTTTAACTGGTGTGAGGTAAGTGCAGGACATTGAACTTCAATAGTTTAAAGCGTTCATTACCGGAGACCTCCTGCACTTGAGCACACGCTACCTGCCCCCCTCCCCATGTATCAGTGGGATTTCTAGGTCTACGTCTCAATGCCGTCTGCCTTGTTTTAAGGCTGTGTATAGCTGTGAGCTTTTGTCGATACTGGCAGATCTGAGCTTGTGATTTCCTAATATTCCCATCATCTAAGTATGACAGGAGAGGCAAAGTTATAAAACTTCTTAATGCAAATCAGAAAAAAAGCAGGTGGATCAATGTGTAGTCGCTGAAACGTTCACCTAATCTCTCATGGGGACTCTGGTGGGAAGTCAAAGCAGTTGTTGATCAGTGGCTAACATTTAGGGGCCAAAATGAAACAGACCTGCTTGTAAACACAGATGAGGCTACACAACTATCTGAGACTAATGCACCAATGTACATACAATCGGATCATGTTCCTGCAAGACGCATCCTCTCACCATTCAGAAAGGTCGTAAATCCTATACCATCTCTACTGCCCAAGGATAGTTCTGGCTGAGCTGTCCTGGGATCAAACCAGAGGAAAGATTTTAAAAGGTGGAACCCCGATGTACCGCTGGTAATGCATTACGTGATGTTATTTTTAGGTGCATCTTCCCTGAATTTTAACACTAAATGTTTTTCTCAGTTGATAAATAGGACAGTCCATTAGCTCAACACCAACTTGAAGGATCAAAATTGTTTCAAATGTGTGTGACATTTGTATACCACAAACTTAGCTAAACGAACTTTGCCCATATACCGAGCACCGTAAATGGTCAAACGCAGGCATGAAGTAAAAAATAATAGGAGAGACAGCTGGTTTGTGGACTGTGAATGCATTGTGATGTAGTGTTCTTTAAAGAGGTGTGTCTTCAAGTCTTTCCTAAATTGGAGCAGAGTTGGTGTGGTGCTGATGAAAATGGGGATGTTGTTCCAGAGCCTGGGAACATAGATGAAAAAGTCCTCTTGCCTTGTGTTTTTTTTATTTCTTATTCTGTAGTCTGAGAGTGTATCTTGGCTGTGCGTGTCCTGAGCACCATCCGTGATGGCAAGCTTGTCTGCAGAAGACAAGTGAAGAGAATTGTGAAGTTTAATTTCAGAAACTCAGGCAAACGACTGCTTGTTTAACAGTGAGAACAGATGTTCACTTGAACTCACCCATTAATCCTGTCCCCTTGCTACACTACGTGTAAACCCACATCTTTGGATCGGCCATGGCTTATTTTGCCTTTGAAGCAGGTTGTCCACACCACACTTACAAGCACTTGGCTATTATTATTCAAAAGGTTCTTGCCCCTCGACGAACTGGATTACCTGTTTGTAACGTCCTAAGACGCTAAAGACACAAATCCGAGCATCCAACACGTGGAATATGTGACAGTCCCGGATTTTGATCTTAAATCTATTTTTCTAAATGTAATGGTATCAACTTGTTTCTTGGAAAATGGCTGGTGTTTGTAGGAAGCGAAAGACTACTGAATGGATAATCGTTATCTGCCAATTGAATATTGTACTGTTACAAGAGATCTGATAAACCACCACTAATATCTAGAAGGTTATGCTTCTTTTCTAATCTTGTGCACTTCATCTAAATCTGGAAGTACTAAGGGCAGCTTACTTATTTGGAGTACCTTTAATTTTGCTTGCGATCTAATTGAAAGGCCTCAGGGAAATCGTAACGTCCTGAATAAAGATTTCAAAAGGGTGGTGTCTTTTTTGTTAACTTTTATAATATTTTTTACCTTGAAATGTTACAAAATTTCAAAGACGACTACAAATCATGAACTTGCGCCTGCTAGATGTAGTTAGTAGGTTTGGGCAGAGGCCATAATCTTTTTAGCTGGCAATTGTAATATGAAATTAGGGGAAGCATATCTCTGCCCGGCAACCCGGTATTGTTTTAAGATGGATGTTGGTAAAATTGAGCATGCTAACACGGCTGGTTTCAGCACACAGGGGGTCTTTTCCAGCAATTTGCCTCTAAGCGGCATTCTTGCAATGGGAATACGGAATGTTGGAATAGTGGTTGCCAAGTTCCAACCTTTAATACTAGAAGTAGTTCCAGCATTATTATATATTATATTTGTATCTTGAGACATATGTAGAGTGCAATGATGGATTAATACCGTCTAATTTTAGTTACCATTATCCCAGTCAAATTGTTCTTGATGTACCACAGAGCAACAGGCCTGACCCTGTATTTATTTCCTGCAGTGAAATTGTCGTAGAAGGTGGAAGAACGCTGAGATATGAGCACTAAGAGACGAAACTTTCTCTTAAGCAGGGGATCAGAGGTTCAATACAGGATACATTTATGCCTTTAGAGGCCCAGGCTGACTCCATAGACGCATTGGTCACCTATGAGCCCATTGCAGGCATCGTCAATTTCTTTTTGATATCTGGTGGCCCTGAAATAATAAAATGGGTAGGCAAACCTTATAGGGGTGACAAATGTAATTTGCACTTAGCCATGGAACGTCAGCCACTGGACCAAGAAGAAGTTAACTTCTGCAAAGGAGCATACGTAAATGCTATTAGGCCCGCAAGGTTCGCATTAGGAATAAGGACAGTGACAATTTAATCATTGTCTGTGCTTCAAATGAAATGGCAGCCTTTTGGAAGGTGGATTATTGCTCTGTGACATATTCACAATCATTATGCTGTAGTGTAGAATGGTATATTCCACCTGCACAATGGGCACACAATTTCTAATGTTTATATGGGGCTAACAGGGCTGGCAACAGCAGATTGGATATATCCTCTTCAGACTTTGAGGTTAGTGATGCAGTTAGGGAAAGTCCTAGTGACAGAGCACAGCGTTTAAACGAGGTGCCCATGGATCAGTTTTAAACATATATAATTGTGGGTCCCCACGCTCATACATATTCTCATTGCTACCTGTCCCACCCAAATTTCATCTTCTTCATCCAGGTTGTTAATTATCTCTATTTTCAGGAGTGGAAGTTCCCACCTGCTGCTGCCCAATTTCCCTGATTGACCCTCCCATTAAAATTATAGGTAGAATTGTAATGTATAGAATCAAAGAATGGGCCCAAGTCAATAACATTTTGGCTGAGAGCTAGTTTGGGTTGAGAGCTGGCCTAGGTACATTGGAGCAATGCTTATATTTAAATGTGATTGTTAGCAAATAGTTATGTGCAAAGGGAGGGTCTTTGTACTTGGCCTTCCTGAATTTACGCTCCATGTTTGATTATTTTAAAGGAACCAAACTGGGAGATTTTAGTATCTATGGGTTCGACTGTTGCATCAATCATTTTCTGCATTGTTGCACTTTGATCTTCCTGTTGATCAGATTTGGCCCGAGGCATGAGTGTACAGAAGGTTTTAACTTGGGAAGAGGTTTACATCATGGTTTTGCCCTGGCACACCTTCTTTACACAGGCTGAGAGGGCATTTTGAGAGAGAAAGTTGAGGATGCACCTAGTGTAGGAAGACGATTTTTTACCTGTGTTCTACTCAGACAATGCAGGTATCGGGTCAACAACTGCTAATGGACCTAAGAATTTGGGAATTTTGTTGTCTCGTGTGTTTCTTTTAGGGATAGTCTGTGCTAATTTGAATCATGTTTAGTCCCAGGCCTCGTCATTGTTATTTGTGTGTTCCCTTTAGCAGTACCAGTAGTGTTGCTGTCATCTTTTGCTGTACAGTGGGGTTAGGTTCATGCAATGTTTGGGTGATTTTAAAGATTTGGGTAATACACTCGTATACCTAAGAAAAACCAATATAATGTGCTCTATATATAGAGAGAGAAGTATAATGGAAAATATCACAAAAACACAGAGAAAATAAATAATGTACAAATCAGCAACATGTGATTGTATATTCTATATATTTTCCCTTCCTACTTATTCGTAGCTAGTGCAAATTAGCCCTGAAAAGAGTGCAACTGAGAAACTTTTATACCTGTTTGGTACTGGCAAAATGCCCAATGCCCAAAATATCAGCCTATGTAGAACCCGGCTTGTTATCGACCAATGACCTTGGTGGGGAAGTAACGAGCTTCCCAGAATCTGTAAAGCGTCACTCTGCCTGAGAGAGCTGAAGGTGCTGTATTCGCACTACTTCTCAGAGCTAACCTGAGAAACCGATCTCCTGAACTGTGTGTAGTGTGAGAAGATTCTTATGGGAATTCTGGCCTATAACTGTCCATAGAGGAGGCCACTGGGCCTGAGCTAAAACACTCCACGCTATGTGAACATCTGAGCTAGAAGCCCACTGTCATGATACATAAACATGTTTCACATATTGCCATATGATAATCAGCATAAAGGTAATAAAAAGTAGAATTTGCAATTGGGGGTGTATATCATAACAAGGTTACATATTCTGCTGGATGCAAAGAAAGTATTAACAGATATGTGCAGGGGCAAGCTGATGACGACCAACAACACCACAGCTATGTTCTACCTTCTGAAGCGAGGCAGTCCCACTCACCAACACTATTCTGGGAAGCACAGGATGTCTGGACATGAACTGGGAAGCAGTAGTTCCATGATTAATTAACATCTGCTAGAAATGTAAAAAAAAAAAAAAAACAACAGAACAGGATGGATAGACTATGCTGATCTGGTCTAAGTTGAACTAGCGGGAACAGGGTCATATGGTGGAGGATGACCTTTTTGACAAGCGAGAGATCCCTGAAATAGGCCTGTTGGTAACGGGGAGAAATAGCAAATGCCTTACGCTCACCTCCAGTTTTCTGGAATGAGGGTCATTGTGGTTGCCTTCTCTGAAAATAGAGAAGGATAGTTATTTTGCCTCTTCCTGCTGAATCTTCTGCTGTACCAGCTAGACCTCTGGAGCGCAGTTGAATGAACCTTTTGACTAACTTGATTGCTTCTCGTGTCCTGGCCCAAGTCATAGAGTTTGGGTTCTAAGCCTTTCCCACAAATGTATGGAGATGGCCTTCTGGCTTTGCATGTGCAGCTTACCGAAAGGTTCTGCACCTATTGCTGAGACAAACCTGTATCCCACGTTAACCAAATTGCATGAGCTGCAGCCATAGCTGCTGGGCTTGGTAAAGTCTGGATTGAAAAATGCACCCATAAGGGGTCATTCTGGCAGCTATATCTTTCTACAAAGGCATACCCTGTTCATTCAACCTTTGATATGTAACTTTTGGAGAATTTGCTGCGAAAGTTTTCTCTGGTTAGGAGACTGATGCCATGGTGGGTACTCCGTGTAATGCTGGTGTTTCTCCTGTAAAAACCATTTAAGGTGACTTGTGCCTCGGATCGCATGTTTCTTACACATAATGTTATATGTAACCTTTCTTCCTGCAGACACTTGTAAAATTCATACTGCAGATGGTCACAGAGCTTCCTCTCAGCCAGAAGGTCCCCTTGCTGATGTTGTTTAGTCACGAACTCCTGAGGGCAAGAGTGCAGTATACTTAGACCTTCAGAAAGCTGTTGAGTCAATAGGACCTGGATTTTAAGTCTACACCTCACCTGGTTGTGTCCCACAAACAGCCAGATGGTGCATAGTCTGCAAGAAATGGGTGTACCAAAAGAGGGAGGCTCTCCAGAATTCCTGGTCAGTATACCATTGTGGGTATCCATTAGGTGGCCACCCAAAAGTTGACCCTAACAGTCTTGCAACTATTACTTGCTGGGGGTAGAAAGCCTGTGCTGCTGTGGGGTGAGTGGTTCTGAAGATCCTAATCTGATTATACTTCAGCAGGCTTCCTGGCGTGCACTGCTTGGGAATTTGTTCAAATTGCCTGTGAATTTATAAAAGATTCAAAGCTGGAGGTGAAATTATTTACCTGTAATTGTGGTCCTCCACCACCAACATCTTTTACAGAAAGATACTTGTGCTTCCCTCCTGTCTTTTAAAGAAAATTGTTCCAGTTGTTTTGTCTTTCGTGGCTGTTTTTCCGTTCGAGCCCTGCTCAGAATCTGGCCAGGGGTGATGCTAGAGGGAAGCATCACAGGAGAGTGAGCGGGTTCAACTGACTGTAGAAAAAGCCAGTTGGTGTGCTTTTGTTTGAAGACCTAACATTTGCCTTTTTTTCTGGAGTTTTCCAGCTTGACCTTGGGGCGTATTCAAATAGAATGCAAATCTTTTTTTTTTTTTGTAAACTTTAAAAAATATTTTTCAACATACTGCTTATCAAACTGTCAAAAAAAAACAATCAGTGCTCGGTTTGTAGCATTACAATTTTTATCACAGTAGAATCACTTTCCAAGCCTGCGCCTCAAAGGAATCCGTCACATAACATATTTTTCGGGGGTGATTCCATCAGTTATTACAAGTGTTCATTGCTAATTAAACCAGGTCTATGAGCTAAAAATCCATTCGACTCCAGTATCTTGATGGTTCTCCACCTGCCTGGTCATCTAATCACCTGCAGTATTTTACACCTGGCCCCACCACACCCCAGTGTCCTCGTCCAAGGATGAATCCTCCGTTTTTGGCAAATTTGTCAAGCAGATGGGCCCAGAGCATTATTTTGTTGGGTGCTTTATAAGTGAGAGCCAAACGCATCTGTTGCTCTTGTGAAACTCCCCATTCCAGGAGGTTCTGTCGTCCATTGATCTATTGATGTGACCCTGGTGCCCATCCTCCCCAATAGCTATCCTGCCTATTGCTATGAGTAAGGCCAAAAGTGCAAGCTTGTGAGGGATCTTACGATCTATGGGTTTCCTCACCACTCCCAGGAGTCCGGCTTTGGGTGTAAGGGTTATCTCTATCCCAGTAGCCTCTTGTATTAGTGGTATCACCTGTGCCCAAAAATTGTGTATCTAGTTGCATTCCCAGGCTAAGTGTATGAAGGTGGCTTCTATGGTCCCACATCGGGGGCACTTAAAAGGGTCCATATTGATTAGCTTATGTGGTGTTATGTAGTGCGGTGAAGAAAATTAAAGTGCAGCAATTTAAATCTGTTGTAGGAAATCGAACAGATGCACCCCGTACCAGTACAGGCCGCTGTTTCCGGTCCTCCCAAGTGCCCTAGAGAACAATGTAATTAGATGTCTCCCCTCACCTCCCAGGTCAGCAAGCCATTAAGGACCCCCGAAGATCGGGGGCGTCCGGAAAAGTCACTCAGAGCTCTTGGGACACTTTTTCAAGCCAGGCGTATTGAAGAAATTGACCAGGGCCCACCTCAAATGCTTCCCGGGCCTCTGGAAAGGAAACCTTGCTCCGAGATATAGATCTCGCACTAGCTGACATCCCCCGCCCCCCGCCGCTCCATGGACATGTTGACGTCTATTGCCCTAAAGAGTTCTAAGTCCCACAGTTGTAGCTCCCTAGAGAATGGAGCCAAATGGGTTTGACTACATGTTCATGTCCCAGCAAGTTAATTTTCAATGAGTTAAGCAGAATCATTATCCAATTTCAGTGCTTGAAGTTCTTCGATGATTTTGGATGGAAACATCTGCTACCTGACTGCACCCGGATCTGACCTTTACAGCTTTCAATGCAGCTTTTCTAATTCTGCTCACACAACAGTGTCTTGGGTGTCTCGTGGTATGATGTGTTTTTTCATTGTTGGTCTTACAGGAGAACATTTTCCCATTGACACAGAATGGGAAAAACCCTTTGATACATCTGGCCCTAAGTGCATGTGAAGTAAAGAAACTCTAAATGTGAAATCCGGTGCTGAGAAGATGTTATTCATTCAGCAGCCATCACCAAGTCTGTCAGCAGCGCAACTGCGCTGATGGGATAAAAACTGCATCGTTCTGCTATGTCCAACCAAGTGTCAGAGGGGAAATGGGAAGCGGAAGGAACCAAGGGGGCATGCCACATTTTAATGAAAGGAAAGCGCATTTAAAGTTGGCTAACAGTATATGAAAAGTGAAACTGTACAATGTGGCCTAAGACACATTGGACAATAGAGTTTCACCCAAGTAAATCCCAGTACATCTCCTGCTCCAGGAAGCCTGCATACCCTATGATATAATTCTTGTGTCATAAAGGAGCTTCACAAGTTCCCTAAGAGGACGATTATAAATTCCAGTGGCTTGGGTGGCATGACTGGGCACATTATATAGTGGTGGAGCCTCAGTTCTATTCTGGCGAGAGCACTTGACTAATCCATGCTTCAGTTTGTCCAGCCCCCAACTCCACCACATTATGCCTCATCCAGATCATTATCGTGGGTTTAGATAAACACTGGTCTTGCCACCTTGCAACATGTACTTTTTTAACTTGAACCAAGTCACCTTTGTGCCACTTGGGAACTTTCACTCCATATATTTGGTCATACCTTCGCTTGTACACTAGTAGGTAGCACTTTATTTTGTTAATGACCAGTCCCCTTTCTATCCTAGCATAATATCCCCCATTAAACCAGAATACAGACTTTTTGGTACTCAGCTGTCTACCCTTGAGAAAAACAAAAAGTGACTTTTGGGGAATGGGGGTGGTAGGACCACACCAAATCCTAAAGTGGCCTTTCCACTGTACTCTGGATGCACACACTCTGTGTACACCCTTTAATCATGCAGATCACCCTTTCAATCCAAGTCACCAGCTCAACAGGGGAAAGTGAGATCTTTTTCACCACCTTAGTTTTATCACAGGAGGCACTAAGTCTGCAATATTTCCCTTTTTGTTCCACCATAGAAACCACCTATGGCCACCAGTACTGGGATCTAACCCTGTTTTTGCTTAGAGAGCTTCCTAAATGACCCTAAGGTGCCAAGTCAATAATTTTCTCTCAGTTTAGTAGGCAGGACACATTTTCTACCTCTAAAAATATAATGTCTATCTTCCCAGTAGCACTGAATCTGTTGTCCAAGCTCACCACACCTATCAGGCTGTCCATCAAAACAACTCCTGTACTTTTTTCAACACACAGTCCTTCATACCATCATCGTGTTTATTTTCCTTAATTCCAGACAAATCAACAGTCAATGCCATCTTATCACATACATCGTCACCGCCCTCCTTACACAATGGCATCTGGGATAGACAATAAGACACCAGGTTATGTTACTTGGTAAGTGTTATCCATGTAGTTCAATAAGCCAATGGACTGGGCATTCAGTGTGTAGCTGGGGCGTGGGAGGGGTCCAGGTGTACTCAAACTTTTTTGATGTGAATGTATGAATGATAGGTTTGTGATTAGTATTTAGTACAGAGGGAATACCTGTAAGAATATGTTATAATGACTGACTGCACAATAGCATGGCAATGCCCCCATTTCCACAACTGAGTAATTGCATTTGTAAGGTGTGAAAAACAAAAGTAACAATTTCTTTAGCATCCACAAATTGTGGTAAAGTACCACCACTGTCCTTTGAAGTGGCATCAGTGGTCAAAATAAATTTCTTTTCACATCAACATTTCTCAATTATAGAGCCTTGGAAAAGGTTTATTTTACAGACACAAATGGTAGCAACATTTTTGTTCTCATTCATCTAGCGTGGAGTGTAGTAGTGTAGAGTAGAGCAGTGGAGAGGGCAGTGTTGCAGAGTATAGTGCCATAGAGTATAGTGGTGTAGAGTGGCATACAGTGCAATGGAATACTGTGCAGTGTTGTAGAGTGGCATAGAAAGCAGTGGCTTAGACTACAGTGATACAAAGTAGACTGCAGTGGCATACAGTGCACTTGTATAGAGTAGTGTGGCATAGAGTGCAGTGGTGTAGATTAGATTGAGTATAGTGAAGTGGTGTAGAATGAATAGTGCAGGGTAGAGTGAAGTGGCGTAGAATGTAGTGGTGCAGGGTGAAGTGGTGTATATTAATGGCATAAGGTGGTGTTGAGTGCAGCAGCATAGAGTGCAGTGGTGCAGAGTAGATTAGAGTGGTGTACAGTGTATTGGCATAGAGTGCAAGGGCATAGAGTACTACAGAGTAGAATGCATTGTTGTAGAGTGCAGTGGCATAAAGTGCAGTGTTGCAGAGTGGCATAGAGTGGATTGACGTGGAGTGGAGATGTGCAGAGTAGAGTGGTGTGGCCTTGACTGGAGTGGTGTGGAGTAGAGTGCATTGGCGTAGAGTAGTGCAGAGTAGAGGTAGATGTATGACGGAACCACGCATGCCATTACCACACATGACTTTACCATGTGTCCATTACCACCTTAGTGTGTGTGTGTGTTTGTAAATTTGGTGTAAGTCCAGTCAGTGGTTTTCAAGTTATTAAAGAAAAAACAAATTTGTACGGAAGCGGATCCAACAGATCTCGTGCTGAGATCTGATTAGCTGTCAACACTTCTTCAACCGGATATGTTGGCAGTCATTTTGAGACTCAACTCAGCCGAGTCCAAAAACAAAAGTAAAAAGAAAAGGGGGCAGGGTAGCCAGCCTAGGCCTGGTGGTGGGGTCCCCCTGGGATGCCACCTAGGCCAAAAAAGCATTTTTTTTTATGTTTGCCACAAAAATCACAGAGAATCCGCAGAACCCAGCAAAAAAAAAAAAAAGGTCCCCCACGCTTGTTTAAACCTTGGCTCCCCGAGTGAGACAGGTCCCCATGGCCGATATTAGCCCCAGGGACCGCCACCTCCCTGGGCCTGGCCAATTTTAATTCAGATGGAGGTGGGGAACCACATGGTTGGCCTAGACACCTCCACGGGGCTCGGCCAATCTGTATGGGAGGGGGCGCGCATGGGCCCCCCTTCTGGGCCCTTTCATGCTCTGGTGACCACCACCTCCCCGGGGCCAGGCTGATATAGCAAAAGGGGGAGAGGGGTGTGCGCCCCCCCCTCCTGGGCTGTTTTCAGCCTCAAGGACCACCACCTTCCCGGGCAGGCCCTGGAAAAACAAAGGAGCATGACCATCCTCCTGGAACTATTAATGGTTCTGGGGACCGCCACCCCCACAGGGCCGGCTCCCTATGTCCTGAGGTGCCCACTCTAAGGACAAAGGCATTTGCTTTCACTTGGCGGGAGCTTTGACAGTTCACGCCAAGCAAGAGCAAACAGTCCACTCCCAGCCTGTGAGAGCAGGAAAACTGTTCCTGCCAACTGAAAACAGACATTTCATCTGTTTTTCTGCCTGCTGTCAAATGGGCAGGAAAAGATATGAAAAAAATGAATTTTTTGCTCTTCCCTGCATGAGGGAGCAACGCCAGATCCCCATGGAGGTGGGGGAGCTGGCAGGGACTGCAGGGACATTGAGGCCCCCTGAGTTCACCAACAGTGCACACTGGATGTCCTGGGTGCACCCAGCAAAAAGGGGCCAGGTCCCGGGGGATGTAGTCTCCAGGGCCTGGGAATGGGGAGGTGGTGTGGTTCCCCCCCACCCCCTTCCGCTAATTGGCCAGCTCTGGAGGATGGGGTCCCCGTGGTCAATATCAGCATGGGGAGGGGGTCCAAATGGCACCCTCCCACTAATTGGCCAGGTCCCGGGGTCCCTGGAGCCACAATTTGCCCCGGAAGGGGGGCTGTGTGGCCCCCCTCCTGTTTTATTAATTGGCCAGGCTGTGGAGGGTGGGGTCCCTGGGGCCAGAATCTGCCCAGGAAGGGGGGGTGCGGGGGTCCCACTCCCCTTTTAGTAATTAGGTGGCCCGCAGGATGGGGTCCCCTGGGCTGTAATCAGCCCAGGGGTGGGTTTACCTTCCTGGATTGCCTACTTATGGGGGGTGGGCCACAGGTCAGACCCAGCGGCCAACTCCGACTGAGCACGTCCATGTGCCTGTGGGGGATTAGCTGCAGCCGAACCACTTCAGCCATGCCTAGAGCGAGGTTAGGTGTCTGCAGGGAGTTAGCCGCAGGCCAGGCCCTGTGGCCAACCCTTGCCACGCACAACCAAAGACCGTGCATGGCGCTGGGTTTGGGTGCCTATTGGGGGGGAGGGGGGTTGGCCGCAGTGCCTGGCTACAGGGCCCAGGACAATCCCTCCCCCCGTCTAGCACACGACTAAAGGTTAAGGGTGGCAGGGTTGGATTAACGTAAGGTAATTACATATTATTTAACGTTTAAAAAAACCCTACAAGTTCACTGAAAATAACAAAGGTTACAGGAACATTATAGTTAGGAAATAGAGTTAAGAAAACCTTAGAAAGTCGTAAAAAAATAAACCAAAGGTTAGAGGGACGTTCTAATTAGGTTCAGATTTTACACACACAAAACCATAGAAATGAAACGGTTTTAGTTGTAATTATCTCAAGACACTCCAACTTGTGCTCTAAGGTAACTATAATTCGTGCCCTTACCATGCACTACTACTTATCCCACATATTACATCAGTAATGACATCTTCTATGACCTCATTTATAATATAACTCAAAAATTTGCAATAAAATTGAGAAACCTCTGCGTGGCAGGGATACGAACGTTTAAGTGCCTGTGAGCAATCATAATCAAATCTTCCAGAGAGTGTTGTTCGCGAAATTTCAAAGTAATCAATTTATATCTGCCATGTAGACAACATTTAATTAATATCCAGTGGAAGATTTTAGGATGAACGGCCATCAACACATTTAACGCCCAAGTGGGCTATTATAAATAGCTCCTTAGTGAAGCAATCGCCACACATAGGCAATTCACCCTGATTCATTGATCATATGCACACATGGGCTAATTATTATCAAAGGCTGCAAATGACACTTATAAATGTAAATGCATGGCTATATAGGCTTACAATAATAAAAGCTAAAAAAAAAAAACATTTAAAGAAAAGGAAAATTAAAAGAAAACTTCAACAAAAAAATAATGCCCAAGTGGGCTACCTTCCAGAAATCCAATCTGTAAATCGTTTCTTATATATCTAGCTCCATAAGCGTATATTTATATATATATACACACACACACATATACATATATATCTATATCTTGTTCAAACACTTAAAAAAAACACAAAATATATATATATATTTATATATGTGGGGTAATGAATGTTTGGCAAAGGTATTGCGTAGCAACGACCATGTTTTAAAGGTTGTTTCCCATAGAGATGCATTGAGTGACGCAGAGTGCAATGGCATGGTGTACAGTAGAGTGGTACAGAGTAGAGTGCAGTGGCATGGAGGGTTGCAGAGTAGAGTGGAGTATGTATTGTAGCACAATACCTCACAGACAACACATTTTCAATTGAAATGACCATGACATTTACACAGACATACAATATTACAAATAAAACTATACAGCACATAATGTGTGGAAATAGCATCAGTTATTGTATTGTTTTGATTATATTAAAGTATTTGCTTCCAACACACTTCAGAATTAACAAAAAACGTGCTTCATTTGTGCTTTGCTAATTCTGACATATTGTGAAATACGTTCCCAGTTTAACTGTTGTGCGCTTGAAAAAAGCCCTTTTCTCTAGCCCCACAGTATCCAGCAAGTGCCACATAAATCCTCTCACTTTGTGAAAGAAAAGTAAACATCAAGCTCCCTTGAAGACAGAGCCTGACACTTGAGCTCTGTCTTAGAATGCACAGCAAATGTGACAAGATAAGAACAAGATTTACAGACTTGTTCACAGAAAGGATCACTCGTGGAAGAATACAATGAGAAGTAGTGTGAAAAGTCTTTGCTACTTGTGACAGACAAACGTAACCTGGACAGCCTAAAACAAACAAAGCCAGACAATGTGACTTACAAACCCAAATGGTAAGCAATGGCAGAATGCATTCCCATGGAATGTTTCTGAATGTCTCAAAGATGTCTTTAGCAAACCAGACAGCTGGGCTGTCTGATAGGCTTCGACCTTAAGACTTCATCTCCTCTTTGTTGACACGGGCTGGTGCTTCCCTCACTGCTTCCACAATAATTAACTTGATTTTAACTCCAACCTTGTGTATGGTGTGTTGAAGGTAATTCACTGATCCTACCCCACTTATGTCTTTTTGATTAATTCAGCCTCTCATAGTCTCTAACAACGATTAGGGATGTGCCGTGAACCTGCACTGATGTACTATAAACCAAGATGCTTAGCATTTGGTGGATTTTATGGAGTGAGTGCCTATCTACCCATATATTAGAATTAAACTATCTGACATCAGAAGATAGAATAGAGCAGACTTTATGTACTATTGGTCTAACATTTTTTCCCCAATGTTTCAATGTGGATAATGTGGCGAGCAATTGTAGTGTGTCTGTAAACAAATTTGGAAACTCCCTACACATTTCTTCACCACTTATTGATCATTCAACCCTCATTTAGCCATAAGTAGTTTTCATTTGAAGCCTCCCCATGAAGGAGATCCACATTTTGACCATCCTTTAGATAGGAAGAGAGTCCTTATTGTTTTCAGCAGGACTGATATCCGTCTTCTCTAATGCGTAGTTCTCATTACCAAAATGTTCCTTGAATAAAGTACTGTAGTGAATGGTAAGCAAGAATCAGTGAATAACTTTAAAATTTTATCACCCAATGTCTATTTCTTAACTGGGCAAGATTAGTTAAATTGTCATTGTTTACCCCAAAAGCTAATTTTGTTTGTTGTCGTGTTATATTTGTAACCCACACTTTTCTATAAATTCCTGCAAAGCGGCCCCTTTCTCACCATTTTTAGTTTCTCTGGGTGTGTATTGCTACCACCCCAAAACACTTGATTTTGTTATCACTGTTCTATTTCAATTTCCTAGTGTAACTTCTTTGAGTTTGTTTCTTTACTTAATTATTGGACCTCAAACAACAGGTATTGTCTTTTACTTTATGCGGTCCACTGTGTGCTCCATTCCCTTTGAAATGTCTATTGCTCTTTTAAGTTTAGGATTACGAACCAATAATTTACATAAATGTGTGGATTGTTTGGGCATCAGATAAGTTTATTGCAAATTACTGAGTCACACAATAGTCATAATCCTCACAATAATCATAATTTGCATGTATTCAATGAGCCCCACAACACTACTAAATAGCAGGGTATAATCTCATAGCGAGGACACCAGGTGGCATATGCAAGCTCTGCAGTAGGGTCTGAAGTCCCAGTAGACCCAACTTAGAGTACCTCACCGACCAAGTTCAGATATTTTGGAGGAGACTGCACTGTGAAAGATGTGTAGTGGTGGTACTGGGCCGCATTTGGGTTAGCATCAGACCCTTCGCTCTTCCCCATCCAGAGCTGACATTGGTGAGAGATGTCACTTCTGGGCTGGGACAGCCTACTTGGGAGAGGTGGAGATCAGAAGCTTATGGTCTCTGGTGGAGTCCTGGCTCCATGTCAACCCTTTGTAGCTAAGGTCTATCCACTTGGTGCTGAAAGCTTTCCTGCCATCCAGCAAGGGGAGGCTGGTACAGGTGCTCACGGACAACACCACCACTGCCATGTGTTACTGCAACAAACATTTGAACAACCCTATGCCTGGAGGCCTTACGCCTCTGGAAATGGCTGGACCACCTCGTGGTGAACCATCTGGCAGGCTCATTAACTCAGCCACTGGTGCCTAGCGGATCACGAGTGCCAGCTACGCCCAAAGGTGGTGCAAGTTATTTTCCACAATGAGGAGAATCTTGGCTTAATCTGTTCACCTTAGCCAAGAACACACAATAGCAGCACTTCTGCATGTTGGAATTTCCAAGGTGCCTCTCACTCTGGACTCCTGTATGCCTTTCCGCCATTACTACTTCTGCCTCAAGTTCTCAGAAGATCAGAACCCATTGTACCCAGGTCATCCTAGTGGCTCTGGGCACAGAAGTATATTATCCATGGCTTGAACATCTGTCCTCTGGTCAGGCTGCACGTCAATGAGGATCTGCTGATGCAGCAGCAGGGCCGGGTTCTCCACCCCAGCATTCAAAATCTCTACCTTCATGCATGGAGATTGAGTGGCGCCAGCTGAATACCTTTGATATCTCCCTGGAGGTAGTTGATCTCATCTAGCAGCCTGGTGTGCCTCAATAAAAAGTAAATATGCCTGTAATTGGGATAAGTTTGTTTTGGTGCAGTGCATGCCAAAGTGACTGCCTCCAGGCCCAGTTGTCTGATGTCCTATTTGTTCTATCCTTCGCCTGGCAAGGCCTTACTTTGGGCACAGTTTAAGGTCACCTTTCGGAATTCCTGCAATTGCCTGATCAACCTTCCTTGTTTAAATCACCGGTTGTGATTACATTTTTGAAAGGTTTGCATTATTTGTTCCTCCCCACTTTTTGTGATGCCCCAACGGGATTCCAATCTCCTCCTTACTTATTTGATGTGTACTCCATTAGAGCTGTTTCACAGCTGCTCCCTATGGCTCCTCACCATCAAAACAAAATGACCACTTACCACTGGGAGTAGTTTTGCAGCCTGAAGAGTTTTCTGGATTCATATGCTTTCCACTATTCCACCATTTAGTAGCTGGGTTTGGAATTATCTTTCTTCCTTCTTGTTTTTTTGTGGGCATCGTTGATCACCACTTGGTGGTATGCCCGCCATCTGTCTGATGGCAGACGGCACCCCAGATGTTCCTGTGCGTAGTAGCCATCTTCAGATTCTTTTTTCAATATTTTTATTACTTGTTTTCTTCTGTCCTCTTTTCCTCTTTTTGTGTCTTTTTTTTCTACCTGGTTGAATTAATCTTCTCTTACTGGGGAGGTGGGTGTGTCTCATGTGAATCCAGAAAACGCTTCAGGCTGCAAAACTACTCCTATTGGTAACTAACCATTTCGTTTTGCAGAATGAATCCTTTCCTGGATTTACATGCTTTGCATTAGATTATGTAGCAGTATCTCCTCCTTTGGGTTGAAAATGGGTAGTGTTTGCAAGCAGGTGCTGTAGTACTTTTTGTCCCACCTGTGCCTCTTTGTTCATTTGTACATCCACACAATAGTGTTTTGTGAATGTGTGAGGATTTGCCTATGTCATTGCTATGCAGGTTGTTTTTATAGGTACATTTGATAGGAACACTAATATAGTGGCCTTCTTCGTTGGTGAGTGTGACCTTGAGCATGTGGGTAATGTCAATCCTGCTCTTGAGTAACATGTTTGTATCGTTTCTACAATCCATCTTGATATTGTTGCGTTTGTTACTGGTGACCCCCTGGTTGCCCTTTCAAAGGATTCAAGCAGTTGGTTTCCCTTGTGAAACTCTCTAGTTTCTTGTTTTATATTAAGGCCCTTCTTACATCCAAGGTGTGTAGGGTTATTTCCATTTATTTGTGGTTCCTTGAAGAACACCAGTAGTTGTATGCTTTGGTTGACATGGAAACTGCTGTTTATCTTAGGTAGGAACTGAAGGTTGGTCCTGAGGACAACCTTGTCTTTGTGTATTTGCCGGTACTGTTCCTGTATTGTTAGCGCACTTTGCTGATTCTTTGCAGTAAAGCGATAGCACTTAGCCATGCAATTCTGAGTGTGAGTGATTTGAGTTCTGTTTTGTGCATAGGTTCAAATGGAATTTGTCATTAATTGCGTTAACACTGTGTTTAAGTTCCACATTGGTGCAGGAACTGATCTTGGTCCTGCAATTCTCTTCGATCCCTCTGAGAACCTCTTCACTACAGGTGCTGTGAAGATATCATCACACTAGGTGCTTCTGTTATATGCTACTATTGCTGCTAGGTGTACCTTCAATGGTGAGCAGGTTAACCCACTATCCGATAGTTGAGTGAGTTCAGTTAATACTGCCTCAAGTCTTGTATTTGTTTCCATTTTCTCATTGTCTATGCACCAGTGAATATATATTTTCCATTTTGCTGTGTAGCATGTTCTTACGGCAGACTTTCTTGCCTCCCTTAGAATTTCCATTGTTGTGGGCTTTAGATGTAGATATCCAAACTCTATGTATTCAGGACGCCATGCTTCTAGGCTGTGTGTTGTTAGTTCCGGGGGTACACTTCCCCCTTGCATTGCTAGCAGGTCCTTCTTTGTTTTGATTTTGATTGTTTGTCCTCTGGACAACACTAGCAGTACCAAATCGATCTGGCCCACTGGTGGGCTATTGGGATGAGATTCATCCCTGGCTGTTTGACTTTCTCTAGTATTTTCTGTATTAATGGGATCAGTGGAAAAGTGTAAGCAAATCTCCCTGAACAGTTTATTGGCAGGGCATACCCCTATGACTGGTGGTGTGGAAACCTGGAGGTGAAGTTTTGGCATTTTGTGTTTTTTGCTGTTGAGGACAGGTCTGTTGTCGGTCTTCCCCAGACCTTCAATATTCTTTCCAGTGTTCCCTGATTCAATTCCCATTGATGTGTACTGCTTTCCTGTCTGCTTAGTCTGTCCGCCTAAGTGTTTTTCTTTCCAGGTAGGCGGACAGTGAGGCGGTTGATCCTCCTTTAAATTGCCCATTGCCAACTTTCTTGTGCTAGTTTACTCAGCATGTATGACTTTGTGCCTCCTTGCTTTTTCAGGTAGAACATAGTTGTTGTGTTGTCTTTGTATCAGCACGGTCTTCCCCGTGATGTGAGTTTGGAAGGCTTTCAGTGCCAGCCAGACTGTCCATCTCCAAGAAGTTTGTGTTTCAACACATCTGGGAGGTTCCACAGTCCCGGTATTTTCAAGTTCCCTGAATGTGCACCCCACCCCTTGTGGGATGCATCTGTTGTGATGGCCACTGTGGGAGTTGGTGTCTTGAATGCACTTCCTAGGGTCCCCTGTTTTGATTTCCACCATAGTGCTTCCCTTTGTATCTTTGATGTGACAACCACTAGATCCTCATTAACTCCTGGTGGCTTGTGACCATTTGTTACAGATCCATTCTCAAAGGTTACATATGCAATCTTGCATGTGTTATACGTGGTATGCTTGATGCCATCATGCCCAATAGTTTCATAACTGTCCTCACTGTCAGAGACTGCCCCTTCTGGTAAAGGCAAACTTGGTCTGCCATTGCCTCTATCCTTTTTGGGACAGGGTTTGCGTTTGCTGTCCTTGAGTTTAGGTTGCTCCCAAGAACACCGTTTTTGTTCCGGTTGAGGTGACGATTTCTTGTGGTTTATGAAAAATCCCAGTTGCTCTAGCATTGACGTTACTGTTTGGATGTCTCTCTAGCATTTCTGCTTTTTCTTTGCTTTTATAAGCCAGTCATCCAGGTATGGGTCTACATGTATACCTTTCCTTCTTAGGTTGGCCGCTAATGCAGCAAGGCACTTTTGTAAAGCCCCATGGTGCTGACTTTATACTGAATGGTCAACTGGTAATGTACTCTGTCTAGTACAAATCTGAGATACTTTTGGTGTCTCTGATCCATAGAGATGTGTAGATAGGTGCCCTTGAGGTCTAGGGTTGCCATATAATATCCTTGTTGTAGGAATGGAAAGACTCCTTGAAGTGTTGTAATTTTGAAATTATGATTGTGAATGAATTTAAGAATCTGAAGGCTAGGATTGGTTTCAGAGTTAGATCTTGTTTGGGAGCCAGAAAGTACGGTGAGTAGTTTCCGTTGTTTCTTTACCTTGGGGGGACCTCTCTCAATAGTGTTCTTTTGTAAGAGTTCTTTCACCTCCTTTCTTAATTGTGTGAGTTCTTCCCCAACATTCTTTTGTTTTGGTGGTTTTGGAGGAGTTTCTTTGGTTAATTCTATGCGGTAAAAATGATGTCTCATGTTTCAGATCCACTTGTCTGATGTTATTTCTTCCCACTCTCTTTGTAAATATTTTATTCTGCCTCCCACTAGTGTTATGTGGTGGTCTAATTTGTGTGGTGAGTCAGTTGCTTGCTGTTCCTCACCCCTTGAGGGGTCTCGCCTATTCCTTTTCCTCTTGCTTGAAAGGACTGTCTCAGGATGTTGCTATTGTTGGTATGCCTTGAGCCTGCTGTTGCTTTTGGCTCTGTGGAAACGGTGTTCTACCTGTTGACCATCGCATTGTGCTTCTTTACCTTCTGAATGAACACTGGAACTGTAGGGCTCCCATGGCTTTGACTATCTCATTGTCTTTTTTAATTTATTGCAAAAACTCATCCAGGCTTTGGACAAGCAGGGTGTCTCCTGTGAATGGCATATTTATATCCGATGCCTGCACCTCTGGTTAAAAGTCTGAGTCCCTTAGCCGGGCATGCCTCCTTAATGTGGTGTCTGAACATATCTGCCTGTTGGCAGTATCGGCTGCATCAAGTACTGATTTAAGGCATGTATTTGCAATATTACATCCCTCCTGCATGATTGCCTTGTTTCCCTTCTTGTATTCTTCAGGAAGGTTATGCATGAGGGGCTCAGTCTCATGCCACTGCTGATGGCCATATCAGTTTAGGAGTGGATCTGAAATCTCAGTACGCCACTGCTCCTTCCCACCGTGTCTAGGCATTTACTCTTTCTCTGGTGGGGACCCCGTTGAGGTGGAAGCATTGTTTCTCTTTCTTGCAGTTGAGACAATTTATAGAGTCTGCTGGTGCATTCTCCTTTATGTATCTTGGGTATTGTGTTGAGGGTTTATATTGTTTCTCAAATCTTGGCGTAACTGCCTCGGCAGTAGCAAGCTCTTTGATGCCTCCTTCCCCTGATCCAAGATGCTTGGCAGCATTGGCAGGTACAATTTACCCTTGTGAAGCAGGCATTAGTGTCTCTAAAAGGAAGCAAGAGTTTTGTTTTTCCTCCTCCAGTTGTACTCCATGGGTATTAGCAGCCCTCTTGATGAGGCTATTGTACAATGAGAGATCGTCGGGCGGGTAATGGTCTCATGGGGTAGATGTCAACTTCTGGGGGATCTGTATCCAGCTTGACCCATGACTGTTCAACGAAGCCCCCTACTCCTTCAGCCTCTTTTGTATAATAGAATTCGAAATTTCCTTTAGGGAGTTGTCACATTCTCATTTTCTTTGTAGGAGAGCCACTATTAAGGCCTCCAGCCTTTTCTTCTGCAGGTCTTTTCTTCAGCATCGATGCCAAGGTTTTAGTGCCCTCTTTTGATCCCTTTCGCACTGGTGTCTTTGTCAAGGGTTTCAATTGTGTTTTGGCTGTCTTGGTATCCTCCGCTCGGGATCCGTGGGCCTCTTTAGTTTTCAGCTGACCTTTGGGTGACGTTTACCTTGCTGAGGCTGCCTTCCTGGACTTTTTGTCTGAGGACTTACAGTGTTTTGTGCCTTCCAGTGGTTTCATTATCCTTTGCGTCCTCCTCTGAGCGTCCATCACCACCTGTTTTTTCTCAGCGTCCATGGAGTATGTTTCGGCATTCACCTGCCCGCTTTCGGCTTCCTAGATGTTGTCGTCGCTGGACAGGCCAAAGTCTTTCAGCAATACCTGTGGTCTTTGGGTGGCCATGGTGTGTTGTTGCAGTCTTTGCCTATGATGTGCCCTCAAGGTCTTCAGCACAACTGTGTTGCTGGCCTCACAGTCCCACTCCAGATAGTATTTTGGGAGCCAGAGGCTACAAACCTTATGGTGGTCTCTTTCCATGAACTTGTGGTTGCAGTTGGGACAAAATTTAAAGGGAATATTATCCATGCCCCTTACCTGCCCTTGTTCTCCAACCATGTGGCTGATTCTGGTGAGATCCCTTGCTGCGGAAAAATATGCCATGAATGATACCCTTCTCTCTTGTCCTCTTTGTGGTGTTCGGCGGCTTTGAAGATTTTCTTAATTAAAAAAAAAAGAAACTTTTGGAACTTCTCGATTGTGTCATGACCCAATGGCGGAAAAAATAATCTGAAGCTGGCTACTATGCACAGAAACATCTGTGGCGTCGTCTGACGTCATACAGAGGACAGGCATGCCAACAAATGGTGGTCAACTACGTCCACAGTACATAAAAATAAGGAAGAAAGCCATTTCCAGACCTAATCATTAAATGCCGGAATAACGCAAAGTATGTGAATCCAAAAAAGGATTCATCCTGCAATATAATGTTGCTAGTTGCTATCACCTCAGCACTACTTGTGAGAGCTTCAGGCTCTGTGTGTTCATCCAGCATACACCACTTTAGTCTCCGATACATCATTAGTAACATAGAGCACTAGTTTTGAGAATGTCCGTGACTTTTATTCTTCTTTATAATCTTCTTAAATCACAACAGTTATATCTTCTAAAGACAGCCAACGTGCTTTGTCATTAAAGACTTTTTCAAGGCTGAAAAACATACATCAAAGGTACCACTTAACAGACATTGCGAATGCAAAACATGAGGAATCTGTGTCTAGAAGCCTCTATCAGAAGAAAATGTTACCTTTGGTAACCCTCTTTCTGTTAGAGAGGCTATCTGCAAATTCCTCACTGACCTACCCATCCTCCCCGTTCTGTGATTGGACTCTAACCTTTACTAAGGTCCCAAGTCCAGGAATCTGCACACTGGTCTATCAATTTGCTTTTGAGTCTCGATGTCTGGGGGCGCAGGCAGTCTCGAAAGAAACTGACATCAGAATCCAGGAGCAGCAATAATAAAGGCCCAGCACATCACTTCAAGAGTGGAACAGTGTCAGTGCAGAGTCACATGGTCCCCCCTTACGGCACGCAGAGGTACTATGGAAATAATTCCGGATCCAGTCTGATGCCTGGGAATATTCAAAAGGTGAGGAATCTGTAGCTAGTCTGTACCAGAAAAAGCTTTACCGAAGGTGAGTAACTTATAAATTTGCTCCAATAGTTTGATGGTGTAGTGCAGGTTTGAAACTTGATGAAAAAAGACTGGGCTCTAAATGCACCAATATTAAGTTTTTTCCAAATTACGAGCAACCTCAATAAAGGGTTGTTGCTTCAGACTTGATGTTAAATTCGGAAATATATAGATATTTACATAGGTGAAGCTCTATTGCAGGATCGTTTTAAGTAAAATTGGCAAAGTCTTGTGAAAAACCAGAGCACTTGATGTGCTTCATAATTTCTACAGCATGTTCAGCTTGGTAACATGAGGGTTATATTTCAGAATATCATGAGCAAAATATTGATACGCAAAAATGTAAAAACCTAAATATCAAATTTTTTGTGAGCCCAAAAACCCAATACATTATTTCCAGTAGAGCCTTAAACATCTGCCTGTCAAAACCCTTTTTTTTTTTTTTTTTTACTGAGTGGATGCATGTATTGTCAACAATGAAATCAGTGAACATGTCCCACTGAAACAATGGCCTACCACCACAGCCATCTCTAGCACTGCATCTGGTGCGAAACTCACTATATTCTATGCCAGTTGACTTCAACCCACTCTATTGTGCACCACTGCACTCTTCTCCACTGCACTATACACCAGTCCTGTCTAGGCCACTCCACTCTGCTCCACTCTAGGCCACTCCCCTCTAAGCCACTCAACAACACTGTACTCTATGCCATTACACTCTATGCCAATGATTTCTACGCTATGCACTCTGCGCCACTGCACTCAATCCGGCACCACTCTACGCCACTTCACTCTACTCTGAAACAAAATACTCTACACCACTCTACTCCACTTTGCCCCCCTCCTCTTCACGCTACTGCACTCCGCACTACTCTACACCACTCAACACCAATGCTCAGTATGCTACTGCACTCTGCCCTGAACCACACCACTCTAAGCCACTTCATATTGTGAAACAATCTACTCTATACCATACTACTCCACTCTGGCCCATTCTGTCACTGCAATCTACACTGCACCACTGTACTCTGGACCACTGTGCTCTGCACCACTCTACTCTGTGCTAATGCCCTCTACGCCACTCAACTCTAAACCACTGCCCTCTACGCCAATGCACTCAACACCACTTTATTTACAACCAGTGCATGCTACACCACTGCACTCTATGCCAACTACTCTGCACCATTGCGCTCTACGCTACAACACACTATGCAACTGCATGCTATGCCACTCAATTCTACTCTGTGGCGCTCTACTCTGCGTGGTCTTGCAGAGTAGAGTGGCGTAGAGTGACACTCGGCCACTGAACTCAATGCCGCTCTACTCTGCACCACTGCACTCTATGCCACTGCACGCTAAGACACTCTATACCATTTCACTCGGTCACTGCACTCTACGCCTCTGTTCTTCTCTACACCACTCTACTCTCCACCTCTGAACTCAACACCACTCTACTCTGCACCACTGCACTCTACGACCCTGCATGCTATGCCACTACACCATTGTGCTCTTCATCACTGTACTCTACACCATTTTATTCTCATCTGCACCACTGAACTCCACGCCACTGTAATCAACACCATTGTACTCTACATTACTCTACTCTACACATCTGCACTGTACCCTGCACCACTCCAAGCTAGGCTACTTCACTCTACTCTGAAACAATCTACTCTGAGCCACTGCAGTCTACACTGCACCACTCTATACCACTGCACTCTGACAATGCACTTGACACCAGTTTACTCAAAATCAATGCACACTACGCCTCTGAACACTATGACAATCTACTCTGCACCACTGTACTTTACGCCACTTCACTGTAGGCCACTCTACAATACTACACTCTATGATGCTCTACTCCATTAAACTCAACTACACTCTACAACACTCTACTCCATTCTACAACATTACTCCACTGTATGCAACTCCCTCTAAGCCACTCCATGCCACTTTACCTCACTCTAATTTATGACTCTACTCCACGTGATTCCACTCCATTCTATGCCACTTCACTTTACAACACTCTACTCTGCCGTCCGTCTCTCATTGCACTACTGTACTCTGTCACTCCATTCTGACAATCTACTCTGCTCTACGCCACTCTATGTAAAACTCTACTCCTCTCTCCGCAACATCTGCCACTCCACAACACTGCCACTCCGCAAAACTTTACTCAGCTTGTGAGGAAATGCTTATTTGGCATGGTTACCCCCTAACTTTTTGCCTTTGCTGATGGTAAGTTATGATTTGAAAGTGTGCGGGGACCCTGCTAACCAGGCCCCAGCACCAGTGTTCTTTCCCTAAACTGTATCTTTGTTTCCGCAATTGGCACAACCCTGGCACTCAGGTATGTCCCTTGTAACTAGTACCCCTGGTACCAAGGGCCCCGATGCCAGGGAAGGTCTCTAAGGGCTGCAGCATGTCTTATGCCACCCTAGAGACCCCTCACTCCGCACATGCACATTGCCCCACAGCTTGTGTGTGCTGGTGGGGAGAAAATTACTAAGTCGACATGGCACTCCCCTCAGAGCGCCATGCCAACCTCACACTGCCTGTGGCATAGGTAAGTCCCCCCTCTAGCAGGCCTTACAGCCCTAAGGCAGGGTGCACTATACCACAGGTGAGGGCAAATGTCCATGAGCACTATGCCCCTACAGTGTCTAAGAAAAACCTTAGACATTGTAAGTGCAGGGTAGTCATAAGAGTATATGGTCTGGTAGTTTGTCAAACACAAACTCCACAGTTCCATAATGGTTACACTGAAAACTGGGAAGTTTGGTATCAAACTTCTCAGCACAATAAATGCACACTGATGCCAGTGTGCAATTTATTGTAACATACACCCAGAGGGCATCTTAGAGATGCCCCCTGAATACCTACCCGACCTCTAGTGTAGGCTGACCAGTTTCTGCCAGCTTGCCACACACCAGACATGTTGCTGGCCACATGGGGAGAGTGCCTTTGTCACTCTGTGGCCAATAACAAAGCCTGTACTGGGTGGAGGTAATTCTCACCTCCCCCTGCAGGAACTGTAACACCTGGCGGTGAGCCTCAAAGGCTCACCCCTTTTGTTACAGCGCCCCAGGGCATCCCAGCTAGTGGAGATGCCCGCCCCACCGGCCACTGCCCCCACTTTTGGCGGCAAGGCTGGAGGAGATAATGAGAAAAACAAGGAGGAGTCACCCACCGGTCAGGACAGCCCCTAAGGTGTCCTGAGGTGACCCCTGCCTTTAGAAATCCTCCATCTTGAGTTTGGAGGATTCCCCCAATAGGATTAGGGATGTGCCCCCCTCCCCACAGGGAGGAGGCACAAAGAGGGTGTAGCCACCCTCAAGGAGAGTAGCCATTGGCTACTGCCCTCCCAGACCTAAACACCCCCCTAAATTGAGTATTTAGGGGCTCCCCAGATCCCAGGAAAGCAGATTCCTGCAACCTGAAGAAAGAAGGACTGCTGACCTACAAGCCTGCAGAGAAGGAGGAAGACAACTGCTTTGGCCCCAGCCCTACCGGCCTGTCTCCAACTTCGAAAACCTGCTCCAGCGACGCATCCAACAGGGACCAGCGACCTCTGAAGCCTCAGAGGACTGCCCTGGACTACAGGACCAAGAAACTCCCGTGAACAGCAGCCCTGTTCAAAACCAGCTACTTCTGTGCAACAAAGAAGCAACTTCCAAGGACTTCACGTTTCCCGCCATAAGCGTGAGACTCTACACTCTGCACCCGACGCCCCCGGCTCTACCTGCAGAAAACCAACACCTCAGGGAGGACTCCCCGGTGACTGCGAGCCCGTGAGTAGCCAGAGATGACCCTCCTAAACCCCCACAGCGACACCTGCAGAGAGAATCCAGAGGCTTACCCTGACCGCGACTGCCTGTAACAAGGGACCCGACGCCTGGAACCAACACTGCACCCGCAGCCCCCAGGACCTGAAGAAACCGAACTTCGACGCAGGAGTGACCCCCAGACGACCCTCTGCCTTGCCCAGGTGATGGCTGTCCCGGGAAGCCGCCCCTGTGCCTGTCTGCACCGCTAGAGTGACCCCCGGGTCCCTCCGTTGAAACCTATACAAAACCAGACGCCTGCTTTGCACACTGCACCCGGCCGCCCCTGTGCCTCTGAGGGTGCGTTTTGTGTGCCTACTGGTGTCCCCCTCCCCCCAGTGCTCTACAAAAACCCCCAGGTCTGCCCCCCCGGGGCGCGGGTACTTACCTGCCGGCAGACTGGAACCAGAGCACCCCTGTTCTCCATAGCCGCCTATGTGTTTTGGGCACCTCTTTGACCTCTGCACCTGACCGGCTCTGAGCTGCTGGTGTGGTAACTTTGGGGTTGCCTTGAACCCCCAACGGTGGGCTGCCTATGCCCCAGGACTGAGACTTGTAAGTGTTTTACTTACCTTGTAATCTAACCTTTACTTACCTCCCCCAGGAACTGTTGATTTTTGCACTGTGTCCACTTTGAAAATAGCTTATTGACATTTTTACAAAGACTGCACATGATATTGTTTTCATTCAAAGTTCCTAAAGTATCTAAGTGAAGTACCTTACATTTAAAGTGTTAGATGTAAATCTTGAACCTGTGGTTCTTAAAATAAACTAAGAAAATATATTTTTCAATATTAAAACTTATTGACCAGGAGTAAGTCTTTGTTCCTCATTTATTGCCTGTGTGTATACAACAAATGCTTAACACTACCCTCTTATAAGCCTACTGCTCGACCACACTACTACAAAAAAGAGCATTAGAATTATCTATTTTTGCCACTATCTTACCTATCTTACCTCTAAGGGGAACCCTTGGACTCTGTGCACACTATTTCTTACTTTGAAATAGTATATACAGAGCCAACTTCCTACACAGCTCTACACCCTTCCAGTCTACAACACTTTACTCCCTCCACTCTGACATTCTACTCCCTACATGGCACTCCACTCAACTCTACACCGCTCCATAACATTCCATTCTAATCCACTTTACGACACTCCATGCCACTCTCCTTTACCCCACTAATTTTTAGCCATGCTAAACAGCAGCCACCCTGGTGCGCAACATGGCTAAAACATAGTGGCAAAGCCAATATGTCTAGCAAAGGCGAGACCTATTGGCTTTGCCAATGCTTGTTTGTATAAGCTTCAGCTCATGAAAATGTCAAAGGAAATTGGCTTTCGGGTTTGTATGTATTCGGTTAGTGTTGCTCTTCTGCATTGAGATAGGGTGCAAACCATGCTCAGGAAAAAAAGTATTTGCAGAGCCTATTGTGGTGAAATTGTGACGTATTACAATTTCAATTTGGCATTATTAAATTGTTAATCAAAACTATACACCTAATTATCTTAATATTTACAAGTTGATTGCAGGTTTGAAAAATAGCTAAGTGACATAAAATTGTTTTTAATCAGAAAAGCAGTATACTGTGGGGCAATATTGTCATTACTGAATACAGCAGTCTGCGTGTTATCTGAAGTTTACTTTTATTCACATTTTATATACAGTTTATGTTAAGGAATATCATACAACTGATACATTTTGCCAAAATGCACTCGGTCACTGTTTTCAGCTTCCACGCACTTTCCTCCACAAGCTGTTGTGCTTGGCACTCTTACAAACACAGCCTAGCCGCGCGGGCTTACAAGATTTAACATGAGCAACGCCAGAGCTCATGGTTGGCAAGAATGCTGTCCAAAAATGCTTGCCTTCTCTATTAATTTTATGGAAATGTTACCTGGAAAATAAATAATTTAATCAGTAGTACCATTAATATGTTAAAACATATTTAAATAAATATATTTGAGAAATGTACATTCTGCTCTAAAAGTATCTTCTGCCACTGAAGGGTCACAGTCTCTGGTGGATGACTTTTTGCTGTATTTTACCGACCAGCCCATATGTGGTATGAGCTTTGAAAGGGTGGCTCATTCTAGTTAGTGATTGGAGTCCAGGTCCAAGTGCTTCACGACAGAAGCTTCCAGTTTCCGTGACAAGGCGCTTAGAATCTGGCTGAACTTCTCGTATCGATCTCTCTGGTTGACTTGCGCTCCTTTACTTCCCCACAACAGTCTCATTTGAAACTCTGTCCTGAAGATGTCGCTCATCTCTTCATCTGGCCTAAAACCTAAGGGGAAGCAAGACAGCAGTTGATGAAAACCGATGATAAAAACTGAACATGACATAAAAACAGGACTTGTGACAAGTTGCACCTTCTCTTACGGCTGAGGAAGGCAGTAGGCAGTTACGTGATGCATCATGCTTGAGTATCCATTTTGTAGTGTTAGGAAGCGAACTTATTTTATGCTACTTCAGCCATACAAAGCTTTGAATAATTGGTCTTTGTGCTACAAAAGGAAGTGTCTGCCCCAACATAAGAAGCTCTGACAAAACTAATAGATCTGGTTTTAATGTGCAAATGTATGCAAACAGCTTTTGTGCATGTCTACCATGTCATGTTAAAGCCAGGCCTATTTACTTCGCCAATACTTGTTTATCAGGACTACGGACCACTCTATCAAGCAAAATGCAAGTCCTAACTAAAACCTTACAAGAAACCCCGCTGCAGTGAATAAATAAGGAATACCCCGTTAAAAAATGTTGCATTTTCAAAAATAATGTAATTTGCGATGACTCAAAATTACTTTTGTGATGTAAAATAGTCCCTCGTGCAGTGCCCTGCAAGCACCCCACAGGAGAGGGAATGATACACCAAACTTTCAAGAGCATGAGGTGAGAGACTGTTGTGGGAGGAGCAAGGCAGACTCCATTTTGAATAACTGGTAACAATAGGTACACCTGTGTTGTCAGGTCTAAAAAACAGACCCCTTTTTGCCAGTAGCATGAGACTGAAAATGTGTTCATAATCACTTGCCTAAAATGCACAGTAGGAACCCAGAACTGTGTAGAAGAAGATGTCAACATATCCATGTAAATTCTGATGCCAAACAGATTTATTTCTCTTAGGGCAACTCCAATGTATTTATGGGCATATTTACAAGGAATTGGCATAGGGCAGTAAGCCTTTCTGCTGTGCTGCCCTACACCAATTCGAAAGGGCAGACATGCACCATATTTACAAGATACGGTGCATTTCTGTCCTTTCCCTCTGCACTGGCACACAAATTGCTGCCTAGAGCTGATGCAGGCATCCCTGCACCCTGCGGGATGTAGCACACATAGAAAGAGGGAGTAACGAGGAGAAGGCGTAGCATTTTGGCTCATTCCCAGGCTTACAACTTCTTGTAAATTTGGGAATGCCTCAAAATCCATGGTAGATGCGTGAGAACACCCATGGAATGCTGCCCCAGGGCAGAGTAATGGAATGCTGTGACTTTTGTGTTGCGTTATTCCAGATTTATGAAGCCACGCAAGGCCACCATAAGTGGCTTTATAAATCTGCCTTAGGTGGTGCGTAGCTCTTGCACAACGTTATGTGGTGTAAGAGCTATGGAACCAGGGTCGTAAATATGCCCCCAGTTTTTATATGGACAGGCCCATCCTGAGCGAGCTCACGTTGAGGGGTGTATGCATGGCCATTAATTCTTTAACATCGCATAGATAGTTAAAGTCACATCACTTCTGTTTTAAGCTTTAGTGACATCGTAGTAGTGATTTGTAGTCCCACCCTTAGCTTCTCAGATGCTGCTATTCCCTTCCCTAATTGTCGCCCTTGATGGTGTGGCATGTCGCTTGGGGTTTTTCTCCGGTTGCTTCAGATGTGGTACATTGATGGGTACTATGTTAGTGTTTTTGAGTTATTAAATTAAAATTAAAAAACACATTATGGAAATATTTGTTTGCAAGCACCCACTCCCTCAACAACAGACCTCACTGCAGCTGACCCCGTTTCAACCACGTGCTATGAGAACGGTGCCCAGGAACCCGGCGTGAATAGAAGCATTTTGTAGCCCCGTTGGCGCAATAACATTTTATTAAAATTGTACAAGTTGATTTGTGGTGTTCTGATTACTCAAAAATGGTTGTGCCGGCTTTTAACTGTCGGAGCACTTAAGTTGTACTTTTCCTTTTGCTCCCGGACTTACCTTCCAATATCTTTTCTGCATTCAGCCTGTAAGTCTCCGCATTCTGGGCTATGGAACGTGCCATATGTAGGTGGTTCAGCATTATTTCACAGCCTTGGTCGTTATTTTCCCACATGTCCATTCCTTCGAATATGACGTCCTCGCGCTCCAGCAAGGTAATGAGTGGTATCAGCAGCGGTATTGTTATGTTGGGAGGAGTCATCGCTGTTTCTGAAATGTATCGATAAATAAAATGTCACATGACCGACAGCAACTTTATATTTTGTGTAACTCCCTCAAAATGTGATGAATTGAACATTTATAGCATGAAAGGTAATGAATTACAAAAATACTTATAATGTAATACCTTAGTAATCTCCAGCACAGCACAACTTTTGGCCATTTCCTAAAATAATAAAGGTCAGCCGCTGTGCATACAGACACATCTCGCTCAGGCATTTCCTATTAACGTCCATTACAGAAGACCTAGTGATTGGGTATTGGCCTGCTTCCATTTATTTTGTTGCAATATTTTTACACTGTGGACCTAGCACCAAGAAGCAACGTAGCTCAGTACTTAAAAGGGCAAAAAGGTCAGGAGCTGTCTCCATCTAGATCAGATCTCGTTCACACAATAAGGGGAGAAGCTGGCCAAGTCACATATACAACCAAAGGTGTTCCGCCGTTGTGAAACTGCAATGCAGCGGGATACGAATGAATCTTTGTCAGCCAAACAGATACTGAGAAGTGGAGATGCGCTAAGCACATTCTCGGAGGGCAGTGGAAGTTGTTAGGGTGCATGCGCTATGTTGGAATGTGGGGTCTGAAGTTCACGCTGCTAGAGTGTCTGGAAATATATAATGTTTGGCCATTTTCGAAAGTGCCTTCTGTATGATGCAGTAAATACTGAACTGGGTGCACCTGGCAGGGGAAACCAATGCAGCTCATCACAGAGGACGTGTTCAAATTTTCGTTGGCATGTGATCAGGTGTATGTAAGATGGCCTTTCGAGTGTGTTTCTCCATCAATGTGGCCTTATTTATGACCTTTATTGTACAGTGAAAATTGGTGCAGAAAAGTGGAACTTTTTCTTGGGGACAAGAACCAGCCAGAGTCAGTTGTTAACGTCGTCTGCTTAGGAAAATGAATATGCAATAGGAGGGACTGGCTGAGAGAAGGAGAGGTAATCAAAGGGTAGACTTCAGGAATGGAGCTTTACCTCACACGTTGGCAAGTGAGATTTGTATTGGTTGCACTTAAAAATCTCGCCTTCGCGAAATATATTGAATACTGACATTTGCTTAAACAAGTGTGAGCTTAATTACCACTGTATTCATTGCCTGCACGGATAGGATGCCCCCCTGTCCCAAACACTAAAAAATGCATTGCTTAGTACCCATTCTTTATTGGCAAATGTAAATACCATCTGATGGTATTTATGAAGCCACGCAAGGCCACCATAAGTGGCTTTATAAATCTGCCTTAGGTGGTGCGTGGCTCTTGCACAACGTTGTGTGGTGTAAGAGCAATGTAACCAGGGTCGTAAATATGCCCCCCAGTTTTTATATGGACAGGCCCATCCTGAGCGAGCTCACATTGGGGGGGTGTGCATGGCCATTCATTCTTTAACATCGCATAGATAGTTAAAGTCACATCAGGTGAGTGAAGGAATTTTAAACACTGCATGTTGCAAGCTTGCTTATTATTTACTTGATTAAAAAATGCAGCTAATGAAAATAAGTGGAATTGCCAACATCATACACATCAGGTTACCTACTCCGAGTATCTTGAAGTTACTGATTTGGGCAGATGCAGAAGTTTCTTCCCAAGGCAGTGTTTCAAGATAGTTGCTAACATCTTATGCATTATATCACACCCAAGGTTTCCCAGAGAAGCACGCCGCCTAGTAAAACCCAGACATTATGCCTTTAAAAACAGTCCAGAATGTGGGAATTCCATGCAGAAATCCGTGTGGAAACACCAATTTCTATGATAATTACCCATTCCACAGAAGACATCCCGTAAAGATGCTGTAATGTTGTGCCTGAAAATGACTGCACCCTGCAATGGTATCTGTTTCTGGCTGCGGTTTAACCACACTGGGATTCGAGCTCAGGCTGCACTTTGAGCCTAAACACATGTTTTGTGCATGAGTACAGTGGCCAAAAACCAGTTGTCAGAGACTTAGTTATGTTTTTTCCATTGTACGCATGGGCTTATACACCCGAAAATGCAAAACAGTTTGGGACAAAATCCGAGAACTGGCTTATAAGTGTCACTAAATACAGTGGCCCACTTCACAGCTAATTTTGGCTCCATCAGTGGTTGTACGCAAGTTGTATAACTTTCTGTTGTCTGTCTACAATACAAGCGATGTCGGTGTTACTGCCTGTGCAAGCCGCTATCTGGGAGTGAAGAGAAGCCTGTTTTCTCTGTTGTGTGTATGGATATATAACTGTATGTGGTGTGTCTGTGCCCACCTACTATGCAAAAATACACCTATTGGCTTTACCAATGCTTTTTTTTATGTCTCCATCAGGCACGCTGTACTGCTAAGGGAAAGCATACTGAAACTGCCGTTGTGCATGAAGATGTGTAGAAAGGAGCTATACAAATTGTTTTCCTCAACCCCTTCCTATCAATAGCACATTCTAGTAGCTGGACTCCAACATATTTCAATATTGCATATTACCATACTGAATAATAAAGCTTATGATAGCTAGAGGCAGGTAAAATGTGTGGTTACCTTCTCCTGTATGCAAGGCTTTGCTGAAGGGTTTTAATTGCTTTTCGTAAATTATTGCATTTTGTGTGTACTGATGTCGTAAACTGGTCCAGGTTTGTTCTAGTCTTGTAATCTAGAAAAAATATACATATATATTTAGTGCAAGCTATGACAAATATATTGACCTGGAAATTATCCTATCAAATCCATTATCCAGCCAGTAGCATAGTACATCCACGTTCTGTTACTAGCAGTGAGGTAAAGTTCAGCAGCAAGTATCATTATAATTAATTATGCACAAAAATGAATACATTTTGTGGTTCTGACTGACAACAAAACGTGTAAATGAGCAGAAGCATCCGGCGGGAGCATGGCATTGCTTTTACATAGACTGTTCTTTTGGAAATGCACAGCCGGTGTGCATATGGATGCCCATGTAACAGTAGTCAGCTGTGTAGTTATTGATTGCTCAATAACATTGCTCTAAATCATTATTCTCACGAGCCACAATGAGGCAGTACCCGTGCTTATCTGCGGCACTCTGCACCACTCGAACACATGTGGATCTTCACAAAAAAGGGAATGTTACATCAAAAATGTAACATTTCGCTCTCCACATCCAATAAGCCACATACAAACCGAGGCTTCTCTCCAATTCTCATCCCGAAATAAACCGTTTACAACAGTTGTTTTTGTTTTTTAAACCAGGCCTTTTCAATAAAACAATTGGGCTGTTCGACAGCAACCGGCCGCTCTTGTTAATCCCTCTTTTGTAGACATTTGACAGACAACACAAACCGAGTTGTAATCTGCATCCGTGTTCGCCACAAAATAGATGCTTTGCGGCAGAGGCGTCTCAGAAATGCAGTGTGTGGGTCTGGTTGAGACCAGATCACAAATACAAACCTGTTATGAGGGTGGAGACAAGAAACTAGAACACGAGATCCCAGATGTTTACAGCTGTGTAAAGTACAATCATGGGGCCCTCCTGCAGGGGTCTGTGTTAGGCCCCTGGTTGTCTACTACATATTTATATGAACTATATCCAGGGCCACTGGAACTAGGGTACAGGTGTGTGTGCGGTGGCCAAAGGTGTACTCTGCAGTTTGTTGCCAGGTGCAAGGCAAATTGTCATTATTTATTAATGTAGATTTATGGCTGGATGATGTAACAAGTTGTGGTATATTACATGAGACTAGGTTAATTAGGTGGAAAGATTAGTTTATGTTCAATGCGGTTTTTTAAAAAGGAGAATAAGACTAACATCTAGAAGGTGACAGATTTGCAAACGAGCTGTAGACGTGGGCAGTACCAAATTTATAAGAAGGGAACACTGGTTATGTACAAAGATTCTGTGAAAAGAAAATGAACATGGACCAGTGGTTAAACTGGTACGAGATGACTCTGAATCAAAGATGAAATCTAAAAAAACGCTGTATATTGTTCCTAGGCTGATGATTTCAGCAATAAAGGGATGCTCTGCGTCTCAAGTCAGACTTCAACCAGGGAACAATCAGAAATTTACAGTGAGGTCCATCTTTGTGGTGTAGTCTTGCATGTTAAATATGGCCTGCAGTTACAGAAATCTCTTGTAGCAGGGTGTGGGCAGGTTTGCGTCAGCTCAGCTTGAACGCCTGTCCTTTTTCAGTCTCCGCTCTTGATCTGTGAGAGGACCTGCACAGCATAAACCTGGATCAGAAATCTCACAATGATTCATCAAGCAGAACGCCTTTCGTTCTCTCTGCGTGGTGTACATGCTCTGTGTATTTGGTGTGGGGATTAAAGTGAAGTGCATAGAGTTCTAAGGATGTTGCTTGGGCAACCCCAAGAACAACACTGTCTTTCTGCTGGGACAGATAACATTATCAGTGACTCAAGCATATACAAATGTTTACAGCTTTGAGAGGAGAAAATAAAAATGCAAAATAGTACCAAGTCTCACGGCTTGACAGCAGCATACCTGTGGCATATCCAAGGCTTTCATTACAGCAGAAAATGCGTACAAGTCTCCCATAAAGTCTTTCAACTCAACAGCAACCTGAATGATCTTGTTCAGGGTTGTGGTTCTTTCCTCCAGGTTTCCAGTGCAACCCAGTATGTCCACTGCTATGCCAATAGCCATGGTGCTGTGCCTAAGCAAAAATGCAGAAGCACACAGGCAATTTAGCATTTACAGCACTCACACATTTTAATAACCTGCTTAATGTAATTGTGTCCTATGTAACCGTTTACAATCTTACAACAGTGCCCTGATAGCAAAAAAAAAAAAGCCTGTTCATTGGTTTGCGAAACAGCCGCATAAAAATACATTATATCACGATTTCTCAACAGTGTAGTATAAAGAAAGCCCATTGCAGAATCCTGGATAGTACACTTCTGATCTTACATTGTCATCAAAAACACAAATCAAGATACATCAGGTGGCCCCAACATATGTGGGACAATTTCCTCCACATATTTCCATAACAGCGATTACTTATCAGTAATAAGGAGTAAGTGTGCTCAGTTAAATCAAAATGGAGATAAACTAGTTACAGCTTTTTTTTTTCTTTTACAAAAATATGAATATAGCTAAAATTCGCAAATAATAAATATGGATAAAGTGAAAGGTTTAAAAACTAAATATAATAAAACAAGAAGCCCTACTTATTATATTCTATTAACCCCTTAGCTGCTGGGCCTTTTCCCCCCCAGTGCTGAGCCCTTTTTTGGCTATTTGGGGTAGTTCGCGCTTAGGGCTTCATAACTTTTTGTCCACATAAGCTAACCACGCCAAATTTGCGTCCTTTTTTTCCAACATCCTAGGGATTCTAATGGTACCCAGAGTTTGTGGTTTACCCTGGAGGAGACCAAGAAAATAGCCAAAATACAGTGAAAATTTAGTTTTTTCCAAAAAAATGGGAAAAAAGGGCCGCCGAAGAAGGCTTGTGGTTTTTTCCCTGAAAATGCCATCAACAAAGGGTTTCTGGTGCTGAAATCACTATCTTCCCACCTTTCAGGAACGGGCAGACTTGAATCAGAAAACCACATTTTCCAACACAAATTTGGCATTTTACTGGGACATACCCCATTTTTACTATTTTTGGTGCTTTCAACCTCCTTCCAGTTAGTGACAGGAATGGGTGTGAAACCAATGCTGGATCCCGGAAAGCTAAACATTTCTGAAAACTAGACAAAATTCTGAATTCAGCAAGGGGTCATTTGTGTAGATCCTACAAGGTTTTCCTACAGAAAATAACAGCTGAAATAAAACAATATTGAAATTGAGCTGAAAACAACAGCCATTTTTCTTTATGTTTTACTCTGTAACTTTTTCCTGCGATGTCAGATTTCTGAAAGCAATATACCGTTTTGTCTGCTGGACTCTTCTGGTTGCGGGGATATAAAGGGCTTATAGGTTCATCAAGAACCCTAGGTACCCAGAGCCAATAAATGAGGTGCACCCTGCAGTTGGTTTTCATTCTATACTGGGTATACAGCAATTCATTTGCTGAAATATGAGGAGTGAAAAAGAGGTATCAAGAAAACCTTTGCATTTCCAAAATGGGATCAAGATAAGGTTTTGAGGAGCAGTGGTTATTTGCACATCTTTGAATTCCGAGGTGCCCATACTAGCATGTGAATTGCAGGGCATTTCTCAAATAGACGTCTTTTTTACACACTCTCTTATATTTGGAAGGAAAAAATGTAGAGAAAGATAAGGGGCAATAACACTTGTTTTGCTATTCTATGTTCCCCCAAGTCTCCCGATAAAAATGATACCTCACTTGTGTGGGTAGGCCTAGCGCCCGCGACAGGAAATGCCCCAAAACACAACGTGGACACATCCCATTTTTTCACAAAATACAGAGCTGTTTTTTTGCAAAGTGCCTACCTGTAGATTATGGCCTCTAGCTCAGCCGGCACATAAGGAAACCTACCAAACCTGTACATTTTTGAAAACTAGAGACCTAGGGGAATCCAAGATGGGGTGACTCGCGGGGCTCTGACCAGGTTCTGTTACCCAGAATCCTTTGCAAACCTCAAAAAGTGGCTAAAAAAAGAAGTTTTCCTCACATTTCGGTGACAGAAAGTTCTGGAATCTGAGAGGAGCCTCAAATTTCCTTCCACCCAGCGTCCCCCCAAGTCTCCCGATAAAAATGATACCTCACTTGTGTGGGTAGGCCTAGCGCCCGCAACAGGAAATGCCCCAAAACACAACGTGGACACATCACAGAAAACAGAGCTGTTTTTTGCAAAGTGCCTACCTGTAGATTTTGGCCTCTAGCTCAGCCGGCACCTAGGGAAACCTACCAAACCTGTACATTTTTGAAAACTAGAGACCTAGGGGAATCCAAGATGGGGTGACTCGCGGGGCTCTGACCAGGTTCTGTTACCCAGAATCCTTTGCAAACCTCAAAAAGTGGCTAAAAAAACAAGTTTTCCTCACATTTCGGTGACAGAAAGTTCTGGAATCTGAGAGGAGCCTCAAATTTCCTTCCACCCAGCGTCCCCCCAAGTCTCCCGATAAAAATGATACCTCACTTGTGTGGGTAGGCCTAGCGCCCGCGACAGGAAATGCCCCAAAACACAACGTGGACACATCACAGAAAACAGAGCTGTTTTTTGCAAAGTGCCTACCTGTAGATTTTGGCCTCTAGCTCAGCCGGCACCTAGGGAAACCTACCAAACCTGTGCATTTCTGAAAACTAGAGACCTAGGGGAATCCAAGGAGGGGTGACTTGCGGGGCTCGGACCAGGTTCTGTTACCCAGAATCCTTTGCAAACCTCAAAAAGTGGCTAAAAAAACAAGTTTTCCTCACATTTCGGTGACAGAAAGTTCTGGAATCTGAGAGGAGCCACAAATTTCCTTCCACCCAGCGTTCCCCCAAGCCTCCCGATAAAAATGATACCTCACTTGTGTGGTTAGGCCTGGTGCCTGCGACAGGAATAGATCACACAACGGTCAATGTTGGTCCTTACGTGAGGCAGCTGTTGACCCTGGGGTGATCCATTCCTGACACAGACACTAGGTGTAGGCACTCAAGTGGGGTAGTGTTTTTATCAGGACAGGTGAGGAGTCACTGGGTGGTAGGAATATTGTGGATCCCAGCATATTCCTGTAGTTTGTGTGACAGAAATGCGAGAAAAATTGAGTTTTTTTTCAACATTTCAGCTTTGCAGGGTATTCTGGGTAAGAAAACTTTGGGGAAGCCACACAAGTCACACCTCTGTGGACTCCCCCGAATGTCTAGTTTCCAGAAATGTTTGGGTTTAGTGTGTTTCTCTATATGGCCGCCGAATCCAGGACCAAAAACACAGGTGCCTGCCTTACAAAACCAGTTTGTTTTGCCATGGATAATTTTGATGTCTCCACAATATGATTTGGGTGGTGGAATTTGGGGCTGAACTAAATTGGAGAGCTCCCAAGAGAGCACTCTCTCTCTGCTTGCCGCCGCATTCACCTGCTCTCTGGGTTGGCCTAACCCACTATTACCCAGTTGCACAAACAGCTTGCGAAGGGACAGCAGGACTGTCCTCATCACCTCCCTCAGAATGTACTGGAAGAGGAGTTATCGAATGGGACTCCTCTGACTGAAAAATCACTCCCAGAGTCTGCGCCATTGTCCTATCCCTCAGATGCTGTCTCAGTATCTGATGTCTCAGTCTCTGATCCTATGTCAGAGCGGTCCTCTATAACCCGAGTGCAGGCAGCAGTCATCCATCAAGATGCCATCTCTGCTATTGGCTAAACTGTTGCTCTAAAACACTAGCCTACGTAGACAGTCACAAAATCGATGGTGTGTGAGATACGTGCAACAGTAGAGGCCACCTTACCTGCGCTTCTTCCCTCAATCAGCACGTACTTTCAAGACACTCAAAAAACACCTTGTCACATACCATTCGTCACAGTCTTTAGCACCTCCTGCGCCCAGTCCAACAATCATTATTGGTGCTCCCACTCCCTCCTCCTCGGATTCCCTCATTACCACCCAGCAAAAGTGCCCTTCATCTCTCCATAGACTTTGCTAATGTACTCAGCTATTTACATAAAATACAGATTTGCTCTTTGCAGTAGGCATATAAACCTTCTGCGCTTCTTTATGGCACTAAAACTGCCACTAGACAAGTCGGACCCTTTTCCCCCCAGGGAAACCACACACATATTGACAAAAGTGATATATATATGACAGCCAATCACCTGAAACTCAACTCAAGCAAAACCGAAATAATCCTCTTTGGCCCACACAAAAACACCTGGGACCCCTCATGGTGGCCCACCACGCTAGGCCCTGCACCCACCCCCGCCAACCACGCACGCAACCTCAGCATCATCCTAGACTCCTCCCTCTCGATGACCCAACAAATCAACGCTCTCACCTCCTCATGCTTCAACACACTCCGTATACTGAAAAACATTCAAATGGATCCCCACAGAGACCAGAAAAACTGTCACTCACGCACACATCAGCAGCAGGCTTGATTACGGAAACGCCCTCTACGCCGGCACCACTCTAAAACTCAAGCGCAAACTACACGCATCTAGAACTCAGCAGCACGACTCATCCTCGACCTCCGCCGACACGAACACATCTCTCCACACCTCAAATCCCTCCACTGGCTCCCCATTGACAAAAGGATCACCTTCAAGATCCTCATCCTCGCACACAAATCACTCCACAACACAGGCCCTGCCTACCTCAACGAGAGTCACCTTCCACACCCCCACACGAAACGTCCGCTCAGCTGACCTCTCTCTCGCCTCTGTCCCCCGCATCAAACACACCACCACCGGGGGCAGATCCTTCTCCTACCTTGCACCCAAAACCTGGAACGCCCTCACAACCCACCTTCGCAAGACCCAAAACCTACTTCTTTTCAGGAAGGGCCTCAAAACCTGGCTTTTCGAACAGTGAACCTCCCAGCCCCTTTCCCTCCCCCCGCCCCCGCCCCCAAGCGCCTTGAGACCCTCACAGGTGAGTAGCACACTTTATAAATCTCTTTGGTATATATAGATCTACCTCTATATATATATATATATCTATGTACATAGATATATCTATAGATATATCCATGTACATAGATATATCTATCTACATAGATATATAAATATAGATCTATATATAGATCTATTTTTTTTAGTTGTTGTATGGTTTCCTTGGGGGCCAAAATGGCCCCCAGGGAAACCCTACAACATCTAAAAAAAAAATTGCCCCCACAGGGGGTCACCCTGCCCACGGGCGACCCCCTGTCATTTTATTTATTTTTTATTTTTATTTTTTTGAAAAAAAAACAATCCCCTGGGGGGGGGCGCGATCGCGCCCCCCCCCCCCCCCCCCAGGGGGCACCTACCTTTTTTTTTTAAATTAATTATGCCCCCGGGGGGGGCGGCCCGTTTTCCGAGGGGGCCGCCCCCCCAAAAGTGAAATCCCTGGCATCTAGTGGTGTTTCCTGGCCCCCGATCGCAGCTGTGCTGCGATCGGGGGCCAGGAAACACTTTGAGAAGGCCTCGTAAGAAAGGGGAGAGTCTCCCCTTTCTTACGAGGCCTTTTCAAAGTGTTTCCTGGCCCCCCGATCGCAGCACAGCTGCGATCGGGGGACCAGGAAACCTGAAAGTGTTTCCTGGCCCCTGATCGCAGCACAGCTGCGACCGGGGGCCAGGAAACACTTTCAGGAAGGCCTCGTAAGAAAGGGGAGTGTCGCTGCGATCGGGGGCCAGGAAACACTTTCAGGAAGGCCTCGTAAGAAAGGGGAGACACTCCCCTTTCTTACGAGGCCTTCCCGAACGTGGGAAAGGCCGTTTTCCCCATCAAAGCAGGAAGCGGCCGCAAGGCTGCTTCCTGCTTTGATGGGGAAAACACCTTTGCAACGTCAGCGCGCCGCGAGGCGCGCTGACGTCACAAAGGGGCGGGTGGGGGGGGCGGGGGGAGACACGGAAGCTTCCGTGTCTCCCGGGGGGGGGGTTTAAAAAAAAAAAATAATCCTCGGGTGCGACGCACCCGAGGATTTATTGATACCCTTCCTGGTGTCGGCCACTGGTCGGGACCCGCACCAGGGAGGGTGTGTGGGCGTCGGCCAGTGGCCGACGCCCGCAACGAAGAGGTTAATTAGGTATTTATTTTGTGTCGGACTTTCTCTCTTGTGGCAATGACACAAATATTCCTGATGAACACATACAAGTCTTGCATGTGTATAATGCTTTTATACTACCAGAGAACACATTCCAGTGGTGGAAAATGTTCATGGGTTTTCTGTCAGAATCATCTGTGAAATGTGTCATTTATTCAATGCTCAATGACCTAGGCACTGTTTGGAACACCTACTATTTTGGCGACATGATGCAATGTGTTCAAGCTGGGAGGTCCAGTCTATGCATGAGTCCCACATGAAAATGGGGCAAGATACTCGAGGACTCAGTAGCTGGACTGGTCAGCCTGGTGCTCTCTTATGACTGGAACGTTTGTTTTGTACCTGGGAGTAGTTTGTGCTTTAAGTGCCTTGTTTGAAAAACATATTCCAGTAGGCCTACTTGCCCTTTAGTTATATGCAGGGCCACTGGAATTGTGTCAGAAAGGACCAAAATATGTGGCAGGGTTGACTAATTAATGTGGCAAAAGAAAGAAGTAGAGTTATAAATTTACAATGTCAATAGCTCCAACTCATTGCAAACGCTTATGTTAGCTAAACATATGACCAAATCCCAGGGACTGTTATAGGAGAACACTGAGGGCGGGAATGTTTACCGTTCTATTAGGTCCAGGCGCAGCTGGTGTCCATAGGGCAGAGTAATGAGCTCCAGGCCCGAGCTCACTCCCATCATCCTCCGCACCTCCGCAGACACCTCCAGTATCCTGGCAACCTGTGAGTACAAAAATTTAACATGAGAGACTTCAGGAAGCTGGTTTATGTTGACGTTCATGATGCAAGATGTTCAATTGCAATGAGCTGTGAAGCTCCCCGTGCACAACTACAAGACAACTAAACAATTTCTGAGTCTCAAACAAACATTTCTTATCATCAGATCCCTTCTGGCCTGCACCTTAGGCGAAGGACCAGCTCTCACATGCTAAAGGCAAGCCTACAGCTTCCGCTAAGAGTTTACACACGTTTATTCTGAAGAAAACAGGATTTCCTTTATCGATTTGGGTACCAAACTCAATGTTCCTTATGCATGTAAACAAACCTTGGGTAGAAGGGGTTCAATGCCCACATCGAACAACTTGCTACAGTATGCGAGTGGTAACCTGGACTCACTTAAGTTTCACCCAGGGGGCTTAAGAACTGGTTCACAATTGTTTTTAAGTAATGTCAAGGGTGGTGCTCATCGATTGAGTGATCTGGCTACCTGCCCAGGAAGGATGCTGCAGTAGAAGTGACGTGTCCCAAGCAGCGCATAATCATCACCCTGAACAAAGCAATAATTCAAGATGGAGAACTGATAAGTAAAATGTTTTGCATAACTTGCTACCCAGGGCTGCAGTTTTCTAAACTGCCTTTGCTGAGAAAGAACAATGTATTTTTGCTCTTGAAAAGCTGAGGGAAGTGCACAGTTCTTTAAGAAAGCCATCAAGGATAATAACAAAAGTTAATATGATAATGCACTCCTGCAAATAAAAAATGCTCATTGTGGCAATCACAAGCACTGCTGAAGGTTACATCTACCACTATGAAACTTCAGCACAGTAGTAATAAACGCTATAAAAACACATCATTGCACATTAAGTTTCTGAGGGCTCCTTTACTTACTTTGGCCAAGCCTAACAATGGCACAGGTCCTCAATTGATATTTACTTTAATACAGTTTCCTTATAGCCCACCTACAACATGTCCACCCCAAACCCCTAGTCTCCCCCCCCCACTTGTCACCCACACTGTAAAGCACCACTATTGTTTTATACTGGGTTTGTTTGCTCTGTCATCCTTTAACATAGCTGGTCACTATGAACTTGTCAGTATGTGTTGGTCATCCTGTGCTTTTGGTTGCATCTACTGTTGCATGACTCTCATATGTGCTGTCTAGAATTATCATGGCCTAGGCACATCTCAAACCTGGACACACTATATTCAAGAGGTATTCTACCTAGCTGGTCAGAATGAACCTGCCAGTATGTGCTGGTTATCTTGTGATTTTGGTTGCATGCTACTGTCACATGACTCATTAACGCTATCTAGAATTATCATGGCCCAGGCACATCTTGTATGTATGTGGTATTTATAAAGCACATTCTGACTCACAGGGAGCATCGAAGCGCTAAAAGTAGAAGGTGAGAGAGAAATCAGAAAACAAACCAAGCCCCCTTCCCGCCCCAATCAGTTATACCGAAATACTGCTAAGGGAAAAGTAGGCCAAGTAGAAAGCAGGCTATCGAGAAAAGAGCCAAGTTTTGGCCAGTTTCCTGAACCTTAAATAGGCTGGTTCTTGCCTAATATTCAACGGTAATGAATTCCAGCCTTTAGCAGCAGCCACCGTAAAAGCTTTACCCCCCATCTTGCTCTGTATGTGTGGGGGACCTGAATGCTATATGCTTTGGCGGACCTCAGGTTTCTCTTGGGAACGTACCAACAGACCCTAGTGGTAAGATAGCTAAGACCAATTCCATGAATTGCTTTATAGGTTAGGCAAAGTGTTTTAAAAATAATACGCTGGGACACTGGAAACCAATGTAGTTTCTTAAGACTCTCGCTGACTGAATTCCACCGTGGAAGATTTAAAATTGCTTTAGCTGCTGCATTTTGGACCATTTGCAGGACCATCTTAAACCTGGACACAACTATTCATGAGCTGTTCTTCGTGTAACCAGAAATTACAGCTTTCTATAGTGAATCTTATCAAGTTTTAATATTTTGTGTTGTCGATGTTAAGTGGACTCACTATAATAAACTGTGTTAAGTATCATGGAATATATGCATCAAGTGTACTTCCAAGGCTTTGAAGTGTAGCAGTGCTATTCCATGAACAACATTACTCCATCTGTAACGCCAGCATACCTGGATTCTTTAAAGTACTGTAATCACAACAAAGAGTAATGTTTCTTTAGGGTTCCTATTTAAACATAAATAATAGCAGTAATGATTAAATAGAACAATGGTAGCCCTGAGGCTTTAATAGTTGTCGTCATTACAAGCTTATAGTAGTTGTTCTTGTTTTGTGGTTCGAGTCTGTAGATCACGTAATTTCCCTGTTTAATATTTAAAGAAAGTTGAGAAATTATTCTTCTATGACAGAAGGTGTCTCTCAAGTGAAAGGATACTTCGTAATAATTGTAGTGTTCTTGTCTCCATGTGTCTGTTAGTAGGACTCACTGTAATTTAATTTTACAACTGACTAGTGAAACTTCAATCCTGTACTTACTCGGATATATAATTATCACAAAAACAATATCCTACTGTGATGGGAAATGTTAAATCTACATGTATCAAAGCCAAGATTTTCCCTCTTTTTTCTCATCAATTTTTGACCACAAGAATTTTTTTTTATCTCAAGGTTTATCATCCGAAAACAGACAAGTCGGCGATAGCCAGACCTGGGCATTTAGTGTTCCGCAGATATGATCTTTTCTGTGGCACAACAACCACTTTTGCGTAGGGTGCTGTCCACACTGTGAGCATCGTGCTGGATCACCCCTGTTTTTTTTTTCTTCATCCAGAACCTCCTGAGGTTGGTTGACATTGAGCAGCTACATCACAAAATCCATCCTGGGGAAGTAATAACCACTAGAAATTCGCCTGCGACACTCTTCATTTTATGTGCACAACCACTGCATGACGTAGATGATGATCGGTACTGCAAGCGAGCAGAAACAAAAGGTTCAAAAACTGACTTAGCGCAAAGGTGTGAAAGGAAAGCAGGATCTGAAAAAAAAAAGCAGAAATCAAAAACAAAATAAAGAAGTTATGGTAGAAGTGAGTAAGGACAGGTGGAAAGGCAGTGACGCACCAGCGGTGGGTTTAAGGTATAAAAGGGAGGACTTTAGGAGTGGACACGCTACCCCCCCACCCCCCTCACTCCAAGAACAAAAAACGGAGAAAACCTAGAATAAGAAAAGAAAGGACGGGGTGGGGAGGAATTGATGAAGAACTAGATGACAAAGGAGGTACTGTAATTTTTTTTTTTTTTAAAGAACTTGGATTTGAACCAATTTCTACCAAAGCCAATTTCAAAGCAAATGGGCTTTTCTCAACATCTGCTCTGAGACGGTTTGATTTGAATCGGAGCCTCTTCCATCTATTTGGCGCGAGGTCGCCACAGATTTGGCGTTTAACTTTTACAATATCTTTCCGTATGTCCGCATTCCTTTGTCTTTGTGTGTCCAAGTATTATGAAATGATAGTGGGTGCTTATGAGACATGGATATGACGTTGCGTAATCTAGAATACGATGTATTTGAATTAATTTCCTAGTATTATTTTCATTGGAGGCCTGGTTCCATTGCCTCACCGCTGTGTTCGCATATTTTCTTCACTGATTTACCGTCTGCTTCTGGTGGCACCCTGTGGGTGCCGCGTCTTATTCTGCCCTGCAGTGCAGGGCACGTTTGGAGGAGCTGTGCAGGTCCATGCATGCAGATCGGCCGATCCGGAGCCCGCATGCATTCATCAGTGAGAGGCCGCTGAAAGCCGGTCTCTATGGACAGCCGCCGCCCTCCAGGTCCTGGCTTTCATGACTGGAAGTGAAATGTAATCCAACCTGTTGTAAGTGACTTTTCAAATAATAATTAACGTGCAGGAAGAGATAACGCCTCTTGAGGCGGATGACTTTCACGGAAGTCAGCTGCATTCTGTATCCATAGCAACTTGGAACAGGATGCCGACCCACCTGCAGGTACGTCATCTGCAGTCGATTTACACAACTACACCCATCAATCAAATAAGCCTCGCCTGCTCTTAAAGGCTCCTCCTTAGAGAAGGTGCTGATGAATGGGCAATCCCGATAGTCCGTGGAGAGGAAACCCAACATCCTTTTATTTTTATATTATTTAATGGTAATCATGGATAATGTAAATATATATCTGGTTAGTGTTTACTATGCGTCACCCACATTTTTTTTAATATAACTTTTGGCAGCTAAGGAACCCGAGGCAATCCAGGGTAACAAAATCTTTGTCATTTGGGATGTGTGGTGTTAGAACTCCTATGGCCTGTCAGAAATTCAACGACTACCTTTAAGGCTAGGTCATGTTTCCTCCTACTTGATTTTAGGTGTGTTCACAGTCAAAGTAACGCTGTTCCCAACAGCTGTTTGTCTGACAAACTATAGACTGTAGTTGGGAGACATCTGCAGGAAAACTGTGGTATTGTTTTATTTCGGCGTCTTAAACACGAACTTGTTCCCCACCTAACCCCGGCACGGCAGCATCCAAAGGGTCAATTAAAATATTAGATCTGAATAATACTACAAATTAATTGGCCACTCGTCAGAATAAATGTAAAACAGAAATTGTGTATCACACGTGGGGGCTGATGGAGGAGGCAAGCTGGAGTTTGGAGTTAGTTTGTAGTCAGTTACACCAGAGCTGGGGGGAGGCCGATAAAAAAGAAATAGAAGGGGAATCGTAAGTGGAGGATGACATTTACGCCCATATTTATACTTTTTTAGCGCCGCATTTGCTCCACTTTTCGATGCAAAAGCGGCACAAACTTACAAAATACAATTGTATTTTCTAAGTTTGCACTGCTTTTGCGTCAAAAAGCGGCGCAAACGCAGTGCTAAAAAAGTATAAATATGGGACTTAGGGCTTCATTTGTAGAATAAAAGAAAATCAACCAATAGATGGTCATAAAGTCAAGATGTCTAATTTTTTTTAAAGAGGTCGCTGCCCACTTCCACAACTACTGTGCCACAAGTGAGTGTAATACCGGAATTAAGTCCCCTTCATAGCATGCAATGGCAAGGCCAATAGATCTCTCACATGCAAGAGGTATTACTAGCTTTGCCAATGTGTTTTAACCATGTTGTGCACCAACGTGGCTGCTGTTCAGCATGGTTATAAGTTAGTGGCGTAGTGGGGAGTGTTGCAGAATTGAGTAGAGTGGAGTGTTAGAGTGGCATGGAATAGCGCAGAGAAGTGAAGTGTTATGGCGTGGCATATAGTGGAATAGGGTCGTGCAGTAGCGTAGCCTAGAGTAATATGGCGTAGAATCGAGGGGGCGTACAGTGGCACAGAGTGGAATAGAGTGGCGTAAGGTGTAGTACAGCAGTGCGGCATAGAGCGGACTAAAGTGTCAGAGTGGAGTAGAGTGCAGTGGCATAGAGTGGAGTGCTATGGTAAGGGGTGGCGCACAGAAGTAGCATAGTGTCGTAGAGTGGCACAGAGTGTTGTGGAATGGGGTAGGGTGGCCTAGAATGAAGTGGTATAGAGTTGCTTGGAGTAGGATGGATTGGAGTGTCGTAGAGTTGAGTATAATGTCGTAGATTGGAGTGGTTAAGAGTGGAGAGGCTTAGAGAGGGGTATGCAGGAAGGAGGTACGTAACGGATAGGTTAGACTGAGAAAATTCAACAAAGGAGAGTGTAACTATGCCGAAGACCTTTGAGTAATCTGAAATGTGTCAACATAGGCCATTGCACGGGGTAGTCTCTCCTCAGATGAGATCGAGCATAGCTATAAAGTCTTGGGGCTAGCTTACAAGTTCAGTGATATCCACAGGTGCAGGAACCCAGGACCCTTTTTACCAGCCAGAAAATCTGACCCATAAATCACTTTGATGTTTGGCTGCAAGTGCACCCCATCCCCGATTCCAATATGAACCCCTTCTGAAGCACGGTGGATACGTGTAATCCTCCCCCTTGCAAGGCCACCTCTTCTCCTTCCTTCTGCCACCCTGGTGTTTGTTCAGAAGTCGAGTGCAGGTGCGTTGTAAAGCCTCCAGGGCCAAAGTGCAAAATAATAGTAATTGTTCTTCTCATCTCCCTCCCCAAAGCAAGAAGCTCTGGGCAAGGTTGCTCTTTACCCCTGCTTCTGATTCTGCTGATGACGGAGCATGTGGGAGTGACGATAAAGGATGAGCCGATATTGTGAAGGGCTTTTCTAAGGTGCAGAGGAGTATAGAGCACCTTTTATGAAGATGACAATGTTCTTTTTAAATTCTCTCGGGCAGTGCTTGAGCCTGATGAGGTGGTGGCTTCATGAATTCAGTGAAGTGATGTGCCTTCGACTAAACACGGCTAACATTCAAATCATGTATCCTGTTGTGCTTTCGGTAACTACTATGTTGGATACCGAAGATAAATTAATGAACAAACTGGAATGTATAGGGGTTGCGTTCACTAGGGATTGTTGCTGAGCTGTTCAAGGCAATTTTGTTGGCAGTTTAGGAAAGATATGCTTCTAAGATAGAGGGCTCAGGCTTATACAGGCTTTTCCTTTTAGCAAAGGTGAAAATAAGAAGTATTCTTCCTAACCTACTGAATAATATAAAGCCACCGAGAACACAGTACTTCAATAGTGATTCAAAATCTGCACATTATTATATCTTGATTTCTGTGTGACTTTGTGGCTCATACTTTCTTAAGGTGGTTTTGCTCTTCAAAATTCTGAAAGGTATTGGTGGTTATCCTAACTGGCAATTATTTTTATTGTGAACAGGAATATCACTGATGTGGAGACAGGATTTGCTTTTAAGGAAATGTGCCTCTTGCCTTAAGCATGGGTTTACCCTAGCTCGGGGGGATGGATTTGCTTGGGAGTTCTGGGCAAGTAAGATGATCTAGTCCAATCACACTTCTAGGTTGAGCCCTTTCCTGTCACTGACGGGAATTTTAAAGGATTTAATTGTGTTCAAACCCACTTTGGAATGATATAATATGACACTATCTCATAATATATTATAATTTCATCTTATGGATGGATGTGTTTACTGGGTGAATTTACTAGAGAAGAGTTCCTTTATATTAGTGAGTGTCTGGTGAATTTTACTTGCAGTAGATCCAATAAAATAGGATTAGAATATATGTGAGGGAGGCCCAAAAGAACGATCTCTCCATACACTATGAGCTGTTTTTGTAAGAATATATTTGTATACAACACAAATAAATTCTTACCAAATATTAGATGTGTTTAGTGGGTCTAACTACATTATTAAGTACGGGGAAGCTGAGAATCAGATTGAGTGACATGGGTGGCAGAAGACAATGAATTGAATGAAGAAAAAAAACTGGCAGATCCCAGAACTGTCTAAATAAGTCTATCTATCTATCTATCTATCTATCTATCTATCTATCTATCTATCTATCTATCTATCTATCTATCTATCTATCTATCTATCTATCTATCTATCTATCCCGGAAGTTGATTCAGTAGTTATTATGCACCCAAATGTCTTTTTTTTTTTTAAACAATTGCTCTGAGCTGTATCGAAGATGGCTGAGACATTCAGGTATGTTGGAGCATGTATTATGGGCATTCTTAAAGCTGCTCAGATATTGGGGAGATACAGAAGACCCACGTATGTAATACTAATTTGTCATTTATGTCCATTAAGTACATTCTGAAAAGTTTAGGCAATGTGGACATAGAAAGAACTAAGGTTTTGTTAGGATGCCATCTCTCTTGTGACAAAGGAACTTAGACTATACATTGAATAGTGGAGCAGTACCCAAAAATGGAACATTTGATTTTGGTAGCTCTGCCAGTTTTAATGGTTACTCCCCTCAGGGACATGGGCCATGTGATTATGAATGCCACAAGGGATTGGTTTATTAGATTCTTGTATAAAAGAAAAAAAGAGGGTATGGTTTGTTGTTCACCACTAAGGGCTTAGAATAGGTTGTGTGTGTTGAGTGCTATTATGGTGTATGTGAATAAGCAATATGAACATGGGTAGCCTTATTTTTTCACCTCAATGGTTGGATTATAGTTTTCTGATTTGTTGGATGGGGTATATTTATCAAGGATGGTCTAATTTTACATGTACCCTAGAAGGTGGCACATGGCCAAATTGTATCACAAGCCCCGGAGGCTCCTATTATGCTATCTTTTCCTGCTTTATTTTGAAAGGCAGCCAAGATAAAACTACAAATCCCAGCATTCCAAGCTGGAAAACTACAATATGACATCATAAAGGTAAACCACCAATCATGTAAAAACCACGCAATAAATGGCTTGACTGGAAGCAACAAGTCCTCTTTTCTTGCTGCTCGCAGTCAAGATAAGTACTTCTGCTTATCATTTTACTGCAAATATTAATGCTATATATATATATATATATATATATATATATATATATATAAAGGTTATTACCGTTCTATATGTACTGTTTGGTTAGGTTTTTACTTGGCATAACTCTGTATGCCGCTCGCGCCCTTCCTCAGACGCTCTCTTCAGAATATTTGTTAACATTCTTTTTCCTCCTCAGCAGCGCTCGCTTCCAGCGCCACGCAGCTATCGGCCCTTCTGGAGGAGGCCCGCTTTGGACTGTCTCACTCGTCTCCAATTTCTCCGAGCTGCCTCTCCCCACTCGCCTTGCCCAAGTGCCACGCCTTTGCTCCGCCCATCTTTTTCTACATCCTTAAGAGTTAACCTCTCAGGTTCTGGTAATTTCTTTTGTTTCTTATTATAAAGAGACAGTGTTTATTTGGTGTCTTCATCCTCTTTTTACATATTCAAATTATGGAAATTCTATCTGATGAGGAGGGGGCTCAGATATTCAAAGATAATATAAATGCCTTTATCGAAGATTCTGTTCAAAAGGCAGTTGCTAATTCAATGTCTGACCTCTCTAAGAGGTCTCCATGAATAAATTATTAGCTAATGAGCCTTTTTCTATCAAGCAGAAAAAAGCGTAGGCCTGATTTTTCATCCCCTTCCAAAGACTCTCCTTCTACTCATGAAGTTTCCAAGCCGGGCACTTCCAGTAAGTACAATTTTCCTCTCAATATTACCCACTTAAGAGACACTGATGATGATACGGGTGACTCCAAGGATGATCCAGACATAATGATCTGGTTAGGGCCTTTAGAGAAGAGGCGCAAAACCTCTATAGATGAATTAGGAGAGTCTTCAAAAATAAATAAAAATATTTCTGAAACAATTTTAGATTTTTCTGGTCAACCGATGTCAGATCCAACTCTTATCTGTCACCCTAATTCCACTGAACGGTCTCCCATTGAACATGTTTCTGTATGTCTCCAACAAATTAAGACAACCTCTTGATAAATTGTCACGCAGTAGACTGCGTTCGGAGTGTCCCAGGCCTGACTTACCGAATAACATTACGTCCACTCCTTCCATACACCCCAACATGCTAATGTTTTAAAAGAAAAATTGACAAAGAGCCTAAGAAAGGTTTCAACAGAGCCTGGCCCAATTGGCAGGATAGATTACTAGACTTATCTGGCCCCCTCATCAAAATGTTAGATCTGGCCAAAGAGGCTAGGATTGAAGGCACCAATTATGATCCAATGTTCCTAGCCAATTGGGCCCAGAGAGCAATTTGTCTCTTAGGCAACACTAACCCAGCCATAGCACAGGAGTGATGCAAAAAGCCTGCTTTTAAAGATTGACCCTAAATTGAGCAACTTGGCGTCTAAGGAAGCCGGCCAAGAGGCAAACGGCTTACTCTTTGGCGACTCATTCATAAAAGAACTAAGCAAGTACGTCGCCACTTTTGCTTCAATCGACAAAGCTCACATTTCTCTGCAAAAACTCTTCAATAGTCAAGTTTTTGGCAGGGCTGGCAAAGGCAGTAGCCAGTTTGCTGGAAGCTACATCTCAAGAGGCATGGTTAACCAAACTAGAGGCTCCCCAGGATTCCAGCAAGATTACAGACCCCAATTTTACCCGCAAAGGAAAAGATTCCACAGATATCGTGGGTACAGAGCCACAGGAAGCCAAAACCCAGGTAAGATTTCTTCATTTTGGCACTCTATCCATAGGAGGTCGAACAAAGTTTTGCCTTTCAGTCTACGAAATGATAACATCAGATCCATGGGTCTTGCAAACAGTACAAGGTTATCATATTCATCTTTATTCGATTCTTTTTCAAAAATCGTTCCCAAGACCCCTCTTATTTTCCAAAGAATAAGAAGCTCTCTTATCCCAAGAGGTCAGGGTTTGTAAGGACGCTGTTTTTAGTTCGCAAAAAGAACAAAAAATATCGTCCTGTAATAAACCTAAAACTATTCAACAGATACGTAGTATATCAACATTTCAAATTGGAGTCTATCCTTCACCTCTGGGACTCTCTGTTGGAAAACGACTAGATGGTTCGCCTGGATCTTCAAGATGCTTATCTTGCCTGTCCAATACATCACTCTTTCAGGAAATTCCTTCAATTACAGTGGGAAAACACGTTTTTTCAATTCAAAAGCCTGGTCTATCTTCAGCTCCTTGGTGTTTCACCAAGGTAATAAAGCCAGTTATCACTCACATGAGAGCACAAGGGGTCAGGTTACTGGCTTACCTAGACGACTTTCTTCTCCTGCACCAAGACAGGTTTACCTTGAGCAATTATCTCTATTATTTTGTATCCCTCCTCCAAAGCTTGGGTTGTGATCAACAAAGACAAATCGTACATGATCCTATCGAAATAGCTAGAATTTCTAGGATTCCCTGTAAATTTAGAAAAATCAACTCTTCAGCTTCTGAGGAAAAAAGTATCCCACATAAGGAAAGAGATTTTCCTCGTTCTGAATCATTCAACTATTTCTCACAGAAGGTGGGCTCAAATCCTTGGTCTCCTGGACTCCTCCATGCAGGCCATTTTTCTGGGATCTCTCCATTACCGAGCTCTTCAACGTCTTAGGATCTATCATCTTCTGAACAGCCTAGGGTACTCAGACTCCATCAGGCTAGACCAGGACTCTCCGGGTCGAATTCCATCAGTGGCTAGATCATCTAGAAGCATGGAATGGGAAAGCAATTTTCTCTACAGCACCAGATCTTGTTTTAGAATCCAATGCAAGTCTGGCTGGTTGGGGCGCTAGATGCGGTCAGTTCTCGACTGGTGGGGTATGGTCAAAAGAGGAGTTGTCGTTACACATCAACTGTTTAGAGATTCTTGCAGGTTCCTTTGTGATTCGTACCTTTGCGAAAAACGAGGTAAGCTGGTCCATCCTTCTTCGTATGGACAATCTTACAGCGGTTCGGTACATAAATCCTCTAGGGGGAACAAGATCCAAACCTCTTGCAGAATTAGCCAAGAGTCTTTGGGAATTTTGCCTTTCGAAACAGATGTCTGTCCAAGCAGAATACCTTACAGGCAACATGAACACAATCACCGATTGGTGTTCCAGACACCTTCGAGATTCCAGTGACTGATGTCTTCATCCTTCAATATTCAGGAAACTTTCTTCCAGATTCGGTCCCTTCTCGACAGACCTTTTCGCTTCACAGTTAAACACCCACTTACCCTCCTTTTACAGTTGGAGACCAGATCCGCTAGCATTAGCAACAGATGCCTTTCAACAGAATAGGCACGGTCAAATAAACTATGCGTTTCCTCCCTTCCTTATGATATCTCGGATTCTGGCGCAAATGTGACGTCAACAAGCAAGAATTCTTTTGATCACTCCCTTTTGGCAGGGTCAGCCTTGGTTACCTTCAGTTCTGGAGTTGGCCATAGCGCTCCCAATTCTTCTCCCTCAGTTTCCTTTGCTACTCCAAGATCCCCAAGGACTTCCTCACCAGCTGTTCATCAATTAATCACTATGGCTTTTAGCTTGGATGGTTTCGGGCCTTCCTGGAGAACCCCTGGAATTTCAACAGAGGCTGCCCAGTTCATCCAACAGTCTTGGGCACCTGGAACATCCAAGGCTTATAAATCAGCCTGGGGAATATGACATAGTTCGTGCGTGGGCAGGGGTGCGGATCCCTTTTCAGCGGATATAACATTAGTGGTCAATTTTTTTGCATCTTTGGCCTTCCAAGGCAAAGCCTATAGAACAGTCAACACCTACAGATCGACGATCCCAGCAGAACACACCAGAGTGAATGGGAAACCAATAGGAGAACATCCGTTTCTATATAGTCTATCAAAGGGAGTACGTTGTTCTAAACCTCCATTACCCAAATATAATTCAATGTGGAATGTTAATGTTGTCTTGCAATTTTTTCTCAGCCAACCTGATAATTGTCATTTATCTCTCAAATTTCTATTTGCTAAATTAACTACGCTCCTGCGCTTAGTTTCCTTGAAACGCAGTTCATACGTCAAGGCTTTAGATGTTTCTTCCATACAACTAACGTCCTCAGGTGTTTTCTTTCAGGTTCACAGAAGGACAAAGACAAATTTAAAGTCCGTTTTTTACCCTTAGAAAGTCTTGATCTTATTAAAGACATGGAGGCGAGTAGTATCCCTCTGCACTGTTTTTCTTAACCCTCCCTTTTGTTTATTTAGGTTCGACAGTCACACCTAACCAAACATCTCAACGAGCAGTCGATCCTACAATAGTGCCATCAGAGGAGTCTTCCTACATTATCCTGGGTCGACATTAGGAGAGGAATCGAAACTGACTCCATTATCCTGGACTACCATCCGCGGATGCTTCCAGTCATTGACTGTTTTAAAAGCTTTTTTTACTGTTCTTCTGGCTTTTTCGATTAGTCTCCTTACTATTCCTCCTTTTGAAATTGATTAACTGCTAACACATGAAGAGAGGACCTGTTGCTCCCAGTCCAGACATTTAATGCGTGGTTGTTACGTGATTGGTGGTTTACCTTTATGATGTCAAATTTTAGTTTTCAGCTTGGAATGCTGGGATTTTTTGTTTTATCTTGGCTGCTGTTCAAAATAAAGCAGGAAAAGATAACATAATACTCACCTCTATGGCTTTAATAAACTCAAGACTTTCTTTCACTAAAGCTAAGAAAATCTCCATTATTATGTGGAAAACAAGGTATTGTGTGATTTATCCCATTTGGATAAAGGCAGTAGATTGTAGCTGTATACTCTCAATGAAAATAAGGATTTATGGTTTGGTCTATACCCTCCCATTGTTAAAGCTGTTATGCATGTGTTCTCTTAAAGAAGAGCATTAAATGTTCTCATTTGTCCCATATGTATTATTGTATTACATGAACTGCAGTTCATAGTTACAACTGAGGCTGTTTCCAAACGCTTAGAGACAATGCAGAAATGGACATCTCTATATTACTCTAAAAAAAAAGTTGCACTTTGTAGCAGCTCCTGGATTCAGAGCTGTTTTCGGTTCATGCAGCTGAAGGTATCAGCACATCGATAGATAGACAGATAGACAGACAGACAGATGCCCAAACGACCATGTTCCCCAAGGACAATGTACAGCCTCATCGTCATGCTCCTCCTGCATATCAGGCTCCTCTAACTTGTCATACCTTTAAACTCTAAATGTTCATATTTTTGGTTTTGTGTGCTTTGCTGACCTTACCTCCTTAAGTGTTGTGGTGTTTATAAAATAATCACTGCTATCATGGTGACTTTTCTAAAACTGTAGAAAACGTGTGTATGAGTGTAATAAATCATTCACTCAGTTTTTCAATTAATTAATTCTTCATGTTAATCAAGCTGTCACATAGAACTGACCGAATTGTACAATATTCAGTCTGCCTCGACAATCACGAAACGGATAGCTCTTTACCTGCAATGGGCTTCATCTGAGACATGCATTCTGCGTTTTTAAGGTTTATGATGTATATCCGTGAGTCAGGGTCCCTGATATGCAAAGCATTTGCTTACTAAGTGCTGCGTGAGGAGGTGCATTCTTGGTTTTCATTCTGGGAGTGGCAGCTGGGTCCAGAAACATTTCACAGCCGTGTCTGAGATGCTTTCCCGATGTCCACACGCATTTCAGAAGTTGGGCACAGTCATCCCAAGTGACCTGTGCTTCACCCATGACAAGTGCATTCCGAAGGGGGTGGCTTCACTGCTGCCACTCACCCTATGGGAGAAATGGGAGTGCCATAAGCAATTTGATTCAATCGCACTCAAAGGGAATACAGCACAGTATCTGAATTCCAGTATCACCACTTTACACCAAAAGGGAGGGCCAAACGAGTGAAAATCCGAAAAAAAAAACACATAATCGGAAATCGCTGTTTTCCATTGCCGACATGCCTGTGTCAGCTGCATAGCACTTAGGAAGTGTTGACATTCCAAAGCGCTTTCTGAACCTGCTAAACATCTTCAAGGCTAGGAGACTCAAAGATTGGTATGAGGAAAATATTTTGGTTATCTCAGTTTGTAGTGGAACTGATAATTTCATAGGCTTTGAACTGTGCAAGCATGTAGAGTTTTCCTTCTCGGATCCTTCCTGAAATGTTCATAGAGAACGGTGGAGACTCTTTTTGGGAACAACTATCTGCACAACATACATGGCCACATCTTGTTGTTTTCATGCTGTGATGCAAAATACAAGGAATGTAATGGTGAGCTAAGGTGCAGAGGAGGCAGGTAGTTTTGCATCCACAGGACCCTGACTTTTGTACAAGGACACCTGACTTGAATGCATTTACACTACAAATATACTTGTGATCTTAAATGTAATCGACTGTGGTCTATAAACATATCACAGGGATACACGTACATTTAACATTTTGAGAAAATTCTTTGGAGATGGATTGACCATAAGTTCAAATATGTCCATGAACCTGGCCATCAGTTTATGAAGTAAATCCCCCAGTTTATGTTCTGAAAAGGTCTGATAGCATCACCCAGTAGCGTACCCTGCGTGTCAAGGGCACTAGTGCACTGTTTTGCCAAACTGTGGCTGCAACAGACTGGTGGGCCGTGAGCCACTTTTGGTGGATTGTGAAAGTCCTAGCAATAAATGTCACATTTGCTGCGCTTCAAAAAACAGATGTCGCGTCAGGATATGTCTTCTGACAAATTGCTGCTTTTTAACATGGGGATTGGTATTTACAAACCCTTCTCACTTAACAGTCAGAGAAGGAAAAGTGGAGCAAATTATGAGAAAAGCTTGCTGGTGTACAGGGAGTGTGAAAGGAAAGGCTGTATGCAGGATGATTTTGTAAAGCACCCAGCAACATATAAATACCAGTAAATGAACTGTACACATTAAGCAGTTGGGAATGCAGAAAGAAGCACTTTTTTGGTAATTCTGAATTGTGATGGAAACAAAGATTTTAACAGGATCAAAACAAATAGACACTTTACTTTTTGGTGCACAAATGATATATATTTACTGAAACCCGATTTCCACACACTATCATTTGTCTGCAGTATAGTTTTATCAGTAAAATTGTATGTCTGTGCAAATTAGGTGGCCACTTTAATTTAAAATGTGCTATTGTAAATGAGAATACACTACCACACGATGCTTTAGTTACATTTTTTTTTTTTTTAAATCACCCGCCTGATGTGAATTAAAGTTAGGCGGGTCGCAAAAACTTTGTTGTTCTATAAATCAGGTTGTGGTTCTAAAATGTTTGGGAAGTACTGCCTCGGGCAAACGGGAAATGGCCCCCCTAGCTACTGCTGGAATTAAAAAAATAGAGCAATAATCCAGGTTCAGTGGGCCCCACAATCCTTTAGGCCCCGGTGTGACTATACACGCTGCACCAATTGAAGCTACGCTTCTGGCATCACAGCCCAAGACTCTAAGGCCTTTCAAGTCACAATAGGAGAGGACTGTGCTAGAGATGTGCAGCAAATTGCTTTGCCATGGAAACTCATACCTTAACAACACATCAGCTGAGAGAGTAATTTTGGTAACATGAACATAAATAACTCTGTGGAATACTTATCCTACTACAAAAGTAATACAGAGAATGGAGTTACTTATTTACAATGTCAAACGGGCCCTGTTCTCACACAACCCGTTATTGCTGAGCCTGGCCTACCAGCCAGTGATGCTTTCAACAAAGTTGGTGACCATACATGAAAACAGTAAGTAATGCGGAACAACAATGGTGACCGCACAAAGTAGTAACAAAGTACCTGCTGTTAAGTCCGTCCCGCCTTTTTAGGTCTCGCTCACAGATACCCATTTATATTTACTCCTTGTTTCAGAAGATAACGACAATGTGAGCAAGAACCTTGCTGGTTATAACGTGCCAATATTTAGAGTCCAACTATTGCACGAGCTGTGCATCTACCAGGGTACTATGTTGCTTATTTTTTCCTCTTTTAATATACATGGCTATTAAACTGGCATCTGTAAATTCTGTTTCATTTACTGTTTGTCATAAAAATGTAATGTTTTTTTATTGTATGTTCTGGGTAGGCTTTGCACCTGAGAAGGACCAGATAAGAGAATTAAGGACTATGAAACTTCCTAGGATGGCAGTAGAGGCATTATTTCATAGTCCTGGGTGCAATATTATGTCATTAAAACCCAGACAAAGGATGTCATGCAGTATTCTCGATAAAAAGAATATTGAAGTAAATTTGTTGAAGGTAATATCCTGTACTGTCTCAAACTGAAAGATAATCCAACCATAAATAACACAAATAGGTGGAAATGGGGCAATGGTTTGCAGTCTTTTGAAAAAGGGGCAGTTGTTTTCATGTTCACTACCCTGATTGTGTAAGTCACATATGTGTTGAGTACAATCTTTAAAGTCCATGTTGCGCCAAATGGCAACTTCAGTTTATCTGCATGTGTGTATAATATTATGGCCTGATAACTCATCGTGCTATTTGAAAGACTTTGGATGGAATCAGGAACGTTGATAAATGTAAAACGTAGAGCTTATAAAGATTTCATGAGTTAATAATGATTTGTACTCCTCCTATGCAGGTTTTTGACATATCAATGGTTTAAAAGCAGTAAATAGCTTCAATTTGGGGGTGTTGCAGCAGGCAGAAAGGATTAATCATCAACTGGATAGGGATTTTCCTGACTCTCAATCCCCTGTGTCTAACAGGCGGTTTTATTTTTAGAACAAGGAACTGCAGCAATTCTTTGAGCCATCCTATACCAGCCTGTCTACAGAGCATTGTTATAAATCCATCATGGGGTCAATTGATGGCCAAGTGAAATACAAATGCACTACGAGTTAGTGCTGTAACCGCGTACACAAAAGAATTGTAATGAAGAACTCAAGTAATACAAGTTACACAAAAAGGTTGCAAGACAGGTGGGGACTCAAGGAACAAACAAAATATGGAAACCTACTCTGACAAACCCTTTTTGGCAAGCCCTCTAGCACATTTTTTCCAAGTGAAGGAATTTAACCACGTCGAGTAATTCAACCTGAGGATTGTCTTTAATTTAAAAAACATTTCCTTGTGTTTTTTGTTCCCTGAATCGCAGGGACACTCTTATCCCTTGCTCTTTTTCTTTTTTTGCGGCAAGGTACCATACCAAACCCTTCTTTTTCTCACATGTCTACAAGTTTTGCACCCATTCACTGTGTGAGAAAGGGTGAGGTCTGGAGGAGGGCATGGCCTAGTGAGCCACGGGGCTTTCAGGTGATCGCAGCCTGATCAACATACGCGGGTGACAAAGGTCTGGGGTTTGCTTTCGCAGCTGCCCGTACCCTATCCAAAAGCACAGACATAAGGCTTCTGAAGATGCTTCCCAGGGAGGCTGCAAAATCTGTAATGGACTTTTACTCTGTAAACCATCCACATATGAGCTGGAGACCAAGGGGCATAAATAAGAGAAACGTGCTGCCACTGCATCACTGTTAGTGACGTAAACCTCTCAGTCATATCTATAAGGCCATGCAAAGCCACTTTGCGTAGTTTTTCGCCTCATAGAAATGCCTTAGTCTGCGCCAGGAAGGCATTCAATTGGAGATGCGGTGGATGTTCCCATGCATTACCCATGGATTTTGACGCATCCCTAGCACACACAGAAAGAGGAAAAAGAATCCTGGAATTGTTTTTGTGCAGGAAGGGTGTCTGTGTTGGCACTAGGCAGCCAAAATGGCACCAGTGCAGTTGGGACAGGAATGCGCCATGTCGTCCTTTCCTTTTGATGCGCTGCCCTGCTTCACAATTCCGCACATTTGGCTCCAAGTCTCTGGCGTGGTTTCTACTTGAGGTTTCCAGTTCAGGAGGCGAACGATCTGCTGCTGAAATGTCTGGAACCCCCTGGCAGCTAATGCTGTCATCTTTCATAGTTTGACGTTACTAATACAAACGCCTGTCATGCACATCAGTAAGTAATGACAAAGTACGTGACAACAAGCGCTTTATAATGACAAGTTATTGTGCATTTATAGTTCGCTTTCAACTCCACAATTTTGGACAACCAGGCACCACCACCGGAAAGCGGTGCACTGTAGGAATGTTTCCGACTGTTTCCGTTTCAACCGAAGCAAAGACCTGGTGACTGCTCAGAGGCCACAGCAGAGGGCGCTGCAGGAACATACGTGAGCCCTCACTTGTTTTAAATTATTTTATTTCATTTTCGAAATGTAACAAAGAAGCGCTTGTTTAGAACGTGTTTTCCAGGGCACCCTCGATGGCAGAGGGAAGATCAACATGTTCGCATATTTCTTCTTTCAGACAGTTTTACAAATGAAGGCGTGACCTTAGGACGGTACAGAGAATAGCGGTAAACGGGGGAACAGTGACGTTTGGTGTGATGTGTTTAGGTGTTGAACCGTTTCTAAGCGTTACATTCACATACATAAATATACCGCGGATAACCTACAGTGTCAGCCTCTCCCTCCCATTACTTCCAGGACACTCTCCCTGCTATAAGCTGTGGGGCACACCACAAGTCCTGCTGGACCATCAATCTCATCTTCTGGGGGTCTGAACTCCTTTGCTAGTTTTTTCCATAGCGCATGCTCCATTTTCAAAATTTCCCTCTGCAGAATCTCATCCCACTAGTTCCCAGCACAGATCCTTCACCTCCCTAGGTCCCCTCGTGTAGATTATACCATCCGTTTCGCAAACACAATACAGTATCCTTTGCATCGAGTCAATAGCTCCTTTCCTTAACCCAAAATCTGCAGGTGCTCTCTTCCCCATACCTCTCAAAGGAGTATGGTCCTTTGAGTTCCCAGATGCAAGGGGTGAGTTCTTCCCCACTCTTGTAAACTGTACATGATATCCGTTAAAGCCTGTTTCCCAGGGCAAGGTGTTTATGTCCCAGAAAGAAGCGCCTCGATCTTTGCATTCATCAGTTTGGGGTCCACTCACCACAGTGCCTGCTTGCCTCATCTCAGTATCCTGGTATCCCGAGGTCCCTTCAGTGCAGGATATCTCAAACAACATTTCCAACAGGGTCACGTCTAACACTGCAAAACACTCCCTCCAGTTCTCTATTCCTTCCCTCGTCTTCAACGTCTTAACTTAGTGGTGGCCACAATGTGATGCTGCTGGAGAGTAAAACCTTTGAGCTGAAGCATCTACAGGGACCACAAGTCTCGCTCTTTTTGAGTGATACTCACACATTTGGAGGTTAAGTTGTCACACCTGCTGGGAAAGGCTGGAACTTTATCTCTAAATGCATCTATGTACCGACCCCTGCTTAGTGCAGGGCACCACCAGAGAGCCCCAGATGCTTCCCCACCACCTCTGGATGCACCCTTCTACGGACTGTCATTTGATGGGAGAAGCTGCTTTGGACATATAAGAGTGCTGCTCCACAACATTTGTCAGCAATGCATCTACCATAGTGAGGCTTTGATGTCATTATAATAATTTACATTCATTGTGATTGTTCTATCATTTAACTGATGCCAAATTCTTTGTTGCCACAGATTATACATTGTGTGTGACAGCTCTTCCTGTGATTACTTCAAATATGCCAGATAGTACTCATTCCTAAGAATTTTCAAAGCTTGGGAGACAGTGCAGTCTGTCTCCTCAATATAACGGCTGGGCTCGAGAGTACATGGTCTATGAAGCCACCATGCATGCACTGGCACCAAACTCCCGTTTTTGGCCATAAGCTTGCATTCAGGTGGCTGACACCCACTGGGAAGCACACTGACAGGGGCTGGAGGGCTCCTTGTTGCAACTCTTTCATTCTTGCAGGCTGATGGCAGGCGTATGTGGGTAAATGAATACTGCAAGGTCTGTCTTGCACTGCCCCCGGTAGAAGTTTGGTGACTCCAGCTCTTTATCAGTCAATCTAGCTCGCAAACTTGCTGGGCACTTTAAAGAGCCACACAGAATAAATGCCCAGGCCAGATTAGGGAAAGGCCCACACAATTCAGAATACTCAGTCCCTCAACCACATATACTTTACCAATGGGTTTGCAGAGTCTGTCCTCCTAACTGAGTATGAGACTCACTCTGTCCAGTCTGAAGATCCCTGAGAGGCACACTCGTTGAATTGGAATTTGTGGAGCTCTATCATGTTACATCTTATCTTGGAACGCATAAGATCCCTGCTAGGCATGCTCCGCACCTCTAGATCATGCAAGACTCTACCTGAGTTACAGTGCTTTGACGCACACCTGGCTCCGTATAAGAGCCTTGAGAAACATACTTGGATCTGGATCACACAAGGACCCATATGAGGTAGAAGGCTTTGAACCAGACATTCAACTACATAAAATACCCGCAAGGCACTTTTGTCATGTCTGGATCGTGAGAGGTGCTACATAAACCACAATGCTTAAAAGAAACCTTCCACGACAAATGGCTCATTGGCCACACACCTTCTGGCTTAATTTCTCTTCACTGTAAACTATTTCACTATTTGACATGCACAGAAAGTTTCAGAAAAAAACATAATCAAACTCAACATTACAATAAGGCCTCAAATGGTTCCCCTCACTCCTGTACTTACTGTTTCATAACATGGTCATGTCAAATGAGTGGTGCGTATTGATCCCTACCCCGCCTCTCCTGCCCCCCTGTACATATTTTTACCCTTCCACTATGCCTAACCTCTTGATACACTTAATAAATTCTACTTTCCGGGAGGAAGCTCTGCCTCGATTTACTGTCCATTTTTAACACATGATGATTGCTTTGTATAATGCTATTCTCAAACCTCATATTTGCTATATGCACCTCAGCTATATAAAGGGCTCCGCTACCCCGCTGGATCAGATTTGCGCTACATAAATCTGCAAATGAACATTTATGATCTCCTCCTTATCCTTCCAGATGCCAATGTTTAATCACAGTAATTCCCATTAGCTTCCTAGTTCCAACGCATGGAAAGGACTCACTCAGATTGGGAGATGTCATGAATAAAACAGGTGCTTCTTCAAATTACAATGTTAGTATATTTATAGTGAAGCACACCCTGCACAACAGACCACAGCCCTTGCTCTTTCGAGGGCCTTTATTAGTAAATATAAAAAACATTATCAGCAAGCCTTACCTTGCAGTCCATCCTAAGGATGTGCTTGGCGATGGTTTTGGGATCATTATTTGTGAAAAATTCTTTCACCCTTTTTAACACGGATGTTTCAAGGGGTTTGTTTTCCGATGGAAGGAGTGTGGATTGAAAGTCACTGGGTTGAAAGGAAGAGGAGGTCTCAAACACCGGTCTAACGAACATGAACTCGTCTAAGTCCGCACCCCGCTCTGACAGTGGATCCAGAGAGCTGGTGGAGGTGCTCTCCTCTGGGGTTAAAGAGCTATGCTCGAAAGTCCTACTGGAAACCTGTGCACTGTCCTCTTGTGTCTTCTGCTCCGTGCATCCATTCACTTGGTGGGAAGGCTTCTCCCCGACTCCACAGTCCGTAGGACAGTCTGCATTTAGCTCACATTTATCGGTATGTTCCGAACAACGATGGGCTGCCGGAGAGTGTTGTGGCTGCATTGTGGGCACCTTGCTTGGCTTAGGGGGTGGCTTGGGGCACAGCTGGCTATCGGATCCTCTCAGTGCCTCAACTACATCAGCCTCGTAGGTGAAGCGCCGAGCTAGGACAGGGCTCAGAGCAGGCTCACTGCCGCTCCTGTATACTGGAGATGCTGGAGACAACCGGGTATCAACTCCAGGAGATGGAGATGGAAATCTAGAACCTAAAGAAAGAAATATTAATCAGAAAGGCAAAAAATAAGTCATGTAAGAAATACAACAGAATATAGTATTAGTCCTTGTTAGAGGATCGGAAGCCCTTTCGAAGCTTGACAGTATTCTTGGTAGCATAGTACATTCTTAGGTAAGTTGTCACTATGCTGTGCTATGAACATCATTTGGAAGGACACAATGAAATGACAATCAAAACGTATAGGACGAGACACAAGGTAAATAATGCTAACATATGATCAGAATAAAAAATAAAAAAAAGTTTGTCTGTGGGCCGCATGCAGGTGACATTTACCAGATACTCGCGGATTTCTTTGTCTCCCTATCTTTGCTTGGAGGAGCAAATATGGAGTGTGAGGCTAGATCCGGGCAACAGTGCTGCAGCAGGCAAATACACCTGTCTGTCCTTACATGTTATGAACACAGATGTTCAACTCTCCACCAGGAGAAGACAGACATAATGGCAGCCTAGCTGACAAAAAGGAAGTTATGAAAACATAGTTACAAAATAACGTAGGGCAGTCGAGCGTAAGGTTATGGTAGCCTAATTGATGAGACAGAACAGAGGATATTTGGTGGATGAGAGGGCTGTGATGTCACAGCATCCGGCGATGTGGACAAGATGCAAATCATGGCAGTCCAATAGCAGAGGCGGATGCGATGGGAGTCCAGCTGATGTCAGCTCATTTGACAAGACTAAAGCTATAACATTTTGGGATAGAGGTTCATGTAATTTCATGGACTTTGCATCTGTAACCAATGGAACAACCACCAGAAGGAGTAAGGTGCAACCTACAACGGTGTTCACAGATGACACCCTTTAGGTATATTTCACAGCGTGCCGAGCTCGCATGTCAATCCGTTCCTATAAGATTGTGATCAAAAATCCTTAACCAGGGTCTTATCTCAATATAGTTTGGTTGTCTTTCAAACTCTTTGTGCACCACTTCTCGTTGTGCGTTACAGCTGCATTACGTCTGGTCCAACCAGTTACTATTATTTGGGGCCTGTGCTATTTAGAGTACTTTCCACCCTCAGTTTAGCAACAATGACAAAGCACTGCGTCGCCCTGGCAGTGATTACAGGGGAGACTGTGTCTGATACAGTTGGCAAGAAGGAAAAATAATAGTGCGCCAGGAGGTGAGCTCCCTCCGGCATGGGGCATACACTCTGCAACTAACACAGTCACATGGCACAAAATTCAGGACCTTCAGACAGATTTATAAGACGACACGTTTTTATATATTCTTCCTGAAAATGATTCCTTGTATCTCATAAAGGGCATATAACAGGTGGGTATTAGATCGTGTGTACTTATTTAGATTTAAACAAAGTTTTAGACATTATGAATGATAACAACATATGAGCCACCTGTTTTATTACAGGAAATCAGCTTACATCACAGCTTCCATACTGCTTCATGCTGAGTAAAGTGGTATGTGTAAAAAGGAGTACACCAGACTACACCCGCGGGCAGCTCTATTAAAGTATGAGTTAAGTTATTTGTATGCACCTTTGTACTCGGTAGTCCTTAGTATCGATCTTTTCGGTGGACTGAAGGGTATGAGAATTCTGAGAGCTTCTGGGTTACCACAGTGTAGAGCTCCAGGCTCATAATTTTATGAAATATAATTTGTGACGTTGAAACTATTTAAAACGTGATGCAATGTAACACCTTGCAACATATTTTTAACTGTGACTGTAGAGTTCTTGATACAGGGTTAATCTACTTTCTTGGTACTTCCAATTGTGGTAGCGCAGGGAACTGAGGCAAAGTCAAATGGAATGAGGGGCTCAGAACCCAGACATCCTCATTTTACAACCCGCCCCTTAGCCACTGGACCACACTGTCACCTTTTACAAGTCTTACTATTTCTGATGGGGAGATTTCATATTTACAAGATAACAAAGCATATATATTCTTAGTGGATGGTCCTAGGTCCAAATCACTTTTTGATGGCACTCTCAGGTGTACTGCTAGCTATAACAGCGCCATCAAACTCTCTACAATGAAAAGGTCACTCTAGGGCAGAAAGTGGGTCAAGTTTTACTTCCATTGCATTTCTTTTCAAGAATGACACAGACGTGATACACACCGAAAAGGGTTCTCCAATCATCTGGGACCATATGTATGACCACATTTTCCCATAGACACAAAATGGGTAAAACTCTTTTGACACATCTGGCCCTTAGATTGTGTTTCATTAAGCTCAGATTGGTGGGAGACATTGTCCAAGCAACGTAATACCAGATGCAAACAGAAACTCTCATAATGGACCAGTTACTACACATCCCAAGATTAAAGTGAGCACAATAGTCTCTATTCAGTCATAACAGCAAAACAGTGGGTGGGGTGGCCTTTTCAGAGAAAGAACAGCTTTCACGAACAGACACCGGAAAACCTACACGGAAACGTGCTTTCAAATGTTTTTGACAAAGTAACTGTCTCTAAAGGGACAAATTCAGGATATGTTACTTTACAACAGTATTATCTGCAGACACGTCGGGTCTCTAAGGAGAGCCGTGTCGTGTCAGCACCGGGAGCTCCAGCACGTTGACTGAAGAAGGAGTGGCGCCTGGTTTGTGGTCCTATCACTGGCAGGCAGAGGGTGACGTGCGCGCCGAGAGCTGGCAGTGGACGTAAGAGGCCTGTGTGGCAGGCGCCTGCTTACTGAGGGCTACGACTTCTGGGCACACACCTATTGAGAGGTAGCTCTCCGACTGATGCGCCTTCAGGGGCCGTCTCTTCTCTTGGACGTGGTCCAGGCAAGCCGGCTGACTGCCGCTCTTCTCTTTATTTCTACGGATTCAAAGGATGGGAAAGACAAAATGAGAGAGGCGCAATCAGATGAATACATAATTTGCAATGAAAGCTTGAAGTTCGTAAATGACCCTAAAAAAGGAAAGACTCTTGCAGATACTCATTCACATTCCTTGAGCACCGAAACCACAGCACAAGAAAGCAGGCACGTTAACCAAACCCCGTTGGAAATACCAAATAATCAGTCACAAATACTTTTTTACTGGTTTTAGTTTCGCTGCCGTTTTAGGACAGCCCCCCCCCCACCGCATTCCCTCCAGTACCATTTGTTCAGTAAGTCTGGTGGCCAAACTTGCTGTACAAGAAGAGAATTCTACAAATATGAAAACATGTCCTCTGGTAAAAGCACCAACACCCTGAAGGCTAAATAAAAATACGAAACTGCTAATGACAGGTTCCAAGATGCAAAAGGAATCAACTGGATTTTTTTTTTTTACGTAGCAGCAAACTGAACTGTCAAAACCGTATTTGCCAGCAACTGGACGATGTAAAACCTTTTATGGAGGTTGCACTGAAATGTCCACAGGGGGGCGTAAACCACAACAAATCCCTATCTTTAATTATTTTGCCCAAATTGAAGTGTTTTCGAAACACTCTTTAATACATTTCTGACAGACGTCGTCAAAAAAATCTGCATTTTTAGACCTTGGCTTAAAATATATCCTACACAAACACACTGCTTGCCGGATGTATAATGTTTTCGAAATTTGTTTACAGTGTCAACAACCCGCAGTGAGTTGCTGGGTCAACAGTGGAGAGTCGGTGTCCGCTGCCCGAACCAGGGCGCATCTGGCGCGGATGAGGCGATAAGACAGGCTTGTTTCTCGGCTCTGAGGGAATATTTGCATTGAGCACACACAATATTTTCGTTGCTGTTTTCCTCCGCCAATCTTTCCTCTTGGCGATTGTGGGCGGGAAACCAACGGTGCGGACGAAGAGAGCCCGGCTGACCATGACGGAAGGGACAGCAAGTGATTAAATATGGACAGATGGGTTTACTGAAATATGCAAAGCGTGTCTTTTAGAACCAGAAAGAAGGAACTAAATACATTGAATGGCAACGTTTCCTTAAAAAATCAACAGTACGACAAATGATGAGGGGGAAACCAAGTTGTCTGACAGGCCGTATTAAAGTAAATTTCGATACACGTTTTAAGAAAAGGCATTTCAAAACACCGTGCGTTGATTCAAACTCCTGCACAGGTGGCCCAGTTTACCATGGACTTCCAGATGCACGAACCAACCACATGTATCAGATATGCTCTTGTCTGAATCCCACCTAAATATTTGCCCTGCATCTCTAACACTCACTCTTCACAACCACACCCCCTTCAGTACTATGAAACTATTGTCAGATGGTGGAGAGTGCCACACAAATGCTTCAAAAGAAATACATGAACCTCCTCACTACTGTGACTTTGTTTTATCCATGAAAGGGGAAGAGTCCCAGCACTATAGTGGGAAGCAGATGCCAGCACATAACACTGGCACTGAAGGGGCCTTGTGACCTGCACCACCTCAATGCCAGTGATAATGATGCACCGCTGGGCCGGGCGGCCTGGAAAGCTGCAAAATCACTGTTTTCTGACAAACTACTTCGAAGTCACCAAGGAAATGAATGCAGGGGTTAAACAGTCTCTACCCATCCACTACGAGCGACATAATCCATCAGTTGTGCAAGTGACACCTACAATTCAGTGGGGGCGGTGGCACTGACTGTGAACATTACTTCCCAAGTGAATGGTTCGTCCTGTGCCCCAAGGCCCTCCGGGACTGCCAGCAATATCTTGCTGGACGTGTCCCAAAGAGCACGTGCGTATCGGATCAACCGACAGACTTGTGTTTATGGGTCGCAGTGCCAAGCTGGCAAAGGAAAACATACATTTGCCAAAGGTGTTAAGCTTTTGTATTCTCTGTCCGGAGGATTGGTTGGAAATGTGTTAGGATTTGTCTTACTGGTTGAGAGCTCCACAATAAGGCTGTCTGGAATGGAGTGCTTGGTGAGAAAATCTGGGCCACCAGGCGTCAGCATATGATGCCTGGCCACCTGCCTGTGAACCGGTGGGCAACAACATGGTTTTGAGCCATAGGAGTATCAGTAAGGGCATCATTACATGGGAGCAAGGCCTCAGATACTGCTCGCCTTAGCTATAAGATTTCTGTCAAAACATTTTTCTTTGTCTCAATGAAGAGCAACTGTAATTCTAGTACTTCAGCTGCCATCCGAATCATCACTGCAAACACAGTGCGTTCTTCCATTGATGGCTCATGTCAAGCTCTGTCTCCGGAATTAGGCCCAATTCCATTTTCTAAATCAAGGTATAGAGCATCATCATTGTACTAGGAGGGAGTAAGCTATCTTCACTGCTTTCATCATTATAGGTATCTTGTGCTCCACCCTAATCTGGCACAGGGTCAGAATCCGAGCCAAAAAGAGAATGGAGCTTCTGCTGACAGCTGAGGCACATTAGAGGCGCAGAATCAGAGTCTATGACAATAGGTTGTACTTTTGTAATCTCATAGCAGGACAGCGGTTGAGCGCCACCCAAGGTTGGTTCAGGATCTGACGGGTGTCGGCACCGGTTCACCCACTGGCAACTAGTGGCATTGGGGCAGTGGGACCTGGACTGGTTCTCAGGGCCTGAATCTGAAGTCTGTACAGGAGTCAGTATAGACTCATTAACAGATCCGAGGCAACAGATGGCGCTGGGAAAGTTCCCACCTATGGCAACCTAACTGCAGCGCCCTGCAGTTCCGAGGGGGCCCGAAAGCACGCCAGAGGGAGCTGGAAGCACACTGAAAATTTGGAGGCTGCCCTCTCTGAAGACCACAATCTGCTGTGATGGCCTGGGTATCTTGGGGGTGCACCTGGGTCAACTGAGGGATCAACTTCTTCGCTGATGACCTCAATGGAGAGTGAGTGACATCTTTATGCCGTTGTGTCTTTGGCATCAGAGTGGCAGCAGGGGGTACAGTCCCACTTTGCTATTTTTATGCTTCTGTTTGGACTTAGACTTCAATTTAATGGAGGACTTCGAGCAAGAAGTGGAATAACCACAGGAATAGCCCCAGGACTGGCACTTGGAGCAGTATCTACATGAATGCCACAGGTTCTCAGGTTTAGCGACATAGAACTTTGCAAAGATCTTGAGTCACCTTTGGGTGCATGAGGGTGCACTTATCACCTGACTTTGAGGCATGTCCTGAGCCCAGGCACCAAAGGCACATCTTGTGTGGGCCCATTTCTGACATCTGCTTCTTACAGGTGGGACAAGGATTGAATCATGTAGTTTTCAGTGGGGACACTAGTCTAGCACACTCTGGAAACGTTTATAGAGTCATCGGAAAATTGGCAAAGTTGGGGCACTGCTTTGGAGCCCCCTTCGTGGAAGTGAAATAAAGGAACTGCCATCAGCATGCAGGGGTTACACGTATATGCCACTCTGTGCCATCACTTCCTGGGCGGTATGGAGTCAGAGAAGAGTTGTTCGATGCCACCTAGCAGTGCACAGTAGCACTGCTACAAAACATTTCGGGATCCAGCTTGGCGCCTGGGGGATATTCTAAAGTGCAATTAGAAGTATCGATCAAAATAGCCACTCTTTCTCATTAGTTTTAAAAGCAAGGATACATCCAAGAATTAAAAAAATGGAAGGGAGTGCCATTCAACACATTTTGCAACTGAGAAAAGCAAACGTTGCGAGGCAGGATTGCAGGCCTACTGGTTAAGTTACTGGGTGCAGAACTAGAACTTTGGAGTTCTATTTCAGCTGTGCCCACCTGTTCGTGTTTTGTGAATCTGAACAACTCGATTGATCCACCTATGCCCCAGTTAAACTCTTTGCAAACACTAGGAGTTGTTAGAGACAAGTTAACTTCTGGTATTAAGTCCTATACATAAACACACTGCATGATAACTTTGATTTGTGTACCTTTGTTGGTATTATCAAGGTCACATACATCTGGTCAGTATTAGAGGGTGAAAAACACACAAGAAGGCAAATAGCTTGTGTACTAAGATTCGGCTGCACATTTTGCACCAAGTTAATACAAGCATGCCAAATAATGTTGAATATTGTGTGCAAAAGAGTTTTGCAGCTGCTTTGAATGCCTACTGCCCATAGTGCATAATTTGGCAAAGACTACCACAATAGAGAATCTGATGGCAGGTACCCTTGCAAACATAGGAGTATAAATGCGATTACTATTGGTAGAAAAGTTAAAATGGCTCAAATACTGTTTGCTCATGGATCTAAAGGTTCCTGTAAACAGTGAAAGGATCAAAAGAAGATTTATGCATAATTAACAAGAACACAGACTGGAACATTCTCATTAGTGCGCTTTCAACATCATGCGAATGAAACTTCAGACTGATAAAGCGTGTAACAAAAGCTGCCCCCTGGATGCACGGACTCTGGGGATGGTGGCGTCATCTGATGTATGTATAAACGAGTGACTCATATGCACTTAAGGGGCCGGGTTCAGACAGCATTTGTTTTTTCTTGTCTCTGAAAGGTAAGAAGACGTGCTTTTGGAGGAGGTCTTTTGCCAGGTAGTCATGCTTGCCGAATGGCTGGTGATACCTGCGGCACAGCATTGGCATTCTGGGCGGGGCGAATATTTGTACTGGCAGGATGAAGTAACTATCAGGGTGTTGCAGATGACTGGCGATACAACAGACTGGTGTATAATTAGAAGTCCTTCAACTCCACCCAAGACCTGCTCCTTACTGTGGCATGTGGCTCGACGATCCGTGGGTTTTCTGGAGGAATGAAGCTGCTCTGCTAATCCTCAGCACTTCTGTTGCACCTGTAGTTCTCCAAGTGGTGGAGGTAGTTATGTGGAAAAGAAATGTTAGCCCTTCACAGCCTTGGATGTAGGCAAGCCTATGCGTATACATTCCCCAGTTTAAAAATAAAACAAAATTCAACCTTGGGTCATATGTCAATGAGTTCCCTACGGACGAACCTAGAGCAGAGAAAGTTCCACCTCCTCTTATTTCAAATTTTAATTGGGAGCTGCACAAAAGTTGTTTTTCATGACTTCTTAGGTCCAGGGCTTGATTCTGCAGTGCGATTTTGCTGGCTCTGTAGATGTGAGCCACATTGCTGATACATATGATCATTAAACAGTCGAGCTTGTACCGATTTCAATCCCCAACTCAAATTCAAAGACGGCAGCTTCTAGCCTGTAAGATGTGTCTTTTCCTGCCCAGATCAGAAATGAATCAGACTGAGGTGTTCTTCACTCGATACAATATGTGGTCCTAAAAAGCTTGAGGTCCTGCAGGCAGACGGGTACAATATTCAAGAGCTGACTGAGGGTTGACTACTGCTCGCACCAGCAAAGCCCAGTCAGATGAAAACAACAAATAATGCATGGGATTTAGATTGTTAAACTGATAGGAGCACCGGCCAACCGCCAATCCCACCTGGGCTCTGAAGAACACATCATTTTAGAAACAAACGTACATTTTTAACTTTTATGAACAAGGGAAAGGTGCAACCATACACCTTCAGAACCGGTAATGATGCCAGATTATTCCTATCCTTAGTGCCATATAAAAATATCTACTGCCACCAGGTTTGATAAATTCAGGCACTGACATAGCTGTATGATGCAAGTCTGCTACATTGGGGCACGGTCACATTTCTGCAACAGCTGAAGAGTGTCTTGATTTAGGGACAGTGACCAAATGTAAGTAAACGTTGCGCAACAGGCCTGTTAATGTACACTACTTTCAAGTAAAATGCAAGAAAGCTAGGTCTCCTATCTTTATTACTGAACCAGTAGAACCAGAGTCTGAGATAAACTCCCTTTCAAAAGTGTCCTTCCTTTCTTGTATGTAGGAATTTCAAGAAACTCTCAACATCTTCTAGTCATGTTGACATCACTCTCAAAGGAATTTGCCAGAGCTGTTCTCTACCATAAACGTACTCAGGACCTCAGAGCATACGTTCTCCCTAAGGCAAAAGAATAGAATTGTTGCAAAGGTAAGTGTAACTTGTTTTGTTAGGTGTATTACAGGCAGACTTTCAGAAATTATGGATTTGTCGAAAAACGCAAACTTCACAAGTGTGTTCTACAGTACAAAGCAAGGCGTGTATACAACAGAATGAGCACCCTTTCCTATGGGTATTAGGAGGTGAATAGAAGCATAATCAAATTTTGTGTTCTTTTTTCCATTTGGAACATGTCTACCATTTGAGTAGGATAAATATTGATACATCCTCCGTCACAAAGACTACGTAGAGTACAGTGTATTAAATTAGAATTAAATTAAATTTCGAAGAGAATGGGTCGGATTGTGTGAGAGCATTCTTAATATACTTCATTATTTGTTGTCTACTTTCAGTAGGTACATTGAGGACTCTTAGTTAAAAGTTAGTTTTTACAGACAAAGCAGATAATAATATAAAACTTATTACCTTAGCAGATTTCCTCTCAATAATGTATGTTCAGGGGATGGTACTTTGCAAATATTGAGGCTTAGTCTTTTAGGAGTCTCTGTCTTCCCATCAGGGACATTGCACTCTCTGTGTCTGACAGGAGACACGCCATACTTCTCCTCCGTGCACCTGAGTGGAACAGTCCTGTTGATTGGCTGGAAGATGATCGCTCCACTCTGCTCAGATACGGACTTCCGGTTTCCCACGTAGAACCGCACTAGGGCTGGAACATTGTCAAAGCTCTCCCTTTCAAACTGGTACTGGATCCGGGAGTAGGCCTCGTTCAATCTGACGACCACTTTATTGATTTTAAAATGTTGGGGGGTGTTCTTCCACTGACAGGTGAGGACAAAGTTTCCAGGGCTGGAGAGCGAGTCCCGGATCAAGAAATCGCCATCCCTCTGCAGCAAGTTCTCCGACACCTGCAAGAAAATGTATTTGTCACACACCGGGAAAGTGAAATGCGTCCATAAGCACTCATTTTGGCATATTCTGTCACGTATGGGAAACACTAGGATTAAGCATGGCAGGGAAACGAAAATAAACGCAACATTATTTCACTTATCTTGCGGCCGTCTATCCCGAGGTTAGATTGCTGACTTTTCAGGCAGGCCACCACTGTACATTACATCTAAGCGGAAAGCATGATATGTTTACAGCACTAACAAAGCAGGATACATATCAATGTTTTTTTTCTCTTTTACTTCCTAAAGTATAAGATTGTGTCAGTATTTAAGTCAAGGTGTGAAATTACTTTCTTGATGACTAGAGGAGATAGGCTGGCGCTACATTAAGGGTACTCTAGGCAGCTGCCTTAAGTTGCCACCACAGTAGGCTATATCAGGGTGCCAAGTGGCCTCAACAATAAGATTGTTAATAGGAGAAAGGGAGCATCTCATCACCAAAATGCCATTTTACCTGCACCTTTGAAAATCCTCACACTAGTGCTGCAGGACAGAGAAGCATTGTTACCCCATTTAGATAATGTACTCTGCCCATTTCTAAAACTTGTATCCGCTTAAGAGAGTGCTTGATAAATTATAGACATTTCAGGAAGACTGGACAAAATTATAAGCATTTTTTCTTTAGGGGATAGTTGGACGTCAGAATCCCTGTCACGCAAACTCCAGTCATTGAAGAGACTTTTTTTGCACTCCATGAGACTTATCTGTGGTGTTTACATTTGTCGCACCTTCAAACTATCCCTCTCGCTGCTGCCTAGATGTTGTTTGATTAGCAGGCCTAGCAAGATTGAAATCTTCAGAGTTCTACAGGGAGCTACAAGTACACAATCTATTCGCAGGAGGGCAAAGAGCGGGTTCTTGGGAACGATACTCCCCAGAAACGGAACATTCCACATGACGTCATATTGAGCAGAATATGATGTTATGTGTTAACTTTGTTGTCACTGGTTGCTGGCATGAAAGAAAAGACAAATCACTACTTGGTAGGTGAAGTCGAAGTCCACGCTAAGAATATTTTAAGGAATTTGTAACAATAGGTCAAGAAATCAGTGCTAACCAGCCAGACCTGGAAAGACAGAGAGCAATAACATCAGCAGGCCATAGCTTCCAGTCCTGAGCAGGGCACTGCCTCCACTGGGCTGATCGTCTAGTAGCTTTCCATAATCGTGGCCTCCCGTGGACGGTTTCTGCGAGGCTTGCTCTGCACAATAACTCTGCCAGCTGACATAAAGATTAAAAGCTGCCTGGAGCCGGTTGCGTGAAGGGTGCTCGCGTCATTAGAACGCCCCGGGGAGCTTAGCCATGAAATGTTCTCTTGCTCAGGTGATTGCTGGATCTGCACGAAGTCACTGAACTCTGACTCAGTGGCCTTTTCACAGCAGCGCCTAAACTGTGCCAATGAGCTACAAACCTTCTCTCGCTGGAACTGCCCTCTTAGTCAGAGGGGGAGGAGAAAAGGTGCCCTTCGGCTTACTCTCAAGTATCAAAGTTTCTGTTTGTGCTTTTACAATGAATATTCCCCACCTCCCCCGCTCTGAGGCAAGAAACCAACAGCTCTCAGCATTCCTTGGCAGGTGGGCCTTCCATCCTATGCACCGTTATTTCGCAGCAGACCCAGGTCTATTCTAGTGCCTAGTTTTTATTTATTTATTTTTTAAGTGCAAGGACTCAGAGTTTTGTGCAAGAGGCTGCCACCGACTCTACCGAAAGCCGGTGTGGAAGAATACCAAGTTTTCCCAGTCTTTATTCCACCTCACGGCTCCTTCTAACACCACTTAGCACTCCCTGCCGCTTCACCGCAGACTTGTTGACTCTTTTTTATATCTGCTTTTTCCATTTGTCATTCATTTCCTAATTCTATCGTCTTTCTTTCTCCTATGCCTGCATTCTTCTCTCTTCATCTGGGGGAATGTTTGGTGACCTAAACAATGAGCGCCGGTGCCCACCACATGCTCATCCGAGGCCCTAGTTTAAATCATATGCAAGATTTCACACTTTCTTTTAAACTTCCCCCTTCATCAATGCATACGTTCTTTTCCTAGTTTAAATTCAAATCTGTCATACATTAGTTAAGTTTGCACAGCTGATAAATTGTTGCTTATAGACAAAAATAAACATATCAACAAGTGGCAAGAGTATTTATTTATGGTTGTTGTCGTTTTATAGTTTTCAAGTAAAAATCTCTATTTAAGGCATGAAAGATAACGTAAAATGTAAAATCGCAGAACTCAGATATTTGCCATCGTGGTACAAAACATGTTTTATGAAGAACAGATTCAGGACTTCAAGTGCCACAATGCAACATGATGCAAGATGAAAAGTATGAACGGCACAATATTGCATAAGTCACCTGACAGCAGGCAACTAACTCTGAGAACACCGAGAAATGTGTTCTCTGGATAAATAAAAAACAGACTTATTTTGTCGCGCCAATGCTAGCCTAAATGACTCTGCTTTATCAGGCTCCAACAAGACAGCCATTCTTTCACTAAATATCCGAAGCACTAGGTCCACTGTTCCATTCTGTATCATACGTGTTAAACACATATTACACATGAATGACGCCCGCTTCTTTGCTGCTGTATGCCTCATTGCAAGAAGTGACAGGGAGAGGGGGGACCCCTAGGGGCAGAGTGCCTCCGGAGGCTCTGGGTCAGGGGCGGTAAGGGGCGTACCTGTCGGGGGATGCGTCCGTGGTACCAGGCGTGGCTCCGCAGGTCGTCGCTGCTCAGCTTCAGCTCCTCCTCCAGCTCTTTCCTCAGCTTCTCGGGGGTCCCTCCATCCATGATGTACCTCTCCCGGGAAAACTACAGAAAAAAAAAAGAAAAGCGCAGGGTTAACAAATGCCGACCATGCCTCGGCCTCACCTGCCTGAGCGCGCGCGCCGCTGACAGGAGCTCTCACCGTCTGTCACGTGGCCGCGCGGTGACTCCCGCGGGTGTCCCGCCTCCCGCCGGCCCCGGTGCAGCGCGGGGACGGCGACACCCCCTGGCCGCGCCGCGCCACTGCACCCAGGAAGCCACAGGTGGGCTCGCAGCGACACCATTCAGTAACCGCATATCAGGCACATTAGCCTCACGGGCAACACTACGCCACTGTCGGCAGTCCCAGCTTGCCAAGGAGATTTAAACGTGCAGGTACTCGCTGCCCAGGTGCTTGAAATGGAAGTACAGAAGCGCAATTACACTTTCTTTCAAACTGAAATAGCGTGGGTTCTCAGTTCCGGCCAATTGAGCACTGACTATCCCAGAGTATCTGTTAGCTTCTGAGAAGTGTCAGAAAGTTCCATTAAAAGTATTGCAGCAACGCCGAGAAGTGCCGGTACTCTCCCTTTCAAAGGGTGCAGGTACCGCATACCCGCCTGTACCTGCCCGTTCAAAGCACCACCTTTCCCAGACCGGTGGCTTGTTCCCGATTTTCTCTATTAATATATCACCTACTGACCGGCGGACTCTCTGCATCTTCCTTCGGTCTATATTTGTTAGCCCTTCTGTTCTGTCCTTAAATATACTTTATAAAAACCTAGCCACCTGTATGAGCTTTTGAGAATTCTTCAGCATGGGCATTGGACACATATTTCTATAAACAGCTTTGTTAGCGTTTTAAGTTAAAATGAACAGTTCTGAAAAGATTACTCTCACCTACAGTACTCTGGAATCTATCCAACATTGCACAGTGCAGGGGGTATTAATCACAGCGCTTAACTTTGCAAAAAGTCATGGAACTCGAACTGTAATTGTGTACTCAAATAATGTGAATATATGCAGTACACATTCATATATAATGCAAAAGCAATAACCAGTATGTATTAAGACCAGTTGTTTTCTGCTTTTCCCAAAAATGTGCGCAATAGTGTCAGGCCGTCAAATATCTGATGGATTTATTAAAAGTCTTTCTTGTCCAGAAGCAGAAATGTATCAAGATCTTTATGACCTACAACTTGAGTGTATATCTAGTAAAAGACTTATTCACAAAGGTAAATTCAGTCAAACATATGCTTAGGACCCATTTTACATTTTTACACTTGCCAGAAATTCACAAACGGGTTCCTGGCAGCATAAACCCGTTTATAGGTTTGGTGCTCTGAGGAGTGTAGCGATCTCTACACCCGTAAACCCCACCCAAGAGATGGGAAAGAAGGCATTCAAAGGTACGGTTTAGCCTGGAGGTTTGGGAAAACCCACAAACATGCACGTCTATGGGCATCCCAAACTCCCATCCATCCCCTTTGTACTCTGGAAAGAGTTGGAAATGTACTTCAACACATGGCCGGGATAAATCACTTTTCAAGTGCAAAGAGGTGGGGTGGGGGGGTCACAACAGATTGACAGGAATTGTACGAGATGGGCTTTCTTCATGGGCAAAAATATTTTCCCCAAAGACAGTGAAAATATTTAAATGTGCTTTTGCACAAGGGATCCTGTTCCCTCATGGTCGAAGTTCCCCACTCTGGAGCACTCCATACAGAGGAAACAGGATCGCACAGGGAAAGTCACATGACCTCTGCAGCTTTCCAGGTGTATCCCTTGGAATGTTTGTGAAACAAAAATTAAAAAAAATACTTCCAGGTGGAGCTGGAGATCTCAGTCTGCATTTCTCCTGTTTTCATGAATCCGACCCTAGATCTTTTCGGAAATCACCTGTTTGGATACCTCTAGCAACTTAATGAGATCTGTGGCACAGGTACATATCCTGTAACAAGAACAAATGTTTTCAGTGCTAACATTTGGAAATATCTACCAAGGAATGTAACCACTAATTACAAAATAGTGGTCAGTGGCTGTGGATCCCTTGATCCACTCAATTTTTTGGCAACAATAAAAATGTATTGAGGCCTGGCACGGTCAATTAGCCTAGTTTGGCCGAACACTGTAAACATATATAATTAAGCCATGCTCATATGTGATATGTCACTGATCCACTTCCGATATTTAACATGAGTGTCTTCTGAGCGTAAATCTCCTGTCCCAAGCACTGAAGGTTTCTATATTTTAAGTCATTAAGTACTAACCATGGGGATAGGATCAGCCGAGATTAAAACCTAGGACTATCTATGGTGAGGCCTTGTTTACTTCCTCGGTGAGTTAAAACGAACACAATCAGAGAAGGAGTCTCTAATTGGCTAGTCCAGCCGAAACACTGCGTCCGATGCTTGCTGTGGAACAGGGACCAAGCACAGATTGATTCAAGTTAATGTGTGCCCCTCTGCTGCTCTCGACATGATCGCGGTACTATTTCTTCCTACTCCCGTTACTCCCTCTTTACTGCTTTTTTTTGTTTGCAGTGCTATAGAGTCGCAAAGCCATGGAAGGGAAGCGGTATCTGAACAACAGTTATTCTATTTCATTGCTGGATGGCCGTGTGAACAGGGAGGCATGGGGATGTAGGGGGTATGCTGCCACTGGGGCAATACTCTTGAAATGTTAACTTATTCAGATTTATTCGTGATTTTAATTAGCACTTGTGCCGCTTCACTGCTAGCGCTTTAAAGCGCTAAGAAGAATAGATTGCAGTTTAGTCTCGTGAGCCAGCCAAGCATCCATTATATGCGTGTGGGGCTCACTGCTCTTCACGACCAACCAGAAGGGTTCTCACAAAAAGGTACCGTTTCCGTGTTTTTTTTCTGAAGTAGTGGAAACCAAGGTTCAGCCTCTAGCGCAAACCACCCAAACAGTTGTGTGTTGTGCTGGCCGCCAAGCCTCACAAAACAAAAGAGACCGCTTCTGGGATCCAGACCGGCGGGGCCTTCAGACCATGTGTGTGAGTGTTACGGAATGCCTATTAAAAATGCAAATTAATTAATGAGTGGATTCTCTATGCTTTTTACGCTGGCAACTCTAGCTGCTGTATGATGTCCGTAATGAAGGCTACAGGGATACTGATTTGAGGTGTTGCCAGGAAAGCTCCGGAGCAAGTTGGGTTACAATATTCACGATAACCCCCAGAGAGGCTGAAGCGTTATTCACCCTCCACTTTCTCTCACAATCTATTGCTTCTATAGCCCAGCCTGCTGGTGAGCTAGATCAGTCGACTGTGCGCTCTTCCGGAGACTTCACGGTGGCAGTGCTCAATTTGTGCTTGTTTCCAGTGCAGAGCACCGGCATGTATTTTTGAGGGCTGGCACATATTTTTCTGCCTCAAGCATTTACTGCGAGCAAAAGACACATGAACAAGATGGAGGAAGCGGAAAACGAAAAAGCGTCACAAAGGGAGAAAGCTGCAAGAGTGAGCTGGAGGGGCAGGGAGTGGCTGTAAAAGGACTGAAGAGGCCTGAGATGGCTTCAGGATTACACTGCCTGAGTATTCCTTGTTCCCACATTTAATTGCAGCAGCCGCGTGTTTAAGAGGGCTTTGAGCACCGGCACGTTTTTATTTACAAATTATGCAGTGCACGGTGGAACATGTAGGTGCCAAGTTCAACCTGGTAGGGGCAGTCTACACCTTTCATCCTCACTTATAGTTGCTGAAATGCTAAGAGATAATTCGGCTTGTGGCAAGTGTTAAATAAATGGACACTTTACTTGTAACTATAATTTAAACATGAGCAATGTCAGCTCTGTTTATTGTTTTGTTTTCGCTACCCCTTGTCACACATCGTTGTAACATAGTGCCATACTCAGCTGGTCTTCTTCCTCGCAGCAAAGAAACTACTTAGACTTTCATACTGATCTGGTTCGATTAAGCTATGAATCATCTTTTGTGGCTACCAAAATCAAGTTTGTTGCCCCATTTTGCTTCTTACCCTCCCACCCAGGCCCTGCCTGTGTGGCTTCATCCCTCCTGCAGTTTGTGGTGCGGTCAGCGCTTTTTTCCCAACGTCACATCTAGCCACGATCCACAGCCACACTTCTGTACAACATGGCTTAGAGACATTGGCAAAGCCAATAGCCTTCAGATAAGCGAGACCTATTGGCTTTGCCAATGCTTGCTAAAGGATTATCACGAGAACCGTGAAATCCTATTCAATGGGAAGACAATGCTGACCTTGTATGTTGATATTTGGATTGGAAGATTCACACAGTGAGAAATTAATAGATGATATAAATTTGGTTCTTTGTGGCTACACTGACTTTCTTTCATTATGCGCAGTGCCCAATGCTCCCTTCAACTTCGCCGTGCAAACACTGCATGCTTTTGTTGGTAGCTTAAACCCCTTCTCGTATCCATTCTGCACGCCAGTCTTGGGTGAAGTGCACCTACAGTGTATTTAAGCAGTGCATTGCATCTATGTCTGAGTTGTGTTGCTGTCACAAGGAGAATACAGAGATTGTGCCCCAAGCACGACCTGCCGGGTAATCTGCCGTAGGTAGACATTATACCACCAGTATTCCGAGTGATATTTAGTATTAACTCTGGGGCACCCACCGATCCATGCCCCCACCACCTGTTCTACCTCAGAGCCAACCTCATCAGCATGAAACTCACCAGAGTCCTCAACACCTTCATCACCTCAGCAGTTTTTCCAGGCAAATGGAAACACACAGAAGTCAAACTCCTACTGAAAAAAAAACCTCTGCCAACCCCAACAAACTCAAGAATTTTTGACCCATCTCTCTACCCCCCTACCTGGCCAAAGTACTCGAGAAGGTGATCGATCCACAGCCCACCAACTACCTGGAAGAAAACAGCCTACTGACTCCTCCCAATAAGGTTTTTGTTCCAACCAGAGCACCAAAACTGCACTCATCGTCACCACTGACATCAGAGCACTCCTCAACCGCACGCAAACTGCCGCCCTGATTCTTCTCAGTCCCGTTCGGCACCATCTCCCACCACAGCCTCATCAACAGACTCCACAGCATCGGGTACAAAACTACGCCCTCAAATGGATCGCTTCTTTCCTGACAGGATGCACTCAGAGCGTCCGACTACTCAACTTCACCTCCGCACCCAAGAGCATCATTTGCGGCGTACCCCAAGGTTCATCCCTCAGCCCCACTTTGTTCAATGCCTACATGACCCTCTTGCCAACATTGTTAGATCCCACGGACCCAACATCATCTCCTTTGCAAACTCAACTGATCCTCTCACTTACTGAAGACTCCCCCACCGTCAGAATTAACTTTTGCAATGCCATGACCACCGTAGCCGGCTGGATGAAGACCAACTGCCTGAAGCTCAACTCCAACAAGAAAAATGTCCTGATCTGCGGGAAAAACACTTCCACTTGGGACCATAGCTGGTGGCCGGCCGAACTTGTACCCACTCCCATGCCTACAGACCACGCTCGCAACCTCTGCATCATCCTAGAAAGTGAGCTGACCATTAAGTGGCATATCAACGCAGTTCCACACTCTCCTCATGCTCTGCAGAATCTTCAAATGGATCCCAGTCAACAGCAGAAAAACCGTCACTCAGACTCACCTCAACTACGACAATGTTCTCTAAGTCAACATATCCTCCTAGCTCCTAAAGAGACTCCGGACAATACAGAACACCGCCGCCAGACTCATCCTGGACCTTCCGAGGTGCAACCACATCACCTCCTACCTCAGAAACCTCCACTAGCTCCCCGTCCAGAAGAGATGTCATTTCAAGATCCTCGCACACACCTACTACGCCCTACACGATCAAGGACCTGACTACATCAACCATCCTCTACACTTCCCCCAACCCACCAGACACCTGCACTCTTCCTCCCTGGCCCTCGCACACAGACTCTGCCACCACCGCAGCAGCAGCTGCTCTTTTTTCCTACATCACTGCCAAGGCCTGGCACAACCCACCTCTACCCCTCCAAACTGCACCCTCACTGGAGGGCTTCAGGAAAAGACTCAAGACCTGGCTTTTCGAAAGAGACATCGTACCCCAGTGCCCAGATACCCCCAGGGGTGATAGCGACGAGCTCTACAAATGACTGATCGATTAATGAGGAGGTTTGCAGTGTAATAATCAATGACTCCAAATCTGGACCCTATATCTACATGCTGTAGCTTCTGTAGAAAGTCCCTTCGCTGCATTTAAGTTCTATTGAACTGTAGATACTCACCGTCTAGGGTGAACCTGTTTTTGCATCCATTGTCCACAGGATCTTAAGACAATTTAAGCTTGTGTGTGTGACGTTTGCGATCATAAGCTAATGAACACATCTAGTTCTAAACAATTTACTTCTACTGCCGCCAATCTGACTCTACCCCATTTGCAATTCACCAGATTCCACTTCCACCTGCCCCACCCACCGGTGAGCCTACCTGATCCATCCTGCATGTGCCCAGCCTGGCTGCCCTCTTCTCTGGACTCCTAGGCCAGAGTTCCCGGCTGCCCTGGCTCTCTAGAAGTACCTTTCTATGGATCCCCACCCATACAGTCTGGGCGGCGGAGCCAAAGAGCAGCGCCTCACAGTACTTCCTTCTTTACTAGGCAACACAAGCCTTCCTGCAGTAAATCAACAATGGTAATTTCAGTTTCATCAAACTTCCGCTTCCCATTACATTTGTTTTGAGGTTTATTACGATAGATAGAACTTGTCAACCATCCATGGTGAATGTACAGGCAGAGTCATTATGGTGATCTGTGAACTATGACACCACAGGGGGCGTGGCACACGGCTGTCAGCAGTCAGCAGCTAAGGATGCATGCTTAGGATACTTGAGTTGGTATGACAGGTATGTAAAATAGGGAGGAGCCCCAAATTAAAATATTAGAAGGGTCTGTCTGCAGCTATTAATGTAGAGAAATACCGGAGGAAAAATAATGTGTGGGGCCCCGAGATCTGACACAGAAAAAACACCAGGACAGAGATGCACTGATATGGGCGAGAAGGCTTTTTAGATCTTCTGAATCATAACTATTCATTCAATCCTTGTTGCCACATTTTGTATCTCTATCATCCACTCCAAGGCTATCAATTGAATCAGCCTCAAAAGAATTGTTCTAGCTGCCATGAGACTTGCAAAGCAGGATATAGGTGGTGAGCATAAATGACCTTGGAGGTCAAATGGGGGGGGAGGACATGAGTGAAAATTGCCACAGATGTGATCCATACATCAAGTGTCACAGCTGTGTTGAGAGTGAACCCTGTTGAGAGTGAACCCTACACTACTGCTCTAGAACTTCAATGAAAGGTTGTCCTATGACGGCGAGCAGAGTGAGAGCACCGAGCAGGCTGTGTTGTGCGTGGAGTAGAGCAGCATCAGATTTCTTTGGATTCCGTCTAATGTACGAAGCGCGAGGCCACCCAGGATATTATAAAGTTCATGTAATTTGTTATAGTTTGACGCTGAAATGGTCTATGGGTAATAGTAGAGCTGTGTGTCCTAAGCACAGGAGATGTAGAAACTGGTGCGCTTCTAGAGGCTAGTGAGGAGGGGTGAGGTTGAAGAGCACAGGCAGTAAACGACCTTCTAACTCAGGCGTTAGAAAGGTACCTCAAGTTGCTGTAATTGGTTTCCAAGGAAGGAGAGGACTCTGTTATTATCGTTCTTAGAAGCTTACTGAGTTTGGACTAATGTGCTTGCAAGCAATTTGTTGACTAGAATTGACAGGCAGCAACATTAGTAAGAAAAATGTGAATCCTGCCTGGCATGAAATGTTGGCAAGTCCACGCTATTACTACCAGCTCTACTGCAGAATTGTGGTCAATAATCATTGTGTGAAGGTGTGAACCACCATAAATTAAGAATGGGTGCCTCTAAACTCATCTTTGGGTTTGCGTTGAATAGAACTCCTTTTCAATTTTCCAGTGTACTTGCTGGCCCAGAGGTTGCTGAGGTTTGCTAAGCATGCAATAATGTTTTGCAGACAAACTAATACATCACCTCACCTTGGCTGCCGATATTGCCCACTATGGGTGATGAGTGGTGCACCAAACATGGATTCCAGTGTGAAATTATTATTTCTCATTAAATGGACTCGTAGGTCACAAGAGTGAGCTGGTGCCCACTAGTGGGTATTTAATTATGTGCACATGGCCTTTGGGGAAGGGCCTGCACACTCCTCCTGAACACACATAGAAAACAAATTATAGATCATTTTGTTCACAACGAAATTCTAAGTTGCTTAATAGTAAACATTTTGTTGCTGCCTTTTTTCAAAATTGCCTGATGATAACGCACTATTAAGGTTCTTGCTATGTGTCTTTCCCAGAGGAAATACCACTGATTATGCAGCACTAAAATGAAACAGTGATTTCATACATCCAACATTAGTGATGTGTTCTTTAACAATCCCCATGTAGGCTTTGATAGTTAAATATAGAAAGGGAATTTTGAATAAATAAAAGACAGCTTGGTGGCAGCACAGAATGTAGGATGTGACCCGAGCTTGCATGATCTTGAAACACGCCTTGGAGCCTTCCACCAAAATCAAGAATTATTACAGTTCCATGTGTCAACCAGAAATTTGATTAGGTTGGGAGTACATTTCCAGTCCAATCCTACCACATTCTCTCAAATTCAACCATTTATTAAAATACTACAGAACAATTAAAAAAGCAGGACAGCATGGTGGAGAGCAGGTGTGGGATGATGGAAATCGCTCTGGTTGGAGGACCCGATGAAGGCACTGAGTGAGCGATGAGGCGGTTGCTTGATAAAAATAGGAATGTTCCAAGATAAGATGGCTCTGAAGTGATAACAGGGTGCAGGAAGGGTATGGAAAGACAGACCAGGGCGTTTTGATAGCCTTGGCAAACGGTGTAATGGATGGCCTGAGGGCCCACAACTTCAAACCTGCCTCTATTGTCCGCAAATCTACAGAAAATGCTTTCATTGATAACATTGCTGGAACAGAACATCATGTAACACGTTTATCATTTGTCCATTGAAAATGTGTTTTGGGAGTCATACTGCAAATCACAGAAGATTGTAGGCACCAGCGCACATTTGCTGCACTTTGTCCAGCGGCAAGAAAATGTAACTTCTCTGGCAAATCACAGCTGTGGCAAGCAGCTGTACGAGGAGTATTAAGCTACCACATAAGCACAAGTGCAATATTTTTTAGGCAAACAGCTCTGTGGTCTCGGGCCAGCAAAATACAGAAATACATTAACTGAGGTTTGTGGTTTCCATGACTGGATTGCTTGTTGAGCTCGCCCCTAACCAATATTATCCAGTATTGTGGTTTTGATTGGTTCCTATATGCTTTCAACACACAGGATATTGAGGGCCTGATTACGACCTTGGCTGAGGGGATTACTCCGTCACAAACGTGACAGATACCCCATCCACCGTACTACAAGTTCTATGGGATATAATGGAACTTTTAATATAGTGGGCGGGATAGCTGTTATCCCCCCAGCCAAGGTTGTAATCAGGCCCTCAATATCCCTGTCCTACAAAAATGAATGTGTCCTTGTGTAATGTAACTGGTCCTCATGTAAAGTGCTCCATTACCTTTGGATCGAGTTTGCGCTATATAAAACTACTACCAAAAAAAAAAGGTGTAACTTTGGACTCAGGCTTTTCGTTAATGGAGCACATCAATGTGAAGGCACTGCACCGTTTTTAGGTCGAGCATAGCAGTGCAAGCGCTGCTTTTCCGACGTGTTGGTTTGTATCTGGGCTTTTAACCACGCCCATCACCATGACTCGGTCGAGGGCTTGCCTTTTAAAAATCTTTTGTTTTTGTTGGTAACTGTTTTACGTTTGTCCCTCCTTAGGGCAGTTTTGTTATCGCCTTGGCCATCGACTCTGTTACATGGATAATTGCACTGTTGCCGATCACATTTACTGAGAGCGAACTTCTTTTTCCATTTGTCTCTATCCTTCGCGCTCATGGCAGCGCTTTGAATCGGCTCACTTATGTCAACTGTTTTACTTCTAATTTTCAGTTTGTGTGGCAAGAAAGTTCCAGTTAGAAATTTACAATGCTAACAGCTCTAACTCAAGCAAACACGAGACCCATTGCATTGCAGATGCTTGTTTTTTATTACGTTCCTTGAACAGTATTCAGAACTTGTTTTCTCTTTCCCATAATACCTGGATCACTAATGTTTTAATTTCATTGCAGCATAATTAAGGTAATTCAATTGATATTTTGCCCCACCAGGTTTTTTTCAGTTGTGAACTACAACTCATCCACCGCTGTGCAGCAAGATTGGTGCTAAGACTGAAGATGAGACCCCATTACTCCTGCATTCCCTTCCTGACTCTGGCTGCCTGTGAAAGGAAGTATTTTATTTAAATCAATACATTTCCTTGTTTTCTCTTGATCTTGGTCTGTTCTGAGCTCTAGGTTATGCATGTAACTGCCATCGTGTTCACTCAGATCACAAAATAAATATTATATCTGTTTCTAAACTTCGTTTCCAAAACTTTGATGGTTGTACTTTGTCGATAATGACGGCTGGGGAGTGGAAATCTCTGTTGTTATCTCTTAAAACAGATTGTTGACCTCTGTAAATTTAGGGAGGCGTGAAAGGCACGGCTGTTTAGATCTTGCTTTTAGCCTGTTGTAGTTTTCTCTCTTGCTACTTTGCCTTCTGCTTGCCTGGCTTACTTTCAAGTGCCAAGATAGGCTGGCGGTGTGAATATTGTCACCTTAGATCACCCAAAGTAAACTAACCTGATAAAGAGGACAAACTGTGTTTAAATATGAAGAAAATATGTTCAAAATGTCGTGTACATATCTACTGTTTTGGTAACTGCTTTCAAGATGACCAGTTCACTAACCACCCAAAACAATATACCATCCACGTGCCAATGTTTTGCAATGGTAAGCAAATCAATATAATGCTTGGTGCCATATGCAAAGAAGCAAATAATCCCCTTTAAACTCTGCATGCATTAACCTAGCGAACATCTTATAGTGCTGAACATGTTTCCTTAATTCCAGGAAACACTCCTTATGTGGAACTTTTTGGATTATGCCCCTGAATATCGCAGCTAGAATATCAAGGGATACGAATATTAAGGACTAAATACTGAATCTAAAATAGAAAAAGATAAGTAAGTATAGATTTTCTATAACTAACTCCACATATATGTATTTTGATGATATCTGTAAGGTACAGAGAATTGGAGTTCAGAATATTAAACCTATACTTCCTGTATATGCACTTACCTTTCCATATTTTGGTCTTCAATATTTTGTGCATGTTATTCTTGTATCACAATTTTCATAGCCTCTATATTCAGTATTATTATCCATTTTTGGCCTATGATCTTTGATGGGATGATTCATCATCACAAAAAAATATGTGGACAGCTGAGGCGACACGTGTTGTGAAAATATTATATGTGCATGAAAGAATAGCCACATGGTCGCCCTCTCGCCAAACCCAGAGTGAAAATAAAGGCATATTGCTTTGGTGGGTTATTTATTTATTTAATTGAAAAAGGATAACCAAGTGTGAAAAACCTCCTAGTCTGTAAAACATGCACCGTCCGAAATCACAACATTAAAAAAGAGTTAACAAAAATTACCTGCTAAAATTTTGGAAATAAAATATTTAAAAAACTATTTGGGGCAATAGCATAATAAATGTTCCAAATATTCTCACATTTTGCTTGGAATTCAAATCTTGGAATTAGTTTAGAGGATGGCTGGTAAAAGGACAGAGTTTTTTTTTCATTTAGTGGTATTAAGGAGATGAACACTCTGTGGGAAAAGATACTGTTTCGCCATCTTTCTGACTGCAAGAAGAGTACTTATCATTTGTTCATTGGCTAGTGCTTCCTCGCTGCTAGAAGTTGCGAGGGGCATACTGGTGGTACTCCCACTATCAATAAGTGGTAGGATTGCCCACTGCTGCATTGCCCAGAATCTCTCCTCTCACTCAAACAGGACCCTATATGCTCAGCAAATGCACCCTTAAACACTGCCAAAATTCAGACTAGCAATCTTCCACCTCTACTATTTCTATAACCGAGGCAGATAAGTGTGGAAATGCACAGATAGCTGGGTGGTAAAGCTATTTGCACTGGCCACGCTGCATTAAAATTGCCTCCACCTTCAGTTCTGGTATCAATACAGTGTGTAGAAGACTGGGGTGGGTCGGCTGCTTGCTACTCAATGCCCTAACTTGCCACCATCTCTGGAGCAGCCCCTGTGTAGTAATCCAATTAACTTCTGCAGAACGGGCCGTGCAACACTTATCTCTCTCACTGCGTTTTGCTCAAGGAATTACCATATTTTTTCCAAGATGACATGGAGCAGTTCTTGAAAGTAGGACACAATCAATGCAATGTGGTCAGTTTTCACTTAACCCAATATCACATGTGCTGCAGCATGTGGAACTGCCAATGTTGTCCCTGGAATGCACTCGGACAGCATGTGAAAATCAAGTTCCACACTAACTAGTTCATGCTGTCTAAATAGGTGTAGTTCAAAGTTTGTTGGTCTTAAATCTGTTTTTTATGGGTTAGTGGCCCACGCTTAGATATCAAGACCGTGTTAATTTGTCATGTTAGCTAAAATATCACTAATGGTCCATTCAGCCTATTCAAATAGTCACTTAAAAAGCCAATAGGTCTGACTTTAATGAACTAGTGCAAGAAACAAGGCGCTGATGCTATTTTCATGTGCTGGCATATTAAAGGCAGACCTATTGGGTTTGCCATCATTTGTTCAGAGATTATTTCTTCCCATGAACATGAATATGTATTTGAATCCCATATGTGGGCCTCCACAATGCTTAGGTGTCTATTCTGGCCGTTTCCACTATAAAAAAACTTTGATTCGTTTATAGTAGGAATGCTACGAAGATTACAGCATTGCGGCTGACCAAAGTTCTTATTAAATCAGACTACACTAATCTCTTATATTGGCACCCAATGCATTAGATTTACAGACATAGGTGTATGTATATATGTGTGTGCATATACATATGTATGTGTACGTTATTCTATACTTAACATGTTCATAGGTCATTGCATAGCTCCTAGATACATACTTATTAATCCCTGCTCTAGTTTTTATATCACACTGATCAAATGTTTTATTATCGTAAGCATTTCGCTATTCAAAACTGAGGAAAGATAAATAAATGTTAGAAAAGTACACTTATTAATTGAAAGTCTGTGTTTATGCAATACTACTTTGCTTCTCATATTATTATACCCATTATTATATTCCTTGGACATATATTCCCTTACTATGTATTTCCATATGTATTTATTTATTACTCCAGTCCTACTGTACTAGAGAGAAATTAAAAATAAATAAAATAAAATCTATAAATAAAATTCAAATTATAAATAAGTTAAAGTAAAAAATAATAATAATGAATAAATAAATTAAAGACATTTTTTAAATAAAAATAATGATTTAAAAAATGTATATCTATAAATAAAATGATAAATAAATAAAAATAATGAATATTTACTCTCTGGCAAACTTTACTTTGTCTACCCATCACCCTATGTCATGTCTTGATCAATCTATCCTCTATCCCCACTCTGACTCATCCCAAACCCATTCTACTACTTTCATCTCCAAAATAACCCTGCCTAAGCTCATCTCTCCTCTTCCACATCTAGCTCACACCAAACCTCACAACCCTATTAAATTCTCCCTCATTTATCCCACCTTTGACTCATCCAAAACCCCTCCTGCTACTATGATCTCCCTAACTCTTTCCACAGACTCTACCCTCCTCCTTCTCTCCTTTACACTCATCCCATGCGTCATCCTATTACTATAAACACTCAATTAACACTTCTGGATTCTTCCCTCCTCTATCCCTCCATTACTCTAGTCATTCCAACTAACAAACTGACATATACACTGCTCAAATTAACTCATAATAATACTAAAACTGTACTCATATTACCCTATACTAATCCACCACTAATTCCTCTTGGGTTCTGGAGTAGCGTGCTACTCGCCAAAAAGTGCTTCAACACCTCATCAGGGGTAGTAAGCGCTATATAAATACTATTACAATTACAGTAAGTTCAATATTTCACACTTAAAAGAAAAAGACCCTGGTCCACATTTACCAGCAGTAATGCAACGCAGCGCTGTGAGAAAATCTGCAGTGCTGAGTTGCTCAAATGTTAACAAGCATTTGCAATGCAATGGGTCTCACGTTTGCTTGAGTTAGAGCTATTAGTGTTGTAAATTCCTAACTGGACTTTTCTTGCCACTTAAATAGAAAATGAAAAGTAAAACAGTTGATATAAGCGAGCCGATTCAAAGCGCCATGGCCGCTATGAGCATGAGTGCGAAGGAGACACAAAAAGAAAAAGAAGTTTGCATGCAGTCAAATGTATCGGCAATCGTGCAATCATGCATGTAACAGAGGCAGTGTGCAAGGCGGTAACAAAACCGCCCCAAGGCGGGACAAATGTAAAACGCTTACCAATGATAACAAAGGATTTCTGAAAGGCAAGCCCAGAAACAAGTGAAGGTGATGGGTTTGCTTGGTTAAAAGCCCACAATACTTACAACAGGTTAAAGCGCTTGCACGTAGACCCAAAAAAATGTGTACCGCCAAATTTACTAAGAGTTGCATCCCAAAGATGTCATCATTTGCACTAATCCAAAAAGAGACTTTGGAGTTCAACCCTTATTGTTGTGTTATGTTTCAAGGGTGAGGCAGCAGTGTCTGGTGAGAGATTTATGTTGGAGGTGCACCCTCCAGTTCATATTTCATCGCCATGACAACCACTCCCAGCTAAGACAGTAAAGTATGTAATTTCGTAGGAATGACTAATTGTGCATGGAAGTATCATGTGAAAGGCTTGCCCCTTGTTTGTGCCAGGTCACATTAGCGTAGCGGGTGTGGCTCTGTGGCAAATCCTAGGGGTTTAGCATTGTTGCCGCGCCTCTACGTCCTCTTTAGATGTATTACTACTGGATTGGCTCTCTGTGAAGCAAAGTGATTTTGCGTGACAGAGCCCCCCTTAGCATTGCTCAGACACCCGCCTGGGCCTCCGTAGCTGCCATTCTGGCAGTATTGCTAGTCACTGGCGTTGACGTGAGTGGGCGGAGTTCATTAACTCCGTGTTCTGCATGTCTCCGATGACATAGACGCACTGAAAGCATCCCGCGCTCCTGGGCCCGCGGTTGCAAGGGATGCAGCTTCCTGTTCAGTTGTAAAGTGAGCCCCTCTAGAGAGGGCCATCTGCAGGCCCATCACCAGCGTCTCCGTTTGCCAGGTCCCCTGCGTCTGCCAGGGCCCTGCTAGGGTTTCACCCACTTCCTGCCGCTGACGGGCACCGAGCTGAGGGCCGTCAGTGCGAGGAGCTCGGCTAGCGACGCTGCGGCCCCTGCCCCAGGGCTCTTAACAGACAGCGCACACGAAGGGAGGGGGTAGTCCTTCCCGTGGGTAATTATTCTTTGATGGTTTTGTCAAAAGACACGAAAAAAATCTTTGTTTCGACACAACACTACCGTCTATCTTCGGTTAATGCGCCAGTCACATTTTCAGATGTAGGCGGAGAAATCACACATCAACTTAATTACAAACGGAAGTGAAATATATCATGATGATTGAATTTGCGGCCTATAAACCTGCCAGCATGTAGGATGTGTTAGGACAGTTTGGTGAATTGAAGTATTTGTTGCAGAAATCTGTGTGCAGCCCATAGGTTTGTTGTGTCAGAACTAACACAGCCTTCTGTCGACATAAGGTCCATACAATGGATGCTTTTGAATCAGATATTAAGAGCTGCCAATCACAGCGTTATGGGGTTGCACAACTTTGATGCTGGTTTTCTTTAGGATTGCACGGCTGCACTTAATATAGACAACAGTGGTGTAACACATCCTACTTAGCGGTGCAGCCACATTTTTTATAATTGGGCATAGGTAGATGAATCAAATCCTCAAACCAAAGCCTATATAAAGCGCCAAGTGAGCAAGTAATTGGCAAACACTGCTAAACAAATACCCAGTAACAAAACCAGTTACAAACATGTGGCTTCCCCGTACCGAGACCGCAAATAAAGCCAGAATTATATTTATTTTCAGTGTTTACCTGCAATTAAATGCGCCTTTGTGCAGAAGTGCCCTAGATCAAATGTCATCCACCATAGGCTGTAATTGCAAATGCTGATATTAATAGGAAATGGTGTCCAAGTGTGAATTTAGAAAGATACAAACTTGAATCAACCTCTTTATAATAAAGATCTACTTTACAATGTTTCACTGCCATGTCCCACTACTACACTGTCCTTTCACTTGATGAGTTTCTAACAGCTCCCCTTGCATAATTGCCATCTATACATTTCCAGTGGTCACTGCTACACTGTTCATAGTTACCAAGTGGCCATACATAACAGCTAACACTTTCAGCCAGTCTTGTGGGTTACAGATCAGGCTTTTATATTTAGGGATCTTTAAGCCCATGCTTGTCCATCAGTGAATGAGGAAGCAGATCTAAGGCCCCCTTGAACTCCTCAGAAAAATGTACAGGTAGGATCTTCAGTGATGTGATCTAGCACAGGTATATGATGTAGCGTTCGTATGTGCGCACTGCAGTCACTGCTGTAATATTGTTTGGCTCACTAATCTTCTTAAGATATATTGTAAATGTGGTCATCATACATTTTGTTCTACCTGAATCCTAAAGTTGCAGATACAGCTTTGAACGATTGCACGTACTGTATGTTGATAGTTATAATGGTAATGGAAATGACACATATAAATGCACCTTGACGATTAACATGTCATCCTGTTCTATGTGTGTACTGTGGAGCTACTCAGTAAAAATCAATAACGTATTTAAAAGCATGCTTATAATGTAAAACATGAAACTACAATCCAGGGCTGGCTGAAAGTGTCACCAATAGCTTGGGGCCACATGGCAGTACACTATGCAGTCTGGTGGCTCAGTAGACTAATGCTTATGGGAATCGGTGTTTGACCCCAGTCTCACAGGTTCAAATCCTGGTGGATCCACTCAGACTTTCATCATTTCAATACAATGTCTGGCACCGAGTTGGGTAACTGTAAACATGTTTTTCACAACCAGGATTCCTGAAGGGGGCAATTGTGTGAATTACAAATACGCACTATATTAAGTCTACCACAGTTAAAGTAATCACTATCTTTGTAAACTGAAATCACAACTCAAAATAGTTGCTTTCACCATCAAGCCAGCATAAATAAATACATGTTGCTTTTGGAGAAAATATTTATGACCAACAAATATTTTTATACATAGGGGTAGACTGACAAAGGATACAATGAATGCAGGTTAGACAAGACCCTGCGTACATCCGTAGAGAATAAACATAAAATAAAATGTGCTTCCCCCTATTCTCCTTTGTATGCCCTCGGCCCCACTGTCTTAGTTGAACTGTCTGTGCACAATGCTTGACAAGAGTTCAAAGGGTTGGCATCTGGTAATTTAGGATAGGAGTTCCCAAAAATTCCACACTCCAGCTAAATCACTGATCACAGAATGACTATTCTGTACACAGAATCTTTCAAACGTGCTCCTTAAAAGCCTGCAGGGGTGAAGCAATGTTCTACAAGAGCTTCGTTCATTCAGGAAGGCTGCTGTCAATGTACTTCATTGACACTGTGACATCTACACTGAGACTGCCCTGGCTTGCAAATTTGACTTTGGGGAGATCATCCAACTTTACTTCTGTGCAGGTGAAGTCCAATAGCAAGGCCAGTTGATTTTATCAGTACTTCTGAATTTTGAGTGTTTTTTCCCCACAAAGAATAGGTTTGAGGGCTCTCTTTTTTTAGACAGATGTGAGTGACATCAACATGGGAGGAAGGGAGATTGATAATTAATCTAGGCTGCTTCTGTGGTTATTCAGAGTCTAGGCGGTGTATGGTAGGTGCTGCATAAGCCTCTTAATGCCATACCAAGGCAATCAAACTTTGGTAAAACTGAGGATCATGGTAACGCAGTCTAACAGGTTAGCCCACAGTGATTTGTATAACCTGATTGTCGCTGCTATTGTGTCATCCTACGGTTACACCATGTGAAATGGGGTGCCTTTAACACCCGTATCGTCTTTAAGAATGCATACCTTATTCTTGAGGCAATTCACACACTAAGACCAGAATATGCATGTAGGTTTGTATTTTTTATTTATTTAGCACGAACCTAGCTGAATAAGCAATGGAGAGCTGTACACATGTACACCAACTAGAGATTTAAATACATTTGTTTGCTACAGTGGCACTATATTTCGCATATTTCCAGTGGTTTTACATTTTAAACATATTTACAGTTGTAAGCAATGAAAGATTGAACAACTTTCTCAGAAAACACAATTTTAGGTCAATTGCAGATCCAAGTTATGTCAGCAGCTTAGCCCCCAGACCATCTGACCAGTGACTAAAGCATCTTACGGAAGCTGTGCATCTCTGGGACATTTGCGGTACTAGAGGTCAAACTGTTCTCAAACTGTAGGTGCCAGCACACCAGAACCAACGTAGTAGGGCCCATATCATCCTGCAGTCCAGGGGTGGACTGGCCCATAAGGAAATAGCTTCCCCAGAAAGGCTGGTGCCTCTGAAGAGCCTGGCGGGCAGGGGTAGAGCCAGTTGCAAGGTGACATTTCTCAACACCTGCTGGTGTTTCAAAGTCACTGGCCCTATTGGGAATCCAAACTACCAGTTTTGGGGTGGATGAGCCAACGTCACAGGTACGCCCCTAAAATGCGGAATTTTCTTCCAGTCGCCTTACACAAGCTTCACCGTTCGTTAACTTTTAGGTGTGTTTGAAATACTGCCCTTTAAGCAACACCTGTAATTAGTGTACCTACCAGATTTCCACTCGGTGTAAACCGTTTTCTCAGCCAACTGTGTGCCACATCGCTGCTGCACTGAAAGTCTCCACACTTCACATAGTTGTATGGATGTAATTACACGCTTGGGGAGCTGCAGACTCTTCTAAGTATTTAATTACACGTTTGTACTGCGCGCCGCAGCCCTGTCCCTTGTCCTCGCTTTCAAGTACAGCTTTGTAAATGAATTACTATAAATAAGCCATCCTGCCTGGGAAAAGCCAGCTGTTGCAGTACTCGAAGGAGGCCGCCCAGACATGAGAAAGTTTCAGGAATTTATCGTGGAATCTGACAGGTCACTCCATCTCAGCTGTGCCTGGCCAACTACAACAACATGGCGGCGAGGAAGGGCCCAGTGCTCAGCGCCCCGCCTGCGCGTGCTGTCACTGACGCTGTGCGCTGCTATGCAAAGCACGCGCTCACTCCCAAAGCAGGCCAAACGCGCGAATTATGAATTAAATATGACCTACCTCGCAGAGAGGTCCTTCCCGTCCGCCCCCCGCTCTGGTAGCCTGGGGGTACGCAGAGGTCTCCTTAGGAAGCCGAACTCACGTGGCAGAGCTGAAGTGCGAGGTCCCACCTAGTAGCGCGCCTTGTGTACACATTGCCGGGTCCTGCAGCCCCGCGGCCTCTATAATTTGGGACGAGATTTCTGCTACCACAGCCGTAGCTGACTTTAGATCGCACCGCATGTCCCGGAACACGGTCATTTCTCTATTCTGGGCATAAACACCCTCTCTTGGCCCTGCATTTATCAAGCCTAGCTGTTTGCAAAGGAGCTCTATTTTGGGGGAATTGTAGCTGGACTCGTCAGCTGTGTGTCAGTCCAGTGGGGCTTTCGGGCACCACGTGCCAACTCAAGTGTGTTATTTCTCAGTTATGCTAAGAATTTGGCAGGGGCTAGACCAACACGCCCACCCACACTCGCAGGCACCTGCTGCACAGCCCACGGAAGCCGAAACAGTGGCAGAACGACTTACCAGGCAGAATAAAGGTCTCTTGAGAGGGAGGGGTTTGCAAAAAGCCATCGGGGCAGAGTCAGTCTCAAATTCAGCACGCCAGTTAACGTATTACTTGACTTATCCCTGGGCCTAGTGACCGCCCCTAAGCCCAAACGATGGGGAATTTTTTTCAGGTTTTCTATAGGCCTGTCTGCCTCTTACCCAAAAAGCAAGTTATTTCTCTTCAATATGTGATGTGAAACAACATTTTGATTTCAGAGCACACTGACTGATACTTTATCTAAAAAGATTGGTTAAAGTTAGTCCACCTGACTTGTAAGATATTGGTGTAATTTCAAAAGTTGGTGCATTGCATCATCTAAGCATGTTACGGTCCAATGATGAATTACACAATACATGTGGACATCATTTCTGGATAGTTTTATTTGTCTACTTTGCTCTGCCGCATTTTCATGACATCCCTGGGGTGCTGAGGGGAAGAGCGCTTAGACAGACAGCAACACCACACTATGACCTAGGTTTACTAAAAGTCGAGCAACACAGGACTGTGTAAAATCTGCAGGGGTGCATCGCACAAACGATAAAATAATTGCACAGAGCCATATTGCCAGAGACGCAAACCAACAACGTCATCAGCTGCGCATGCACAAAAAATGCTATCCTCGCACATTGGTAAGCATTGTCCCATGATGCAAATGCAAGCCAGCAGAATCGCGCATTGCATTTGCCCTCAAGTTCTACTCTCCAGCACCATCTTCTATGTGATGACAACTGCCAATGGGTAAGTCGTGAAAAATAAGCACGTTTATGGCATGTCCCTAGATGTTCAGCTTTCCCACTGTTTGCGCCTGGTTTCATTTGGTGCTAGGATTGAACTCAAAGCCAAGTCGTGCTACATTAGGAGTTCTCGTTTTGTGTCTATTCATCGAGATGTTTGAGCTGCTCCCTCCTCCTTGTGCCTCCTTTGCATTCATTAATCGGGGATTGACAATGTGCAATGCTCAGCCAATTGGCGTTCAAATTGCATCAACCTTTCGGTGCCAAATACATTTTGTGCCAGGAAATTCATCAGTGATGCTGTTTGAATCACAAGTGTGCCTCCACAAATGCAAGGTAAATGTGTGCCTGTACGATGAGAACCAAACTGCCAGGTCAAAGAAAAGTTATCATTCGACATAAAACTTCAAATGAGGTCATGACTGAAAATGTCAGTGTAGGAAGAATTTTTCTAAAGTTCTTTCCCCAGCCAGCATGTCTTAAAAATGCTATTTCACTTCCGCCAGGATGGATTAGGCCCAATGGAAAGTTGCCATGGAAACAATAGTTATTTTGAGTACTAAAAGTCCATGCCAAGTTGAGCAATCTGTAAAGTCTGGCATAATACCATTAGTCTATTATTAAACATCAGAGACAATGACTAGCAGTTTTATTTAAAATCTTTTATAGCTTCAGCGCCTGTAACGTTACTTAAGGTTAATCCGCTCAGCCCAATAATGATGAGAGCCCAGAGTAATAAAGCAGGAGTTAGTCCTAAGAGAATTGCAGAATGTAAATCGCCATGAGAAATAATGTGCTTTCCCACAGTCCGTGCTGAGAGCGCTGCACAGCTTCCTCTCTTGCCTTTTAAAGCAACAATATACTTACTTTTTTACAGTAACATAGGACCTTCCTTCAGTTAAGATGTTGGGAAAATTCAGAGCTCTATGCGCAAACCGGGCCACCTCAAATTAAAATCTGAATCCAGCGTTTGAGTTTTTCATCCTCCTAATTTGATGACATGCGTCGCATTGAAGTTGACACAGAATACAAGTTTAGTCACCGGATAGGTTTACGTGGCACATAAATCAACTACATGCTTTCACTTTCTGAGTATAGCTTACTCTAAGTTGCCTGCTTGTTTGCCATAATTTCTATTTATTTCTGCAAATTGCCCACTCCCCATTTCGTATATCAAATCCTCTCCTCCTGTGAAACTCTATCCATGCAACCTAACAATACCTGAGCTCCAGGAGCCTATCTAGTCATCGCAACAACAGTTTCCATGAACTCATACACCCCCCTGATGATCACGCCTAAATCCTATTGTTGAATCTTGCACAAAGAAACTTCAGTCAATGCATGGAAGGGTTTCCTTGAGAGCACAAGTCTAAACAATGACCACTAGATTAACCTCTACCCTTAGTTTCTGGCATAGCACGCTACTAGCCAGAAAGCGCTTCAATGCCTTGTCAGGAGTGAGTAAGCACTCAGCGCAAATACAATAGCTAAGAACAAATACCACCATACACAAAGTTAGATCCAGTTCTCTAAGTTGACAAAGGCGAAGATATGCAATTTCTACTTGGGGCAAAAATTCAAAATGATATACTATTTGTCACAACTCCTTGCAAACACCTGATGCTTGTTTTTAGCTTCAAACACATCCTCAAGAGTCCATCAAATTCAAGTCATAGGGGATGCCACCACAAATGAAAAGCAGCATAAAGTCAAAGTTTTAAGTGAGCGCGAGCATTCATTTAGTATTTCCACATAGCCTTTCTTTGCTTTGTATCAGTTCTTTAGGCACTGAAATGTGTTCGTTGTGTTTCCAGTATACCTGCAGTCAAGGGCATACAAACATCAAAACAATGAAACTGCTGCCTTCCCTGCACTTCCCCGGGTTAGAATGCACTGTCTGTCTCGGGCTTTAAAACCATATTGACATAAATGAATGCATGCGACTAAGAGGCCTTGCCAGAACACCCATGAAGAAGCAAAGTTGGTAGTTATATAGAACACAAAAATATTTTCGGTCATTTACTTTGAAATAAAGGTTGGCAAAAAATAAATGATGACCTGAAGTTAGTGGCATTACAATATGATAAATAATGGTATGCAACTACAGCGCTATGTAAAATTGGCACTCACCTTGATTCTAAAGACAGATTTCCGCTGATAGAAGCAGCAGAGCGCTGCTGCGAGCGCTTGGAAGACGCTGCAGTTCTTAGGCATTTTCGAGTCTTGTGTCCAGTAACCTGGCCCTGCGCCACCAGGCACTTGAGCTCCAAGTCCCTGGATTTCACTTTCAACTAACAAGCACCAGCTAAGCCCTGGGATCTAAGTGATTGGCTTCCACTCACTGCTCACAACCATTAGTCTGAGGCCCTGTGACCCTAGTGATCGATCCACCCTCTGCTCACAGTGACCTGTCAGAATCTTGTGCTCCAAGGAAAAGGCTTTCACTCTGCTCAGGCGCATCTGCTTGGGATCCTAATGTCCAAGTGACTGGCTTCCACCATCTACTCACAAGAATCCGCCTGGGACCCTTTCCGCCATCTGGTGGTTTTCAAACCTTTGCTCACAGGCATTTATCAGTGACTCAGTTCTTCAAGTGACTGGCTTCCACCCTCTGCTCACAAGCATCTGCCCTGGACCAAGTGCTCCAAGTGACAGGCTTCCACCCTCAGTTCAGAAGCATCTGCTTGGGATCCCGGACTACAAGTGACTGGCTTCCACCCTCTTCTCACAAGAACCTGCCTGGGAACCGGTGCACTAAAAGGAAGACTTCCACCCTCTGCTCACAAGTATCTCCTTGGGATCCTGAGCTCTAAGTGACAGGCTGCCACCTTCTGCTCACAAGCATGTGCTTGGGATCCCGGACTACAAGTGACTGGCTTCCACCCTCCGCTCAGCAGCCTCCGCCTGGGACCGCCTGCTCATCTGGAGCATCCTTCTCAGTGACTTCTGGCATGGGACGGGGGCCTGCCCGCACAGAGTGCAGCGATCCTCCCGCGGTCCCACGCTCCCAGCAGTGTAACCCTAGCCCCAGGCCCCGCCGCTCGGATTCCCCAAGGCTTTAAGCTTCCTTGTACACAAAGCATTAGCATCCACCCGGCCAGCGCTCGCCCCCCCACCTACCTGCAGCACTAGGTTCCGGCAGCTCCCCCATTCCTTCCTGGCAGCAGCTCGGCGCCCCCCGCCCGGGTAGAAGGAGCAGGAGCCCCGGAAGCAGCTCACGGCGCCAGGGCTGTCCATGGCAGAGTGGGAGCCCCGGTGCCCACGGGTGTGCGCCTGCCCCTTCTCAGCCGAGCGGTGGGAGGCCCTGGAGCCCTAGGTAGCCCAGCAAAGGCAGGCCTGTTTGTCTTTAATTAGACAGCTCCTGACAGCAGGTCACGGGAGAACAAGAGAGGAGAGACCAGCACATAGAGGCTTTCAACATGGGGTGACCGCGGTGTGGGCAAGGGGGGCTGGCAGTGTTTACCTAGCTGGCAGTCAGTAAATACATGGCAGAGATCGGAACACACATAGCTCGCTATACCCTGCCCTCACGGGGTGAGATTTCCTCCCTGACAAAGAACTTACCAGAAGGGGTTCGCGCCCCGCACAATGGGGTGGAGGGGACCGCTCAAGGGGAGAGGTGGTCAAACACGTACGTCTTATGCTGCGACTCTCTTAGGAGGCCCAAGTCAAGTGTTTGCGGGGAAGAGATTCCATTTAAGTCAATACAGCTGAACAGGGTTTTTGAAGGCGCGGGAAGCAGGTGACATGTTGGGAGGGTGAAGAGGTTTCTAAGGCAGGCCACACACTCTAGGCAAGGGTCAGGATCCCACCCTGAAGGGCAAGTGCTGCCATCTTCGTATGCCCAAATGTCAAGTACGTTTTATTCTATCGATCTGCGGTAAAATTGTCCCGAATCTCAACCACCAACATCTTGTCAAGGTAACCATACACAGGGGAGTGTAGATTTACTATGCTTCACTTTACACCTGTTTACCTTGATCTATATATCAACTACAAATAAGTTGACACCGTAATTACATACAGGGAAGTGTTTATTTACTATTCTTAAACTCCTCGTCTACTTACCTTGATGATTTATTTATCGTAACTGGAATATCAACATATCATCACAGTAAGCATAAACAGGGAAGTGTAGATTTACTATTCTTAACTACACAACCTTTCAAGGAGTGCCTCACTGACCTTGGTGAGGGCCCTTAGTTTCTCACGCCTATCCACACAACCAGCCCTTCTCGTTCTTCATTATTTGCACACAATGCAGAGTCACTCCTCCTCTCTGGACTCTCTTCATGTCCCACTGATGAGCACACGGGTCCACTGCTTGCCACCTCCATTAGTACTATGTATAGAAGAGTTAGTCTAACCCAGGCCAGTGGCTGGTGCTTATGGCCGGGCCACTGGAATTTTGTGATTCGGTGGCAGTGGCATGCTTTGCATAATTATTGATTTGCAGCATTTGCCACATAACCCATCATCTGCTGCAAAATCTGCAGTTTTTAAGAAAAACAAAAAAATAGCTTCAAGCTCAGACGCATCACAAATTACTAAACCATGGCGACTTGTTCCTGCGCAGTGGAAGACCTTTCCCAAAGGCTGACTGGCCATCTTTCAGTTGCTTATTGCTGTATATGGTTTTAAACCAGTACTACTGCGTTGAGGTCTTTGCTCAATGTTACGATGTGTAATAATTATAAAATCACCAAGTAGTGCAATCACAGAATGTGTAGCTTTATGCCGCATAATTTGCCTTTTGTTGCTGGATAATTTATTCAACCCTGTCACATAATTTGTTCCTTCCTTGCCACATTAATCCAGTGGCCATGATTGTGGTACATAAACTCCTTAGCTCCGTGTCAAAGATGTACTGTTGCCTTTGCCACTTTCATTTTGACTTCTCCTTAAAGGAGAACTGTTATCCAACTGTACTGTGTCCTTCTGCCCTATGAAACCCCATAAACCTTTTATGTGCTTAGATTTGCATCAATTCTCCCTCGGCTGGGAGCGTGGGAAGTCAGACTTCATAAGTTCTATGGCGTGCATCAAAACAATAATTAAGCAGCGAGTTCTCCTAATGGTTTGCCTTAAACGACACGAATCATTTACCCTTTCATATCAAAGCACATTGTCACAATTTACTACACCTCTGTAATTACTATTACCTCTGAGCAGACCAGGTCATTTGTCCCCGTGGACACATAAACAGCGTGACTGCAGTACACCCAAAGGCTGCCGGCCTTTCTGGCTTCAACTCAGGTTACTGCAGGTCTAAAGATTAAAGGCAAACATTTTCATTTGTCATTACCGCAGCCTTGGGTACTGCAGCAGCCATCAGTGGGCCAGTGCTGGCACACCCAAAAGGCAAAGGCAAGAGTCTTATGGCTCAACCTAGTGTCCATACTAAGTTATTATGCAAGGCTTGAAATGTTTTTCCCTCTCAGCATATGGGGAGCACTGCAGAGACAATATTTTATTTTGCTGGGAGTGCTTAAACTCCATCTGCATTTCTTGCACAATAGAACAGGGTTTTATTCCTAAATTCATTTACATGTTTTTATGATTTTAAGTTAAAAATAATTTTGATAACTTTTCCTGGCACAAGTGCTAGACTTTCTTGGACAATAGGGGTCCACTAAAAGTGGTACTCCTTCTGACGCAGGCAGCTGCCCCCCAGTGCCCTGACCACAAGTATACTAACTGTGGGTGGCCTCTAGTTATTGAAGAGAGTACAGGCCTCTTTACCTGAATTTAAGTGGAAAAACTGCAACTTTTTCTCCTTGGTACAATCCATGTACCATACCATGCCTCAGCCCCATAATTTCCTCTGATTGGATGATGTGTGCTTGAGAGTGCTCCATACGTGAGAGGTGGTGTAGACTTGGGTTGGGGGGTCCCACCAGATGTAGGTAGCCCCTAAGGTTACATGGTGCTCTGTAGGGTTTGATGGTGGTCAGTGTTGCTGTCTTCACTCTCCCTGCATGTCCCTCTGGCCTCCTCCACTGACTCCCTACCCCTCTAGGATTCATCCTGAAGCCTCTCTGAGTTTGGATACAGGAAGATACTTGTGTTCCTCACTGGGCCTTAACCAAGTCAACTGAAGCAGCTCAGCCTATGGCCTGACAGGAGCAATACTTGACCAATGAAATGACCCAAAGGCATGGCCAAGTCTACAGACTTTAGGCAGAGACTGTTGAGAGGTCAGCTACGCGCCACATCTAAAACGCAGGCGGACAGAACTGTCAGCTCTATGCTTTATTCCTCTACGGCGACTGTTATTAGGAATTTATTGAGGCGGGGAGGAGATGCCTGCGCGTCATGTTAACTGTGCATTTTAAATATAAGCTGTGAATATTTACATGTTAATAGTTTCCTTTTTACGACGTGCATAAAGATTATGGACAAAGGCCAAATTAGCTAAGGCAAAAAATGCCTCTTCAGAATGTAAGGGCAGTGACACTTGAGGCGACAGGCATTGCAGTCCAGTTCTCCATTCCAGATCAGCCCTCTTTCTGCTGAGGATCAAAACCGCATCTCAGACTTTAGGAGCAGGCCCAGGTAACTATGACAAACCACTGCCACATTTACACATCTTATACCTGATCAGATACTCCATTTGTGAGTTTAAGTCACCGCCATCCACTCTGGAGCTGCGGTGATGTTGATCTGGTAGAAAACCAAGGTAAGGTATGGCCCATGATACTCAGCCCTTCATTGCTCCAAGTAATGTCATTTAACCAAATTGATTTGTAGTATCATATCCTCACTTTGATCATGCCTAACCTCTCAGACTATGTCATTTGCCAAAAATCATGTCTGAGCTAAGCCTTCCAAATGAATCACCAGCCACTTAGTCTCACTTTTCATGGAATCTCATCCGCTGAATTTAGCCTTTAGAACTTGGCTGCTGACACTGAGGTTGTGCAATGCGTTCTTGGATACTCCTTGCACATATTTGATAGGTTGCACCGCTAAAAGCTCATTAAAGATACATAAGTATATAAAAAGTCACCATAGGCCAGCTGGAGATCACGTGATGCCAGCTGCTGCAGCTGCCACAGAAAGGGGGTGTCGGATTCTTCACTGGCACACACCGAAAAGGGCGAGCATTCTCGGCTTTCCACTGCGCCCGCCGAGCCCCCGAATCGTGGCCATAATTCATGCTCTCCAGTTCCAAGCCCCTGTGGAATTCGGCCCTTGTGACCCCAGAGGGCAGTTGCTAATCTCTGCGCTAATTTATTACGGAAGATTGAATTAAGCAAGCAAGCAGGCTGAGTGTCCCTCGGTGGGACAGACGGCCGAGGGATGCACGTGCCCCGGAAAGGAAAAGTGACCGAGCTGCAAAGGCTGTGCTCCTGCCAGTCACCCGAGGCAGAGCCATGTCTCAGTTTCAGGGGCTCAGGCAATCACTTTCTGGGGGTCAGCCCTGACATGTGATTAAGGAAAGCAGTTGATAATAACAGTTCTTTCGGCTGCGAATCTCACAAGTGAAACAAACAAAAAATGATGAATGAAATGCATTACCTAGTTTCAACCACTTGTAATTACTGTGGGTAACATTCCAAACTATCATTTTTTTGTTCACTGTGTTACTTCGGACGGAGACCAGCCATCTGCAAATCAGACCTGGTCCTTTTCCAATAGAAACAGTTCAGGTCGGACTGCCAGACCAGCTCCCCTTTAAACAAGCGCGCAAGGAAGGCTCGGTGTGTTTTGGTCTTTTTGGGCCTCCTCAGTGAAACGCAGCTGGTGCTTCATAGCACGATGAACAGGGGAGGATGCTCTCTACACCGAGCCTTCATCAACGCAAATGTAGGCCCATTCATGTGTAGAAGAGTCAGTATACAGGAAATAGGTAAGCAAAATGCTTGTCTTGAACTGTTATTTTTAGAGAAATCAGATTTTTGGATATGTTACTGGGAACAGATGCCAGTGAGATAGGTGCTGTTTTGCTCTATTACTAAACAATATATAAAAATACTGTTTTTCCCCATTTCGCATTGATTGCTAAAAGGTCCTGTTTGCTTGAGAGTTGACAGAAATTTGACAGTCTGCTATGATTTGGAGTTCAGCACAGCAGACATGCCAGGCAATGACTATCCCCTGCAATTGCAAGGTGGCTCTGTCATACCCTGACTGCGACCCGCACCTCGCAGCCTATCACAGGGGCAGGAAGTATCACCCACAAAATGTTTTTTTTAAAAGTAGTCATGTTGAACAGAAACGGTTTCACAGAGCGACCAAACAGGGGACTTCATAAAGAATTTTAACAACAAATGAAGCACACCATTATTTTTACAAGTTTTTGTCAGAATTATGTATTTTCACAGGATTTTGTCTCCACATTATTTCTAAAAGAGGATGAGACACAACACAGGAGAATTAGTATTGTAAAAAGTCTGCTTTTTGTGATGGCGCCCCATCCTAGTAGGTGACCCAGCATGTCGCGATATAGGCTAATGTGGAAGGGATGATAGCCTGGTATGGAAGAGGGGTGCAGGGGTGATGGGGAGGCACACAGTGGGAGCTGTAGATGGCTGATGCCAGAGGTGAAAGTTTGGGGAGAGTTGAGGGGTTCAAGGATGGGGTACAGAGAAGGTGGCACAGTTCACGGGACAGTGAGGCACAGAACAAGGAGGCCAGCACTAGGGAGAGCTTCAGAAAAGAGAGGCAAAGTGAACAGCAGTGCAGAGGAGCAGTGCAGAGAGGGTGTTGGCAAGAGAAGGCCTTGGAGAGACCCCGCTGCAGTAACCCTATAAAGTAACCATATACTTCTGCTCTCGGAAACAGCAACCTCTTCTTTGACTCTGGATAGCTCTATGCTGCCTTTTGACTAGGGTCACGCGATACAAATAACACATTCAAACAACATATGTAGTTATTGACTAGAGAGTGGGGGTGTGAGCTATCAGTCGATGTGGACTTGAAGGATGCCACACAAGTGGACATGAAGAGTTTAGACCATATGGTTGGAAGAAATATAAAGGTCTCTGGCCTATCAATATTTATCCAAAGTCCCATAAAGAAGGGCATTCCAAAATCTTGTGAGTACAAGGATCTCCACATCTGTATCCAAAGAGATGGAGCATGAGTTGTCTTTGAGAGGCCAGCTTTTGCTGTCTGGTCAAGAGGTACACAGGTATCAGCTTCATAAATTCTTCGGGAAAGTGGGAATTGTGGATGAGGCGCAGGGTTCTGAATTTTACACTTTGTTTGACTGGTAGACAAAGGAGAGGCTTCAGCTTTGGTGTGATGTAATCAGTTCTCTGTAACTCGGATGACCAAAGTTACTCTGGTTTGTGCTCTTTCGAACATCCCCATCCATCTGGATGGGAGCTCTGCATGGACAGTATTGCAGATGGGAGCTCTGCATAGACAGTATTGCAGTGGTCGATCCTGGAAAGAGGGTCACCTTGAGAAAGCCTATGATGCGATGATGTGTTAACAGAAAAAGGTGTATCCTGGAGCGGGAAGTCTAAGTACTGCTTCTTTGTCACTCCAGGAACATTTCCTATATTTTTATTAGTCTCTAAACAAAATGCCACCTAGTTTTAGCTTGACACCAACATCCATACAAAGAACTCATCTGCTGGTAAACTATAGCATATTAATAAATGGTTGAGAAACCAAGCATGACTAAATCTTTATTAAAAGACATGTTGCGGCCAATGAGAAAATTGTGAAGCCTATGTGAATTCCACAGTCTTTTCCAGCTCAACGTAGATAACATAAGAAGCTAATGAGGGAAATGTGTTGTTTGCAAGGCTCCACGTCACGCCAACAAATGTTTCTTGTATTCCCACAAGGAAGTTATTTTCAATTATCTTTGTAAGGATGAACAGTGTAGGGTTTATGACAGTCTGATGTTCCTCACAGGTGCTGAAACGACAAGTTATGTCAGCATCCCCTGTGAGTGTAAAGCTTCAGCTTGTGAGGCGCTATCGACTAATCTGCCCTGCTGCTTGAGTCCCCAGAACAGTTTACCTAGAGTTTGAACAAAACGTGTACATCAACTGTTCTAGATAACCATTTTACCTAGTTCCTCAGCCATTTGTTGTTTATGATTTTGTCTTAAAACTTGCCATAATATTTATTATACCCACGGAGAAGCACCTTGCAAAACAACAATGCCTAATGCTAAGGTCGAGAGATGGACCTTACTTGGTGCTGAAACGACTGGGCCTTGCCCCCTGCTTAGTGTGAATGGCTGATGGGTTTCAAGGTATTGCACTAGCAGAAATATCTAATTTCTAGAGAAAACAAGATGCACATGCTCTCTCAAAGCAAGGAAATGCAGAACCTGAAAATCCAAGCATAGGGCCCTTCCCACTGATCCGCACACTGGGGGGAGCTCTGGTGGCTTGTAGTTAACAGAGGTCTGCGGGATTTCAGTGTATGTTAATTAGCAATCAGAGATAATTGCAGGGGAAACACATGCCACCCATGATAAATGGATTCCAGACTTTGAACTTCGCTGTTTATGTTTTCTATAAAAAGGCAAGCTGATCCTGTGATGTTCAAAGAGTGACCTCAAAAGGAGGGTGGGTATTGTTCATCCTTTAAATGTTTTATGTTTCTTAAAATAGGAGCAACAAGTTGCATCAACAAGGGAAGTCCTCTAAATAGCATACTGCCACGGGCGTGTGGTAATTTTAGAGACGAGCGGTTTAGGCAGTGTACTTTGTCGTTAAAACTCTGCCACAAGAACTAGCAGCACATTTTGGACCATAATGTACCAACACATTTTCCCATAGACACAGAATGGGTAAAACCCTTTGATACATCTGGCCCTTTAAGAAGTAGTACACACCCCAGCCAATGGTATACGTACAGAAGTAGTGATGCAGTGCTGAGGCGAGAGATGCACCAAGCTCAAAGGGTCAATACCAGTGGGATGGGACTGAGGCATGTCTTCTGCAATGAGACAAGCGGTACTCATATGTGTATGGCCGACTCCCTGAGGAGGCCCATCTTCTGGAAACCCAGAACTTGCAGACAACAGTCTGCACGCCAACTCTTACAATAATGCCAAGCAGCCAAGGACCTATCAAACTCTTCACTATACAGAAACAGTGTGAAATGCTGTAAGAAACTGGGAGTAATTAGTTGAGAGGTGAGCACCCACTTCAAATAATAATCACAATCCTTGTCAGGGTGAACCACAAAAGTCCCAAAATGAACCAGAGCTCAACGCCCAGGGAGTTATCGTAGAGAGCAGACAGGCTTTACTTAGAGCAATGTAGAAGTATTTATGCAGTACCAAAATAGAAATTAAGTTGAAATGCAAAAGAATATAACATTCAGAATGAACTAGAAATAGAGCAAAAATAGAAAGCAAAATTATGAAAATCAAATAAGGGGAACCAGAGATATGAACTTTTCTAAGTTTTAAGAAGTAATAGCGCCAAGAAGCACACATTTCCGGTGACAGTCAATGGTCATGGTGGAACAGAACCTAGGTGCAATTTGACACTGATCGTGATTAAGTGCGGGTCAGACACACTAACCAAGTTTGTCCCATTCAAAGATTTTACCTTTTGACTTCAGTCTTTTAAGTCTCAATCCACTAAAGGAGTACACTTCTAAACACCCAGGTCAGGCACTTAGAGACTAACAGGGTGGAAGGCCGAGGCCAAAAGCAGTGTCCAGTCCAGGTGTCACTGATCAGCTGGGCAGCTGCAGAAAAAGCACTCTTGTAGGTTATGTCCCTGTAGCCAGTCTTATGACCTTTGGAGGCCACTTCCTTGTCCTGGCTAAAAGCGGGAGATGAAGCCCAGTCTTCTAGGCTCTTCTAAGATCTCAAGAAGCAGACTCAGATCCAGGAGTGTTCTGTAGTGGGTACCAGGAGATGCCACATTTATGCCTGGCACAAATTAGTCAGTGGTAATAACCCCTGGGGACACCCTAACCAATGGGGTAAAGATTTCCAGGGCAAACCCAACCCACCTGTGCCTTTCAAGATGACTGTAGTCTCTTTGGCCACACTAAACTTGGGCTCTGAGGATTGCACGTCTGTGGCGAGTGTACTTCAGTAATCCTAGTGCCCTCTCACATTTATTACTAAAACCAAGTTTGAGGCATATTCTTTACCCACAACAACTTCTGAGACAGAAGTCTGGTAGAACAAAAGTTACGTTTTCAGTAACCAGACAGTAGATACATTCTAATTGTTTTGGCATCCAGTTTCCCTCCTTTGAAGTGCACCTAAAATGTTCTATGTGAACCCAGTAGACCTGTCCAACAGGCTTTGACACTGTAATGGCAAAAATAGGCTCACTGTGATTGGGGCCTGGCTGGCTGGTGGGACAAATGGAGGACAATGCCCAAGTGTCAGCTAACATTTGCCTGTGACAGGGGAGGCCTCTTTGAAATGTGTCCCATATGTAATATGAAAGAAAAACCTCCAGACCTATCCAGCATGATTTGACATTCAAGCAGGATTTGACACTTTAATGTAAAAAAAGATCCTCACAGCCACACCCTGCACTATCTTTTAGGTTCAGATGGGTCATCTCTGGCCATTCAAGTCAGCATATTGTTTGCTTCTGGGAGCAAGTTCACACCTCATTCACACCTTTTCAAATTTTAATTACTAGCATGCAGCAGCAGGAGAGCAAAATGCATATTTAGCTTCCAGTGACTTCAGGCAGGGCAATGGTAACTTTCTAAAAGTCCATTCTCCTAAGTATTTATTACAAATCCAGCTTCACCTGTGAATTTAACTTGTAATCCATATTTTCAGAAAGTCCAAAAAATGAAATTTGTAGATGTTTCCTAGCTTGAGATAATATTTATCAAGCCTAATATATATTCCAGCGTTTTCCAATTGAGTAGTCAACCCTGTTACAGTGAAAATTGCTTTTACCGCCCTTCAACTGTAAAGACATGCTAAACATTAAATTTTTACATGTTCTACTTTTAATTACCATGCACTCTTCCTTTTGCAATAAGGCCTACTTAGGGGTGACTTATTAATACTTAAAGAAATATTTAAGCCTGTCCAAATGGATCATTTCACAGGTCGAATCTCAGTTTAAAACTACAACTAGGCTACAATGGTAGGCTGAGAGACGTAATTTACAGTGCCACTGCAACGGATGGCACCATGAGTACTGCTTTCCATTGTAGTGTTTAATTTATAGGCCGGGATGCACTTTATACCATATACTAGGGACACAAAGACAAATAAAAAAAAAACAATAAGGTGTTTACCAATTTTGCCATGTTGAAGGGAGGAGCACAATCAGTTTACCACTGGTTAGCAATGGTAAAATACAGAGTTCTATAGTCAGTGAAACATAGAGTTCAGCAAAAAAGAAAACAATCTGGGGTGATCCTGCAGAAAGAGCAAATTTGGAACACATGACAATCTTGAGTTCTGTCTCTGGTATAGACTAGGATAGTCAGGTCCAGCATAGATCCAAGATGACCAGGTCCATACTAGATTTTCAGGCTATTCATATAAGAATAATTTACGTAAAATTAAATTAAATATTTATATAGTGAATTGTTATTCTGAAAATCTGCAATGATCTTCTTTTTTGAAACTGTGCTTTACACCCCTAAGGTAATCAATCAGTGTTTTTTTAATGCATATGAGCAAAAACAGCAGAACAGAGTTTGCATAGATTAGGAGAAATGTATGTTTTGATTATTTATCAAAGCATATATCAGGTGAAACCATTGAGAATCCAAATGCAAGTCACCAGCAAAGAGTGTAGGCCACTTGGCCTGTGTTCCACTAACAGACACCAGCAAAAGGAAAGCGATCTGACCTGCTGATGTGTTGCTTGACCCTAGAACCTGGGTTTTAATCCCACTTTCAGCACTTGATCTTAAATTGTATGGTTCTGGGTAAAAGGTTTTCTCTTCCTGAGTAGTCAATAAATTGAGACTATGGGTCAGATTTAGAGTTTGCAAATGCAATGGAGCATGCTGCTCATCAAACTCTTGGTCAGCTCACCTCAACCTGAAGTATTTTGTCAATGGAGCTACCATCGGCTTCGTTGATGGAATACTTCCTCTGTCAACCAGACGGAATGAGGGACATCGGAAGAAAGACATTAAATTGACCACCCTATTTAGGATGGATGGTGTAGTGCCTGTTTCCCCTGTCTGCCTCGTCGGGAATAACCTGTCACAGAGGGACTGGCAAAAACAAAGTGACCCAACACCATGGGATAAAACTCCCAGGGTGTTGGGTGGGCATTAGTTTTTTTTTTAAAAAAAAACAAAAAAAACAAGGGAGTGTGTTTCTGAAAACAAAAAAGTAAATAGTTTGGTGTACGACTATCAAATCCGACAGAAGCCGTACCCCAAATTTTAATGTATTGAAAGGAATTGCTCTGACGGAGGTTCCTTTCAATGTACAGATATGAAAGCTTAAATGTGGAGGGTGGAGAGTGGGAGAGCTAATGTCCTTCGCCATCCCTGCGGGCACAACTCTGTCTGCCAAACCTTAAAACCGGTTCTATATGTATTGTGAATTTTTTTAAAAAAAATGTTTTATATATATGTTTAATCATTAAAAAATCGAAACGCAGCTCTTCATGTGAGTACATCTACACATGAAAACTTACCTTTGTGAGTCCAGCCCCTAGAGTCCGTGCTAAGGATGGTATCACCAGTTAACTCACAATGCATAGCTGGGGATACATTTTGTTTTGCGAGTCCCAGTTTGTGGTTATGAAAGGCACATCTCACTGACAGTATACAGAAGAAATGCAAACCGTGTGCTCCCAGCAACGCTATCCCCCATTTAGAGTTGTGATTACATTTTATCTCATCAAATTATAAGAATATTGGATAAATAATTAATTGTGATATGAAAAGAAATGAGAAAAAGAAATAAGAAAAAGAAACGCTAAACAAAGATAGAGTATACTTGAATGAATGGATATTCTCCAGTAGACTGAGCAATACTTAACATAATTAACCTTCAAACGACTGTAAGGCCGTGCACTGGTAATGTCTGCTCCGTTTCCTGCTTGAGCCCTTAGGCCATGTTGTACAGCAATCTGGTGTCCACGAATTCATGTCAGACTCAGTTACATTGCCGGGATTCAGAAGTGAAAACAATTTTAAATGATCAACACTAGGGGGCAGTCTTTGACAACTGGTTGCTCACACAGCAAAACGCAGTTTTTTCGCGGACTAGAGGAACATAATATTGAGAAGAAAAAAAAACAGTAAAATACCCAAACAAGACGTTTTTTTTATTTTATCGAACTCCGGTAAGAATATTCTAAATGGTAGTTTTTACTCCTGGAAAACTCAGTTTTGATATCGACTTCAAATGCGGTCGTTTCACATCTTTTTTCGTAATGTTTATATATTCTTATATTTCTCAACCTTATTTCTACCAGATCCCGCTATTTCCTCTTACATGTCTCACGCCACCTATTCAGGGTGTGTACTGTCTCTGTCCTGTGGGTCTGACAGGATCTATCGAGAGATAGACGGTGACCAACATTCACTGTGTAAAGGACAGGCCGCCATGTTATCAAGTGACCAGAGACAGCTTATTATAATGGTACGAGTCCTCCCGCGATGTTCTATCACCACCTCTGACCGGGAGATCCCCCTATCAGAGTTTGGATAGGAGCCGTCCATGTTCACATTGCTTTTCATCACTTCAATGTACCAAGGGCCACCGCTAAAAAACAGAATCCAAGCAGGGAACACTCATGAACGTTTATAGGACTCTGGCCTATTTCTTATGGTGTGCCATCTTGGCTAGGACTGTGCAAAATCTCACTGCGAAGGTCTGAAGGCCTCACTGTGGAACATTTTGATCTTGCGACCTAAGATAGTGCGTCCCCCACCAAAGGGTAGGATGGCCGAGAGCAGTCAAGGGGTGCAATTTTCTGGAGAAGAGAACCCCGAGGGAGGGCACAGCCACAGAAGCTGCAGGACGATCAACGCGCTATGAACATGTACTGTGAGTCACCAAAACCAGCTAGTCAACATCACAGGACTGACCAGCAATTGCCCTTAATAGAATCCTTTTTTGATGCAGAGGTTTTAGTTACTGCAGTAGTTTTAGTTTGTATTGCTTTCTTCTTTACCCCTTGGACTAAGGCAATTGCCAGGGTCCCCAACGGGCATGCCGGGGAGAACAGCTGCTTCAACCAGCACCTCTAATTGACTTCCATGCTGCCGCCGTCCTATGCATGTAGAGACCTGGGCAGGATGGGCCAGGACGGCCCTTTTGTGTACTACGCTAACAAGGTACTGCGGGGAATGTCAGTGCCATAGGTGTCTCTAGCATAAGCTACAGGTTCGTAAAACCGAATATTTGCCACAACTTTTAATCTTCAGCCCTTGACATTTCTGTAAGAGTATTATGGACACTGCTACATAACCCTCCATTTGACAATAAGATTCAGATACATTGAGAATATTTTAAATAGCAAAGATTTGAAACATGCAAACCATATTCTGAAAATGAAGAGATTAGTAAGTACTTTATATATAAACTGGAAGCGAGCTGCTCCTAAAACTGCCTGACAGATATGCAAACAGAAGTGTTGAGCTTTCTTTGCTCTGGCCTGGGTGCATCCACATGTCTTAGCCAGGGCGCTTGCTTAGAATGGGAGCGGAGCCTCCTTGTGGGACCAAGCTCTGATATTGTGAGAGAAGCCCGAAATCAGAACCTGGCCACTGCAGCGGTTGTTCTGAAACCTGATTAACTGAATTGCTTCCTCATATTCTTGTGTCATGTCATGTCATGCTCTGCCCACCCGTGACCGAAAGAGGCAGATCCACAGTCTATTAAGAGAAGACTGGTGCTTCCACGTGAAAGCCTTGTTCTCAGACTCATGTTATTGTGGCCTGTGTGGAGTGACAGAGCTGCACAGCACCGGATTTGTCTATCACAGGTCGGATGAGTGCCCACAATCCTATCAAGGGGGACATGACACGATATGGGATCCTGTACCTCTGCACCTTGATCATCTAGGGCCATCCTTCCAAGTGTGAGCGGGAAGGCTGCATAAATGTCCTCAACTGCATACGTAACTCTAGCTTATCTACAATTATAAGCATAATCCTACTCTAAACTTTACCTGACACCAACACCTCACTTTTATCCTAACACAGCCCTGTATCATGGTCTTAAACATCCTTAATTCAGACCGCAACTCTAATCTTAAATTTCATCATAACCCTAACTCATTCCTTACCCTGTACCTTCAAACACCCCTACTCCTATCACCAAACACACACCTGGCTCTGCATTGCTGAAATCATTAATATAGGAAAAATAAGTTTCCAATGTCCACCTCGTCAAAGATCTTTGAGTACAGTGGAATTGCATCCCTCCCTGGAGAACACCATTGACTTCCTCTGCCTACATCACATTCATGACCTGCTGCATTCTCTACAAGTTTGTCAACTCAAGCACTCCTTATCTGGAAGCCAAGATTAAGAAGTCCAGTGCATCAAACAACACCCGCGGGTGAAGAATCACCTGGCTCGAAAACAGAAAGTAGAACATTAAGACTAAATGTTCAGCTTGGTCTTCTGGTCCTCCAGCTTCATATCAGCTCCAGAATATTGTGCTACCATAATATTGTGCCAAAATACTGAGGACCAAAAATATTAACAAGTAAGAATATATAGACTATAGGATTACTTTACTTAATCAACATACATATATATATATATATATATATATATCCATCCTTAAGGTACATGGATGTGGAGCTAAAATAGTAAATCTACACTCACCTATATGCGCTTGCTTATATTTTGGCCTTAATTGTTGGTAGCTCAATTTTTCTGTGGTCATTTATTTGACATACAACCACCAGGCCTTCTCCTGCTATTGACCAAGAACCTGGAACTGTATCTTGGTCCAAATCCAGCAAACAGGATCCCCGTCTTCTTTATTTCCATAAGGAGCCGAGGCACAAGTCTTCCAATCTCATCACATCCTGACCACGTTGTCACTGGACTTCCCCTGAAGAGAATATGCTCTCCTCTACACTCTCCAAATGCTGTCCAACACATTACTGTAAACCTCACCTCCACCCTGCACCCCCTTCTTTCCCCGGTACCCAACCCTTGTGATACTAGCAGGCAATACTGTACCCCTCTCCTTTGAGCAGTGCTACAATACTTTGCAGCTAGGTTTGCACTATACAAGTCACTTACATACATACATCTGTAGGTTTAAAGTATGTTTTCCTTCTCATCTCTGAGATAGCTGAAGGATCAATTAATTTAAATACCATTATTAATAACTTGTCCTCGTATACAACAAAATGCTCCTGTGCTTCAGATTGGTGCAATAAAATATGTTACTTTTACCAAAACGTATGATTCTCAATTCACATCAGAAGAAGGGACGACTACACCTACCAACCCAGGTTCAAACCTGGGTGATGATTAGGTCACTGCAGCAGGCGCAAGAACCCACTAAGTTCTAGAATTGCCAGAGTTTATGTTCAGACCTAGAATGCTCTGTCTGTGGTGTGTGGTTCCACTCATGCAGGTCAGTCTGGATCAGAAGAAACTGCACAAGCTACTTCCAACACCTCCTCTATGCCCTCAGTTCTAGTGCATGTGCAGCTTGAAGATGGAGTCACCTGTTTGTCTGTGCTCTTCACTGCAATTGAGTCACCATGGCCTTTTATGGCTTGAGATAGGTGTTGTTGACTGCATGTGCATTATGCTTGCATTTCTGTGCAGAATTTAATTAAAGTTGACAATAATGCCCTTATCCCTTCTATAATATTCCTGTAACCTCTTGTCGTGGCTGCTTTTGAGTGATTCTTTTCTTCATCTGCTTCCCTTTCATTTAATGCAACCTCACATCCAAGCCTGACTGTTCTACGTCAAACTAAACACATAGAACCTAAAAACAGGGCCGCCCTAGGTGAGCTTATTGGTGGCGGTGACCGTACACATCAAGAGGTTGAGATCATGACCACTGGTGATGGGAAGGCACATAACATAGGTTCAGGACTTGAAAAAGGCACACAGCTCAATATTATTTGGTTGCATGGTGAGATCAAATGGCTTAGGTAGACTACACAGAAAAGATTTATTATGGAGGCGATCCTGAACCCACGCTTGTTAACTTGTCAGGTATGACATTTATGAAGTTTAAAACCTCTGCTCGCTGTCTTTACAGAAGGGAAAACAGCCACAGTCGACCTTGTGTACAGGGAGCAATGCAACAAGACTTGCATCACTTAGACACCATAAAAAGTGACTACTGGAATACTAGAATAAATCTCAGCCATTGATAATTACGCAGTGCTGCAATGTATTCCATCATTTTATAGTTTATCTGTGTCTTTACAGACAAAAATCGACCATAAGCGAACCAGTCTTTTTACATTTTTTAATGGTTTTAATAGAAACTAACAGTATATAATCACCACTTTAAATAAAGTCCATACTTGTACACTCAGTGCAGTATCATTTTAAAGAGGAGTGACATATAATATTTTTAACTCAGTCATTCCAACAGTCAGGCACAATGAATTCAGTTGTCTCCCAAACAGAAACAAGGACATAAGAATTACAACAGTCTGCTGGGTTATCATCTTGATATGCCAATTTTATGGCAAGAACTGAGGCTCATATTCTGCTTTCTCTTTTCAATTTATTTTAAATAGCAGCGTGGTCAAAACTACAAAACCCAAAAGGCTAAGAACAGTAGCCAATGGGGAACAAAACATAGTCCTTAATAGCGAACCAATCAACAGCGAGGGCACCCCCCTAGTAGTTATCTTGCCCGCGAACAGCCCTCTTTTCTTGCTGGTCGCGGTCAAGATAAGTACTCTGCATATCTTTTCTGATATATTCGCTTTCATTGTCCACAGCATTTGTCATGTGTATGTTTTTTATAATGCGCTGTGTACTCGCGCGCTCCTGTGAGTCGGCTTGTAGCTACACGCCCCGGTCTTTACCTTCGCGCTTGGCTCGCGCGCTACATTCTGTGTTGTGGCGTTCCCGTCACGTGTCGCCATTTACAAACGGTGAACGCAGCACCTTTTATGCACCTTTCCTCACCAGTTAAATGGAGCGTTTCTCCAGCTCTCCTCAGGTTTTGGCTTCGTTTCTCCCGAGGCTCTTTTTCCTTCACAAAGGTTTTATTTATTTTTTCCTATCTCTGGTTATGGTCACTCCCTTTTTCCCCGCCCATAGGTGGAGTTTCAGCCCTTCTGTCAGCTAGTAGAGATTTTTAACCCTTTCTCTACTATTTTAAGGCACTGTATCTGTCTTTATATATTTTACAATGGAAATTGACAGTTCACCTATGGCTGACAACCAAAATGAGAAGGAGGATTTTGTTAAAGACAATTTAAATTACTTTATTCTAGTCTCAGTGAAGCAGGCAGTTTCTGCCTCTACGAATAAATCATCTAAGAATCTGGAAAAGTCTGTGTTCAACCTTGTGTCCAAGACGATTTTGGCACAGCCTGCGGGGATAGCAGAAAGCGCTCTGTACCCAAAAATTCCACAAAAATGGCACTGTTGGTTGGTGAGTCTTCCTCACAAAAGGCAGAGGACGTGTCTCCTCACACGCCTCCCTTGAGGGAGGGGATTTCCAATATCAAATCGTCTACCAAATTTTCCAAGAAGACTAAACATATTTCCTCTCCTATAATAATCTAAGATACTGGACACTGATGACGAGCTGGGTGAAGCGGCCTCGGAGGCTAACAAATCAGATGAGGACATTGATGATCCTTTTAGTGCTCCTCCTCCAAAAAAGTCTAAACCCTCCACCTCAGTCTCTTCTAATTCTGTCACAATTTCGGACTCTCAAGGGGCCCCTTTGTTTTATCCAAGCAAGATACATCACCCTCATTCAACTGAATGGTTTCCAGCTGAACATGTTGGAGAATATGTTGCCTCATGTCTGCGCACTTTTTTGGACAAACAAACTAGAGCAAAGTTACACTCTGAATGCCCTTGCCCATCTCTTCATTCAAAAATGTCTTCAACTCTAACTATTGACCCTTCTCTGCTTACTTTTTTCACCAAATTTGGCAAGGACCGACGGAAGGGAGTGGACAAGGCCTGGTCCACCTGTCAAGACAAACTTTTGGATGTGGTAGGCCCATTAACATGCACTTTTGACTTGGCGGAATCAGCTATGTTAGAACATGCCTCTGTTAACCCAAATGAACTGTTTTTATGGGTCCAACGTGCTGTCTGCCTTTTAGGCAACGCTAATGCGGCTACAACACATGAACGCAGGAAGGAACTACTTCTAAAACTAGACCCCAAGTTGGTAAACTTAGCGGTATCTGACCAAGGTATTAAAGCAGAAGGTCTGCTTTTCGGAGACTCCTTCATTAAGGAACTTAGCAAGTACGTGGCCACTTTTGCGTCTTTAGACAAAGCCCAACAGTCCTTGAGGAAAATGTTTTCTGGTTGGGTTTTTGCCAGGGCTGGCAGAGGTAGGAACCGCTTTGCCGGCTGTTCATATAACACCCAAGGTTCCCGTGTCGTCTAACAATCCTCGTACCAGGAATATAGACCCCAATTCTACCCACAGAGAAGCGTGGAATTCGTGGCAGAGGCAACAGAGGTTCCAAATACAACTCTCAAGCAGGTAAGTCACCCTTCTGGCCTTCCTATTGTAGGAGGTCGTCTAAAATATTTTCTTCCAAAATGGCAGACTATAACCACAGATCCATGGGTTTTGAATACCGTTTGGGATTACGTCGTAGAACTCTACTCAGAGCCCTTTCTGACACTGCCTCATCCTCCATGTTTTTCTACAGAAATTACAAACTTGATTTCGTTGGAGGTCCAAGCTCATCTTCAAAAACAAGCTATCGATCCTTGCTCTCTATACCCCTCCGGGTTTCTCAGTTCCGTATTCCTCGTTCAGAAGAAAAACAAAAAGATGCGTCCCATCATCAACATAAAACAATTCAATTACTTTGTCATTTACTGACACTACAAGATGGAGACTATTTGCACCTCCGAGACTCTCTATTACAAGGAGACTGGATGGTTTGTTTAGATCTTCAAGATGCGCATCTTACTGTGTCAATTCATCCCCAATCCAGAAAGTTCCTTCAATTTCCATTGGCTGGACAAGATTTTTCATTTTTCCTCTCTTCCTTTTGGTCTTTCTTCCGCTCCATGGTGTTTTACAAAACTCATGAAATCTTTTGTAGCTTATCTCAGAGCTCAAGGAGTCAGACTGATCATTTATTTGGATGACATTCTTATCATGAACCAAAATCTTTCCTCCCTCCAATCTCAGATCCATTTAGTTTGCTCTCTCCTCTCGGACCTCGGGTTCATCATCAACCTAGAAAAGTCTGCCTTAATCCCACAGCAACATATAGAATTCCTAGGCTTCCTTGTAGACTACGTCTCCGCAATTCTTCACTTACCCTTCACCCTTCTAGAACTCTCAATAGAACCTCCGTTCTTTCTCCCTTCTTTCCCCCACCTTCTCTTGAATCCTCAAGGTCTCCTTCACAACGTTATTACCCACAATCTTTTAACTCTCTCTGCCTGGAAAATTTCAGGAATTCCCTTTCAGTCCCGATTATTTCGAAAGAAGCTTCAAACTTCATTAATCAATCATGGGCTCCAGGAACTAAAAAAGCATACAGATCCGCATGGTCTTTATGGGATAGCTGGTGCATGGGAAAACACCTCGATTCCCTTTCAGCGGATGTATCCACTATAGTCAACTTTCTAGCCGCAGAAGCCAGCAAAGGTAAATCCTATAGTACCATTAACCTATACCGATCAGCTATTTCATCTTCTCATCCTTACATCAATGGAAAACAAGTGGGAGAGCATTCCCTGATCTGCTGTTTTTTAAAGGGAGTAAAATTTTGTAATCCTCCTTTACCAAAGTATAGTTCGGTGTGGGATGTCAATCTAGTGTTAAACCTTTTTGTGTCATGGCCTGATAATTGAAAATATTGTCTGCAAAGCTTACCATGTTGTTATGCCTCGTTTCTGTCAAACGTCTTTCTGATGTCAAAGCACTTGATGTTACTGCTAGCCAATTTACTCCTTCAGGCGTTATATTTTCAGTCCATAGACATACTAAAACTAATCTGTCTACAGTGTTCTATCCATATTTTCCAGACCAGCCTAAGCTATGTGAAGGCCAATGTTTAAAGATTTCTGAACAAAAAACAGCTGATTTGAGACCATCCTCAGCTTCCCAACTCCTTATTTCATTCAAGAAACCATTTAAGCCTGTTTCCTCTCCTACCCTTGCTCTTGGGTTAAGTGGAATATGTCCTTGGTTGGCATTGACACCTCCTCTTTTGGAGCCCATTCGTCCAGAGGAGCTATGGCTTCTAAGGCCTTTTGGGCTGGTTCCCGTCTGAAGGACATTCTCAAATTGGCTGACTGGTCTAATGATAATGTTTTAAAAACTTTTTATTGCAAAACTGTTAAACATGCTTCGTTTTCTGTTATTAATTCGCTTTAAACAAGCATAATATAAGCCTCCGTTCTTGCCATAAAATGTAGATTTTCCTAGTAACTTATGAAGGAAATTCTTAATTTTATTAAAGATACGGAGGCGAGTATTATCCCACCACATTGTATTTACTTCTGTTTTTCTCCCCCCCTAACAGCATCATCTACCACGAAACAACCTTCATCCCAAGGTTAAACCTATTCTTCGTTTCCAGAATCGAAGCGATATGTCCTCTTTGGACCACCCCTTCAAAGCTGTTCCGGAATCCTTGGATTTCCTGCAAAGCCTGCATCAAGTAGTGAACTTTCTACAAAGACTTTTTTCAGTTGTAATGGCTGGTTGTATCATATTATCTATTGTTCCCATGTTTTTTACTTTTTGAGCCCTCGCACAAGAAAAGAGGGCTGTTCGCAGGCAAGATAACTAAAAGGGGGGGGGGTGCCCTCGCTGTTGATTGGTTCGCTATTAAAGACTACATTTTGTTCCCCATTGGCTACTGTTGTTAGCCTTTTGGGTTTTGTAGTTTAGACCGCGCTACTATTTAAAATGAATTGAAAAGAGAAAGCATAATACTCGCCTCCATGTCTTTAATTAAATTAGGAATTTCCTTCATAAGTTACTAGGAAAATCTACACTAGCCTTCGGTTCCACCCTGAATTCAACAGTTCAGCCTAAACTGATCTGCCATGTTCCCTCTCACTGGGAACACAAGCAATCCCAGACATGTCTTGGCTTAGTCTCTGCCTCATCAGTGAGAAGTAGCTAATGCCTGTCACATCCAGCTCTGGGCCCACGTCCCAACATATCCATCCCACTTAGGGAGACTCATCAACAGCAACCCAGGTGCAATGCTACATCACTGGGCATCTTTAGCAAGGTGTACTGGAGTGCTGAGGAACATCAGGCTGGAGGGCCATGTCTGGATATTTCTGCTAAACCCAGGAATGGAGAGACCCCACCGAAACCAAAAGGTGTACTCAAAGATTGTGCAAGTACAAGCGTCATGCCTCAATAAAGTATTCAATAATTTTATTTGGAAAAAACATTCTTATCGAGAGCCTGGTGTAACTTAGTGATTTGCTAAAAGCACCTGCTATCCTACCAAATCCAAATACCGCAACAGATCAATCATGGTAAATGATGCAAGTGCAGACTGTGGTTCCACTGGGTCTAGATTACAGCCACCAGCCCTTTTCTGAAGTCTTACTGTGAGAGTGTTATCTTGTGTGAGGCCACAAGACCCGCAGTGTGGTAATGCAAGGAAGCTGGAGAACCATAAGCCACTGGCTGAATTGTAAAGATGCTGTCCTGTGAGAGGCCGGTAAGAGCCAGAGTGAGACACTGTTGCTGCATGGCGTGAGATTAGAACCACTGGAGATCTCTGTGCCACTTACTGGTAGAGGGCTGTCCTGTGAGAAGCCACAAGAGTCACAGAGTGGCGCTACATAGCTGTAGATATGAGTCATTAACGCTTTGTGGAAGTCCTACCGTTGGAGCACTCCACGCGATCCTGTGAGAGCCCACCAAGAACCAGTGCACCTCTACAATAGCTCACAGGCATGAGGTCTCCCCGGAGGTCTTACTGAGAGTTTTGTTCTAAGATGCCATCTAGAGCTAAAGTGTGGTACTGCATGAAGTTAGTTTTAAAGGGGCCATCTGGTGAATACATGAGGTCACTATGGTCTCAAAAGTCCTGCAGACGTCAAACAAAGCAACATTATCCAGTGCCTATTGTGGGATATTGTTAGCAGCAATTATGAGGAAAAGAACAGCTGTTTTCTCTACACGGTATGTCCCCTTTAATATACGAGCCCTTATTTAGCAGAAGATGGAAAAACAGACAAGACATCCCCAAGAACTGAAGCAGAGACTAGGTGCATCACAAGTCAAAGCAGGGCAGATGACAAACACAAAGGTGGTATCTCAATCAATATAACGCAATGCCCGTGCTTTATACATTATACAGTAAACACCATAGGGCAATGCAAAACGATTCTTCACCGCAACATCTCCACACTTTGCAAAACAAAAATGGCAGTTGCTTGAAAAGTGATGTATTTCTCTTTTTCGTATGTGCCCTAACTGAATGTAACCCCAGACGTTACGTGTCTGCTTACTGCAGCTGCATATTCCTGCTTCCATTAATAGCAAAGATTTGGGGTGACTTGGCTCTCTCAAGTGCAGCACTGTTCTCCACTTCCAGTGGGTGCTCTGTGACCTTGGGAGGGCCACTGGGCAGATTGGAAGGGTCTTCCCCGCGGACACAACCAGCTCAGATGGCCACAGAGCCAGTGCAGGCTGCAGACAGCCCAGACATCTCTCACGCGCCGCACAACGCGCCATTGTTTCCCGCGAGGCCTTCATGGCTCGCGAGAGGCCCGATTCAAAGCGGGCTGTCCGAAGGCTGGAAAGAAGGGGGCTTCTGAAAGGGCCACTTTCCTGTGGCCATGGTTTCCTCCGCCACCAGCTCACAAAGAACGCGCTCAAGTCCTGGGGATGGCTTGCATTATTTAGTGACGACACGTCAGTGCTACTCTCCCCGAAGCGGAATGTTTCGTATTTTTAGTCCACCATGTTGGAAACCCCAGCTCTGCGCACGCCATTATTGTTTTTGTATAATAAAAGCCATTATTGTTTTTGTATAATAAATTATTTACAATACAACTTTTCAGGTGTTCATTCGTACATGCAGCTTGGCTAATTGAGACGTCCACGTCAATGAGAGCCTGACAGTGTGTGGGCTTTCCAACTAATCGTGGGATGAACTTCTCGAAACAAAAAAAGACACAAATTCCCCTTTCGAGCTGGAATGTTTAATTTTAGAAAGAGATGGAAATTTGAATAAGAAGTAAAAAGTCGGAAAGAGCCGATAACTGAGCGGGCTGTGGGTTTCACACTGGTAGGGTGGCCCAGGCTTGGAAGGAATTCTTGTCTGCGGTCGGCAGAGTTTGGGGCGCAGCGGCCCACCAGGGCGAAGCTCGCTGCAGGTATTCACAAGAGGAATGCGCCCGTGCCAGGCGGCGAGGGTGGGGGATGTACGCACATGTCCGAATAAAGGGCATTCCATTCCTAAATGTTTGTCCAATCCCCATTCTGTTTAGAACAGGCCGGCCGAGCCTCATTGTGTGCCTAAAATGGGACTTGTCTCCAGTTGTTTGTTTCTCCTTTATTGCTGTTTTTATTGTGTCTTTTCACTCTTTCTTTTCTTTTACGCACGGAATGTTGATTTTATGATTAAGTGTGTTACATCACCCGTGCAGTTCAGTGACGATCGTAGCTTTCTGTGGCTCTCATCTGCTCTCTACTGCAGGCCATGGCACCACCCCAGGAGCCTGAAATTACCCCCCCCCCCAACCCCAGTGGCGTCTTGAAGGCCCCAGTGGCGTGGGGGTGGGACCCTCTAAGGGCCCCAAACTCCTCAAGGGGGCCCATTCAGCCCAAGATCAGCGAATATCTGTGAGATATACAAAACTCAGGGGCCCCTCATCAGGGTCTGCATGAGGGCCCCATGATTTTGCGTAACACCGCTGCTCATCCCATTCCACATTCACCATCTTTACTCCGTCAGCCGACTGTGGGCTGGTCTGACAGGCCAGTGTTTGGGCTAGTTTTTTGTAGTTTGTGTGGCGGTTTTCACCGTTGATTTCCCTGGTATTACCATAAGGATTGACTGCAGCAAACCCAAATGCATGCAGTTCCCCATATCCTGCAAAATACCCATGCTGCGTGTATTTCTAAGTTAAAAACTGTCCTGATTTGAAAATGTGGGCCAATTTTTTAGCAATCTGTTTTGCTAATGGGGACACTTTTATTTTGGTGCCACAAACTATTTTATGCCCCAGTCCGACCCTGTCTCAGACCCCACCTCCGAAAATCAAGAGCTCCATATCTAACTATATAAAACCTTTCACTTTTATAAATCACCAATCTCGAAGCAGGTGAAGGAACTGAAAACATTGTGGGGTGAAAGCAAGACAAAGGTGATGAAGAGATAAATGAAGTATGATACCACAAGGCGTAGTGAGATATTTCGGGACAAGCATGGGTGCAAAAAAGCCACTGAGCTCTGCCAACTCTGTGACAGTGCGAGGGACCTGGCCCTCTCCAGGCCAGACGTATGCCAAGTGAATCCCCCAAGCATACTTTACCTTCCTGCTCTTCCATTCAGGAAGGATGCAGTTTAAATGCAGCAGCTTTGACAAGCATTGGCATAGCCAATAGGTCTTGCCTTTGGAACCATCTAAGTATTCAGCCATGCAGTACATTAGCCTGGGTGCTACATCATCTACTGTTACTTCACGTGCCACTGGTGAATGGCTACAAGCACCCAAGAATGGGCTTCATGCTATTTAATGAAAATATGATAAAGTCTCTTCAAATTTAAAAAAAAAGTGTATTTCTTTAATAAAGAAGCCTTGACACTATAGGCACATTATAGCACTGCATTGAGAAGCACTTATTTAAAGTGTTATTTTTCTACAACTGGTAGTCTGTATGGACGAATCAGCCAATCTGTGTTCTTTAATTCTTCATCAAGAGAACACTGAGAACCATTTACAGAAAGTACTTTATTAGGCCCATATTTATACTTTTTTTGCAATGCATTTTTGTCATTTTTTTATGCAAAAGCAGCACAAACTTACAAAATTCAATTATATTTTGTAAGCTTGCGCCGCTTTTGCATAAAAAAATTACGCAAATGCGGTGCAAAAGAAGTATAAATATGGGCCAAAGTGCCTAAGTACTCAATGTAAATAAATATTTTTCTATCCTGACTCCCAAAACAAAGTGTGATATTGGAATCCGAACTGGACTAAATTGTACCCACTGCTAACAAGAACATGTTACTGGCACTGACGTATACTGCTCCTTCTATTTAGGTTTAAAAAATGTATTTTTGAAAATAAAATAGATAGGAATTTAGCAATGAACATCTCTGGAGAGGTGATTCAAGACCTACGATGATGCATTTCATTAAAATGAAACAACTCCCTTAGAAGCCCTGGGATGAACTACTTATCAGCCAATTACATTGAACTTCGTAATTACCAGGACGATAATTTTTCTTCTAATACTGAAGAGACTCAGGTCTGCTTCCGTTTTCCTCAAAGGCCCCTGTAAAGTTGCAGAGAGTGTCTGGATAGCTTTATGACGCATGTGGCGTCGGTGAGAGTGCGGGAAATTCTGCATTTCACTGACAGCCTTTTTCTGACCAAAACGTACAAAAACCCTGAAATAAACTAATTACTTCATTGAACTTGGCAGGTATCTAGGAGCACCCTCCTAAATATCGGTCTTTATCACTCTTCACAAGCCAATAGAGGCTGATAAGTCCTTAAGAATGAGCCATCCCTGTTAAGAAGCGCTAAAGTGCCCTAATAAAAATATTACAGTCTCATGGTAAAGTGCAGGGATTAAATATTAACATAATGCATCTCTGCTCAGAAGTGCTGAGGTGGTACTGTGTAACTAAGGATGTTTTAGTATTTTCTTACTTACATGACAGTCTATTGCAAGTACATTTACCAGCCGTGGCTACTTCTCCACTACATATGAAAATCGCAGATTAATTCAGCCTGTCTGTTTCCCGTTGTGGTTCCTTTAGTGGATTATGTTTTCCTGTAATTTCAGAACTTCCAGTACGCACAACAGCCAGTCCACTGGTGGGGCATATTTTGGATGTCAACAGGGAGTGGGAAGGACTCTCAGTGTATAGACTGACCTAGGATTGGAGTATTGGAGGCTCCTTGGCCGATCCTAGAGTGGTGCTCTAAAATCGACGGGCTCATCAGCCACTGAGTCCGCATGTGTATCTGCTGTATATTAACACATTTTTGTGCAGTTTAGCAGGTGCCATGCGGTGTGGAGGGAGTAGTGCTTTGTTCGGTTGGTGGTTCAGAGTGAGTCAGCCATTTTTGGACCTGAAGTTACATTAACCCGAAAGATAACTGCCCCTCTCAGGCTAGGCTGGCACAGCTACTTCCTCCCACGAATAGGAGAAGTGGAGAGGAAACATTATAGAACACGGTCAACCCCAGGCTGTGAGAGTTAGTGAGGATCGGACCCCGGTTACGCAGGCTCGCTGTAAGGGTGTTGAATCACCCCACCACAACCACTTACACAAATAAAGAGGATGCTGCTAGTAAGGCTGAAAATTTAAAATGCCCCAAGGCCACTATGCGCACCTTGATGATGCCATTCACTGTCTGGGAGACTGGCGCCACGCCAGGGCACAAGGTGACAATATAGACACCTACAAGCCTCTGCCAGCCACAGACTTTGAGGAACTGACCCCTACTTCTAAAAGTGGGAACACTGGTAGGCGTATCCACCCGACATGTACCCTGAGAGTGAGGCAACAGAGCGACAAAAGAGATCGATCCATTTATTTAATTTACACCTCTACTGTGCCACTGTGATTTTTAAAAATCCCATCTTTTAGCCATGGTTCTGCATAATGAAGTACATCTTCCACCAATAAATTAATGTGCAACCGGCAGACATGGCAGCCAAAATATACTGCGCATGAGAGGTATATGGGGGATGATGAAAGGGAGCAGGAAGTAGCTGCCATGCTGCACTTACAGCAGCAGTGATAGGAGCACAAGTGTGGAGGAGCAGGTGCAACTGTGGAGCGAATAGCATGGCGAAAATCGCATCAGATTAAGCGTGGTTGTTTCACCACCCTTAAAAACAACAATCCAAAATCCTGAGGCAAGGCAAACTAAATAAATAGTCCAGCCACTGTAACTTAAATGCCCTGTGGAGAGATAAGACATGTAACAGCGCCGGTCGCCATGGGAGTAACCAAACCACAGAAGGAGGGACAAATTTGACTGATTCACCACACAAAAGAACCGAATTTAGAAAGGCAGAGAAAGGAACCAATGACAAGCTAGGGGTGTTCCCAAAGCCCATACAGTAGAAACAGCATGTCTAGAAGAGACAGCGCATGCGCTGCCTAAGCAAGAGCTAAAAATTGCTTCCAGAAAGAGGTGCAACAGCCTTCTGCAATGTTGCTCTGTATGAGGGCTATGGGCCCTTCCAGTGGACTACACAGGAGTTTCTTTCCAGAGTGGACATGGACATGATGAATCACACATTGATCATGTACCTATGGGCATCCCATAGTTGATCAACGCCAGGCCACAAGCAAAGGTGGGCTTATTTAATTTATTTAAATGTTTCCCTACACTTTAAGCCTTTTTTTTGTATAAGCACACTAAGTGAAATGTCAGCCACCATTGCGTATATCTGCAAAAGGTGTTCGTTAGTGGAAAAGTGGGTTTTTAGTGACACAATCTTAACTTAAATATTTTATGTTAAAGTCCTTCTTTAAATGTATTCAATGCTGTTTAACATTGTTTACTAATTTACCGATCATTTAGGAGCTGCCCTTCCATTTCTACAATTCTCCTGCAAAATGTAGAGAAAAATCTACTTTGGTCAATGTTGTGCAGTTCATAGTTGCCAAGTGGCCCTATGTCATATGTGAACCATTCTATTGTTTTTTTTTTGTTTTTTTTCTTTTAGCTAACAGCACTTTTTGTGCTAGACGTTTTGGCAAATACTTATAACAGTAAATGTGCAACAAAAAGTCTCTTGATGCGAAGTGTTCTTCCCTAAGGATCCAGGGCTGGTTTAGCATTTCACACATCAACGGGACACTTGGCAGCATTGACAATTATGATAAATAAAATCTTTTCATTTGTAAACTCAAATTACAACTCGAAATGTTTGTTTTCTCTATCAAGACAGAAATACCCTCTGTTTTCAGAGCAAATATTAAAACAACATGTTTCATACATATTTATCACCAACAAGAAATTAAATGCACATAGTTTATGCACAAGGAGAGACTGCATTAATTTGTGGTGAATAATTGTGTTTTTTTCTGCACACTTGATGGCCCCTTTAATACACACCTCTAGAGAAGAGTGACCAAAGAGTACAATCAACTGGGAAAGGTCGGAGATGGTCAGAGGCAGCTGCCACCTCCTTATAAGTGATCTACCTGCCTGCAAGAGCCCTGCTGCTCCAGTCACTGACCCGGGTACAAATGTGACGGACACATCCTGAAACTGTGCAGAGGAGCAGACGAGACCACGTTTGTGTATGATGGGGCAGCACCGGCCATGTTTTTGATGGGATAGGAAGTGCCATGTGTTGTATCTTTGTGTGCCTGGAAAGGCATTGCGTTTTTAAGGTTATTAAAAGTGCAGTATTGCGCGTGTGCATGTGTTTAAGGGGAGCAGGGCATGGACATATTGCTTGTGTATCTATGCATGGGTAGATAGAGGGGCGACACTGTTGCGTATTTGTGTATGTTGGTGGGTAGATAAAGGCAGTTTTTGTGAGGGGGCGGGATTGACCACGTTTGGGGTGGGGCACAGAAAAGAACAGAACTGATGCCAGGACTGTGTCACATGGCAAAGTCTCGTGTAACCATGCCATGTGCCACCAGTGTGTGGAAAAAAATGCACAGTATTGCAATGGATGTGACATATTGTTTTGTCACGCAGTAATGCCTTGGTATTAGTCATCACCTTATTGTCAACAGTTTGTAGCGTGGCAATACATCCATGGCAAAATCCTGTGGCATTATTCACAATCCTGCGTGGAATGGCAGCGTAAAGGGCACTGACAGCAGCATTGACTCAATTCATGACAATACTGAAAGGCAATGAAGTCTCCTCTGCGTTCTTGCTGTCTAGCATAGTAGTATTAGGGCCACAGTATGGCATCCCACAATCCTGTGGCACGATGGGCGATACAGCTTCTGACGTCGATTGCAATGTTACATGCACTTATGGGCAAGGTTCTGTAGTTCGCAGCTTTTCATTTTTTTCCTCATATAGTGGGCTGCTTTTATTATCATGGGTCAATTTTATGCTGTAAAATAATGACTTTTATTGTGATGTGGGGCATTTTTTTTCATAGCCCGAGAAATTCCACTACTATTTGTGGGCATTATAACTCATTATAGGCCATTTTGTTAATTTTAAGTAAACAGCTCGCACTGTTAGTCGGCAACATTTGCCATCTCATCCTAAAATAGCAACCGCTGCACTATTTACAATCATGTTCATCTGCATTCTTTTTACTTGAACATTATGTAAATCCCTTTTGCACTTATTGCAGTCCCAGATGTCTGCACTGCTAGGACTGATTATTCCATATCTCCCACCCCCCTTCAAAATAAGGGAGAAATCTACTCTGGTCACTATTGTGCAGTTCATGGTTGCCAAGTGGTCCCATGTCATATGTGATTCATTTTTGGAGACTGTTTTCTTTAGCCAATAGCTACAACAGCGCACAGTTGCCCGTTGATTCCATCCGGAAACCTTGGGACACAATAAACTTCCCAAGGCCCCAGGCACTTGTGAATCACTTCACCGTCTGCTTCTGAGCCACCATCCTCTTTCTGTTGCTCACCGTGCACCAGTAATACCTGATGACAGAGGCTTGCGCAGTATTTCAGGCTGATGGAATTCAGTGCCTGCTTACTTGTGCCATTACCTTGTTTGTAGGTGCTTGAGAGAGGAGATTATATCACTGCGCGTGCAGGTGTGGGCATGTCATACACGTACCTGGACAGTTGCAGGTGTGAAACCATTGCTCTTTGTTACTCACATCCTCATAGACGCCACGTAAATCGTAGTCACGATCATCTGTCGGTGGTAGACATCACCTACTGCGTTCCTCCTAACTGGACTGTGACATGGGTAGACAAATTCAGCAGCTCTGGGAATCTAAACTTGTGTTCTGAATTGGGCAAGGTTACACGCTCATTTTATAAAACACCTGCACAAATGCTTGCTATAGAACAATCTGATTGGATGCTTTTTGTTACCCAAGGCACCACCTGACTGTGTTCCCCTACCATACCCTACAGGGGTTCCTACCGCCCAGTGCCGGCTAGCGTTCACCATTGAACCTCTTGCATACAGGGCCACCGGCATAAGGCGGCAAAGGAGGACCAGGCTATGCGTCAGGGTTGAATTAATTATGTAGCATTACGCAGCATATGGCGGTGTTATATCCCTATTGCAGCATTTTAATACATATTGGGTACAAAGGTAGTAACTGTCTATGTCAAATACAAAGGCTTCATAAGATAAAAACAGTATGGCCTCCGCAATCCTATTAAAAATGTTATTCACTAATTATTAGTGTGCATGCATGAAAGCTCAGTTATGCTATTTTATTACCTATGTCCCAGCTAAACGCCTCTTCTCCTTCTTTGTAAAACATACACATGTTGTGTGTACTCAACAGAAATCCAGCATGTTGAAAGTAATAAAATGTCTGCCTTTTTTTCGTATCGGTTATGTCTTAGAGCAGGTCTTCAATGTTGGGTTTACACGGTGGGCACACTCTGTTAGAAGCTCCTTGTATTACGAAGCCGAGGTTTTACATAGCATAAATCAAAATTATCACTCTGCAAGGTTCTAATCATCAGGCCATAAAAAGACAAGTAAAATGTTTTAAATTTTTCTGTATTTTTCTTCAAGAAATACTATCACAAAATGTGCCGCACTACGCTGCATAATTTTTCCTATTTTTACACATAATTTAGTCACCCTGCCTCATAGTTTGGTCCTTTCCTGCTACGTAATTCTAGTGGCCCTGCCTAAAAATATATCTATCTATATATATATATATATATATATATATATATATACACACACACACACACATATATATATATATATATATATATACATACATACATACATACATACATACATACACAGTGGTAAAATTAAAAGGTCTTGGCTAACACCAGAGGCAAAAAAATGAAACAGTAACCGTATCGGTAATGCAGATGTAGTTGCACGCCTGCGTGGGTGTTGCAAGTGTTGCGCTGCATGGTGTTGCTTTTCACATGTTGTGGTGGCCCTTTAAACAGATACCTGTAGCTCCGGGGCAGGTATCCCTTATCTACAAGCACACAGTAGCAACTGGCAGGGTCAAAAGAGCAAACTCCTTAATAGAGCTGTCCAGGGTGCAGCCAACGCCTGATTGATTGAGCTCCGTTAGAATGTGGTGTGTCTGAAGTGAACTATTTTCAGTGCTTAAAAAAAAACTTTAGAATGAACCAGACACCAGTAGTGGCTGGTGAACTTTGACCATGGCGGGATGTAAATACCTGCCCTGAACTGAACCAAGAAATTGAAAGTAGTGAGCAAAACCTTTTCAAAGGCCACTACGATGTGTTGCAGAAAATGAGTTGAATGGTGGATTTTATTAAATTTGCTCATGTAAGTTGGGGAAAGACTTACAGATCTCGAAGGGACACTTATTAAACATTCCAATACTCTCATGCTGTACAAACAAGCCCGATGTGCCCACCTTACATTTTTAGAAACAATTTCCCCCAAAATTGAGCTAAAAGTATAACGTTTTACGTATATTTTGAACTCCTGGCTTCAATGCTAGCCTCACAGATTAATCACTACAGGGACACCAGAAAGCGTGACGTATACACTTCAACATTTTAGAATTTGGGTTGTGAGCATCTATGTCAGAGGCATTAAGGGATTTTGTAGTTCCCATCTCTAAAGCCTAATCAAGATGACAGTCCACAGGGCCCGTAGTTCATAGTTAACAGGCGCCAAAGCTAAATGGTTGGTAAAGCACTTGCGTCGCGTTAGCACATTTTACGCACTTAAACTTTCCTTGCAGCGTCAACAGTACATCTGAATCAGACCACATCACACGATCAAATACACAACAAGACGCCAGAGTCAACAGTTGGCTGAGTGTTGCCACTCCATCAGAACACTCCTCGTAGAAACGCACCCCAACAAACCATTGGAAGGCGCATGCCACACCCACAAGCAAAGCACAGCTATATTACTATTTAACTGATACACAATGCCTACAAGAGCACAAAGACCTTAGGCCTAGCAATGAGCAATCGTGCTACTCACAGTTGGAATTAAACAGGAAAGTACTAGGTTATGCACACGTTAAACCCATCTAGTGCACCATCACTAAATATTACATCTAACAAACTGGTGTTCAGTTCACAAAGCGGGGTGATTCCAGACCACAGTGACTCTAGTGAAAGAGAAATCAATGAAGCAGATGGTAAGGATGCTCAGATTCCAGAAGACTGTACATAAGGTATGCGCTATACCAAGGTCTCCAATCCTTTTAGTGGTTAGAGCTTCATATGCTCAATTAAAATCATCCTGCGCTCTAACATTATTAGTGTTCTAATAAAGACCATTTACAACAGGATTACATTACTGACCACCATGTTCAAGCTGTGATCATCTGTATGCATCAGGCAGGGTTGCCAGCAGAAATGTAAAAAAAAAAAAACATTGTCAATTTTGAATGCATCTACTTGGATAACATATAATAGGTATGGCTGCAATGTTTCTTACACCAAGGTAATAACATTAGTTATAAGTTTCCACAATGTCGAATGATTTACCACTCAGATTTAGACAGGGTTTTGAGCACATTTTCTGAATTCTGTCATGTATTCAGAGCCATCCTATCTTCTAAGCAATGTAGGCAGAGGATGTTATCACAGCAAGCATCCTTTTTTTAAATTTGACCTGCATGTTTTATGGAAAAAATATTAAAAGCTCACTTACACCCCCTATTGCATTCATGACCGTAACATGCATTCTGTTAGCAGTGCAGGGACCGGGGTGGTTTGGGGAGACAAGCACAATGTCACAACACCGAGGGTAAAGGAAATTGAAGAGGATGTCCCAGTCTCCTATAAGAGAATAAGATATACAGTACTTCTCAGACATAGGAAGGTTGCGCAAGCGCACATTTGTCACTGCCCAATATTGAGCCGCATTTTCAGTATTTTATAATGGTAAGTAAATTGCTGCAATGCTATGCGTCACTCTTTTACCACACAAGCGCCTGCGTAAAACGCTAGTAACTAACCCCTTCACGTGTAACAAGTATTCAAAGCGCAGTAGTACAAAATACATTCTCCAAAACGGCACATCATGGTTTGTCCCTAAGTTGTCAAACATTTCAGTTCTTGATAAATCATTCCCCACACACAGGTGGCGGAATGTAATTCCATACCTTAACATATTCCACAGCTGGGTCCACAGCGCTCTGATCTCTGTGGAAGGAAACAGAATAGAAAGTTAGGCCTGTCCTTCACCGGGCACAGTTTCTAATTAATACTGTCAACAGTCACAGTCATTGAAGACCCTCTCCTTGACCACCAGGTGTGGCAGCACCTGTCCTTGAACTAGGAGCAGGAGGAATGGGTTAGAACTAACCAAAGACAGCGCATTTCTGCACTGCTATTGCGCGGCCTTCCAATCCCTCATATGCACACTGTGGGACATTTTTATAACTAATGCCATGAAGTGGTTACATGTGCCCATTTTAAAACTTAAGAGAACAGGCATAGGTAAAGTCAGTAGGTCTAGACTTAGCAAGCCAGTGGTGTTCTTTAATTCGTACTTTAGCAAGCCTATGATTTTTCAAATTTGTATTTTTGTAAATATACACAATAGGCATTAAAAGTAGTAAAAAAAGGAACATTTGAGCTCTAAAAGTAGTGTGCATATGTTTGCAAAAATAAGGGAAAAATGACCAGCTGCAAAAATTCATGAAAATAAAGAAGAAACGAACGCAGAGATTAGCCTACAAGCCTTGGCACTGAAGTGGACTACTTTTTAGGTCGTGTGTGCAGAGAAAATGCCAGCACTCATGGTGAAGAGAGAGAAAAATAAACAAAAAAAATGCAAGCTTGCCATGGTCGGCCTATTAGCTTTGCCAATGCTTCTGTACATACTGGCAAAGACACACAGGACGTAATGACAGTTATAGTCACAGTTAATTATTACCTCCATGGTTAACAAGGAGAACAAGCATTTGCAATGCAACGGGTCTCACATTTCTCCGAGTTAGAGCTATTAGCAGTTACAAACACCCAACCGGATTTTTCTTGCTACATTAAATGGAAAAAAAGCGCGATCGCCCTGCTACAGTTCACTCGTAGTGAAACCTATCTGCAGAAGTGCAATTAACTATGTAACAGGGTCGATGTCATGCAAAGCGCTCGACTTCTGCCAAGCGAGGACGCGCTGTGAAAAAAGATAAAAAGTAGTCCACAAACCGGACGGAAAACACCAAGCCTCGTATGTTTTCAGTACTTCGGCGCTGCACTCGAGGAGGGCTAACCACCGGAAAAGGCCTGACGTATGCATGCCTTCCACTAATGAAAGCAAGCAGATTTTAAAAGGCAAGCCCACAAACCAATGAACAACACTGAGGTAACATGGACGGGGCTCCGAACCCTTTTCTAACTACTAAAGCGTCTTGCAAGCGATACCCTAAAAAAGAGGGTCTACGGACACTTATTAGAGAGTCAGTATGAAAGACACAGATTGACAAAAAGTGCCTTTTTTGTGCAATGCTATTTGGTAAGACTGCCCTATGCTGCAAGACTGTGCTAGTTGCATGCAACAGACATGAATGAGGGTAAACAGACAGAAAACACTTGTGTTTCCTAATATGGCAGAAGTGCAGGACCTTATCACAGGCACAATGTATAACTATGTGATGTTTAAAGTTTGATGATGTATTCGATGGTCCTATGCAAGATCTGTTGCCAATGATGACAAAAAGTGCGGAATGGCCATAAATCTGGGATGTACAAGGATGGGGTGTTTGATGTTTAGAGCCCGGTGTGCTCAACTATGAGCAAGTTGAATAAGTTGATTGCTGAAGGGTCAGGGTGGCTTCCGACACATCCATTCCGCAGGACATTGTGTCTTTCTGTGGGGGCCTGGTGCTGGTCATGTGGATGCCAGGAGATGGCACCTTCTAAACCAGGTCGTAAATGGGTCACATAAACATGCCCTGAATGTACTGATGATGATGTCTGCTGCAATGTGTTTATCAATCGTCTTGTTATATTTTTAAGTTGGTGGTGTGTACCTAACATATTTTATATTGTAGGCGTATTTTATGTATGATGTAAAATGATTTGCATGAATTGTAGTAATACAGTTGTCACATTTTAATTACGGGTAATGGGATGTGCTTAAATGTTGCACTGCTTGACAGTCGTTCATAAAGGGGTCTCAACAAGCACTTGGCTTCCTTTTCGCAGTGCAGGAGTATTTGTGCCACCTATTTGCCTCTAGAAAGTCATGTCGAGCAGCCTTTAACAGTTTGCATCAACAGGTTTACATCCACAGATTGTATGTAAAACGTATCCACCTGTGATACTCCTTAAAAACCCTGCATGATAAATTGGACCTTGAAGAAAACTTGTGTTTACTTGCTCTCTCCCTTGTTTCTTTTGAACACACCGCTGCATCGCTTCTGCCTGCCTCTTCTGCATATGCACTACTGTAAATCTCATTCTCTCTCTTAAGCTCCTTTTAAACAAAAAAACTATCACCGGTTATTTCTCACAAAGCCCCCTCCAATAATTGCACCCAAGTCACTAATTACCACAAAGAAACTGGAGAAAACGCATGGAATGGTTTCCTTGGCACGTATGAGTAACTACAATCACCAATGGACTGACTTCCAGCTCGCGGGAAGGCGTGCTACTCACCGTGAAGTGGTTCAACACCTCGTTGGGGTAGTAAGCGCTACATAAATACAATTTAAATTCAATATACCTCATCCTTAGTGTATGTGGATGATGTTGGGTGTTGTGAGTAAATGTATGAAGGGAAATACCAGTTGCTGATTGAGATTTCCAGGGTCGAGCGGAGACTCCCTATTCATGGTGGACAACTACACGAGTTGAATAGTGGGCAACCTTTTGGGCTTTACTAAAAAATAATCAGTTCCGTTTCTTGATCTTATAAGTAAGCCCCTAGAGCCCCCTGCACAGGTGTAAAATGCATCGACCAGAGCTCTTCGAGGGCTCCTTGGGTAATCATGATGCATCTTTGGCCCCAGCTTCTGTGTCATGCACAGAATGATGTCTAGTGCTGGGTACCACCATCACCTAGCACACTGGCGGCCCCACCAATTAGGCAGAAAGGAAGAGCAATCCATTGGTGGCCTCCACTACGGGATGCGAAACATTGCAGAAAAGTACACAATGTACAAATCGGAATTTAGAATTATATTTTAGTGCAAAATGTATACTTTTTGGAATCATTTTGAATAAAAATATTGCGCAAAAACCACAAGTGCTGTGAAAGATGTTTGCTTGCGTCCTGGCTGTTCGCGTGTTTGCATACTGCTGCAAAAGGATTTTTGCATGAACGTTCTTTAATTTCCTGACCAGGCATAATTACAGCAATTTTGCATAACATGCTTAGCACGAAACACTTGAAATTATCTGACATTATGCTGGTGTGAAGAAAACGTCACCTACTTTCAGCTTGCCAACATGGACATCTCTTATCAAGAGACTCTGAGCCCCAGTTTAAACTTCGTGCATTCTCAGCTTTGACATCAAGACACAGCGACCTTCTGAGCATTTCACATCCTGTGCCCCTGTCCACCAGTGACCTCATCACTATTCCTTACTTTATCTACATTACAGCTAATTGTTTAGGCTGTAATTCACTCCTAACGGAGAGCCCCCGTCCACTTGCTCTGGTGTATTCAGCAATGTGCTCAACTCTTCTACCTTTGTTGAAAACGCGACTCTACACTTACTAAGATCCCAGTAGGAGCCTTATTAAAGCATGCAGCTCAACAGTGGTAGCTGACTTCTCCATGGCAAGATGTCACGAGATTTTGTACAGTGGACTCCTACCATTGGGAGAGGTTCTAGCTCTGTGGAGTGCATGTTACCACGTGGCTCCAGGAGTCCCCCACACCCCAGAACATGACAATCAGATGTGCTGTGGCATCCACTTTAGGGTTTGAGTATATCAGACTTTCATCCTTCCCAATCCCTACTCCAGCACTCACTCTTACTCCTCCACTCTACTCACTGACTGAGGAGCAAGGAGAATGAGTGGAAATATCCTAAAATATGCAAACGAGCATCTGTTTTACAAACTCATCTGTCCAACCCCACAATATAGTCCCCAGCGTGTCATGAGCCCTAATGGAGGGAAGGAAATGGGGCCCATAGTTGCTGTTTGAACTGTAAAAGTTAGTAATGATTAGGATCAATGCGCCCCCCAGGCCTCCGGTCCTGGTGTCACTGCACCTGCTGCACCAATGGTAGCTACGTTTCTGTCCTTCTGCAAATTGTTGGTTTCAGGTGTGTTAGACTAATTAATTCAATAGAATAAAAACAGGGCTACAAGACTCAGCATGCATTAGGGTACCACACAAGATTACATGACTGGAGACAATGTCTAATTACCTGGAAGCAGGCGGTCACCCTACCTCACTTGCTAAAGTGATGACTCGGATCGAAAATACCAGCATCTATTTTAGCAAAGACCCTTCAAGGTCTAGTACACAGTTGACATTTAGGGGTTGTTACTCATTCGCCAATTGAACAGAGTTGTAGACACTAGGGTGCCAAAGTGAACATAGAATGGGAGCAAAACATTTAGTAACTGTCGTGACAAAATGCTTTGAGAAGGCCATCCATTTTACAGCATCTTTACTCCTTTCCCACCTCCCTCGTCCTCTACTTCGCCTCACTGGAGGAATGGAGAGGAAGGATTCTGTCCTAAGAGGAGGCTGTTAAGGGCAGGGCATTAATGTGGCTGGACATATCCGCGGCTGTATGGAATAGGCAAGTCAAACGTCCAAGCCACAGACGATCTATAGAAGCGTCCAATGCCCTTCGTTCACCAAAGACAGTGTCCTGCGCAATCCATTTCCATCACAGCCATGTAAGCCATTCACCGTTAGTTACTTGCGCTGCCCTCCTGTGACGTCCACTGTATACATATCTGACTGGGTCTTTCTTCTTTTCCAGCAGTGGAAACAAAGTGGTGTATGATTGGGTGGAATTATTAGCATCAAGTTAAAACACAGAAAAGCTTTCAGAGGCGGATATCTGGAGAAGTGTTGGATCCCGGGCGAAATGAACAAATGGCAGATCCTCCCTCCTTGCACCCCTGCAGACTGCAGTGGGGGGTTATTTCATCATTGGAAGTCATCCGGAGGAGAAGGATGGTAGTGGTTCTTCAACATTAAGGCCAAGAGCCATGTGCTGACCTCGGGGAAGGACTGTCTCTACAGCAGAGTAATCATTCACCAGGATGGGCCCTCTGGAGTCAGCGGCCTCAGCCCTTAATTAGAGGTTAGGCTATCACGCCATCTGCATTTATATAGAGCATGTTGTCCCATCGCTACGGCCTCGTAGCTCTTTCTGCAGTTTCAACGACTTTCCCCGTTCGAGGTACTGTACAAAATGAGATGCTAACACAATGTTATAAGTACACGTGGTAGCTAGAGCTTCCACTGAACATCCTCCAGCAGTTAGAGAGGCAAGTAGCAAACTCCTTAGAAATGAGTGTCAGCTGTCTTGGGTATATCCAAGTGGCTGCAAAGCCCACACAGGGTGCTGAAGAAAACTTCATGTCCCTGTGAGATCTAAGCCCAGCATCAGCTGGCACTACAGAATGAGTTATAATCCCCCCACTCCATCACAAGGGGTTACCTTCGACCTCAACATGCAAACTGCTAGAAGTGGATCCTAACCAGGGAAAAATAAGCCAGACAGATGATACAAACTGCAAAGGATCCACTTTATTTTGTATTTCTCCACATCCATGCAGTCAGCAACCTAAGAGCCTCTAATGCTCGTGCAAACTAAAAGGGGCACTAGTATAGCCAATAGCTCTTGCCTTAAAGTTGATGTTTACTTTTTTTTAATGCAAACCTGTGCCACAGAAATAAAACATGCCACCACCTAAATTTAGCAGTAATTTTCTTCGAAAAAAACATTTAAATGATGTTGTTTTACTAGTTATTGTTTAAACTAAACATCTTTCAGTTGGGCCATGCATTTTATTGTTATAGCAAGACCTAATCAGGCACACACAGCAGGGAGCTAAACCTTTTCCATGTCACTTATAAACGTTTTAACATAAACTATAAAAACAGTATGGGAAATAAATCAACATCTGACTGGAAACCTAAAGTGCATGCAAAACAAATAACCAGTGTTTAAAGTGTATATTAAAATAAATTATATAAAAAAGCACACTTAGAACCAGATTTGTCTGTGAAGAGAAAAGCAGGTGTGAGCAATGAGCACATGCTTTGAGTGGTCATTCAAAATGAAAAGAGATAAAGGGTGAAGTGGGCTGTCCCATGCTGAATGTTGTGGTGGGGGAAGCACAATATGAATGACAATCAAACATGCTAATGGATGAAGCCCACTAGCCAAAAGCTGCCCAATGTAGGTATATTGTGTATGTTTTTTTGTAAAAGCAAACAGTAATCTGGTGATATAGCAACAGCTGTCTCGAAGGCCTGGCCTAAAAAACAAGATAGGGAAAAAACACTGAAGGAATAGGCCAGATGTCATCACACACTCATGCTGGAAATTCCATGCTACACGGGTTGGTGATACATTTCCTCTATGTCTTCTCCCAGTCATAAGTATTTTTATGCATTTTACTAGCAGATCCTTTTTGGATCATGTGAGATTGACTGCTAAATAGGAATGTTGATTCACCAAAAATTCCAGGACAGCACAGGTGAAATCATACATTCTTTTAACTCAATGATATCACAGGAAAATGCATCACTGAATTAAAAAAACATACGTTAAAGATTGATAAAAACAAAAAATACAACTAGATACACGTATACTTTAGTTATGGCCCACCAATTAATTAAGATGCTGGAGTGATAGTCCTAAGGCATGGCCATAAAATGCGAGGGATGCAGCAATCACATGACCAATTTCAGCTTCATATGCCCAACTGTAGTCTCAAAATGCCAATAACTGCATCACATTTCTATGCACAACCATAACATGTTCAAGCACAACCCAAATACCAAGTCACAGCTTCATATGCTCAGGCACAGTCTCCAATGCCCAACCCCATGCAGCCACAGTGCCATATGTCCAGGTACCACCACCACATACCATGCACGACCACCACATACTCAGGTATAGCCTAATCTGTTCACATATAGACACATTTGCTCACTGCTTACCAATAGAGAAAGATGGGCAGATGGAAACACTTGACTCAGTCTTAACCACTGATTGTAAGTAGGGCTGGGCAACATTCAATTGTTTTGTGCTCACAGTGCCATTAAAGACAGGAAACAACTACATGCTAGTCAGCTAAATTCTAATCACCCATATCCCATCTAAAAAGCACCATTCTAGACCTAAGAAGTAGCCAAATCTTCTCTGCGCTGTAAATATTTTGATACATCACTCTTTTCTCATAATACATCATAGTAATGAAAGGAATGGCCCCATATTTGCAGGTATAGCCTCAGGTGAACTTCACTGTCCCATAAGACACACTCTACGCAGGAACCACTAAGCATGAACCACCTCCAAGCCATCATGAACACCATGGTGAGCCTCATCTTCGACCTCGCTAGAAGAATCTGCATCACTCCACACCTCAGAACCCTCCGTTGGCTCCCCATACAGCATAGATGCCTCTTCAAGCTCCTCATGCATGCATACAAAGCCCTCCACAATACCGGACCCGCCTACATCAACAACTGCCTCACATTCCTCCAACCCTTCAGAGAACTCCACTCAGCTACCCTCGACAAGGCCCACATCCCGTGCATCCGCCGTGAGTGCTTTGGAGGACGAACCTTCTCCCACCTTGCCACAAAATTCTGGAATAACCTTCCCCTCCACTTGCGCACATCCCCTTCACTTACAGGCTTCAGCAGGCAGCTCAAGACCTTGCTCTTCGACAGCCATCCTTAGCCAGGCTAGCGCAGCAGCCCCACACCAGCACCTGGAGACCCCTTGGGTAACAAGTCAACACTCTAGAAGACCCCACTGACTGACTGACTGATTGATAAGATACAGATAATACCTCAAATAACACAAGACACTTTCAGTTATAGAAAATACCCGATGCAGAATCCCACAGTACACCAGCTACCGCACTGCTCACGGCTAAACTAATGAGAGCCACCTTCTCCATGTTATCAAACTCTATGGCTAAGATAATGTAACATTGTTTATGTTTCTAGGTTATTACATCACATTTGATTTTCTTTTCAGTGATATACTATGAACCCATTGCAACAAATCTATTGTTGCTGTCTTTTTAAGGTCAGCAGCCTTTGTTTAGGGCAGTAAAGCTGAGGCCAGGTGCCACACCCCTTGGTCCCTGCAGCAAGCTGTTGTCTGTTGGCATACTCAGATTTCCAGCCTTTTCAGATAGTGAGTGACATCAGGCTGGAGCAAGGGCCTAAGGCACAGTGCAAACACGATGGATTGAAACATAACCTGAAGGTGGAGGCTCCTCGGTGAGCCACAGTGCTCCGGCTGGTCGACTGGCTTTTATTTTATGTTATTTGTTCTAGCTTGTGTCATATCATATTTTGAGGTTTACAGTTATACAGATTACGGGGAAGGGCAGTGAAAAACTCTTCAACCACTGTGCACAAAGCACCCGATGGCCACAGATTACCATTTGTTTGACCCTAAGGGTACGGAAGCTCCACCATCTCATGTAATGAGACAGGGCCTCGCATCTGTATCTCACAACTTTAGTCTTATGGGAAAGCTGATAAGTACAACAAAGAAAACATGCTGGCGACCAAGCAACCGCTTCACTTTAGAAATTGGAATGAGTCAAAATTGGAGAGAAAGCCATCTGTTGCAGTCTTTGTTTGCACGCATGACACAATACTCTTGAATGTTATCTCAGAACACAGCTCATAGAGGTGCTGGGCAGGCTCAGACTCATGTTACTTTTTACATTAACCAATTGGAACCATTACTAAAGTACACATTGAGCACAACACTGCTAACTATTAACAACCGAACAGCCATTCACTGGAAACACCAGAACCATAGGGAAGGAATGGGGAAGATTCAAAGAGTGCTACAAAGCCGTTCAAATGGCACAAGGCACTACATAGAATCCTAATAACGTATAATGAAGGTAGCTGGGCACACAATGAGCTATAGAAAATGAACGTGAACAGGTTAATTTGGTGAGGACTTCACGAAGCCCATTAAAAGAATTGCAAAGATAGAAACTGGCAGTGATCAAAGGATGAGAAAAAACCCTCAGAGCGCTCGAAACTTGTGAGTGATGAAACTTTTCTACCCTGGGAGAACAAGCGCATCCTCTGTGCTCCGGAGAACAATGGGGGCGAGCGGGAGAGCAGCGAGCAGGGCTCAAGGCCAGCGTGTGGGTCCCCCTCCTCCAGACAGATAGCCCGGGTATTCAGGCGAATTCTTTTTGTTTCATGTCAACTTAGCTAAAAAATAAAAGCGAACGCTCCCCAGGCCCAGAACAACCGTGCCTTTCGGGTCCAGCTGCGTCCAGGAATAATTCCCGCCTTTTTTCAGAGGGACATTCTTTTTGCGTGTTTTATGTTCAAGCCTCCAGGGCTCCCCTGTTTGGAGGAAATGTGCCCGGATGAGGGCATTGTTGGGACTTGCACACACGCACCAACGCCAGCTTCATTCCCCGCCTCACACAGGGCGCCATCTTTAGTGCATTGTCACACACAGAGGGACAGCTCTTAAAACGCTCACACTTTACACACCTTGCCAGCAGCACCCCGGGCCCTGCTGGACGGCTTCCTGCACTTTGAATTGTGAGGTAACTCCACACCTAGAATTGCGAGGAGAGGTGGGAAGACTAAGTTTTTGTTCTGTGAAATGTATCCGTGGGGCTGCTGACAGAGGCCGTCAAATAAAGCCCTGATAAATACCCCGTAGTCACCATGGCTTCCTCCCTGCACAATGGGCCCAACACCTGGCTTCAAATGCCCTTGCCATCATGATGGAGTACATCCCACATCCCACCTGGATAGAAATCGAAAGACCGGGAGGTGTGCACCATCCTAGGCAGAGATGGGCGGAACTGTGCAAAACAGCTTTTGAGATTCGTCCTAGCAATCCTTGAAAAAGTTGTGTTAAACACATAAACATACTATTTAAAAAAAAAGATAGATAATATCAAGAGATTAAGAAAAGTGTAATGTTGGGAAGCTAGGATGCGCATGGTATATTATACCATACACGTGCCCGAGAAGTTCAACATTAGTGAAGATTATACACATTTTTATTATTTTTCTGCTGAAGAACTATAATGGTTCACAGATGTTTCAATATGTTTAGGAGACTACCCATTTTAAGAATCAAAATATCCCCCAGGTGACCTAAAGTTAGATAAAGGGCAAATTCACGTTCCAAACACACAGTGATTGTAGCCCAGTCTGTGTCACACACATGATTGGGACTTACAGCAAGATGGCGTTTGGAGATGTGGTTTGCTGGCAAAGTTGCTTTCCCTGGAAACCAGAGACCCAAATTCTGATCCCAGTTTCAGTTGTTTATATCCTGTGCCTCAAGCTGCACATATGTATAATGCATCCAAAAAACATCCCAGTGCACTGTGCAGACTAGTACTGTCCTGGATATATGCTTCCACTCCTTTGCATCACTGTTTCCATAATCTCGTCTATAACTCTTTAAATAAGAAGATCATAATTTAATGGAAACATATCCCTTTCTGTAATGTGGCGGCATACCTAGGCCTAATACCCATTAAAAGCATGCCATAATTCAGGACAAAAAATTCCACATCACTTAAAAAAAGTTTATGGGCATGTCACCCCTCAACTGCACTGACACCTGAGAAGGAACAGAATGATATTCAACATGCCATTTACAGAACCCATTTCTTAGATCCAGACTGATTTTGGGGCATTGAGGTCCTAAGGCTGTCACAGAAACCATACAACAAAATGTCAGTTTCTGAGTCTGCATGCTGATATGTTAGGATTCTTGACAATCAATAGCCACCCCAGGGGAGATACATCACCCTAAATTCCTGTAAAAGGATCTCTCCCAGAAGGAGTGTAGCTATCTTTCACACCATTTCTGTTAAGGCACGCACCAAAACAGGGCTTGTCTGGCACAGGTGCATTAGTTACAAGACCCAACTTATGAAATTCAACATGAGGTCCTTGGCCCCCCATCAATACTCTCAACAGACGAGTCATACATCCCAAACTTTATCCAGGATAAACTTTACTTAAAGGAATAGTGACGTTACAGTTATTTTCACCAAAGCAGTGCACCAAATGTTTCATGACAAATCGACCTTCACGTATGGGATGCCGTCTCCTTTAAACCAAATCCCTGTGTCACTGCAGTTACCAAGCTCAATCAGTTTGTTACCTGGACCATTACGAATCAAGTTCCAGGGGTCACTACGACTTCATTCCTAACCAGGAATCTACATGTGCACTGGCCAAACATTAAATGTGTTAATGATTACACCTTCAGCATCAGAGATCAAAGGGGCCAAAGACAACCACAGGACAAGCTGGCTGGTCTACCCAGAACACTCAGACTCATATTCACATTTAAAGTTATTTCAAATAATGGATATTTGCACGGGGCGCTTTTTCTACCAGTCCTCTCTGTGCTGGAACACTACTACAATCTGATGCCCAGTGGGTCACACAAACCAGGAGATCCTTTGGCTGAGGGAGATCAATTTGCTGCTCTACGAAAAGACACCAATCTCCAATGGATGCATCTTGTGAATCTGACTCCATTACCGTGACTGACTGCTACCTGGGCGAGATAATTACTTTGACCATGAATTAGACTTGCTACTACTAAATTAATGTAATGGTGTTGCTTTAATCTAGATGCACCTTTCCAATCTTTCTTGTTGATTACGGAAAAGGGGTCTATAGCAGTACTGCTAGGATGGATTGTCCCAGTCTGTCTTTTATAAGGGCTTGATGTTCCCTTTCACATAACCCAATATGTGCTAAGATCAGATCACAGAATCAGATTAGGAATCTAGGGCCAGTTCTTGTTTTGACACAGATCAACCTTGCTTGCTGTAGTACACTCAGTGATTGACATGGCTCCCAAAGGAACAACCCTTTGGATCTAGAGACTGATGCTCTAATGTATGGTGTTTCAGAGTCATTTGAATATTATATGGTTTGATGTGTCAATGTTTTATTTTTTAAATGAAGACAGATCTCAGTGAGTCCTTCCAGCCTTGCGACGGGCAGTGCCACATCATTTACTGAGCATTTGTGTGGCACAGACTAAAGAATGGCCAAGATAGATTTCGACTTCTGACACTCATATTTTTTGCCTACCCTGACCTTGAAGACATGCCGTCCTGCATTATCTCTGAAATTAAAGTTTGGTAGGAAACATTTTGTGACATGCAGATAAGGCTGACTCTGCTCAATCTGAAGCAAAAATGAAGCAACACCGAATGTCTGGGCCTTATGTGAACTAAGCTACCGCTCACTGGATGCCAACAACAAATTTCATAAAATAAACACTAAGCATACATAAATGTATACAAACATTTTCTGCATGACAGTTTATTCTCAGGAATAAGCTGGAACCAACAAGGATTTGATTTTGGACATCTCTGAAAACCACAAACTCTGCAAGTTGCTGTAAAGAACTGGCAAATAACACGTGGGAGAATAATCTCTTTATTATCGTTCTAATTAAATTGTTTTTTCTTTATACCCTGCCACTTGTAAAAAAAAAATGAATAATATTTTGAAGCAAAGATGTTAAGCCAAATATTTCATGTAGTTACGCTTTGTAAGAGCCTGTTCGGCAGCAAAAACGTGTAGGAGGCCCTGCATAGTGCTCTGCTGCCTTTTGGCTGGGTTCATGCTATAGAAAAAAAAAAACACATACCAACATAGGTGATAAGTGATGTTTATTGCAAAATATGCATCCATCTTGGATTAGTGGAGAATCACGCTCAACAGCATAGCCAACATTACGGCCAGCTGCAGTAGAAGTGTAAAGAGAGGTGCTGCCGCTTCGAACAGTGCCTCTGAGATTAACAAATGGCCAACTTTGGGTGCCCGTTTCTTGCATGAACATATTAGGAGAGTTCAGAAAGATGGAATGAATGGCAACTCATTTGTGCTTTGCATTAGGATACAAAATGGTGGCCACTGCCAGGATGGAGAGATCCTGTATGCCCCCCACCAAATGGCAACTATACCGGGCCAGGAGCACCTCGCTGGGGCGAGGAGCCGCAATGCGCCTCCGACCCCTCAGCATGGGCCTCAGACATTGGAGGAGGCATTCTGGGTAGCCTCAAAGCACTTTAGTTGACGTGCATACAGATGACGCGTGCTGACCTCGCCCTTAAAAGGGTGTTGTGGTCGGCGAGGGGGTCTTTTGCTCCCACTTGCTGACCACACTAGGAACTGCACCACGCCTCTGCTCTGTGAGGAGTTTTTCTTTTAAAAGTTTTGTCCCCCTTTCCCTTTTTTCTTACTATCTTTTCTCTCTGCAGGTTCCTTTTCTTTCTCTGCAGGTTGAAGGAAGAGGAATATTATTGAGCACCCACCCCTCACGCTCTGCACGTTTGGGCATCTGTGACAGCAGCAGTCTGGCGTGCCTTACTGGGAGCGGCACAGGTTTGAGCCCTGCTCACCTATTCCTGATTCTTGTAGCCTTGCCAGTCTGGCCTGAGCGATTCCGCAACAGTCCATGATTTTCTGGTCAGACAATATGACGGTGGTGGAGTGCATAAATCAACAAGCTGTCAGGTGTAAAATGATCCTAACACTGTTAAAAGAAATTGTACTGGTGTGTCTGCAGTTGAATGCAAGGTTTAGAGCAAAGCATGTGCCTGGTGTTTTGAATAGTGCTGCAGATACTTTGTCCCATTTTAAGATGCAGATTTTCAGGTTCCACCACCTGGAAGGGGAGGAATTCCCAATACCCCTCCCAGAGCATCTGTGGCAAACTGGTGCCCAAGATTACCAGACCTTGTGGCAGCCATTCTAGCATAAAAGACCAGGAGGGCTTTGGAGCGGTCTGTCACGGCCTATTCTTAATCCCTTGTACATGCAGGGCTATCTTGTTGGTCTGATGCATCGTAAGGTATGGCCTTTTTGGAGGCTCTGAGGGAGGAGGGGAGGTCGGTTGCATGCACTAGGTGCCACGCCGCTGCAATTTCTTTCTTTGCTCAACGGTGGTGGACGGCTGACAGGATTAAATCCTTTTTGGTAAGAAGGGCTCTTAAGGGTTGGCAGTGGCTTCAGGGCCCCATACTGGATCTTAGGTGCCCCATCGATGCATTAAAGCTGATGTCCATTTTGGGGTCTCTTCGGGATATATGTACCTTGCCTGCAGAGACCGTTTTCTTTAGGGCAGCTTTTAGCATGGCCTTTTATGGGGCCCTCAGACTCAGTGAGTTAGTGGCCAAAAACAAGAAAGATGATACAGGGGGATTACAGCTGTCAGACAATCAATGGTTGGATTGGGCGAGGGCCTTAGTGATCAACATTCCTTGTTCTAAGATGAATCGAGAGGGTAAGGGTAACCATATACTGTTGCGAAGCCCACAGAGAAATGTGTGCTATCCAGTTCATAATTTGGAGATCATTTTATCGCAACATCCCCAGAGGTTGGAGGGGGACAGTGTTTGTGCATGCAGACATCACACGCTGACCAGGTACCAGTTTTCGCTCATTCTCAAGCATGTGCTGTCTGCTGCAGGTTTTGATGCCTCTGAATTAGGTACACACTCCTTTAGGATTCAGGCTGCCACGGCGGCAGTGGCAATGGGGCTTTCAAGTTCAGCAGTTAGGAAGATTGGCAGGTGGCCCTCGGATTGCTACAACAGGCATGTGAGACTGCATATGCTGCGAGTGCTCAGCCTCTTATCCTTTGTCCCTTTTCCTGTTCTCTATGTAGGTGGCAGATGCGGTCCTTTGGAAGTCTCAAGGGTTCTGGTGCACGCAGGAGCTGCAGGGGTCACAGATGTTTGGGTCATGGGCCACGCCTATGTGTGACAAGCAGGTAATCTGTATGCAAGGAGTGCCTTTGCATCACGTGCATTACCGGATGGATACCGCTTGGCTTTCTATGGTTCTGGTAAGCTGCACCTCACCCAGTTGAGGCTGGTGCTGGACTCAATGCTGCCACAAGGGTGCCCGCATCTGGGTGTCATCATTTTGCATCGAGGGGGTAATGATCTGGTTCCCCTGGGTCGGTGGCAGCTTTTGAGCTGGTGGTCTCAGAAGTTAGTTGGCTGGCTAAGAAATTTCCACATGCAGTGCTTCCCTGGTTGAACATCATCCCCCAGTTTCAGTGGAGTTGCGGCCTTTCAGTCAAAGCCCTAAGCCTCTTCCCTGCCAGGCCTTTCCCCCTTCAGGTGCCAGGCCTTTTGGGCAGTTTACGCTTTGGCCCTCATAACTTTTTGACCACATAAGCTACCCACCCCAATTTTTTTTTCCTTTTTTCCCAACATCCTAGGGATTCTAGAGGTAACCAGAGTTTGTGGGTTCCCCTGGAGGGGCCAAGAAAATAGCCAAAATACAGTGACAATTTCATTAAAAAATAAATATATATTTGGAAAAAAGGGCTGCAGAAGACTTGTGTTTTTTTCCCTGAAAATTGCATCGACAAAGGGTTTGTGGTGCTAAAATCACCATCTTCCCAGCTTTCAGGAACAGGCAGACTTGAATCAGAAAACCAAATTTTTCAACACAATTTTGGCATTATACTGGGACATTTTTACTATATTTTGAGCTTTTAGCCTCCTTCCAGTTAGTGACAGAAATGGATGTGAAACTAATGCTGGATCCTGGAAAGCTAAACATTTCTGAAAAGTAGACAAAATTCTGAATTCAGCAAGGGGTCATTTGTGTAGGTCCTACAAGGTTTTTCTACAGAAAATAGCAGCTGAAATAAAAAAATATTGAAATTGCGGTGCAAAAACTCAAATTTTTCTCCACGTTTTACTCTGTAACTTTTTCCTGCCATGTTAGATTTTTAAAAGCAATATACCGTTAAGTCTGCTGGACTCTTCTGGTTGCGGGGATATATAACGCTTGTAGGTTCATCAAGAACTCTAGGCACCCAAAGCCAATAAATGAACTGCATGGGTTTTCATTGTATACCGGATATGCAGCAATTAATTTGGTGAAATATAAAGAGCGAAAAATAGGTATCAAGGAATCCTTTGTACTTCCAAAATGGGCACTAAATAAGGTGTTGGGGAGCAGTGGTTATTTCACATCTCTGAATTCCAGGGTCCCAATTCTAGCATGTCCATTACAGGGCATTTCTCAAACAGACGTCTTTTTTACCCACGGTCGTACATTTGGAAGGAAAAAATGTAGAGAAAGACAAGTGGCAATAACACTTGTTCTTCTATTCTGTGTTTCCCCAGGGCCCCGATAAAAATGGTACCTCACTTGTGTGGGTAGGCCTAATACCCGCGACAGGAAACGCAACATGGACACATCACATTTTCCCTGATGTGGTCCTGATAAAAATGGTACCTCGCTTGTGTGGGAAGGCCTTCTGCCGGCGACAGGAAATGCCCCAAAACACAATGTGGACACATCACATTTTCCTAAAGAAAACTGACCTGTTTTTTGCAAAGTGCCGAGCTGTGGATTTTGGCCTCTAGCTGTCACGACTCACGTGCTGTTTGCGCCTGGAATTTGCAGATCTGGTGGCGTGGATCTTCAATGTTCGACTTTGGCCCAGAAAGGGGCGACTCTTTCTGGTAGCCACGGTGCTGTAGGCAATGGAGACGCCAAGAACAGACCGTGCCCTTCAGAAAATAGCGCCAGAGGAAAAAACCCCTTAGAAAAAGGGAAAAAAAACCTCCAAACAGGAAGATTCCTGGAAAAAACAAGAACAAACAAACAGGAATCCAAAAGGAGCAAAAGTCAGGAAACACAGAATGCTGAAATCCAGAACCAAAAGGTGAGGAAATCAGGAGCGAAGACACTAACTGAGCAGAAAGTGTTGCAGCGCAAAGAAAGAAGAAAACACAGCCCTTATATACTAAAAAACAGGAAGTGACCCACAGGAAGTAAAAGGACACCATCTTAGACAGGGAAACAACACATAGAACAGAATAGAACAGGAACCATAGAGAATAGGGAACAAGGAATGCTGGGAAAGAACAGGAATCTGGGAAGGGGGAAAAGACATAAAGAAAGGCACAACAAAAGACTGCAGGAAAGAAGAAAAAAGAAGAAAAAGAGAAAAGAAACGAAAAGACAGGTAAGAGGGGTCATAGACCCCAGCATAGTGGAGAGCAGAAAGTAGAACGAGGCCCCATGCTATGTCTGGGGCCTCGATAAGCGCAGGAGAGGCTGGGGGCGCGCCGCATCTTCAAGACGCGGTGTGCGGCCCGAGCCGAACGCCCGGCTTGAGTTGAGCTCTCGGCTCGCGCCGCACCGTGCGGCGCGACACTAGCTCAGCCGGCATCTAGGAAAACCTACCAAACCTGGACATTTCTAAAAACTAGACACCTAGGGGAATTCAGAATGTGGTGACTTGTGGGGCTCTCGCCAGGTTCTCTTACCCAGAATCCTTTGCAAACCTCAAAATTTGGCCAAAAACAAATTACATTTCGGTGATGGAAAGTTCTGGAATCTAAGAGGAGCCACAAATTCCTTCCACCCAGCGTTTCCAAGTCTCCCGATAAAAATAGTACCTCACTTGGGTGGGTAGGCCTGGTGTACTCAAAGGGAAATGCCTCAAATCACCAAGTGGACACATCAAAATTATCAAATTATCAAATACAAAACTACCTGTTTTTGCTGGGGGGCACCTGCGTTTTTGCTCCTGGGCTCAGCAGCTACATAGGGAAACCTACCAAACCCAAACATTTCTGAAAACTAGACACCCGAGGGAGTCCAGGGAGGTTTGACTTGCATGGATTCCCCAGTGTTTTCTTACCCAGAATCCTCAGCAAACCTCAAGTTTAGCTAAAAAAAATCACATTTTTCCCACCTTTCTGTGTGGGATCACCGCACTGGGACCAATTTTCTACCACCCAACGTTCCCCTCAGTCTCCCGGTAAAAATGATGCCTCACTTGTGTAGGTGGGCCAAGTGCCTGCGACAGGGAAGAGCCAAAAACATGTCGAAAGTGAGGGGGAACCAAAGCAGGTCCAAAAGGGCAGTTTGGAAAAAAAACATCTTTAGGCTAACCAGTGGGGCAGAATTCCCTTCAGTTTCCAGAGGGTTCCATCACAAAAACGTGGGAAAAATGTGTGATTTCCAGCAAAGTTGTAGGGCTTGCAGGGCATCGTGGGTAAGAAAATGGTGCAGGGTGCATGTGAAGCACACCACCCTGGACGCACCCAGATGTTTAGTTTTCCATTTCCATTTCCATTTATTTAATTGTTGTTAGCCTATCCGGCCATAATAATAATCACACAATAAATATCAGTCCATCACACTCGGTAAAAATCACATTGAATAAAACGTCTCAATAGAAAGGGAAAACAGTGCTTGAATTATTGATTTAACATGTGCCGAAATGTATCCGATTTGCCCTGCATTATCATAAAACTTAGTGTATAACCATAATTTGCATAAAACTTAACTTATTCTAGAAAAACATTATAAATCTAAAATTTAAATATCTTGTTCTGGCACAAGTCATTTGGGACCTTACGGTGCCTGCCAACCGTTTAGTAGAAGCCCAAGGCCTAACCCAGTTTTATAACACCCTGCACCGAGTTCCCAAGCTAGATAGCTATGGGATAACACGAGCAGTTATGCTTGTGCCAACTGTGGGTGCATTGATGAACGTAACTTCCATGCTTCCAATATATAAGTTGAAACCTTTGTCACAATGTGTTTCGCGTCTGATCGCTTACATAACACTTCCCCCTCATTGCACTTCCTAACTCCGTAGGATCTAAAAAGTGGACGTAAATACAATTTGCGGAGTTTAAGCGTGAAGTGACATAATAAAAGGAAATGGGAAAGTGTTTCTTGGCCGCCATGGAGACATGGGCAACATTCTAATCTACCCGGAGGAACGGGTTGCCATCTGTTGATCACCGCCATCACTGGTAGAGTACCCATGCGGAATTTAAAATAGAGAACCCTTTTTTCCTCCGGATAAATACTGTCTATGAATATTGCTGGTTTAAGCTCTTGGTTAAACAAAATGTAACGCTTAAATAAAGGGCTAAGTGTCTCACACATACTCTCAGTCTTTTGCTCCCAATATGCCTTTTTTATGACAGCTAAACTAGGCCTTCTGATTTTTTCTGGATGGAGCCAGAGGTCTTCCTGGCCGATAGCAGCCAGGGTAGTTGAGATGTGTTTGAACCAGGGCAATTTCTGATGACTTTGTAGCTTCATAATGTCCATAAGTACCTCTCTATATGGTTTGAGTTCCTCTTTTGCCCAAATACGGATCCAGTATCTTATTGGAGCCAGAGCAATGCAGTCCTCAACCTTTCTCATTTGTAGATCAATTCTTATTGCATTCATTGGTGTGGCATTGCCTAAACAAAGTAAACGGCGTAAAAAATGATTCTCGATTACTTGAATTGATGGAGTCTTTCTGAATCCCCAGATCTCTGCGCTGTAAAGTGCTGCTGCTTTTGCTTTTGTTTTGTATGCGAGCAGTGCAGAACTCACAGAATGGTTGCCTGTAGCTTTTGCAAATCTGAGTACTGCTCCAGCTTGTTGGGCCACGGAGATGCTACTTTTATAAATTTGTGGTTTCCATGTCTGTTTTCCGTCCAATCTGCAACCCAGGTAATCATAAGTAGCCACTCGGGCCAAAGGCTTGATGTTTGCCCTAAAGGTCGATTGCATCGTCTGTTTTTGGTTAAGAATCATAAACTTTGTTTTCGCCTCATTGATTACCATGCTCCTTGAGGTGCAAAATGATTCGAAACCCCTGAGTAGTCGATGCATTGCTATCTCCGTTCTTGCCAGTAATACAGCGTCATCAGCAAAGAGCAGGATAGGTATACTTTCATTGGCTAGTTTTGGCACATCCAGATTTAATTCCCTCAGGTCTTGACTTACTTCATTTATATAACAGTTGAATAAGGTTGGGGCCAAGACACAGCCTTGTTTTACGCCTCGCTCGATTGGAATTTCTGCCGTATAATCATTTCTCGTAGTATATCTGACCCTGGCAGTATTTCCTGTATGCAGTAGAATTAACAGCCTTAAAATCTTTCCCTGTATACCCATTTCCGACAATAACTGCCATAATATTTGGCGGTTTACGCTGTCAAAGGCTGTTTGAAGATCCACAAAGACCAGATATAATGGACAATCTTTTAGGGTGGCGTATTTAGCGCAGATCATGTTTAGCTTAAAAAGTTGATCTGTTGTACTTTGGCCTCTTCTAAAACCAGCTTGATGTGTTGATATTAAATCTCCATCCTCTAGCCATTGGTCTAGGCGCGACTGAATCATTTTGGCAAAAAAAATTCCAACACTATCAAGCAGTGAGATAGACCTGTAATTGCACACCATGTCCCGAGGCCCTTTTTTGTGAATTGGAACAATTATTGATTTCTTCCAAGAAGTAGGGATTACCTTGTGGTGCCAAACACTGTTGAATAGACGGGCTAGAGCAGGTAGCCATAACGTTAGCTGGTTACGGTAAGCGTCTGAAGGGATACCGTCTGGGCCTGCAGCCTTGTGCGGCTTTTGGAGGAGAATAACTTGTTTAATCTCTTTCTCACTGAATTCCGATATTAACTCCATTGCACATGGAATGGCATGGGTTACTTGCATGGAATTTGTGCTGGGGAATTAGTTAGGGACTAGTTCATTCTGGGTTTCATTTACCGATCTAACAAGTGGATTTGAAGGTACTGCATAGGTCTTTTGAAGTGGATGTTTAGTTTTCAGATGAGTCTAGGTCTCGTAGATTTTTCTAGATGGCAGCGTCCCTAAATCCAAAACGTGCAGACCTCACTATTCCAATTGGGACGATTTTGAGAGTTAGACAAGCCCTCATGGCCCAAATGTAAAACCAAAACCAAAAATAATAAAATGTCCTCTTGCTTGTCGTGGGATAAGATATTTTAGTGTGCGGGGGAGAGCTGAAAGACTGTTACCCCCTTTAGTTGGGGTGGAGGCATGCCCATACTGGTTGGTAGCCACCACCCCACTATTTTTTTTTAAATTCCCTGGCATCTAGTAGGCTTTCTGCCCCCCCAGGGAGTGGATCGGGGTTAACTGCCCCATCTGCCCACCTCTGGGCAGAACAACTTTGGCCCCATTTATTTGGGGTGGGGTATGGCCATACCCCCACCCTCTTTTTTTGAACACAAAATCTTCCCTGGTCTCTGGTGGGCTTTCTGCCCCCCTTGGGGGAAGATGGGCCCTTCAAAAATAGGCTGATGGGCAGATATGGCCAACAGTAATGTGCCCCCGTGGGGAGCGACCCTTGCCCAAGGGGCTGCCCCCTCAAACAAAACACGCACATACACACACAACAATCCCTGGTGCCTAAGTGGTTTCTGCCCCCCAGGGGCAGATCGGCCTGATAAACATAGGCAGATCTGCCCCCAAGGGGGGCCGGAAATATCCTAAAATAAATGTGCACCCCAGTGGAATGATCCTTGCCTAAGGGATCGCTCCCCTTGCGTGAAATTGATGCAAAAAAATAAAAATCCCTGGTGTCTAGTGGTTTCTGCCCCCCTTGGTGGCAGATTGGCCTAATAGAAATAGGCCGATCTGCCCTCAAGGGGGCAGAAATGGCCTAAAATAAACTTGCCCCCACAGGGGAGTGACCCTTGCCTAAGAGGTCGCTCCCCATTTGTAAGAAATAAAAAAAAAAGAAATCCCTGGTGCCTAGTGGTTTCTGCCCCCAAGAGGGGCAGAAGTTGCCTAAAATAAATTTGCCCCCCAGTGGAGCGACCCTTGCACAAGAGGTCGCTCACCTTCATTTTTAATGTTAAAAAAAAAAATTACCTGCCGTCTAGTGGCTTCTGCCCCCCTGGGGGCAGATCAGCCTCATTAAAATAGGCCGATCTGACCCCGGGGGGCAGAGAAGGTCTAATAATATATTGTCCCCCTGGAGAGTGGCCCTTGCCTAAGGGGACACTCCCCGTATGCATAAATCCAAAAACATAAACAAAACATCCCTGGTGTCTAGTGGGCATTTCTGCTGCCCGATCGCACCACGTTCGGGGAGCAGAAATGCTCAAAGAGACATGAAAGGAATGGAGAGGCCTTTCCTTTCCTTTCATGACTGTGCGGTCCCCTGCCCCAGGATCGGGTCTCCGATCGCGGTGGAAGCCATGCTTCCAGCGCAGTGGGGGCGGCCACGGATGAGGCCAGTGTGCGATCGCACGCTGATGTCATCAGACGTCACGGGGCGGGTGTGGAACGGGAAGCAATTCCCCTTCTATCCCTGCCCATGGGTGGTGCGAGGGAGGCTCATGGGGGGAGTGCTAGCGCTCCCCCCATGAGCCGGTCATTGGACGTAATGGTTACATCCTTGGTGCCTCAGCAACGCAGTCAAGGACGAAACCGTTACGTCCATGACAGGGAAGGAGTTAATGGCTAGGAGTCGGTGAAGAGAATTAATAACAAGGTTGCCAAACTGTTCAGATCACGTAGGTTGGCTGTCATTCCACATGGCTATATTCAGGGGGAGTGCTTCTCCTTTCAAGATGGGCATTATCTTTCACAGGTTGGGAATGATATGTTGTTAGAAAACTTCCTTGCCTAGTTGGTCCACTGCCCTTGGTAGGAGAGCGACTGTGGGAGACAAGATAGCCGGTCTTCTATACGTGACTTGCTGGGTAAGATCATGATAGGTGAGACAGTTAGGTACCTTTTTCTTACCTGAGCAGAATGGCAAAGTAATGGGATCCTCCAAGGGGTGCTTGCTGGGAATTGAAGATGACTTCCAGGGGCGCGGGGTTGCGAGTGGTCGCTGGCATCTAGTCCCTAGGGCCACCCACCCACGCATGCATGCATGAAGGTTTTGAAACTAGAACTGGCCCTTGGGGGGAGTAGAGTCTGAGGGTGGAGGGTAGGTATCGTGGTGGGTAGTTGGGTCCCCTGCACACGAGTACACCCAGGAGAATTTGGGGAGGGAGTAGGATGGTCCTGTATGGAAAGCATACCCCTGGGCCTTCTAGCCATGGGGTGGGGGGGCACAGGGACTGGGTGTCACCTTAGGATTCAGTGATGCTCTCATACGCAGTCACTGATTTTTGGATACGCAGGAACTGACTTTAGTTAATGCTAGGAAATCTGATGTATTAGCGTACTCTGTTAAGGCTAGGCATCTACAAATATAAATTATTATGTAAATATGATGGGAGTTACTGCATAAATATTGTTGATTGATGGTTGACGTATATGTTGTAAATAAAATAAGGCTGTGGGTTTACGACCCCTAACCCAAGAATGTGAATTGTATTGTCTAAGGTGATGTGGTATCATGCGGGAGGTCGGTTTTGGGAGGGATTTGGCAGGAGGCCTCGGCAATACCTGGCCATGTGGAGTGGGCGCTATTAAGCCTGACACTGGTCGAGGGTGGAACGGTAAGCGGCAGAGGGCAAGTTGTTGAAAACCAAAGACAGCAGCAGCAGAGAAACTCACTGGCATGTGCTCCCCTTCCACTTGGTGCAATAATACAGCTAGCCAACTTTTGCAGAGGAGTGATGAGAGATAGGGCTGTGGAAGAAGCCAAGGAGTTGTTGCCATGCTCCATACAACAGCAAAACTGAAACCTGGTGGACTGGATATAGCAGTGCACCTGCTCCGGGAGCATTCTAAGATGGAAACATTCATATGCAAGAGGAAAGCAAATAAATTCTGTAGCCCCACCAGAGAGCACAATCCAGAGGAATGTGGAGGAGACAGGAGTCAGCTAAACTTTGGCTAACTCTTCTGGATTTTGAATGACCATTTAAACCAGCATTGGTGCCCCCCACGGGCAAAATTCTGTGTACTGTGAAAGACACACAACCTCGCAGTAGAATTCTGAATGAAGATTTTATGTACTTGTAGTAACCTCCCAGATAGAAGGATACATAAAAGGAAGTGGCTTTAAAAAAAAAGCAACAAAGACATGTTTGTTTCCTCTAAGAGGCTTGATGAAGGCAGACACATCTGCAGCAATCCAGGAGGCTCAACACAGAGAGTATTCACAGAAGTGTGGACTCGCAAGTGCCACTCGTCAATTGGACATTGTGTGGATGAAGAAACTAAGTGAATACGATGGCGAGTCATATGCTTTGGAGCGGTGAAGGGGGTGGCATCAGAGAAGCCAGAGACCCCACTGGGGGAAGAGTGGCAGAGAGAACAGGCGCTGAGCAGCAAAGATCTACACTATGAAGGAATGTATACCGAGAGGTCTCTTTCTACATGGAACCTCAATGTCCTCAATGGATCTGTAGACGGGGAGGATGGCAAGAGTTGGGAGAATGTCAGACAAAGTGAGGACCAATGGATCTCTTTACTTGGAGCTACTACCTACTACCCTCTAACTCTAGGTTCTGGAGTAGCGTGCTACTAACGTAAAGTGCTTCAATGCCTCAAGTGTAGTAAGTGCTATATAAATACAGTTTATAATCAGGAAGACACATCACACATTTTTCTAAGACATGCTGGTTGCGAGCGTTTTACCTGGACCTAAATTTCTGATCACCTGTTTGGACACGTTCTCGAGCCACCCTCATGTGACACGAGAGCCTGGAAAGCAATCATCTGATTGCGAGTAATGCACTTTAAACTCGTGAAAGCATCACACTAGGGGCAGGATTGTGAGAGCCTGCAACAAGAATGCACTGACAATAGCGCACCCGGCCTGCGCCCCAATTTACAATGCCCTAAAGTATTTCCCCACTCCAGTTGTTTGTTGTAAACGTTCCATGGTGTGTGTGTGTTTTGGGGGAGGGCCAGGAGGTGTGGGGAAATTGACGCATGCATGCAGGTTTTAATGTGTGAACAGCCCTGGGAGAGAAAATTATACTCTGTAAGTCAACAAAACCGATGCCACTGCTCACAGCGACCTCTTACATGTACATTCACGCCCCAAGGCTCACATCTTGTGTGGGAGCTCACTCATGACGCAAAAGATTGAGTCAGCGCACTTACTGATGGTAAGATATGCGCATGCAGTGCTAAACTGCGCCACGCCATGTGAGCTTCAGAAAATGTGGCACATAGGCCCTCCACCACCGCCAGGCTACCACTGACAGGCAGCCTGACGATGGCGGAATTCTTCATCCGACAGGGCAGCGCTCTCCGGATGAAGAACCCTTGTTCCGCCAGCCATTCCCTGGCGGTTTCACCACCAGGAAAAGGCTGGCGGAAGGGGTACTCCGGGGCCCCCGTGCACAGCCCTGTCGCGCAGGTTCGGGCAGTGTTCTGCAGAACAGGTGCTGCTGCACCCACCGCACTGCGGCATTGACGACGGCTCCATCTGGAGCCGTCGTCAATGTCCTGGCCCAGCCTTCCGCTGGCCAGCCCAGTGGAATGTTTGTTATACGGCCGGCAGGGTCTCACAGGGTCTCAAGGGGGCTGGCGGTCTATGTTGGAATCCCGCCGTGTTCATAATGAACTCCATAGTCTCTGTACAACCGCTATGTTTATCCGGCTAACCTCTAGTTAATCATATAGTTAAACTTACCTGTAATAAGGACCTCCCACCAATTGCGCAAACTCCCTCAGTCAATGGTGGCATGTTGTTTTCCTTAGGGTCTTTGATAAGTGACTTTGCTATACATGTCTCAGATCTATATTTTATTAATTTTGTACATTGCTTCTAAAAACTGAAGGTGTACGGAGTCCTTTATGAAACCTCATTATCTTGAGGAAGTGAACGAGCGGGCCACAATAGGGTTTTTGTACCCGCTGAAGAGCCTGGCATGGTGCTGTGGGGGAACAGTTAAAAATGGCAATTGAATGGCGATTGCTAGGACATGCCCGTTTAATTTACTGTGCCCCTGATACTTTGTGTATAGAGTGAGCTCCCAATCACCCTACCAGCCAGACAACAACCTCACTATACTTGAGCCCTAGCTGGCAATCGTGATTGGCAGCACTACACTCTTTTCAACCTCTAAACCCAACCACAGCTCCACTGGTGGGTTTTTGTTCTTAGCGCCTCGCCCCTTTCAATCCCGTTCCTCGATACAACGCAAACCTGTGTGTAAACCCTTATTTTTGTTACCAGTCCTTACCTCTACAAGCCACACCCCAAAGGAGCACCAGAACTACGTGCAGATATTAGTGGCACATAATCAGACTTGTGTTTGATCAATCCTGTGAAACTCAATCTAATGATCACATGGCCATCACTTTTCATATCCATGTGGACTACACACCAATAGGCAACTGTTTAGAAGTTGTACTTGCTGAATCTCTATTGCCATGTGTTAGATGTGCCACATTACTGATTATTTAAATCACTTGTTCTTAACTTGTTGTCCAAGTACCCTTGGGGGTAAACAAGGCCTACTCAAAGGGTCCACAACTGTTTACAAAATTAAATAATATTAAATTCGTCGTCTAAAGGAATAAAGTACATACAAAGAAGTTACCAACATTGCAAAATCTCATTTTTTTATTTGTGATTGTGAAATATAGAATAAAAGTTTTAACATTTGAGCATTTGTTTGCATATACTTGATTTTACATTTTTATGTATTGTATTGAGGTCCAAATCATAGAAATTGCTTAGGCTGGGGGTTCCAGGCTTCCAATAAGGGCATAGTGTGGGTCCCCGGATTCCATTAATGATTCAGTAGGGGTCCACAGAAGTCAAAAGATTTAGAACTGCTGATTTAAAGGACTTCAGTCAATGTAACCCACAACTTACTTGTTCTGGAATAACAGAAGGCAGCTGGAGACCCCCACCCCATTTACCACAATCAACCTAGCACTTTTAGAATGCATCTAGCATACACATTCATTTTAAGATTCGAAATAACTAAATGAAGCAGCCAACAAAAATTCTGCAACTTTGTATCAATTTCATTAGCAAGTTTGATGTTATAGTGTTGCTATTTTTGTTCAACTTCATAGTCCTGCAGGATTCAAAGCAGCTAGGACAAGAGTAGCACACACTTGGGGTCACATACATGCAGTGCACTCTAGAACCAGAGTAGCACACATCTAGGGTCACATGCATGCGGGAGCGTACGCTATGACACACACCTGGAGTCACATGCATGCAGTGTATGCTAGTACCAGAGTAGCAACCACCTGGGGCCACATGCATACAGTGTATGCTAGGACCAGAGTAGCACACACCTGGACTCACATGCATGTACCTTAGTACCAGAGTAGCAGTCACACCTGGGGTCAGTCACATGCATGCAGTGTATGCTAGGACCAGAGTAGCACACACACCTGGGGTCACATGCATGCAGTGTACGCTAGGACCAGAGTAGGACACACATCTGGGGTCACATGCATGCAGTGTATGCTAGGACACACAACTTGGGTCACATGCATGCAGTGTGCGATAGGACACACACCAGGGGTCGCATGCGTGCAGTGTACGCTAGGACCAGAGTAGCACACACACCTGGGGTCACATGCATGCAGTGTACGCTAGGACCAGAGTAGCACACACACTTGGGGTCACATGCATGCAGTGTACGCTAGGACCAGAGTAGCACACACACCTGGAGTTGCATGCATGCAGTGTATGCTAGGACCAGAGTAGCACACACACCTGGAGTCACATGCATGCAGTGTACGCTAACACCAGACTAGGACACACATCTGGGGTCACATGCATGCAGTGTATGATAGGACACACAACTTGGGTAACATGCATGCAGTGTGCGCTAGGACACACACCAGGGGTCGAATGCGTGCAGTGTACGCTAGGACCAGAGTAGCACACACACCTGGGGTCACATGCATGCAGTGTATGCTAGGACACACACTATGAGTCACATGCATGCAGTGTACGCTAGGACCAGAGTAGCACACACACCTGGGGGCACATGCATGCAGTGTACGCTAGGACCAGAGTAGCACACACACTTGGGGTCACATGCATGCAGTGTACGCTAGGACCAGAGTAGCACACACACCTGGAGTTGCATGCATGCAGTGTACGCTAGGACCAGAGTAGCACACACACCTGGAGTCACATGCATGCAGTGTACGCTAGGACCAGACTAGGACACACATCTGGGGTCACATGCATGCAGTGTATGCTAGGACACACAATTTGGGTAACATGCATGCAGTGTGCGCTAGGACACACACCAGGGGTCGCATGCGTGCAGTGTACGCTAGGACCAGAGTAGCACACACACCTGGGGTCACATGCATGCAGTGTATGCTAGGACACACACTATGAGTCACATGCATGCAGTGTACGCTAGGACCAGAGTAGGACACACATCTGGGGTCACATGCATGCAGTGTATGCTAGGACACACACCTTGGGTCGCATGCATGCAGTGTGCGCTTAGACACACACCAGGGGTCGCATGCGTGCAGTGTGCCTCTGAGCTCCGGCCCCGCACAGGTGTCACGGCTGTACAGTCATGAGGTAATGGCAGACACACTCTTAGTGCTGACTAGACAAGACCTGAGCATTGTGCTTTCCATCAGTGACTCAGTACTTTTCCCGCTTAGCGGCGATATGAATCACTGTCAGGCGGATCAACCCATTATTAGCTGGGGGAGTGAGACTGTGGTGGGGGTGGCTGCTGACTCGGAGGGGGTATGAAAGGAGAGAGGTGCTGCTAAACAAATAATAAATTCAATTTTAACTCTACAAATATTTAAATAGCGAAATACCCTAAAAATACAGCTCTGTCCAACCCCGCCTCTCCACGCCAATATAAACCCCTTAACGGCACCCTCTCCAAAACCACCCCCTGCAAAACGAGGCTCCCAACGCATTAACTACAAAACACTATAAAAACAAGTCTATAGTTACACAAGTTATACAAAACACGTTATCATCCTTCTGTAGTGGGCGTTAACGAAGCAGCAGGTGCACAACGATGGAACGAGGGGAAGAATATATAAGGACTCCATTAACAGGGTCTTAAGTATGAATTCATTAAACTAAAGTCGCATCTAAAGACAGAATACCTACGTAAATGAAGAACCAAAACGCACAAAATGTCCTCCACCAACCACAACATGATGGGGCCAGAAAGGTAAAGAACATTGACTGTTACGAAAGACCTGTACAGTAGCAAATAATTGTAGCCTAAGGGCTAACCCACACTTTATCAGAGATGGCAACTAATGAACCGGGACTGCAGAGACGAGAGCTGCGGTGGATTGCGCAAGCCATTTCTGATGTTTAGGAAGTAGTAACTGGAGCCAAAGAGTCGACGGACACCCAATAACAACAACAGAGATAACTGGGCAGATCACACTTCCTGTTTTCCTCTAATCAGATGCTTGGCAATGTAGCCCAGGGGGTTAATGCAGCATCTGCAGGGCTTTTTTTGTATATCCTGGAGATTTCAAGTAGGAATCTCGGCAAGCTCTCTGCGCATTTCTTCCTTCATAGTCAATAGGTAGTCACATCAAGTTGAGAATTAGTAATACAATACACATTAACAAGCGCTACTTGGAAATACAAGTTACTATTAATATGAATGTAAAGAGTCCAATTTGGTTACTCTTTTCAATGAGATCGAATACCGCAAAAAGAAGCATTGGGAAAGCCAACAGGCCTTGCCTTGGCAAAGTGGTGCAACGGTTATTTTGTCATTTCCATTCCAAGCATATGCAACAAAAGCACATAGAACATAAACGAGAAAGAAAACATTTTGCTGCCTAAAGCTGGTGGCTATATGCTGCCTATTAGGCAGGTTTAATGCGAACAGGTAAATAAAACTTTTGTTCCAATGCCCATCGCAGGACTCTTATTTGCACAAATAAAATGTACTATTGGCTGTGAATTACGGCAATCTGAAGACACACTTTAACCACACAAGGATGACAAAAACAAATAATGAATATAAAAGAAAGAACAATTGGAAAAGTTAAGCATGGACCCAATAATCCCGGCACTAAAGTGCACTTCTTTTTAGGCAGATTTAGCATGTGAACCAAATGTGATTGACAGTTGAACAACCCGGTGGATGAGGGGAACTGACCCAAAGCTATACGTATACGTATATATACGTATTTTTCATTCGTGAATTGTTGGTGGCATGAGGCTATCGAAACACTTAAAGCTGTCACTAGGCCAGACCTAAAAAAGCAACCTGGAATGTAACCGCGGGGTTATAGGATTCCTTGTCCTCAAACTAGAACATGCATGTGCATGTTTCATAAATATGCCTGTGCGAGCGCGTGGCGGTAGGCGAATGTGCGTCCATGGGGGGGGGGGGGGGGTCTTCGGTTGAATAAACGGGGGCAAACCAATGTTAAATTCAGCAAGATCAAAAACAGGTCCTGAAATGTAAATGTGAAGCACATCCGCTGTCTGTCAGAGGTTATCTAGCACCAGTGCAGCAGGTGCTGTGGCACCAGGGTAGAGGGTGTGCCAACGATTAATGGCTGCCTTTTATGACTGCCAATCCAGAGGTGGGGGCCCAGACCCTTGCTGCCCCTTCTCCCTTTTCCACCTCCGCACTGTGGTAGCTCGCCTGAGGAGGAACAGGGCAGGAGAGCAGAACTAATAACTCAGTAAATATTCAAGTACGGTCATGATGTAACTACAGTGACCTCACCACTTAGCAGTGACCTTCATCACTCCTGGGGCCATCATCTCCTCACATTCCTTACTATTCAATGTGATGCACGTCACATCCTGGGAGGGGGGCGAGGGAGTGGCGCGAGGAGGGAATGCATGATTTACTTCATGTAAAGGTTTAAGGGCATTAATCACGAAGAGAAGGTCGGTGGTGGCCCTAGCCGTGAGTTATAGGGGTGGCACACAAGGGGCCCCAGATAAATCCTGTGGGGCCTCCTACAGCGGGTGATTAGGACTGTGCGAGTGTGCGTTCATATACGCACAAAGAAATGTAAACTTTTGTAACACAGTGTGGATTAAATATTGCTACTGCCTACGAAAGGAGCCAGGCCTTCCGAGTGTCTCAATCACTCGTGCTGTTCCCACCACTCTCTTCTGCAGTCTCTTGGTTAGAAAGGGACACTCTTTGTGTCCTCGTATCCTTTCTGAAACACTCACGCAGCAAATCCCACCCCTCATCTCTCTTCAGCGCCCTCTTTTCACTCCCTGCGCCACCTTCCTCGCGGCCCCTTCACCCATCAGCCCCCTCACACACACAACGCACCCGCCCACCCGCAGCCACTGCATTTTCTTCACCTTTCACCCAGGCAATGGTTTGACAGCTGTGTACCTCCTTCGCGTAGCATCAGGGCCTTTGGAATTATGCGGCAGGGAAGGACCGAATGAAGCAGCTGACTTGACTAACGTATGCGGCAAGAAAAGACAAATTACACTGTATAATGCGGCACATTTTGCAATATTCTTTATTTTGTCATTTTTACTCATGGTAACACTATCTGGGCAAAGATTTCACCTCATTAGTACCCGTTTAACAACCAAATGCTGCAATTACCATATTAAAAATGACTAGTTAGCTTTTGCAAATGACCTTCCACTGACCGGGGAACAGGCTGCCACGTTGTTATTAACTTTTGATCGCTTTGAGCTAGGAATATTTTTTTTTCACAAACTTTGCAGAAAATGTCACTGAAAGAGAACCACTTAATTCCAGTAGCCCCGCATAATCACAATTTATCCTGGTCATTGTTCTGTGCACTCTGCGGAGACGCCAAGGATTGGATGAGCATTTATTCCAAACCCTTAATGACCCTCTGACTGTGAGAAAGTTGGTAGATCTCCAGAGCTCTCACTGTTGGCCCACCCCCACCCTGAATTCACACAGCTACATAGGAGCGGCTCTTTTCACACTATGCATGAGTAATAAACACGTTTTATGAAAAAAACTGCAGAAACACCCCATTTTGGAAAAAAACAGATACTTGAATGCAAGAGTAAGTAAAACATGAGATGTAAACAGGAGCAACACACCGCTGTTCCCAGGCTGAGAGGGCGTGACATGAGATGTAAACAGGAGCAACACACCGCTGTTCCCAGGCTGAGAGGGCGCGACATGAGATGTAAACAGGAGCAACACACCGCTGTTCCCAGGCTGAGAGGGCGCGACATGAGATGTAAACAGGAGCAACACACCGCTGTTCCCAGGCTGAGAGGGCGTGACATGAGATGTAAACAGGAGCAACACACCGCTGTTCCCAGGCTGAGAGGGCGTGACATGAGATGTAAACAGGAGCAACACACCGCTGTTCCCCGGCTGAGAGGGCGCGACATGAGATGTAAACAGGAGCAACACACCGCTGTTCCCCGGCTGAGAGGGCGCGACATGAGATGTAAACAGGAGCAACACACCGCTGTTCCCAGGCTGAGAGGGCGCGACATGAGATGTAAACAGGAGCAACACACCGCTGTTCCCAGGCTGAGAGGGCGCGACATGAGATGTAAACAGGAGCAACACACCGCTGTTCCCAGGCTGAGAGGGCGCGACATGAGATGTAAACAGGAGCAACACACCGCTGTTCCCAGGCTGAGAGGGCGCGACATGAGATGTAAACAGGAGCAACACACCGCTGTTCCCAGGCTGAGAGGGCGCGACATGAGATGTAAACAGGAGCAACACACCGCTGTTCCCAGGCTGAGAGGGCGTGACATGAGATGTAAACAGGAGCAACACACCGCTGTTCCCAGGCTGAGAGGGCGCGACATGAGATGTAAACAGGAGCAACACACCGCTGTTCCCAGGCTGAGAGGGCGCGACATGAGATGTAAACAGGAGCAACACACCGCTGTTCCCAGGCTGAGAGGGCGCGACATGAGATGTAAACAGGAGCAACACACCGCTGTTCCCAGGCTGAGAGGGCGCGACATGAGATGTAAACAGGAGCAACACACCGCTGTTCCCAGGCTGAGAGGGTGTGACATGAGATGTAAACAGGAGCAACACACCGCTGTTCCCAGGCTGAGAGGGCGCGACATGAGATGTAAACAGGAGCAACACACCGCTGTTCCCAGGCTGAGAGGGCGCGACATGAGATGTAAACAGGAGCAACACACCGCTGTTCCCAGGCTGAGAGGGCGTGACATGAGATGTAAACAGGAGCAACACACCGCTGTTCCCAGGCTGAGAGGGCGCGACATGAGATGTAAACAGGAGCAACACACCGCTGTTCCCAGGCTGAGAGGGCGCGACATGAGATGTAAACAGGAGCAACACACCGCTGTTCCCAGGCTGAGAGGGCGCGACATGAGATGTAAACAGGAGCAACACACCGCTGTTCCCAGGCTGAGAGGGCGTGACATGAGATGTAAACAGGAGCAACACACCGCTGTTCCCAGGCTGAGAGGGCGTGACATGAGATGTAAACAGGAGCAACACACCGCTGTTCCCAGGCTGAGAGGGCGCTGTCTCTTCTTGCTGACTGCGCTGTCGCCAGTGGTGGTGTTCAATGGGGGTGTGGGCGAGCAGGACATTTCAAGATCAAGAAACAGCCCCTCCGGGCTCCACTCTACGCTACATACGTTCCCCATGATGGGACTGACGGCCACTTGATAAGATGGAGGGCCTGATAGTGGCTCTCAAGTACAAGTTCTAGTGAAAGCAGACAACATCCAGTGCTTAATTTGTAAATAAAAGCATGCCCAAAGTCCTTCTCTGAAACTAGCAGCTGCTGCATTTAAATGTGCAGCACGGAATCCCGAAGCCATCTCGAGCCTCTTTAATTCATTTTCTGCCACTCACTGCCCCTACAGCTCAGTCTTGCAGCTTTCTGTTTGCTCCCTTTGTGATATTCTCTTCCTCCGTCTTTCCCATATGTGTCTTTTCCTCGCAGGAAATGCTTGAGGCAGAAGAATAAGTGCCGGCCCTCAAAAATAAGTGCCGGTTCCCAACACCGGAAATCACCGGCACACATTAAGCACCGACAACATCCGTTTTTGAAGGGTTCTTAGTACGTGTGAGAAAACCATGAAAATTAGACCTGGACCATTGAGCCTCAGTGAGGCAACACCTGAGCAGCGAGAGGACATCCGTAGGCTGTATACTGATAATGGATTGCAATGACGATGAGTGACGTCATGACAACAGGGCTCGAGGATAGGGCTTGAGTATTGGAGTTAATATTCCACTACCCCATGCCTGCCAGGTCACCTCCTGTCGTACCGCTGTAGGGAGTGCTGACACTTCACTGGATCTGCCGTGGCCTCCCACATTTCTTATTGAGGAAGAGATTACCTGATGAACAGAGGCCTTGCGAGGAGGGAGAACAGAAGCGGATCCGGGTTACAAGGCGCTAGAGGCAGGTCACAGTAGGTTAGTGTGCATGGAATGTACTGCTTTGCCATGGCAGGTTGACACCCGGTGGCTGGGTGAAGGGGGTAGGGGACTGGCGCATACCACGCAGTGCCCAGTTCTTGGATTACTGAAGTAAAATGTAGAAGAGAATCCTAGCGAAGCTTCCCTCATGGGAAGAGGCTGGATGTGAGCTGGGAAACGCACAGGCTTTGATGGAAGAGCAGAGAGGAGGCAAAGGGGACATTTGGACATTCCTGTGTGCTGCTTGCAACGAAGCCAGCCTGTGCGAAGCAAAGGTATAACTACTTGTTTCAGAACCTCTCTCCCAAACTGCAGAGAACTTGTAATATCACGGAATATGTTTAGCACCGATACAAAAGGAGGTGTATATTATAATCTTGGGAGCAGACATACAGTTGTTAGAATGCATGGCTGGTAATCGCTTGGAAGTCACTGCTGCTGATGGCCTTTGAGTTTTCTGGGCAGGATGGCCTGGAAGTAGCTAGAAAAGAGCCACAAGCCTCCTTAATATCATTCCAGCTTCTGGACTTGTACTGTGCAATTAGAGACGCGGGAGTGAAGAGTGATGTGTGAAGACAGGTGCATGCATTCCTGTGAACAGACCCTGCGGACGAGCTGCTGTATGGTTCCTGCAAGCCTCCGTGCACTCACACTTTACTCCTGCCTAGTAGACCTATCAAGTGCTGCCACGTAGGTACCCGGGCATCCTTGATGCAGAGGGCCCAGTGTCAGGCAGCAGATTTAATTCCGCATCTGGAGGGATGTCAAGGTACCCCTTTGGAGAGGCAAAGGGCCGGCTTATTGAAAAGGACTGTTATAAAGATTCAGACGCGAATAGCAAATTGGCAGCCACCAGGTCTGATTCTGAGTAAGACCTTCTTTCTGTTCAAGGGCCTTATAGAAAGGCCTCTCCTATTAGACAAGTAGGTACAATGGCCCTTAGAACCCGGATGCGGTCACTGGTCCGCGCCGCTCACGCTGCATCCACGAAAAGGCTGAGGCCTGATCTGGGGGGCACTTAAATACCCCCCAACAGATACGGAGGCCTGATCTGGGGGGCACTTAAATACCCCCCAACAGATACGGTGGTGCAGGAGTGAGCGGAAGTGATGCTGGATCGCCCCCCACCCCCCAATACTTGCTCTTCCAAGCGCCAGGGCAGCCAACGTAGGAGCAGCGATAGTGGCCTGGGCCACAGCGGCCCCGGGTCCTAAGCACTGCGCCCGCCCAGTTGTCATAGGAAGGGTATGGCGGGACAGGATGTTGATGGAGTTGCTGGTATTTATTCTGATGGCTTGAACCTAGTTCCAACTGTAAATATGGAAATGTGTAGGGCGATGAAAGAACAAAAGACTGGCTTCAGGCCACTGGCATATTTTGTAGCTTTTTTTGATTAGGGTGTATTTTGGCTTTCTTTAAGATTAGCAAGTATTAGTTAGGCCAACATGTAGATGATAAACCACACAATGAATGGTATGGCTGTGTTTGAAGTTCCTACCCTCAGTCCCCTCGAGTTAGAAAATCCCTATAAGAGTTCTTTAAATGCAAGAGCCCTGCTCTGGGTGTTTACCACTCACGCACTTCGAACTGTATTATTGCCACGACCACTGGAACTATGAGATTTTTTGTTTGTTGCATTTTCCACATACTTATGAATTTGCCCCAATTGCTACATAATCTATTATCTACCTCATACAGATCAAAAGTTACTAAAAACTCAGTAATATGTGTTGCCACACAGTGGAAGGCCCTTCACAAAGGCTGACTAGTCGACTTTCTGTTGCTCATTGCTGTGTTTGGGTGTTAACTGGTACTATTGAGGTGAAACATTTCCCTTGACAGTGTTAACGTGAATAAAAATGACAAAATAATGAAGCAATACTATCACAAATGGTGTTACATTACGCTGCATAATTCGTCTTTTCTTGCCACATAATTAAACACTGACTCATAACGTTGTTCTCAAGTGCCACATAGTTCCAGTGGCCCTGATTAATGCTGAATGCCGGAAGCGGAATCCAAACCTCATGAACCATTTAGCTGCCTCTGATGCGTGAGGGTCAGTTGAGTACAAACCACAATCGAAGCTTTGGCTAACCCCAAAGGCTGCAAGAATGGTGACTCGAATTCAGGATTCTGACAGCACAGAACGTTCTCTCCAGTTGGAGGGAAAAAATCAAAATGTAAAGAAGGAACAGTTGTTTCTTGCAAAGCCAAAACTAGAAAAAGTGCTTTATAAGAACAAAGCCCGCTGCCCATCCCTAACAATTCCATACAGATGACAAATGTAAGCCAGATGTTGTATACGTGCAGTGATTCATATTAAAACAAAACCTGCCGAAGAGTTCCCGAGGCTGCCATAATCAGGTGTCTTTAAACCCTGCTGCAGAGATTGTGCATTCAGATCTGGTGAAAGGGCTCCCAGATTTAATTTACAAAAGGCGATCTCTGTCCCAGCCCGCCTAATCGGTGAGCTGTGAAGGATTTGCATTTCACCTTCTAAGTCTGATCACATTGTAGCTACCACAGAGCTTACAGCTAAACACCCTGTGAACTGCTGCCATCAGGTATTTGCAGCAGAAACTCACCCTTAGGGAATAAGATGCCTGGGAACTGTTTCAGGGTCACTTCTAAGACGGGTGGTAAAATAAGCCTGGCACCGGGTTCCCGCCATCAGGCAACAGGATATATCGACATACTTCGTAAATTAAAGTGATTGGTTCCTCTTCTCTCCCCTCAGTGGATCTCTGACCCCAGATGAGAAGGGGTGGGCTAAGAGAGAGGACTGCAGATGGAGAAAGGGCTAATGCAAAGTTCTACCACCCTGCTCAGGGCTCATAGCAGAGGCCATGTCATGCCAAAGAGATGCTCTAGCCCTGCTCTTCTCTCAATTGTTTGACTGGAGCCTTACATAGGTTTTTTGTCTCTGTTCTCGACCACACAACAAGTGTTTCAACCATCATCTTGTAATGTTGGCGGGGAGTGGTGAAATGAACACATACTCTTGCTTTCTCTCCCTCACTCTCGCTCTGTCTGTCACAGGACCTTTACTCCTCTTCTTCTGGATCACCAATCGGCCTTAGCCATGAGTTTTACTTTTTCTCTGGTCCATTGCAGGCTATGTTCTTCTTTTCTAGGTTGTTCCATTACGGGGCCCAACGTTTCTTCTGGGCCACTGCAGGGCCAGATTTTCCCCTTTTTTTGTGTCACTACTCGGCAAACTTCTCCGCTTCTTCTGGGCTGTCTTGGTGCAAGGCTCTTCTTTACTCTGAACTTCTACTGGGAGACTCTTCCCTTCTTCTACGCAGCTGCGCACCCTGTTCATCTCTCCTCTTGAGCCACTGCACGGCCCAGCACTTCTCTTCTCCTGTGGACCTCTCCCATCAGCCCCTTCCTGATCTTCTGTCAGTTGATATTGGTTGATTCGCGGTGCTTTGGCTGTTATATGCTCTCAGTGCCTGCTTGCTCTGGTGGATGGTAGCATGCAGCAGTGTAAACGAATGTGATCCAGATAGCTGTGCAGCCAAGCTAGGCAGCGAGACTTGATGCAAGTTTGCTGCTGGGCTGATGGCAATCCCAGCTCTCAGAGTTTGTGCCGAGATCATGGTATGAATCAATAAGGTGCTTCAGCCTCCTTCTTCCTGGCTGTGCTAGGCTGAGCTCCTCTGTTGGAACATCTATGCAGGGTCTGTGGCCCTGGATGAACTCCTGGCTTGTGCATCTTGATGCAAGAGGGCCTGATAACCATGTGGTGGTGGAAACCAACTCTGGAACGATCTCTAGAGCTTGCCAAATGGTTGGGGTTTCGGTCTGAAGTAAAGTACCCCCACACAGAAGTGATTATTGGCAGAGACATTTTTCTAGGGTAACACTGATGAGGTCTGGATTGGAGTGTAGCACGGTAGGGTGATCATCACTGGGCGCATGAGGGACTCCTTGTCCCTTTGGGACAAGGTAGAGGTCTCGTGGCCGGCAGTGCAGCCTTTGGGTGAGTAGTGCCCCACCGCAATACTTGGGTTGACGTGGAAGCCAGGGCACAATATCTTTAGGGGTTGAAGTGCAGCAGAGGCCAGAAGGCAGGAGTATTTGGTCTGCCACGTGGTTGTGGGTAACAAGCACGTGGTGGTTCATTGTAATCTGCTTACTGTTTTTAAATTTCTGTTCATCCTTTCTCTTTTTCCTGTGTTCTTCAGGTCAAGGATATGAGTAGTGTCAAGTGCCTTTGGGGACAGGAGACTTTTATGGTCTTATGGGCGATGGTGGTGCCAGGATCACAGCATGGCCGGCCCGGCAAGTGGGCAGTCTCCGGGAGGCTGGAGCCTTAAGAGGCCGGTTTTTACAACTGGAGGCCAGGTTCAGTCTCCTCGAGTGGTGGTGCACGTTACACTACCCTGGCGGCAACTTGAAAGAGTTGCTCTGCTTCTGGTGTGCAGTAGCCGTCTGCATATGGGAGCTGAATTTATAATTTTTGCCAGGGCTGTTTTAAATTCCCAGTCCACCCCTGGGTCAAATGCAGGTTAAAGTGGATACCGTGGTGAAACAGAAGTTAACTTAGCCTCTTCTTTCTTTCAGTGCAGAAGTGCTGCGGGTGTGATGAGCCAAGCTTTTGCCTTGTGCATGTAGGCTGGAGTTGGGCCTTGCATTTGGCATCACCAGTATCCGTCTCCTTATCTCGTGTGGTGGCATTCACTGATGCAGAGCCCTTTGAGGTGTACTTGATGGAAGGGCCTTTCATTGTAGACAGTAATGTGTCCCTCTTCTCCCTGGCAGCCATTTTTCACCCTGCTATGGTGGGTGGATGAACACTGGCATTACAGATCCGGGGCAGAGGTTTAGATAACAGCACAGGTAATTTCCAGCTGGTCCTCGAGCAGGAAAGGACTGGGTGGCCGACTTTACTTCAACGACCTCTCGAGGCAGAAGTACTTGGAGATATTGTGCTACAGCCCGACCATCTTACCATATTGATCATATGCCAGGGTGAGATTCTGCTGTCTCATACCATTGTGTAATGGTGGCAGCTGTGAGGCTTGGTGCCATTATTCCACTGAGTGATGGGATGCTGCTATCAATTTTGGAACCACATGATCCAGTCTACTGAGATACTGTCATATTATGCCTTTGTCAGGCCAACTGTGATATTTGCGACTGTTACAGTGTGATGATTGACAGTTGAGACTGATTCTGCCCCATCCCTATGGTTCTTTGAGGCATGAGGTAATTAATCACCCGTCCAACTTTAGCTTCAGGCAGTCAGCCTGTGGCTGCGGAACCACTGCTTTGGCTTTCAATAATCTGGGCAAACTGGCAGTGAATCGCTTTTAGTGCAGGCCTAAAAGCCATGAGTGTGCAGATCTTCATATGCTTCTTCCTGGAACACTCCTTCCCAGGTTCCTGCAAAGCCTACACATTGAATGATATATAAACTTCTACAAAAACAAAGAGAAAAGCAGGCGAGTTCCATCATCTCCGTGACTTCTGATGAATAAAAGGATGAAGAAAAAGTATTTTTGCAATCAAAATTGTATTTGGAAAAATAAAACCAGAAAGAATAGAAAGCAGAGTGCCTAATAGTAAACGAGTGGGCTATAATCAGATAGCGGCCATTTTCTCATTGCTTCCCTCGTGGGAGAGCTGCGCCTTCGCCCCCCGCATGGCCCACCAATGCAGGCTGGCAATCCCTGGGAGCCTGGCAGCCGGACGCGGACGGCCTGTTGTGCAGAGCTGTGGAATGAATGCATAATTCAGAAGGATTCGGTCATCAGAGGGAGACCGGGGCAGGCAGGGAGCGGCGGGGCCTAGCGCGGCAGATTCCAGCATTCTTTTTGTAAAAACGTTTGATTATCTCCTCGGCTTCTGGAACCTGTTGACCACAAGCAAGTCAAAAAGAGCCAACAGTGAATTCAGCAACTAGTCCGAACAAGAACACACCAAATTACACCCCACCGGCCAGCTCGTCCCACAGACTTTGGGAGCAGGCATGTACCGGCCTCCTCACCGCAACGCACATTTTAACTTGTTTCTGCAGCCAATCGTTAAAAAAACACAATCAAAGCAGGTCCAGCCTTAAAGCACGGCAACAGCCCTTTCACTAGTGGGTGCGGAAACATATATAGAGGAACACCACTGTTGCTTTAAAAAAGAAAAAAATGGCAAAAGAGGTGATGACCGGACTCAATATGAGGTCCCCAGAAAAAACGCCATCAGCAAAAGAGGCAGTACTCTCCCTACAGCATGCCTTTGTGTTTGTGGGCAAAAGCAAACAGTGTAAATGCTATAGCAATTAATACAAAACTACCAACGATAATCTTTCTGTTCATCGTATGTACATTTTTATCTTTCCTCCCCCATCGGGGCAAGGAAAGGCATTTGCTGCTGTCTGTGGCACTCTACCGTGCCAAACTGCTGCCATCATTCTAAGGGACAACACGGTCTAGCCCAGTGCTTAATTTGAGGTGATGGTTTCAGAGGCTCGCCCCCGCACTTAGCTGTCAACATTGGCACTTATGACTTTCTGTCAAATGGTGGCGCTGTTTGTCCAGTTTAGAGATCAGCATGACAAAAGTTGTTTATCAATTCAATATACTTTAAAAGTGATTAATACCCATCGCCCAAGCTATTCTTATAGTTTTAGGGGCTTGGAATAGTCTGAATTGTCACACTTGTAGGTGTGCGATGTTTAGTAGTTGTGTTGGATCTGTCACTGGCAGAGCTGGTAGGGGCAATCGGTGGTGCACGCAGCAGTGGCCTCCTGATGAGGGCCCTGGTATTTTATTTATTTATTTGTTTTACAAATTAAGCACTGACAACTGCTTTCATTAAACAACATTGTACCAGACCCTCTGAACCCTCTGGTCTTTCCAAGCTTCCACTATCAAGGTAAACAATACAGTAGGTTAAAGTTTGTTACCTGAAGCTGGGCCTTTCGGGCTTCTTGTCCTTGGGAGGGTATTCCTCGATCACGTCTTGCATCAGTGAGGTTTGCACCCTCTGCGCTTTGGAGAAGGGCAAGGTTCCCATGTAGCCAAACATGTCGTAGGCGCGGACAGGGGCAGCACCCTTCTTCTTCCTGGGGAGAGTGCCATGGATGCACACATCCTGGTAGGCGTCTTGGGGATGCTCGTCGTGGCGGGATTTGCTGCTCAGAAGGTCCATCGACGACGCCAGTGGGAATTGGTGGTTCGTTTGCACGTTTCTGTGGAGACTGGCAAATTTTCCCGCCGCCATCCTTCCCCGGCTCTAAGGAGAAAGAGAACAGAGAGGTAAACTAAAGTCTGACTAGGAATAATGACTTTCTTCACATCCAGGCCCTTACCTGGAAGCTAAATTGTGACACTTAGGAACCCCCAACATAATTTCACATGATAGATTTTGCCAACACCCCTAAGGCTTTGTTTTCTCAGTGCACCCCCTGATGGTTCAAAGCGAAGCAGTCTGCAGATAAGGAAACTCTTCAAACCAGGTAGATTAGAAGCGGAAATGCACCCTGGGCTGGCAGAGAGAACTGGGATAAACGTGTAATTAGTTGAAGGTCGTGTTGTTTATCTCATTTACTTTGATTTCTTATAATGGGCCGGGTGGGGGCGCACATTTAAAGAATCAAAGAGAAATCTGGGAGCATTAACCGAGGTCAAACAGTCATTGAGAGCGTACAGAGAAGCGGCAATTACCGGGCCAGCGCATTCATACGCGGGCTACAGTGCCTCGATAAGAGATTACAATGTTTAACCCACAGCGCCGCATCATTTGGTTCTTTCAAAAGCAGGCGGAGGTGGAATTCAGTCGTAAAGAAGCGCGTGAAAAAAGTGCTGAAACAATTCCATGAAGTCATCCTTCTTTGGCTTCTGCTGGGTAAACATAGAATCACTGTGCCACTGGCTGTTTCACGACTGCTATAAAGTCACTGAACCGTCTGCAGGAGCAAACAGTGAACCCTTTAACACCGAGCGAGTGATGCACGGTTCTATCACTGTTAGAGGTGGCGAGTTGCAGATCAGGGCCCAGATACTCCCGAACCCATAAAATCCAGAGCACTATAGACGTGGCTAATCGCCCTTCGTCTGTACATTTATGATGGGGGACTGTAAGAAAACAGCGCGTAGCCTTTGTTCTCTGTGTTTGCAGAGGCCTCTGGGAATGCCACTTGAACTCTGACCGAGGAGCACGTGCCCTGAGACATGTGCACCCTGCAGTAGGTATGAGCACGGAAGATTGTGGATTATAAGGCGCACCCTGACCTATATTTACAAAAGCCATTAGAGTTGGGTCCTGTCTGGAAAGAGTACAGTTTGAAGTTCCATGATGCAAGAGGAGCTGCAGAACCCCTGTACCTGTCAGAACGGTGGAAGGCTTAGATGCGTGGCTGAATATGTTGGATAACTGAACGAGGAGGACTATGTTGATAAGGTAAAATGGGAAAACAGGAGTGAAAAGACATGCAGTGATGAAAAATGAAGGATTCAAGTGGGCAAAGTCCTCAAGCTAAAGGGAGCACTGGAGAGATATAGGAGTTTGGAAGGAAAAGACTCCCGAAAGTAGGTGTCCTACCATGCAGACGTCAGTATAGAGCCTTTTCCGTGTAGCATGTGGATCTCCTCAAGTCCGAGAGAGGAACTGACTTTAGTATGTCACAGTTAAATCAGGTCACATTGGAATGAATATCTAAAGGGATGAATGATTGATACATGAGTTTTGTTACGACCGGACCGTGAACTTGAAGATGATCTGAAATTATTCAATTTAGACAGCGTGATTGCCGACTCTGAAAGAAGGTGTGCTCACGTGAAGGAGTGCTGCACCTGCAGCTGGCTCAGAAGGGTGGAAAGGTACCAGGATCTAGAATCACACTCAGGTGGAGGGCTCGTGACTCTCACAGTTGCTGCCCTTGTGACTATCTTCTTTGGGAGGCTGTAGACATTCATGGTGGAAAATGTGGTCCTAATCTGAAGATGCCAGGTTCCTCAGACTATATTTCCTAAAGAGGTGGAAAGTTAAATTAACAAGCATTTGGAGCCAGGAAGATCAAAGAATGCCCTGTTATAAGGCAGTCTTTAGTAACCTGCCCTTTCCATCTGTGTGTTGCCCTTGTACCCTTTGCTGCTCCATTCAGGATAGGAGCATGCTTAAGTAGAAAATGTGTGTCTTAAAAAAAGTGACCGGTTAAATCATATTTCAGATCGAATTATTGCATTGTTTAAGAGCATAGATAGTGCGTGCCCCTGAACTTTGTGGCGCCCTCTGCTGAAAGCAGGCAGAAGACCCCACTCGGGGTACAAAGTGTCAGCTGTAAAAATAGGAGCACCATGAAAGCCATGGTGAGGATGTTTACACAGTCTGACAGGACACAGAATCCATAATTCGTGTGTCAAGGTCTGGTTTGAGTGGGAGAGACCACCCTTTCAAGCTGCAGCCATTGGGTGCTGCAGGACCCACATTCACTGTCTTTTTCTGGGGAGCCAACCCTTGGCACTGTAGCAAGCCTGCTGGCTGAGGCAACAGTTCAGAGGTGTGGGGGTTCCACACGTGGCCAAGAAAAGATGTAAGAGTGGGACACATACACTTAGTGCACAATATCTATTGCTCACTTACTAGGGTTCCATTTCTCACCATACGTCAACTCAAATAGCATGGCGAAGGTCTCTGGAGGAAAGCCCCCAGCTCAGTGAACCTCAAAATGAGTACTGTTGTGCTGTCGCAAGGGCATGGAGAGCTCTCATCTAAAAAGGCCTCAGATGCATATAGCAGCAGAGCCCACGCACGAAACTTGGAATCACCCACCCTTTGCTTAGAGTTGGTGATGATTCCTTGAGGCACCTTCTGAACCAAATAGTACAAAGGCTCTTTTGTTGAACAAAAATGCCCCCCACGTAGCAGTGTGGGGTGGCAGAGGAGGCAGTCTCCCTAGGAGAGTGACAGGTGGTAGATCCAATCCTGATTTAGACACATACCTGTGTTTTTCCCAGGAACCACAGAAGAGATGAGAAGAACCGCCCACAAGTGGAAGCTTGGTTTTGCATTTGAAGATCAAAAGGCCCCTTTTCTGGCTAGACCCAAGCACCTCTTGGCACATTCAATATCTGTTTGTTTAAGATCTTGGTAACTCATTCTTGCTGCCTCTGACACACCTGAATTTTCAAGCTAGGGTCCAATATTTAGACTTTCTTACCTGTATTACTCGCTGCTCCTTTTTGTAGTCTTATGGTATGAACATACACCTTTACTGAAGTATGTAAACTGATATACATCACAAAGAGGTCTATGGCTAGTATCACAACTGATGTATAAAATACATTACAAATAGTATGCTATACACATATTCAAACGAATAGTATATAAACTGATAGGTAACAGGGCCTCTTAACAGTGGTACACAAAAGCTAATTTGTTGACTAACATACTCTAACAGAAAATTGTTAAAAGTTCTGTTTTATTAACCCTCACTTCAAGAAGAATGTTCAAAACAATACTGAGAGGAAACGTGTAGACCATCCTCGTGAAAAGGTTCAAAAGGCTTATGGTGGTCTCCTCTCTTTCTCAAGGTCCTCACAGTCTGCAGGGCTTCAGTCTGATATGTTCAAAACTATTTAACTCTTTCATGAGCGAGACACAATCAGCCACTCAGCGCTGAACTGAATAAGATTGGGACTTGCAGTCTGAAGACGAAACCCGCACCCAGACATGACTAACTGCTGTGTTTTTGTGCCAGAAAAACTAGTGCTTAAAGTGTAACATTTCACAGATGTTTCTCCCTCACCTGTCGTCTGAGTGACTCTGTAACCAACACCACTTTGCACAAATATCTGGAAGGGCTCACACAAGAGTACTCGGTTTTGGCAACATCTGTTCAGCAGAGGCCTGGTTATTGAAATGTGTGTCTGATGTTGATAAGTGGCAAAAAACTGCAACCACATAGCATGAGTTTAGCATTGTCTGAAAAAGCCTACAAATAATTGAAAGCAGCTCTCTGCCACAGGTAGGGTGTCACTAGGTTGAAGATGAGAATTAGATAAATCTTTGTGCTCAAGTAGTTAGCAGCTGTTTGGCCACAACGAGTTGCCTAATGCTTGACAGTCTGTCAGTGAGAGCACTGCTTTGCTACTGGAAGAAATAAACTTCAAAGGCATTTTACTGCTCTTTGACCATCTGACCTTTAAGGTCATTGGGGGTGCTGCAGTATCTCCTGCACCCCTAATTCTAGAGCCCCTAGTGGTTTACACATGGCTGGTTCCAGTCTATAAGGGCAACATTTGATCAACGGAAATGAGGTCTGGATAATTAATTCAAGCATTCCACTCATCTCTTTTTTGTTTTTCTAAGTCTTCTCTAACAACCGCGCAGGTACGATCAAGCTTAAAATGTGTATGTGGCATATACAAGTGTCCTACAGCAAGCTTTTAAAGGTTTCGCCCTGGTGTAAATTCCAAATGACCATCTCCAATCGTTCCTACAGCATCCAAATGCATGTCTTTTTTTTGTCTGGATTAAAGATGTTAGCTGTATCTTCGTCTCTTTTTCCCCAAAAATCTATTAGAAGACTGCATACTCAATTATCGCCATGGAAATGTAAAGGAGGGGGTGAACCGAATTGTAATCAGAGCTGTTACTGGATCATTATTGACTGCTTTGTTATTGGGATGTGAGTTGGTTGCTTTTTGTTTTTTCACATTGCTGGCTTTGAACCATATCTAGACATGAATACTTGATGTCCAGTTGCCTCAGCATATTAGCATATGTTGTTACTTGTCTTGATATATGTATGTCAATGTATAACTGTGCTTTTGAGACTACGAATAAATAGCTATATAAAAAGAATGCATATACACACACACACTTATACATATAAGGTCTTTTAGTCATCTCTTTTCATCCATTGGCCTTTTCAAGTGTCACTCACATTTGGCTTCCGCCCACCACAACATGCAGCATGAAGCAGTGAGTCAGACCATGCCATCCAATGGCTCTCTTGCACTGTGAGTGACTGCATTTTTCCTGACCACAGCTGTACAGTTGCATGGAAAGGAGTGCACTTCACTGCGTGGGCTGCTGGGCCCCTCCTTTAGTTTTATGTTTGCCTTTCTTTTTTGTATACTGCAAATATTAGCAAAGTAAAAAAAAAATGCATATTTGCCAATGCTTGTTGAACATCCTCTTGAGAAAATACTAATTTATACTAGTTGTATCTTGGAACCCGTTCTCGGTATCTCGTGTGTTCTATGGGAAGCAGTTTGTATTTTAATTTAACCAGTTGAATTATCATTGTTCATTCCTGCTGGACAAACACAGTCGTGTGTACACAAGCACTGGAAATAATAATAGTTTAGCTATTGAGTACGGAGAAGGTGTGCGTGTGACTCAGTAGCTCACAGAAGAGGAAGCAGTGCAGGTAGTACACATTTCCACATCCAGTGAATCTCGCACCAATGCAGTGAACCCTTGTTACTGTATGAAAGTCACGGTGATTGTTACTGCCTTGTGGAGGGACAGGCAGAGGGGTAGCACTTTGGTTACTAAAACATAAAATTAGGTTTCTGTTTATAAACCAAGTCTCTTCTTGTATTTCCTTTTAACATTTTAAAAATGCTTAACATATTTGTGTCAAATGTTCGCATAGCTGCTGCCCATTAGGTGGAAACTTTTTGGGAAACACTTTGCAGTTTGCCTGCACAGATAGTATAACCGTGTGTTTATAAAGACTGACATCACCTTCTCCTAGAAGTACAGAAATACGAGTACTAAATGTATCGACCTCTGAAGAATGACACGCTGGTCCCTCCTTCCTTCCGGGGAGGGGAGCCCGTGATTCATAAGCTATACACAGCCGCATTACGACACTGAGTGACTGAACGTGCAGCCTGTTCCTGGCTGCGTGTGACTCAGTGCCCCCAGCCAGGCACGGTGAAAGGAGTGTGTAACCGAGAACCTGCGCGAGCTCGGAGGCGCGAGGCGCCCGGGAAGGGGCAGCGCTGGCACGTCTTCGTCACCCATCCCACTGCACAGCAACCTCGCCGAGCCTTCCACTCCCCCTGAAAAAGATACAAATATTATTACCCCATGCCTGCACCCTCGGGCGCCAGCGCGAAGCCGGGTTCCGCGCCAGTGCATTCTTCCGCGGAGTTCATGTAAACAGGCTCGTCTGCCCAGGGCTGCGCGCGCGAACTTCCCGTCGTGAGGCGCGCGTGCTAAGTGAGCGCCACGCGCCAGGGCGCTTAGATAGGCGCTGCGAGGGCTGGGTGTTCACAGCAGTGAACGGGCGGAGTGGCAGGTGGAGCCGTGAGCGTAGATTCACCAAATGTGCCAGGATAGTTAAAGTGGCATCAGGCGCCCTTTACCCTCCAGATAACTGCCTCCTACTTGCTCCTGGAGGCATAGAACCGGGGGTGATTGGGGGGAAGGGTTTGGGGGAGTTAGTGAGCGAGATGGTGCCCCCGTTGCCCATCCGCCTGCGTCCCCTTATATGGCACAGCACTGGCATAACAAAATGGTGCCAACGCGGCTGGAAAGGCCTGCTGCATGTTATGGCTGCCTTTTTGGGGGCTGCTGGTGTTGCAAGCAGGGATGAGACACCCAGACATGGGTTGGGAGGTCCGTCTACGACAATACCAGTGGAGTAATTAACATTTCTCCCAGGCCTTGTTCACACGCCGCCCTTGTGCTGTTAATGCGTATAATGTTGGTCCATCGTACCCATTTCCAGTCCTTTGTGTGTGTGTGGAGGGGGGGAGGCTGAAGCACCGTTGGCTCCTTCCCTCGTGGAGTAGTAGTGACATAATGTAGTCACATCATCGCAATGCGTCAATGCGCCTCCTCTTTAAAGGTCTTTTATATGACCTTTCATATACTGGCAGCGTGGTGGGCGGGCAGAGGCTGAGACGCCCAGCCAAGGGGAGGGGGGTGTTCAGCTATGTCAGTACCACCAGAGTCACCTGGTATGCATCAACAGAACTGGTATGAGGTACCCATTTATGGCCCTTATGGATAAACTTCAGAGGCTAATAATGGTCGAAGGTGAAAGTGCACATGGTGTAGGGATGGGGGAGCAGGGGAGTAAGTCCACCAACAATGGGGAGGAGGCATGGCTGCAATCAGGGCTTCTGAGCCCAGGACAGATTGGTCACCGACCCGAGTGACCAGATGAGGATTCGTTGCAGCAGTTGTAGATTCACGCCAATGCGTACAGTGTTTTTAGACTCTAGGGCACATTTAAGAGACCCTTAGCACCGCCAAAGCATAATTTGTTTTGATGCTAAGGCAGCGCTAAAGTTGCTTTTTCCACCTGCCAAATTTACAAAGTGGCATTTGTAACCCCTTGTGCCACATTATGCCTGCACCAGGTATAATGTATGCAAGGGGGGGCGTTCTGGCGCAAGGAGGCACGCAAAAATGGTGCAGTGAAATGTAACAGATTTCACTGCGCCATTTTTGGCATCATATTTATCGCCTGGTCAGAGCAGGCGTTGAAACAATGCTTCCATAGAAACCCATGGGTCTCCCTGCATTTTGCTACACTAGCGTCAAACTTTTTGACGCTAGTGTAGCAAAGCACCACAATAGCGGCAAAAATGTTGACGCTATTGTGCTAACAACAGCCATTGTGTGCCGCATTATAAATATGGCACAACCATGGTGCTGTTAGATGCTGGTAGGGGGGTGCAGAAAAAGTGTCGCATCAGCTCCAATGCGCCACTTTTTCTTAAATATGGGCCTTTGTCACCTGATTATGGTGGGGGTGCACTATGGGAGTGCAGCACGTGAGTTGAAACACAAGGGATAGGCAGCCGAAGCACAGGGCTACCCTCCACAGAGACAAGGAGTAGGAACTGCAGAAAATTTACACTGGTCTGAGTAATTGGTTCAATTTCTGTCCCTCCAGTTATCCACATAATTCAGGGGTGAGAACTGGAGTGGCAAGGGCAGTGCCAGCAGTGCCAAAGGGCCTGCCATAGGTATCAGTAATTGAATCGCTAGGTGGAGATGGATCAAAGCACAACATGCCATCCGGCACAGCTATAAGAGCCACCGAGGTCAACAGGGGTAAGAAGCGCATTGACCAATGAGGCATCGGTGACGTACAGACGTCACACCCGGTCCAGAGGGACATGGAACGCTCACTATGCACCCCCACGCTGCTGGGAACTTTGGAAATGGAGCCAGCTTCATTTGTAATAACGTAAAAGCTGGAGTGGCCGATGCAGTTAGTCCATACACATCAACCTGATTACATTACAATAATGCACTGCGGCAGCGGGACCGCAATCAATATGGGCATTTTTAATATAAACTTCAATTCATTCTTGAAACTGTGGTTATACTTAAAGCTGACAAAATATGTATTTGTGGACCATCCAGTTTAACAAATCGGTGCCACTTGCATACACCTTTGGACTTAATGTTGAACATACAATCATACTACCTGAAGGAGTCCGGTGGTGCCCTGAAGAACAGTTTGCCTGCTATAACAGGTGTGCATTGCTTCCAAGGCTTGTTCAATAAACTGTATCACAACAAGGACAACGAAACATGTTGTCCAGCCCTACATGCTTAGATGTATAATTCAAGACACACGAGCCAAAGTAGGTGGCCTTGGTTGGTATCCATGTTTGTATGAGAGTCTGTGGTACCAACAACTTCCTAGCTATAAAAAGACACCTGAATATTACAGTCTGAAATTTGAGGTTGAACTGACTTCCTTAAAACGTGTAGTTTTAAATGTGAAAAACTCATGTTACATGTGCTGGCATAAGACCAAACAGGAGAAACTGCAAAGCAGCGTTAAAGATCAAAAGACCCAGTATTGCTGGGGTATTGATGGCAATCAGTATGGTGCTGGTGCAGCCATTCAGCCCTAGAGAGAGGGATCCGGACTTCCAGGGACTCAGAAATTACCTAATAGAGAACGTAATCGGACAAAGGTAGGGGTCTTATAGACCTGCCTTACTAGTGCAGCAGTCTGCTAGACCTACTGTTGCAATATGCATAGAGTAGTGTTTGGGACAGGCCCCGTAAGCCAGTGGTTTGCTTGGGTGAGAGCCTTTCAGCCGTTGCTTTGAGATGGCATCAGCCATTTGTTAGATTACCCTGAGGCAGTGGTTCTTAACCTTTTGACTCAGGTGGCCCTCCCACTTCATCATTATTGGAATCCAGGGACCCCCACTGAGTCATTACTGGAAGCAGGAGACACCACCCTAAGCATTTTCTACTAGTTGAATATAACAATACACAAAAATAAGCATTTATCAAACAGATACACAACATATTTAATCATTTATTTAATTGACAAACAAATATTTTTTTTAAAATCAATATTTTAATGGGAGATTGGAACTTTTCTAAATTGAACTGAGGTCAATAGTTGTCTATGTACAAGTCTGATGCACTTGTACTGCTTCCACAAGTCAATCGGAGGATATTAACATAAGTGTTGGCCTCCAATTTGAAATTCCTTCACATTTATAGAACATTTTAAAATGTTCAGATTCACAAATGTACAATCTATCCTTACACTTTCTGATACATTCTGTCCTTTATCTCATACATATACATCGTATGCAAAAGAAGTTTATTTGTTCCACTGAATTACACATTTGTTTCAATTTATACCACAACAAATACTTTGCTGGGGATGGCAAGAGACTATCACTTTACACTAGAGGAACACAATTTTGTTTTCCTTAGCAACTAAATTCATCTACCTGGCTGTTGCTAAGATTCGGCTACCTTGATCCTGTTGCCGGGTTGTGACTAAAATAAAGATTCAGCCCATTGGGCATCCTTTTCAAAGTCAGTAGGTCTGGCTTACCACTGAAGATGCAAACCTGCTCTATTAGCATTGCCAATGCTTGTTGTGGTTGAGATAGTAAGAGGATTAACATTGGTAGTATATTCAATTTTAAATAAATAGGGGTGGGCAAAACCGCATACTTTTTTCCTTCCATAACTTATGTAAACATGTTGAGGTTTACATATATATTGTATGAAAAGCAGGATGTTGCACTACCTTTTAATCATGAGAGCTCCCTCTGCTTGCACATTCTTCCCAGCCAGAAAGTAAATTTATGTGTGGTACCTCCTATTTTGTCTGACTTGTTTTAGTTGGCTGTAGGATTCTGGGCACTTTAACACTGATTAACAGTGCTAAACTGCATATGCTCTCTGTCTAAAATGTATTGTTGATGCCTTTATCCATGATTGGCATATCTGATTTTCTAGTAAGTCCCTAGTATAGTGCACCATGTGTGCCAAGAGGCTGCAGATCAAATGCTACTGGTGGGCCTGCACCACATGAGTAGCCCAGTAAACATACCTCACACCTGCCAGTGCAGTGTTTGTGTGTGCAGTTTTAAACTGCCATCTCGACCTGGAAAGTGCACCCACTTGCCAGGCCCAAAGCTTCCTTTTTACTACATGAAAGTCAACCCTAAGGTAAGCCCATGGCAGCCTTGTGGGCAGGGTGCGGTGTATTTAAAAGGCAGGATGTGTACTGGTGTATTTTACATGTCCTAATAGTGAAACACTGCTAAATTTGTTTTTCACTATGGCAAGGCCGATCTTTCCCATATGGTAACATGGGTATTGCCTTGAAATATCTTTTAAGTGTAATTTCCCATTGGGAGCAGATAAAGATAGGGAGTTTGGGGTCTCTGAACTCACAATTTAAAAACACATATTTTGGTAAAGTTGTTTTCTGAATTGAATGTTTGAAAATGACACTTTTAGAAAGTGGTCCTTTTCTTGCTTAACCATTCTGTGTCTCTGCCTTTCTACTGCATATACACGTCTGGGTCAGGGTGACAGTTGGGCTGCTTGCGTATTCACTCTAGCCCAGTGGCATTCAGACTTGTTAATGCCGCGCTCCCCCAGGGTGAGAAAATAAATCACCAGGTCCCCCCCCTCTGAATGTTTCATAACTATTCTATAAAGTTGGCAATGTTTTAATATGACTGGAAGTATTTAAAAATTGCAGTTAAGTTCTGTTACCTTTTTACAAATGCAATAAACATGTTTCTGCTTAAAACAAAGCATTCTTGTTTGCAAAATCTTTCTTTTGGCCAGAGCCTGGAGCCCCCCCCACCCTGGGATCAGTTGAGGCCCCCCTAGGGGGGCCCGCTCCCCAGTTTGAAGACCCCTGCTGTAGAAAGTCACACAAAGGGAGCCGAGGTGTGCCCTTCATATCCTGATGGCTCATTACCAGGCTGGTGGGTCGTCCTGAGCTAGAGTGGTGGGAGGAGCTGACACTTGCACCTGAACAGGGCCGTGCCTGTCCTCACCCAAAGCAGTTTACAGCCCCCCCGGAGTGTGTCTGGTACCAGGGCAGGGAAAGGCAGGGTCTTGTGCACTACAAAGACTTCTCTTTGAGGTTTGCCTATTTCAAAGACAGAAGTGGGTGTAAGTACTGGACCTCTGTCACCACAGAGTTAGAATCCTTTTGGACTGAGGACATTCTACCAGGAAGAAGAGCTGGATGCTGTAGGAGGGACTGACACGCTTCCTGTTGCTTTGCTTTGCTGGCCTGCTGCTTGCTGTTCATGTCCTGGAAGTGAAAGGACTGGACTTTGCTTTCTATATCTTGCTTTCTAAGGTTCTTCAAGGGCTTCAACTGAGCGTGCTTCCTGTTAAGAAGTCTCAGGGACATCAAAGACTTCACCTGCCAGCGCCTGGACTCTCTTTCTGAGAGGTCTGACTTGCCAAGTTGTGCCACATCCAGTTCCTGGGCCCTTGGAAGTGAGCTCGGTGCAACCCAGAAGAAACTAAGCACATAGATTCCAGAGTGACTTTAGAACCAGCACCGCTCTCCGACTCCTCACCCCTGCCTGCACTGGAGTCATGGTGTCCACTAAGTGCAACGGCCATAACCTGAAACACAGGCCCGACACTGCTGCAGAGCCTCTGAAGCCACACCACAGCGTGAGCCCAAGTACTGTGTTACTGTGCGTCCGTGACACCCGAATCCGCCACAGCACCTGTAGCCCCATGGTGTGATCGCGACAATGCAAAGTTGACGCCTCGCATCTAGATCTGCTGGATTTATCGACCCCGCCTTGTCATAAGGAAACCAATGCCTCACCACCGATGCCGCATCACCTCCCCTGCAACCGCAAGGAACCAATGCCTCACCTCCCCTCCCGAGCAGTAAGGAATCAATGCCTCACCTCCCCAGTAGCCGTAAGGAACTGACGCCACACCAGCTTCAGCGATGCCTCACCTCCCTGACTCTGTCCAACGTCTTTGTTTCCTCATCTTTTACCAGGGTACTGTACCTGGGGTCTGTACAATTCCGTGACCAGCCTGCTCTCCATGGCTCAGCAAATCAACGCCATATCATCCTCCTGCTTCAACACCCTCCACATGCTACGCAAGACCTTCAAGTGCATTCCAACAGAAACCAGAAGAACGGTCACCCACGCCCTCATCAGCAGCAGACTGGACTACGGCAACGCCCTCTACGCAGGGACCACAGCCAAGCTTCAGAGAAAACTCCAGCGCATCCAGAACGCCGCCGCACATCTCATCCTCAACCTCCCTCGCCACGAGCACATCTCCGTCCACCTCAGATCTCTAAACTGGCTGCCCATCGACAAAAGGATTGTCTTCAAAATCCTAATCCACGCTCACAAAGCTCTCCACGACACCGGACTGGCCTACCTCAATGAACTAATCAATTTCCACATCCCAACTCGACAGCTCCGCTCTGCCGACCTCGCCCTCGCAACAGACCCCCACATCCAACGCACCACCTCCGGCGGCAGATCCTTCTCCCACCTCGCCGCCAAAACGTGGAACTCCCTCCCCACCAACCTATGCAAGACCCAGGACCTCCTTTCAGAAAGCACCTCAAAACATGGCTCTTCGAGCAGTAACACCCCCAACCCCCACCCCAGCGCCTTGAGACCCTAATGGGTGAGTAGCGCGCTTAAGAAATTTGATTGATTGATTGACTCCCTTGTGAGTGGCATCAGACTGCTGAGGATGACTATGTCAAGATGACATGATAGCCCCAGTTGGAGCTATTCTGCTTTTAAGCGCTTTACTACGACTTGATCTTTAAAATATAGGCTATTTTTCTAAACTGGTGTGGAGTATGTTTGTGGTGTTTTCACTGTGTTACTGTGTGTTTGTGTGTACAAATATTTTACACATTCCCGCTGAGATAAGCCTGACTGCTTGAGCCAAGCTACCAAGAGGGTGAGCAGGGGCTATCTTAACTGTTTGACTCCTTTACCTTGATTAAAGTGATGCTCCCTACTTGGACAGGGTGCAAATCACTGCCAACTAGGGACCCCATTTCTAACAGGCATCCAGATTCTGTAAGTCGTGTAGTGAAAAGTTGCAACTTCAGCAAATGAGCTAAGGAAAACAATTTCCATGAGGCACGGATAGAGAGACATGCTGTCCAAATCACTCCCAAGCCTCCGTACCTGCATGGATACAGAGATCTGTCCACAGTACTTATGAGCCTCCATACCTGCACAGATACATAGAGCTGTCCACAGCACAACATGCCTCCAGCCCTGTATGGATACAAAGATCTGTCCACAGCATTCCACAGAATACATCCTTGCACATCACAGACTACTGCATGGATACCGAGGCCTGCTGTCTCCATCACTCCTCAGCCAGTATTACTGCATGAATACACAGGCCTGCTTTCACCATCAGTTGAGAGCAAGTGTTACTGCATGGATACAGAGGCCAGTTCTCCCCATCAGTCCTGAGCCAATTTTACTGCATGGATACAGAAGCCTTCTCTCCCTATTGCTCCTGAGCCAGTGTTACTTCATGGATAGGTGCCTGCTCTCACCATTACTAACTACTGAATGGATACAGAGGCCTGACCTCCCCATCACTAACTACTGCATGGACACAGAGGTTTGCTTTCACTATCAGTCATGAGCCAGTGTTACTGCATGGGTACACAGGCCTGCTCTCCCCATCACTAACTATTGGATGGATACAGAGGCCTGCTCTCCCCATCACTAACTACTGGATGGATACAGAGGCCTGCTCTTTCCATCACTAACTACTGCATGGATACAAAGGCTTGCTCTCTCCGTCACTAACTCCTGGATGGACATGGAGGCCTGCTCTCCCTCATCAGTCCTGAGCCAGTGTTACTGCATGGATACAGGGGCGTGCTCTAACTGACACTAACTACAGCATGTATACAGAGGCCTGCTCTCCCCATCACTAACTACTGCATGGATACAGGGGCATGTTCTCTCCATCACTGACTACTGCATGGACACAGAGGCCTGCTCTCCCCATCAGTCCTGAGACAGTGTTAGTGCGGCCTGGTCTATCCATCATTAACTACTGCATGGACACAGTGGTATGCTCTTTCACCACTAACTACTGCATGGACACAGAGGCCTGGTCTATCCATCACTAACTACTGCATGGACACAGTGGTATGCTCTTTCATCACTAACTACTGCATGGATACAGAGGCCTGCTCTATTACTAACTACTGGATGGACACAGAGGCCTGCTCTCTCCATCACTGACTACTGCATGGCTACAGAGGCCTGCTTTCTCCAGGACCCCTCAGCCAGTGTTACTGCATGGATACAGGAGCCTGCTCTCTCTGTCACTAACTACAGCCTGGATACAGAGGCCTGCTCTCCCCATCACTAACTACTCCATGGACACAGAGGCCTGCTTTGTCCAGCACTAACTACTGCATCGCTACAGGCCTGCTTTCTCCATCACTCCTGAGTCAGTGTTACTGCATGGATACAGAGGCCTGTTAGAATAATAGGGCAATAATCATGGTTCTGTGGGCTCCTCGGTCCTCTGGGTCCTGCTGCACCAGTGGAAGCTACACCCCTGTGTATGTGGTGAGAGTTGGCTTGTACCTGCCTACAGAAGACCTCGCGTGCCTCACATTCCCGAGTCCGTGAAGCAGCAGGCAGGGGCGGAGCTTCAGGGGAAGGGGGTACACCTCCATAATAAAAGTATTTTCTAATAAGTAGTTGAGTGCAGGTGCTTTCTGTAGAGTATTGTGAGGTGTCAGTCGAATTTCAGCAGAACATTTGAAATACACACAGACAAAAAGCACACACACTCTCTGCTTTGAAAGTCCTGAAAAATATTGGTTATCTTACAAAACATTGTTTTCTCTTACTTCTCCTCCAATCGCATTCCTCTCCCTTCCCGCTGCCCCTTAGGCCCCTCGCATGCACCCTGCTGGTTGAATAAATGGTTTTACACATTTATATGCCAGTCTGATAACTTGAAACTCACATCCCTTCAATGAGGGGAAAAGGTTGCCTCCTCGGTAGGACACCCCTGGCCTTTGTAAAAACCTTATCCGTGGGCAGGTCTTGTGAGCTGCGGGCTACAGGGAAGGGAGCGGGGGGTTGGGAATAGTTCAGGAGTGATTAATAGGGTCCTCCAACCACCCCCTGCTATTCCCGTAGCATTGTCGTTTTTAGGAGAATTTAAGGATTAAACCTTGAATAAGCACGCAGCCAGCAAACAAGAACATTCTAAGAAAAGTGTGTTTGCCAAAAAGGAAAAATCCGCACGTGCCGAGTATGCCCGGAATGCCTTGTTATGTTTGAACGCTCACACACAGGGCAAAAGGGAAGGAGCCGCGCTGCATCATGGGAAGTAAGGACTGAGTGAGAGCCACAGCAGACTGTGAGGCGGCCTTTGTGCCAAAGGGTGGAATGAGTAACCGCTTAAAGACGTGCACCCAAAGTGGCGTCGCGAGGGTGACATGACCCTTAATGCAAGAATGTAAATAGGTACTGATGCTCCCATGATTGGGTAGTAAAAGTAATACTGGGCAGGCGACCAGATATTTAAACCACGATATTCCACACTCATAGAAGTAGGTCACCCTATAACTGTGGTATGGTGGCCCCTCACACCCTTGGGCCCCGGTGCAGCATGTGCAATCATGACAGCTACCATCCTGCAACCTTGATTTACTCAAGTTCAAAAGGAGTATAAGCATGGGTAAAGAAGGGGGATATTTTTTTTCGGGTGGGGGAGGCGGGTAGGGGGGCTGGTGTTTACCCATCTCTTCAATGCCTCCAAACAAGATGGAAAGCAGCAACATGGGATGCTTGGGGTTTACCCATTCCACTCATGCTCCCAAACAAAATAACTTGCAGGATGTAATATCTTTGGGATTTGTCTAACATATTGGTTCCCCAAATGAAATAACATACAATACACTCTCTGAGTTAACTGATAATCTAGGAGTGCTGTGGTTCACCCATCCCATTGGTCTCCAGTAAAAAAAGAAGCATGCTTTGGGGTAACAGATGATGTGTTGATTTTCGAGGCTCTCTCAAGCTACTGGCTTCCCCAAACAAGATGTGGACAAGCCTAGAGGGTAGTGTGTGGCCTGTTATCGTTTGAGCTCATCTTACTCATTGATACATGAGATAAGAAACAAGAGTGGTGTAAGGTGAAGATCAGGGATTCTCCTACCTAATTAATCCCCTGATCACAAAGCTGTACCTGCACTGGACCTGATGTAATCCACTTCGTGGACCTATCAGTTCTGGAAGACCATCTTCAGTGTTCAGTAAATCACTAATGAACCACAACTTAACCAATATTAACTGACTGGTCCACACACCACTAATCCACCAAATCCAGCACATTGAAAAATGGCACAATACACCCTTAAAAAAGCACACCTTTCTCTCATCCTACACATACCTTAAGACTTGTCTTCTAATTTCATGTGAAGGGCTATATTATGGCGCTGTTCATAGCAACAAAATGTTAACTGCATTTCTACTTATCAGTAAGACGGCAAACCAAACAAGTAAACTATTCAAAATCTACCCTGACATCTCTGTACCACAAAACAGGGAAGACCTTATAGAAGTAAATGTGGTAAAGATGCAGGCTTTGCTCCCAGAATACCAGAGATCCACCCTGATCATTGGTACTGGATCATACAATTTGGATTATTCTAGCCAATCATGTTGCCATGCGCTCCAAGCTGGAAGCAGGTGGAAAAACAAATGTGGTTAGGTTCCTCTGGTACTTTCCAAATTGCAAGCTCCCACTTTACCTTCCATTCATAACCTGGATCTGAGAAACTGGCCTGAGCCGAAATTCCATGGTTTGCGTAGATTCTGAACTTTATGCTGGCAAAAGTCCATATGTCATTCGTTTTATATGCAATGTATTTATGATCAAATTGTATATTTTGAATTAGTGTAAATATATGTTGGACCCTGGGTTACTACACTGTTTGTGTGTTAACGTTTTAAGTGCCTTGAGGTTTGTGCCTCTAACATTGTTGGGGTTTTACAAATAAACAACACATATACAACGCCTCCCACATGAGATGCTTATCATAAATTACAGTATCCGGGGAGTGCCATATTATCAAATATATGAAAAAAGCATTTCTAATACAAAATCAGAAATATCCATATTGACAATCAAGACAATCCTGAAAGGTCTGTATTCCCTTCTAGACCCTCTGGTAATCCATGCCTTATAAACCACATTGTTTATAGACAAGCCTCTCCAAACAGGAAACAGAAGGTAGAATTACCATCTAAGACCTATTATTTGGACCACCTCTAACACCGCCTAGCGAAATTGGTACCAACAATCTTGGTCAGAACATCAAAGAACTGATGAACACCACTTTACAGCAGGGAATGGTCACAGGTGCTCCAAAACACAGTGATAACCCCTACAGCCGAGAACATAAACAGATGAGCAATGTGAACTATTCAACTACCCCCCCCCCCCCCCCCCCCCCCCGCTGTTCCACAGGAAGACCTCGGAGAGGACAGCTCCAAAACTCCTACAGGTTAGTAAATTTGTTTTCAGACCTGCGGCCTCACTCCAGGTCATTATGGACATTGTCTCTTATCCCAAATTTCGCCTACAAATCATTGATTTGGGTTGTGTTAATCTAACTAGTATGATGAAAGCAAAACGGGACTACAACACCCAGGATGCATTAGGTTTTCACGCAAACATGCAGGACCTGAAACAGTGTCCATAGGACCTGAATGGAGGGGATCACTCTGATAAGCATGGAGAGAAAAAAAGTATTCGGCAGTATGGCTACTCAGCCCATGCACTAAATCCCATCACCCGGGCATATTCTGTGTGTTCTAGAGAGACAAATTGTTTAAGGTATCGCCAGTCTGGAAGCCCGCAAATGCCCAACAAATTAAATGGGACTGTCCAGGGGAGCGATGCCTACACTGGCCATATGCAATGTTGGAAGTGACCACCTGGTAACACGCTGACTGTAAACAAAACATGATCATAATGTAATATAATGCAGGTTTACTAAAATGGTGACCTTAGGGAAGTCAACAGAATCATGTTGTTTTTTTAGACAGGTGAACAAAATAAAAAAGATGGTGGAGTGACACTAACCAAATAAGACTTAGCCCACAGGAATGGGGTATATTGTCTTCCAAAAAAAATGTTTTCTCCATTCGTTCTAAATGGGATTAAACGCTTGACATTCTGCCCTCACCCTTGGTGGCGAGAGAGCTAAGGAGTTTGCACCCCCTCTGAGAGGAAATTCACCTCCGCCCTCGGTGCCACTGTTTTCCCTCCCCTCTCACGTTACCCCCGCTCTTCTGATGCTGCGCGGGCACTAGAGGTGCACGGAGGCTGCACGCACCTGAGGACCCGCATCAGCAACAGCGGTGTGTCATAAAACGAGCCGGCACAAGCCAGCCCCGTGCCGCTGACCTCACTGTCTGCAGTGCGGTGCGCCGCGCCGGCCACTAGGGGGCAGTGTGGGCGTCCCCTCGCAGCCGCAGCAACAAGTGGCAAGCACAAAGCGCGAGGGGAAAGTACCACAGGCGATGAAAAATGTAGACTATCAGGGTGTGGAAATCAGCGCCGGGCCCCGTCTGAAGTGTGATCACACAGATTCCACCCAGTGACAGATGTAAGAAGGCATCCCGGAACAGCAGGGCGGTGGCAGCTGTACAGTAGCAGCTGAAGTGACCTGCCGCCTCTCAGTGGCATCCCATTCATTTCCATCAGCAAGTTCCTCAAAGTTTGCTTCCGTTCAAGCATACATACTAAATAATGAGGGTCTCCGGCATTAAAGATACAACATATAAAAGTTCTTATTCACAGAATATGTAAACAATGTCCCTCTAATTTAACCCATGTAATGGATCTTCTGTTAATATCCCAAAAATCGTAGTAGATCTGGCTTTTGTGAACCTACGCTGGACTCCGTTTATTATACTGGACAGCCCGTAATCTCGGCACACCAAACCCGTGTGCCGCGATGTCTTTCTTATTTGATCCTTGTTGCTTATAGCACCTAGAGGAGACTAAATCCCCAGAGTTGTGTTCTCGTGTGCCATGTTCTTACTTTCCGTGGCATAATGTTTTCCCCCATCGCTTTCTCCTTTTGCGTGTGTTTGAGTCCTCTCATGCCAGCGATTGGACTATATAAAAAATCGAACATGTTTATCACGTAACTTTTAAATTGGACGTAAAGCGTAAAGAGTCTGATCTAAACTGAAATAGACCATTTTCTGGCGGAAGACGTGCCTTTTCCCTCCTGATCAGCCAACTTGTATCTGTATCTTGAATCTGTCAAAAACTGAAGGCTCCTGAAACGACGCCCCACAGACGTGATGTGTTGAGTTAAACCTGAAAGCAGGATGTTTAGACCCGACCATCATCCTAGAGTGGGCAGATGTGAAAACCATTATCAGCATGTGCAGTGTCAAGTCAAAAACAAAGATTTACGCCCTCCGCCCTCTTTCCCCGGGGGTGGGTCTGAGAGCAGCCATTCACTCCCCCAAACAATACTCCCCAGACAATACCCCCAGGCCGACACACGGCCACCCCTGCTGCCATCCTCAGATAACTTTAGGGAAGAAGCAGGTTGGGATGTGTGCCCCCCGTGGCTGCCCCTGCCTCCCCCAGCTGAGACCTTTTCAAATTCACTTCCAAAGCTGTACGGCCGCCTTCCTGCCCGCTAGCAGAGCCCGGCGCAGAGGGGGCAGGCGAGCCGGGCTGACAATGGGCAGATCTGTGCGGCACAATGGGGCCATCCAGAGGGGGTTTCCAGCCGTCAGCAGAGGGGCCCTCTGACGAGATCACAATCACACCCTCCCCGTGTTGGATCTCTTTGAAAAGATTAACTCGTCAGTATCTCTGGGGTAAGGTAGAGAGAGGCGCGTATTCTGCCCCATGCAACAACTTTGTAGTATCACAGCATCTCTCTCACTTAAAAGCGTGCCCCCTAAACAAAAAACGTGTTGATAACTTCGGTGTTCTCACCCTCTTTTTCCTGAAACCTTCCTCCCTCCAAAGCAGGTCAACCCCTCTGTATCCTGCTGAATCTCCAAGTCCGTTGTATTTACGTTTTTAAGCAAAAACTTGCTCTTACGCTGCACACGGTCCCCGTTCAGGAACGATAAACACACGCACTCTCAGAATGCGCTGCAGTTTTATAATAATTCTGCAAAGCGCCCAACTCCGGTCAGGTGCTGCTTCGAGGCGCCAAGCCCCGTGCAGGATGAAAGGCAAGGGGAAGAGGACGCGGTGATTAATATGGCTGATAACCCAATGCAAGTAACTATCACCGATGCAACAAGTTACGCTCCTTACCCTCAGGCAGCGATCGCCCGCAGACTATCGGACTGCTGGATCGATTCAACCGGTGCAGACAAGCATCCCGTGCAGTGCCGGGGAGACCCACACTTCCGCCGGCTCGGATCCCTCTGCCCTGTCGGAGCGCGGGGTGCTGTGCAGACCCCTCCGCCGGTGCTGAGGATGCACACAGCCCTCCCGCCGCCCTCGCTGTGTGTGCAGCGCGCACCGCGATCCGATGAACTCACGCCCGCCCTCCCGCAGGCACCAGCGCTGATTTACTGCTCCTCAGCCACACCCCCGGGCAGGCGGGAGCGGCCGGTGCCAGCGCCCCTCAGCCCCCGCCCCCTGCCCCGCCGCACGCGCTGACCCGCCGCTGCCCTCTCCCAGCATTTCATATATTCCTACTGTTTCGTCCGAAACCTGCAGTAAAATGAAATTGATTCAGCGTATAGTGTGCACGCTGTGTGGTCCGCTCGGCTGCCTGACCCCAGTAACTTGAATTACACGTGTTAATCGGTATTATGAGCCCCGCAAGGGCAGCTAGTGCATGTTTATAGGTTTCCCTGTCACCGAGAACAAAGGTCCAAATCCATTAAAATGATTGTGACTGGGCTCTACTGTGCGGGCAAGAAGCAACAGACAATTACTGAAATTAGTGCCCACGCTATCCCAGTGTGCGCTATACGAAGGTTTCCCTCGGCACTCTTGTAATAGCGTGTATCAGCAAACAGGGTGTATGCTCTAACCAGGCTCTCGTCAAACCACGAAATTATATACCTGCTGGTTAGATAGCTCAAAGAGTTCACGCGCCTGCTGCAGGCTTTTATCTTAGAAGCCTTATGATTGGGTCACGGCGAGCATTTCACCTATCCAGCGCTAATAAAACGAGTAGCTCTGGTTTTGAAGATAGCAGCATATGTTTTGTTGCAGCGCTGTTCATCAGATTCCAGCAGAAGGCGCTTTGGTATTCGATCTCATGTCTCTAAGACTTTACAAGCAACCATATGGTGTTGCTTAAATCGATGACGTCATTAAAACCTAGAGAAAACACGGATGGAAGAAAAGTAGTGGGCATTTAAATCAACGAAACGGATGGAACAAACTCACTGGCTCATTGGCTATTAAGTGACTTTGATGATCTTCGAGAACTAGTTTCTTTCACTCTGGTGCCTTTAAAAAGGCGGGAAATGCCGTCATAAAATTTCTGTCCACCTTGAATTCAACTATTTATACAACACTAGATGTGATTGGACCTTTTCCGATAAGTAAGATATTAGTTACCAAATTAACCAAGAAACATCTGAACCTGGAGTTCCCCTGCCAGAAGAGAGACATCAAGTTAGAAGAGATTTGGCACATAAACTATTGGACAGCTCTCCTTATAATGTGAGGTTACCACAGGGCAGGCAAACAGCTAATGAAAGCGGCGAGGCACGCGGGTCAATGAGGTAGACCCAGCCAGTGAGTGAGACCTACCACAAAGCCTCAGATCCAGGGGTTCTAAAGAAAAGCACCCTTCTCCCGACAAGAAAAGACACCCTGATCTTTTACCTCTACAGTTATGAAAATCTGTGACTCTGTAAATCACCTTGACTCAAAGAACCCCTCTGTACATCAATGATCTGCGTAGTGCAGCCTTACCTCCGAGGACCAGTCCCTGCCCGGTAAATCAAGTAAACTTACCTGCTCCGTAAGGCCTTAGGCCAGCATCTGCAAACCTATGCGCCATCTTTCAACGTGCTTCAACCGTGCCTCTGGATCCTAGTCACTGCTGATTGCTCACACTTACCACCCCCTCTTAGAAGCAATAGTAAGTTGTGTTTAGTGCTATACAAAATATAAAAATAAAGAACTCCCACCTTTTTAAATGGCCCTGCTGCAGCACCCCCAGGGGCCTAATCAACTACTCTGCATTAAAGATGTACCACATCAGAGAAGGACCTTGGCCGGCTCACTGGCCTGGCTGAGGTCCCCAGCAGACACCACCTTTAACACAGTCCTCACACAGCTGCAGGAAGGGGTGCTGGCACCCTGGACCTGCCAGTGATGATCCAATCCAACCCTCTCTCATGAATGTCAGTCAGCATGTGTGAGTAGATATGTCCCAATCGGCCACCACCAGGGCACCATGTTGGGTGCTGTGGAAATCCTGCTGGTCACCCTTACTGTTCAATGAGTGGAAGCACTCCCTATCCAGAGCCATTGTGTTCCTCAGCCTTCATTTGAAGGTGGATGTAGGAGGCGATGAGATCCATCTTCAGCTATGGTGCACACCTGGTCCCAATAGGAAGTTTCAGAATGGCTGAATCATATATATAACCCGGAAGAGGGACAGCTTTCTCTGTGTTAACTATGCCAACACAGCACTATTAGGGGGTTCACACAGAAGTAACAACGCCATTCTCATATCGTAGTCTCAGTCTCTTTGTAAAGACTCATCCTCGATGTAAAGATGCAAACCCTTAGTGTCCTGTTTTACTAAGGGTTCTCATATCCCCCGTCATACCCCCATCTCCCCCCCCTTCCCCTAAGTAAACATGGTGAGTAAGGGTACACATCAATTGCCTTACATCCTAACAAAGCTTCTCCCAGTGTGTTGCTTCACTACCTTCAAGCATCACCTGTGCCTTGAACATCCTCGCACATCTGAAATCCAGAGGCCTCGGTGGATAGAAAGCAAGGCAAGTACCCACGCCTTTCTTTGGAAGGAACAATGGCACAATAGCCTTGCTAAAAGTTCACTGACTCCCGGTATGTGCAATCTACCAAACACCCAGTGGGGCAGGCATCCAGGCATCTGCAGAGACTGGCACACACAACAGCTCCATCAGGCACTTCACTTGAGGTCAAAGCACTCTGATTTACCAAAACAAGGTCAGACACAAGATACGCCGTGTAAGAACCCTGAGGCAACATGGCTTCTTTCTCTGGAATGATGCTGACTTGTCCCCAAGGATAGAATCAATCCATTATTTAGGAAAGAGCTGACATGTGCTGTTTGTTTGTTTATTTATTTGTTTATTTTTATCATGTCTGGTAAAGTTCTACAACATGCCACACTGTCACCTTACGGTCACTTCAGATAACTGATTACACAATCTTTTGGCTATATACACATCCCTTGGTGGCTACTACCCTTCTGCAGGAAATGAGCTTGCTGAATCTGAATGAGAGGCAAATTAAACCCACAGAATGTAGTGTAGTGTGAGTGGTAGGCTCATTTCCTGCAGAAGGGCAGTGGCCATTATGTGACTTGCAATTGGGCAAAATATTACGTAATCCTTTCTCTGCTCAGATTAACTGAGAACAGAATATACATTTAGAGAACACATTCAGTTATACATTAATATAATTCTCATAACACCCATTCTGGATTATCATTTTTAGAATCAGCAGTAAAGGAATATACAAACAAATAAATTGCATTTAAAGACCAACCAATTATGAACAAGCAAAATAGTACTGAAATAGTCTGATAATCCGGTTTTGAGAAGGCAGTAAAAAGATACATGTAGTCCAAATTCAGCCAATATGAACATGGAATTCCTTGTCCTGGTTAAGGCCACCTGGATAATTGGATTTGTTGTCTAAACTTATATTCTGTTCTCAGGCAATCTGAAATCCAGTATATTTGCTACCGGGAATGCTCATGCTCAAAGTATTAGTATGTTTTTGCCTTTTTTAAATTTACACATATCTATAATTGAGTATTTTGTAGGTGGGTCACATTCACTGCGCAGTCACTCAGCTATGCATTTGTAAATTTAAAACCATGCCGATTAATGTCACTTGGCCTTTAGATGGAGGGGCTTCGACATCAGTTGAATGAATTCAGCCACTTGGTTGGGGAATGGGAGAGTAGCAGATATTCATGTGTATGCTGCTGTGTCTATGATATGCTAATCTGAACTCGTAATAGATAACAGTTTGTATGTTTTCACTTTGAAATATGAATTTGAATTCTTATTTGTTATTTCATTTTGATGGAGCACCCACTATTATAATTTTCATATGACTTGTGACTGCTGTTTTGCCTTTACTGTTAATACGGGCTAACTAGCATGCTGTGATAAAATTACGATATGTTGAGTGACTTTGTGTTGTCTTTTCACTACGTCTATTATGAAATATTTGTATTTGAGGGAATTAGGCACTTTTTATTTTGTTATGTGGCTTTGACGAAGATTATTTGTTCGAAACAGGTCAGCCAAATAAACTTATTTGTACTTTGCACATCTAGGAGTGTGGGCTCTTCTTGTGTTGAACGGAACACAGTTCCACGTTGTATGTTCAGAGCGGGTCCTGTACCCTCTACCGAGCACCGATCACGCTAGGTGGGAGAGGTCGAATGAGCTGCAGGAAGACAATATTTATATATATATATATGTATATATATATATATATATATAACCTGGTGGCGGTCTCCACCTAGCCTTACCTTAACAAAAATTTCCAAGAAAATACAACGCTCACTTCAGCTGCTTGGGATGATCCATCAAGCAGGGGCTGAGAAAAAGGGTGGGGTCCCACAACACATTTTCCCCATTCATTTTTTTATAGGGAGTTTGAACAGCGATAGCTCCAAAACAACTAGGCAGAATTACACCAAGTTTGAAAGAAAGGTCCAAAAAGAGACTTTTTTGTTATTTGGTGTAAAACTGTTCAGTAGTTTTTGAGAAATTAAAGGAAATCCAAATTTGTATATCCAGGGACGTGAAGGATTCGCAATCCCTACTGATCTTGTGCTGAGAGCTGATTGGTTGCCAACACTTCAAACCAGGATCTGTTGTCAGCCATCTTGGGACTCATCTTGAGCTGAGCCTCAGACAAAAATCTGAAAAAAGAAGGGCCAGGGTACACACACCCTGACCCCCTTAGCTCTGGTGCTGAGGTCCCACAGGAACACCCCCCCCCCCACACTCCACAGAGCAAAAAACATTTTGAAAAATTTTCACTGCGATTCGTGGCGGATCAGGTGAAAATTAAAGAAAAAAAATGAAGTTCCTGCGCTTTGTCTTTTTCAAGCCCTGGGGTGGACTAAATCCCTGGAGTGATGCTTATCAGAGTGCAGGGAGGCTGCTCAGCCCCCCGCAGCCCCAAGACCACCACCTCCCCAGAACACACTGAAAAAAATGGAAAAATAGAAAGGGGTTCTGCTTCGGACCCCCTGCAGCCCCAGGGACCACCACCTCCCTGGGGCTCTTTTTTTTGCTGGTGGGGAGCTGCGCGAGTGCCACTCATGGCTGTGGAGACCGCGACCCCCTAGGGCCAGCTCCTATTATGTCCCAGGGTGCCCACCCACAGAACATAGCTGTTGGATGTGGCTTGGCTGCAGCTTTGACAGCTTAGCCAAGTCACAGCAAACAAAGTCCATTTTCTGACAGCAGGAGTTTTCATGTCTTCCCTGAACGAAGATATGCATGCAGGTAAGACAAGTAAAAACATTTCTCCAGCAAGCAGGGAGCTGCTGTTAAAAGCAGCTGCCTGCTTGCAGGAGCAAGGTGACCGCTGAGGAGGCCTCGAGGCTCCCCCTGTGGTCCCAGATAGCCCATAAAGGTAAAAATAAAATAAAGAAACAGACCTTCACACTGAGAGCTGAGGGTTCAAGTCCAGGTGTATCCCTGATCATTTCCCTCCTTTATTTTCTTTTCAAGTGCAAATGTATAAGACTCATACTGAAAGGTGATCTTACTCTTTTTAACTGACAAATACATTTGTCTTGTCAATTTGGGCAGAAATATCTCATTCTAAATATATCATCCATCAAAGCCTAAAAAACTTTCTGTCTCTCTCCCTCTCACTCTTTCTCTCTCTCTCTCTTTCAATCCCTTTCTCCCTATCACACACCCACTTAGACCCTTACACAGCCACTCACAGACCCACTGACACCCTCATGCACCCACTCACAGACCTGCACAGACACTGACGCACCCACTAAGACACTGATGCATGCATTTCACACCCAGACTGAGACTCTCACAGTTACTCTCAGGCCCTGTGGCCAACCCCCATAACCACCCAAACTTGTACCACGCACACGGCCTTTGGCCATGCGCAGTGGGAGTTGGCTGCAGGATGTGTCTCTCTGGGTATGAGAATAGGTATGACAGGGTGTCTCTGGGTGTGAGAGTGTCTGTCTCAGTGTGAGAGTGGGTGCGTGAGTGTCTCAGTGGGTCTGTGAGTGGATGTGTGATGTTCTCAGTGGGTGTGTGAGGGTTCGAGTGGGTCTGTGAGTAGGTGCATGAGTGTCTGAGTGGTTCTGTGAGTGGGTGTATGACGGTCTGAGTGGGTCTGTGATTGCTTATATTGATTAGAAAGAAATATTATACATACATACTATGATGGCCCAACAACAAGATGGTATGGAGAGAGAGAGGATGCAGTCCTCTTTTGAGATCAATAACTATCCTCCAATGAGATTGTGTAACATTGTTTAAAAGACATGTTGAAATTGAACAGCTTTGTTGCCTGTTAAGCATGGAGGGCATTGAAAAATGGGTGAAGTGAAACGTGTTTTCCAACTGTTGACAATCAAATTGAGGAAGGCTGATCCCGGGAGTGCCCACTTTGAGTTTTTTTTTATGTGAGAAGTATTCATGAGTCCACCCTCATGGTTGTGGCACCTGCCCCCGAAGATGTTCAGCAATATTTGGTGGAAGTTTGTTGAAGATTCTAATGGAACATTGCCTGAACCACTTCAAAGATGGAATTCCAGTGAATAAAAGTAAGAAGTTATTTAATCTCAGGAGATCAGGTCATTGGGCTGGCTCCAAAGAAATATATGGGCAAGTAGATCCATGATTGTTTACATTGATTGGGAATATTATACATACGTACTATGGTGGCCGACCAACAAGATGGTATGGAGACCGAGAGGGTGCTGCCCTCTTTTGAGATCGATGACTATCCTCCATTGAGATAATGTAACATTGTTTAAAAGGCATGGTGAAATTGAACAGCGTTGTTACCTGTCAAGCATGGAGGACATTGAGAAAGCCATTAGCCGAAACACTTTTGCCAGTTACTGACAATTAAATTGAGGAAGAATGATCCAGTGAGAGTCTGTGGTGTTTCGTTTTTTTAATGTGAGATATATATTCACTTTAAAAAAAACAAAGGTTACAGGAACGTTATAATTAAGTTCTGAAATTAATCATACAAAACCATTGAAATTCAGCTATAACTCACGCCCCGCCATGCACAGTTTTTTCTTCAATAGTTTGACTGCTAATGTTTCATTGATATTTTTTATGACATTATAAAAGTTGTCATGAGTGTGGTAACATCTGGAGTAATTAGTAGTGCATGGCGAGAGTGCGAGGTATAGTTATAGTTATCTAAGGGCTCAACTTATAGCTACTTGATTTAACTCTAACTATAACTGCTGAATTTCTGTGGTTTTGTGTGAGTAAATTCAGAACCTAACTCTAAAGTCCCTGCATCCCTTGTTTTTTTAAGTGAATTTCTATGTTATTTTAAAAATCAATTTCCTAACTTTAACGTCCCTTTAACCTTTGGTTGTTTCAGTGAATTTCTATGGTTTTAATGTAAATCATTTTAATTACTATATGTTAATCTAACCTCGGCCGCACTCACGGTGGGGGTTGGCCACAGGGCCTGGTCTGTGGCTAGGCTCTGTGACCAACCCCCATAACCACCCAAATCTGCATCGTGTACTGCCCTCGGCCATGTGCGGCAGGAGTTGGTTGCAGGATCTGTCTCTCTGGGTGTGAGAATAGGTATGACAGGATGTCTCTGTATTTGAGAGTATTTGAGAGTGGGTGTTATAGTGGCTGTCTGGTTGTGAGAGAGGGTGGGTGAGGGTCTGTGAGTGGATGTGTGATATCTGAGTGGGTCTGTAAGTGGGTGAGTCAGTGTGAGTGGGTCTGTGAGTGGGTGCGTCAGTGTCTGACTTGGTCTATGAGTGGGTGCATGAAGGTTTGAGTGGGTTTATGAGTGGGTCTGTGAGTATCAGAGTGGGTCTGTGAGTGGGTGCGTGAGGGTCTGAGTGGGTCTGAAAGTGAGTGTATGACTCTCTGAATGGGTCTGTGAGTGGGTGCCTGAGTGTCTGAGTGCTTCTATGGGTGAATAATTTAGTGTATGAATGAGCCTGTGAATGTTTTTTTTTTTTTTCTGATACTTGTGAATTCATTGTGACGTTACAGAGGGCCGCGCTGAGCATTGTGACTTATTCACGAATATCGCACGTAGCTAAAAATAATAATTTAAAAGTCAGAATTTGATGTCAAAGACCCCTATATCACACCACTGGGGTCAGGGTATCTCCACCCTGATCCCTTATTCCACTTTCTATTTTATTTTTCTGCCCCGGGGACCGTGTCTCATAACCTAAAATGGTGGCTGCAACTTTCTAGTCAGGTTGTGGCCAGCCAATCACAGCACTCCGGTTGGCGCACCCATTTGTGAATTCACCACGGTAATTGCAAAAACATTGCTACGGATCCGTAGCCCTAGATATACACATTTATTTTCCCTTCAATATCTCGAAAACTACTGAACAGATTTACATTAAATAAGAAAAAAGCACAATCTGCCGGACAAAATCTAGCTTTATGCCAAATTTGGTGCAATTCCGTCCAGCAGTTCGGGCTGTAGTTGTGTTCAAAACTCCTATGGGAATTAACATGGAAAACACACTTTTTTTGACCCCCCCTTTTATTTCAGCCCCCCATTTGAAGGATCACTCCAAAACTTTCCTTGTGCAGCAAGAATCACCTGCACACTTTTTTGGGGAAAATTTGGTGAAGATTCTACAAACAGCGCCAAAGATATAGGCAAGTGAAAAAATGCTTCTCATAAGGAAACATGGGCCTCATAAGGAAACATGGGCCTAACTAATATATATATATATGTGTGTGTGTGTATATATATATGTATATATATATATATATATATATATATATATATATATATATATATATATATAATCAAAACCAAATCCTTCCTTCCGTCATGTCCAACGTAATGAAGAGAAACGCACTGCAGCTCAATTAAATTCTGGGTGTTTATTCAAGCATACAAACAGCAAAAAACGTTGCGAGTTTTTTTCCGAGTCAGACGCTCCTTGATCACAGGTCAGGTTACATCAGCGGATCCTACACATAAATACACCACGTGATTAATAAAAGGCTAAACATCTAAAAACTACTTCCATATAATGCCAATTGTATACCTTTTACATCGGCCATCTTATAACATTTTAACCTTCAATATAAATGAATAAACATCTTCATTTTACCTCAAATTTCATTTGCCACTCAATTCTTTATTTTCTCAAATAATAAAATGAATCAATATAATCAGTAGTATATTTTTATATTATAAATTATTTAATTACATTCTATACGCAACCATAATACGGAAGAACAATTCCAACCACGTGGGCAAATATTTTATTCTTGCCTTTTCATTCGCAAAATCATAATCAAATATGTGATATACCAATCCACAAGGATCATCAGATTACCCTTCCTCAACCTACCATTGTATAAAGGGACAACTCAGCCATAGTCTGATTTCAATGAAATTTGGCAGCATTACATATTAGGGTGCGCACATGATTCTTATGGGTAGTGCAGGTAACTAGAGTAAGTATTTTTTTTAGTTATGAGGTATTTCAACTTAGTGATATCTGTTGTCGCGGTAGTACCACAGTAGTACCATGGTACATAGGGATGACAAGAGATTATATGATTGGCTAATGTGTTCTTTTCCAAACCAACAAGGCAGCCTTCTTGTTTCTTTGCAGTACTTTGCCTGTGTTTTGGGTTAAATCATAAGTTGATTAATACGTTTTGAGTTTTACCCTTAACTATTAATATTTTTGTGAAATATTGAAAAGTTGCCATATATTTTTTAAAATATATACTTAATGTCAGAGTACTACCTTGGATGTTTCTAGAAAGTACAGCAGTACTCTAAAAGATTTTTTTTTAAAAGAAGACAGATATTTTCGCTAGAACTAATTTGAGGATAAGATTGGCTCTTAAAAGAGCCTTTGATTTGAATTGTTGAAATTGGATTTAGATATGATTTTGATGCCATTGTGGGAGATTACTAAGGAACAGATTATTGCTACCCTGGCTATGACTCATAACCAATCTGTTGTTCATTTTATTGAGCAATATGTTACTTGTGATATCCCTAACAAACAAAATAATAATAAACTGTTTGAACAGGTTATCAAATTTCAAGCTCATTTACGCGAATAATACTGCTCACCTAAATTTGAAAACAAATTCAAACAGTAAACCAAATGCCGTTTTGGTTTCCCAAAACCAATTCTAAATAAAAGAAGAGTGAACAATCTTATGTCTTCTCCTAGGCAAGTTATCACAGGAAAGTCTCCTAAAAATACACATAATTTAAAAAGAGGACACATATCACAGCGGATCAGCGACCACAACCCTTTAATACTACATATGCCGGATACTAATAAGGATATACAATTTGCTGCAGATAATTGTACAGCCACAGCACATTATGTCAGTGCATAGGCAGAAAAAAGTCCCTGTTTGACTAACATTGCAAATATATGGGATGCAGTGGGGTGCTGTATAAGAATGAGAAATAATGTTGAAAGAAATAATATGATGTCATAACTGTAACTATTTCTAATGTTTGTGTAGTTTCACTGTGGGTTGTGATGGAGGAATGTTATTATAACCCCTAACTATAACTGACTTGTATCCATTGGGTTTATTGTGGAATATATATATTCACTGAAAAAAACAAAGGTTATAGTGGGGTTATAGTTAGGCTCACATTTGAAATGTCCAAAACCATAGAAATTCACCTGTTATGGTTAGAGGTATTAAAAAGTAACTATAACTCGTGCACTAAGGTATCTATAACTCACGTCCCCTGAGGGCCATGGGGCTGCGAGGGGCCATGTGGTCCCCTGCACCATATTTCCGAAGCTCCGGGGAGGTGGCAGTCCCCAGCATTGCTGGGGGCTGCACGCCACCCATACCATATTTGTCTAAAGCCCCTGGGAGGTGACGGCCCCCGGGGCTGAGGTGGGGGCACGTAGCACCCAGAACCCTATTTCTCTAAAGCTACGAGGAGTTGACAGTCCCCAGGGAGGTGGCGTCCTCAGGGCTAGGGGGAGGGCATGTGGACCCCCGTATCATATTTCTGTAAAGCCCCGCGGAGGAGGAGCCCCCACCGGGGGCTTAAGAATAAAGAAGCACAGGAGACTGTGCTTCATTTTTTAAAAATCTGATGTGTGAGAAAAAAATGTTTTTGAGCTCGGGGGGGCTTCTTAGCACCAGAGCTAAGGGGTCAGGGTATCCCTACTTTGCCCCCTTTTGTTTTATTTTTATTTTTTCTGGGACTTGGCTGGAGCTGAGTCCCAAGATGGCTGCCAACAGTTCCTGGTTTGAAGTGTTGGCAGCCAATCAGAGCTGTGCTGTGTCTTTGTTCGCAAAGTCATTGCTGCCAGAGATATACAAATTTATTTTCCCTATAATATCTCCAAAACTACTGAACGGATTTACACCAAGTAAGAGCAAGCACAATCTGTGTACTGAAAGCTAGCTTTCTGCCAAATTTGGTGTAATTCCCTCCAGTGGTTCGGGCTGTAGTCGCGTCTAAAGGTCCTATAGGAATTAACATGTGAAACGCAACTTTTCTGACCCCCTCCCTTTTCTCGCCCCCCCCCCCCACCCCCCCCCCACACTTGACGGATCAGCCCGAAACTTTTCGTGCCAAAAAGAATCATGGGGGCACTTTTTTTGTAAAATTTCGTGAAGATTCGTCAAATGGTGCCAAAGACATAGGCAGGTCAAAAAAACGCATTTTCTATGGAAACATGGTCCTAGCTACCAAAACTACATAGTGGTGACGACCACTAGGTTATATATATATATATATATATATATATATATATATATATATATTCAAAACAACTGGCTCAAGAACCAAGGAGCACTCTCCGGGTTTGGTTTCAAAATGTAATTCAAATCGCCAAGTATGACGCTTTTCGGACATTGCCTTTCTCAAATGCTGGCTGCAAAATGACACTGCTACAATGACACTGCTACTTCAACTGCTGAACTCCTTTATGACGGGTGACATGGTCCAAACTACCATAACTACCTAGTGGTGACAGCAGTGTCATTTTGTAGCCAGCATTCGAGAAAGGCAATGTCCGAAACACGTCATGCTTGGCGATTTGAATTAAATATTGAAACCAAACCCGGAGAGTTCTCCTTGGTTCTTGAGGGGAGCCAGTTGTTTTGAATATTGTACGTGCATGCCGCTTGCGCAAGAGGAGGCACCCATCATAAAGGAGTTTGGCAGTTGAAGTGGTGTTTGGAGGATTATTCATATATACTGCCAGAACCGCCGTAGCCTGGGAAGCACTGTTTATCTGCCAACTATTGGGAGGCGACTGCACTGATGGGCATAAATCACTTGATGAGTGCCTTCAGGTAATTGGGAGCTTCCTTTGGCATTAATCGGAGACGAAAGGGAGGTGAAACTAAAGAACTTTGTTAATATATGACACTCTAAAACAAAGGGAACATTGAAAAATTGGTTATAAATGAGCGCAGCAAATGCAAAGGTTCACTGAGATTGAAATAATGGCTACTTAAGTCATGATATATAAATAAATGCAGCATACTATGACGGCGTCGCTCTAATCAAATGAAAATATGGAGAAACGAAAGTCTGTTCTCACTAGTGGCTACACAACTAATTAGAGTAAACTATTTATGGATGTGTGCTATTACCTTGTAGCAGAGTCATTTTGCAGCAAGCATTTGGGAAAGGCAATGTCCGAAATGCGTCATGCTTGGCTTCTTGAATTAAATATTGAAACCAAACGCTGAGAGTGCTCCTTGGTTCTGAGGGAAGCCAGTTGTTTTGAATATTTTACGTGCGTGCCACTTGCATGAGAGGAGGCACCCGTCATAAAGGAGTTCGGCAGCTGAAGTGGTGTTTGGAGGACTACATATATATATATATATATATATAACCCATGGGCAAGGGGTGCCCCGAAATGCGTTGGGTTATATGATGCTGCTGCTTCAATAAACCACTAAGCACTTTTTTGGATAAGGGCGCGTGCCAGTGTGTTCTTTTGGACTCAGAACATTTGGAGATTTTCTTCAGGCTTTTCCATGCCAGCTATCCCTATCTGCCGTTTGAAAAGCCCGGAAGACCTTGGTGAAAAAATTGCTTGTGGAAAATATATATGTATTACCTATTGGCAGTCGCCAGTATGTAGTTATAGTTAGAACCTAGGTTTCATTGAAAAAGCATTTCTTGACTTGGCTTTGTTTTTGGCGCCGTTTGAAAAATCTTCACAAAATGTTCCCAAAAAAGTGTGTCCAAGGGCCTTGTTGTGCATGGAATGTTTTGGGGTGATCTGTCAAGCGTGGTGTAGAGAAGAAGGGTGGGGTTTCAAAAAAAGTGTGTTTCCCATTTAATTCCCATATCGATATTGAACACGACTATAGCCCAAACCGTTGGACGGAATTACACCAAATTTGGCAGAAAGCTAGCTTTTGGTCCAGAGAGAATTCTTTTTGCTGATATTTGGTGTAAATCCGTTTAGTAGCTTAAGAGAAATTAAAGGAAAACTACTTTTGTATATCTAGAGGCACAAACACTTTGCAAATCCTCCTGATCCAGTGGAGAGATCTGATTGACTGCCAACACTTCAACCAGGAAGTGTTGGCAGCCATTTATAGACTCCGCTTCAGCCGAGTCACAAAAACTAACAAACAAAAACAAAGAAAAGGGGATTGGGTACATTTACCCTAACCCCCTATCCTTGGTCCATGGGTCACCCTGGGACCATGCCAGGGCAGAAAAGCATTTCTTTTTAAATTCAAAACAACATTTGTGAATATTCTCAAATTTCGCCAAGAATTAAAAAGCAAAAAGCAAGCACTGTCTCCTGAGCTTGCTTTTCATTTTGCCCCCGGATGGGCCAGGTCCCAGAGGCATTCCAAAAATAAAGGACGGGCCAGGCCTTTTCTCCCTCAGGAGCCAGGCCTTTTTTTGGCTATTTGGGGCAGTTTGCGCTTATGCCCTCATAACTTTTTGGCCACATTAAGTTACCCACGCCAAATTTGCCTCCTTTTTTCCTACATCCTAGGGATTCTAGAGGTACCCAGAGTTTGTGGGTACCCCTGGAGGAGACCAAGAAATTAGCCAAAACACAGCGAAAATTTAATTTGTTAAAACAAAATGGGAAAAAAGGGCCGCTGATTAAAGCTTGTGTTTTTTTTCTCTGACAATGGCATTAACAAAGGGTTTGCGGTGCTAAAATCACCATCTTACCAGCTTTCAGGAACAGGCAAACTTAAATCAGAAAACCACATTTTTTAACACAATTTTGGCATTTTACTAGGACATACCCCATTTTTACTATTTTCTGTGCTTTTAGCCTCCTTCCAGTTAATGACAGAAAGGGTGTGAAACCAGTGCTGGATCCCAGACAGCTAAACATTTCTAAAAAGTAGACCAAATTCTAAATTCAGCAACGGGTCATTAAACTGCCATTTTTCTTTATGTTTTACTCTGTAACTTTTTCCTGCGATGTCAGATGTTCAAAAGCAATACACCATTACGTCTGCTGGACTCTTCTGGTTGAGGGGATATGTAGGGCTTGTACGTTTGTCAAGAACCCTAGGTCAGTGGTCTCCAAACTTTTTAATGCTGCGCCCCCCCAGTTGAAAAATAAAAATCTCTGGGCCCTCCCTCAGAATTCTTCACAATTATTTTATAAATATTGAAATGTTTAAATATGTCTAGACCTATTTAAACATTGCAGTTACGTACTGTTACCTTGTTAAAAATGCAATAAAATGCTTCTGCTTTTAAACAAAGCCCTGTTATCTATATAATGCTTATTTTGGCCAGAGCTTGGCGCCCCCGCCCGGTATCACTCGAGGCCCTCCCTGGGGGGTGGAGGGGGCGCCCCTCAGTTTGGAGACCTCTGCCCTAGGTACCCAGAGCCAATAAATGAGCTGCACCCTGCAATGGGTTTTCATTGTATACCGGGTATAAAGTAATTAATTTGGGGAAATGTAAAGAGTGAAAAATAGGTATCAAGGAAACCTTTGTATTTCCAAAATTGGCACAAGATAAGGTGTTGAGAAGCAGTGGTTATTGGCACATCTCTGAATTCCGGGGCCCACATACTAGCATGTGAATTACAGGGCATTTCTCAAATAGAGGTCTTTTCACACACTGTCTTACATGTGGAAGGAAAAAATGTAGAGAAAGACAAGGGGCAATAACACTTGTTCTGCTATTCTGTGTTCCCCCAAGTCTCCTGATAAAAGTGGTGCCTCACTTCTGTGGGTAGGCCTAATGCCCCGACAGGAAAAGCAACATGGACACATCACATTTTTACATTGAAATCTGACGTGTTTTTTGGAAAGTGCCTAGCTGTGGCCTCTAGCTCAGCCCGCACCTAAGGAAACCTACCAAACCTGTGCATTTTTCAAAACTAGACACCTAGAGGAATCTAGGATGGGGTGACTTGTGGGGCGCTCACCAGGTTCTGTTACCCAGAATCCTTTGCAAACCTCAAAATTAGGCAAAAAAATATTTTTTCCTCACATTTCGGTGATAGAAAGTTCTGGAATCTGAGCGGAGGCACAAATTTCCTTCCACCCAGTATTCCCCCAAGTCTCTTGATAAAAATGGTACCTCACTTGTGTGGGTAGGCCTAGTATGCGCGACAGGAAACGCCCCAAAACACAACATAGACACATCACATTTTCCCAAACAAAACTGACCTGTTTTTTGCAAAGTGCCTAGCTGTGGATTTTGGCCTCTAGCTCAGCCGGCACCTAGGGAAACCTAGCAAAACTATACATTTTTGAAACTAAACACCTAGGGGAATTCAGAATGGGATGATTTGTGAGGCTCTCACCAGGTTCTGTCACCCAGAATTCTTTGCAAACCTCAAAATTTGGGAAAAAACACTTTTACCTCACATTTCGGTGATGGAAAGTTCTGGAATCTAAGAGGAGACACAAATTTCTTCCACCCAGTATTTCCCCAAGTCTCCCGATAAAAATTGTACCTCACTTGTGTGGGTAGGCTTAGTGCCTGTGACAGGAAATGTCCCAAAACCCAACGTGGACACATCACATTTTCCTAAAGAAAACTGACCTGTTTTTTGTAAAGTGCCTGGCTGTGGATTTTGGCCTCTAGCTCAGCTGGCATCTAGAAAAACCTACAAAACTTGGACATTTCTAAAAACTAAACACCTAGAGGAATTCAGAATGGAGTGACTTGTGGTGCTCTCACCAGGTTCTGTACCCCAGAATCCTTTGCAGACCTCAAAAAATGACAACAAAAACACCTTTTTTTCACATTTCGGTGATAGAAAGTTCTGGAATCTGAAAGGAGCCACAAATTTCCTTCCACCTAACATTCCCCCAAGTCTTCCGATAAAACTGGTACCTCACTTGTGTGGGTAGGCCCAGTGCCCGCGACAGGAAACGCTTCTAAACGCAACATGGACACATCACATTTTTACATTCAAAACTGCCTAGCTGTGGATTTTGGTCTCTAGCTCAGCCGGCAATAGGAAAACCTACCAAACATGTGCATTTTCGAAAAGCAGAAACCCAGGGGAATCCAAGATGGGGTGACTTGTGGGGTTCTCACCAGGTTCTGTTACCTAGAATCCTTTGCAAACCTCAAAATTTGGCAAAAAAACCTACTTTTTCCTCACATTTTGATGATGGAAAGTTCTGGAATCTGAGGGGGGGCGCAAACTTCCTTCCAACCAGCATTTCCCCAAGTCCCCAATAAAAATGGTACCTCACTTGTGTGGGTAGACCTAGTGCCCGCGACAGGAAATGCTCCAAAACACAACACGGACACATCACATTTTCCCAAAGAAAACTGTCCTGTTTTTTGCCTGCCTGTAGATTTTGGCCTCTAGCCTAGCAAACCTGGACATTTCTGAAATCTAGATACCTAGGGGAATTTAGAATAGGGTGACCTGTGGGGCTCTCACCAGGTTCTGTTATCCAGAATCCTTAGCAAACCTCAACATTTTGAAAGAAAACACCTTTTTTCTCACATTTCGGTGCTGCAAAGTTCTGAAATATGAGGGGAGCCACAATCTTTATTCTACCCAGCCTTTCTCCAGGTCTCCCGATAAAAATGGTACCTCACTTGTCTGGGTAGGCCTCGTGCCTGCGACAAAAAATGCCCCAAAACACTACTTGGACACATCAAAATTATCAAATACAAAACTACCTGTTTTTGCGGGGGGCACTTGCGTTTTTGGTCCTGGGCTCAGCAGCCATCTAGGGAAACCTACCAAACTCAGACATGTCTGAAAACTAGACACCCGAGGGAGTCCAGGGAGGTGTGACTTGCATTGATCCCCCAGTGTTTTCTTACCCAGAATCCTCAGCAAACCTCAAGTTGAGCTAAAAAATCTAATGTTTCCCTCATTTCTGTGTGGGATCACCGCACCATCACAAATTTCCTACCACCCAACATTCCCCTCAGGTTTCTGATAAAAATGATACCTCACTTGTGTAGGTGGGCAAAGTGCCTGTGACAGGAAAGAGCCAAAAACATGTTGAAATTGAGGGGGAACTAAAGTGGGTTCAAAAGGGCAGTTTGGAAAAAAACATTTCAGGACGACAAGTGGGGCAGAATTTTTATCTGTATAGATACAACAATGATGGGTGATAGGAATTTTGTGGATTCCTGCAGATTCCGGAAGGTTCCATCACAAAATGTGAGGAAAATGTGTGATTTCAAGCAAAGTTGGAGGTTTGCAGGGCATTGTGGGTAAGAAAATGGTGCGGGTGCATGTGAAGCACACCACCCTGGACTCACCCAGATGTTTAGTTTTCAGATGTGTCTATGTCTCGTAGATTTTTCTACATAGCAGAGTCCCAAAGTCCAAAAAGTGCAGCCCTCACCATTCCAAGTGGGACGATTTTGAGAGTTAGACAAGCCCTCATGGCCCAAATGTAAAACCAAAACCCCAAATAATCAAACGTCCTCTTGCTTGCTGTTGGGATACAATCTTTTAGTGTGCAGGGGAAGAGCTGAAAGACTGTTACCCCCTAGTTGGGGTGGGGGCATAACCATGCCCATACTGGTTCATAGCAACCACCCTGCCATGTTTTTTTAAAATTCCCTGGCATCTAGTAGGTTTTATGCCCCAGGGAGTGGTTCGGGGTAATTGCCCCATCTGCCCACCGGTGGGCAGAACAACTTTGTCCCCATTTATTTGGGCTGGGAGTACAGAAATACCCCTAACCTCTTTTTTTTAAAAGAAATCTTCCCTGGTCTTTGCTGGGCTTTCTGCCCCCCATTGGGGTAGATGGGCCTTTCAAAAATAGACCAAAGGGAGGCCGAAATGGCCAACAGTAATGTGCCCCCATGGTGGGTGACCCTTGCCCAAGGGGCACACACCAATCCCTGGTTTCTAAGTGGTTTCTGCCCCCCCGGGTGCGGATCGGCTTAATTAAAATAGGCCAATCTGCCCTCAAGGGGGGTAGAAATGGCCTAAAATAAATTTGCCCCTCAGGGGAGCGACCTTGCTTAAGGGGTGGCTCCCCTTGCGGAAATTGGCGCAAAAAAAAACCCTTGAGGCTTGTGGTTTTCGGCACCCTTGTGGACAGATTGGCCTAAGAAAAATAAGCCGATCTGCCCCCAAGGTGGTAGAAATGGACTAATAAAAAATTGCCCCCCAGGGAAGCGACCCTTGCCTAAGGGGTCGCTCCCCATCTGTACAAAAAAAAAAAAGAAAAAAACAATCCCTGGTGTCCAGTGGTTTCTCCCCCCCTTGGGGGGGGAGGAGGAAGATTGGCCTAATTAAAATAGACTGATCTGCCCCCAAGAGGGGCAGAAATGGCCTAAAATAAATTTTCTCCCCAGGGAGCGACCCTTGCCTAGGGGTCGCTCTCCTTGTGTGTAACTGACTTGAAAAAAAATAAAAAATCCCTGGTGTCTAGTGGTTTCTGGCCCCATTGGGGGCAGATTGGCCTAATAAAAATAGGCCGATCTGCCCCCAAGTGGGGCAGAAATGGCCTAAAAATAATTTGCCACCCAGGGGAGCGACCCTTGCCAAAGGGGTCGTTCTCCTTGCGTGTAACTGACCTGAAAAAAAATCCCTGGTGTCTAGTGGTTTCTGCCCCCATTTCGGGCAGATTGACCTAATAAAAATAGGCCGATCTGCCCCCAATTGGGGCAAAAATGGCCTAAAAATTATTTGCCATGCAGGGGAGCGCCCCTTGCCTTAGGGGCTGCTCCCCTCCAGTAAACAATCCCTGACGTCTAGAGGTTTTTGCTCCCCCTGGGGCAGATTGGCCTAAAAGAGATAGGCTGATCTGTCCCCAAGGGGGGCAGAAATGGCCTAAAATAAATTTTCCCCCAGGGGAGCGACCCTTGCCTAAGGAGTGGCTCCACATCTTTAAAACAATAAAAATCCCTGGTGCCTAGTGGATTCTGCCCCCCTTGGGGGCAGATCGGCCTAATTAAGATAGGCTGATCTGCCCTGAAGGGGGGTAGAAATGGACTAAAATAAATTTGCCCCCCAGGGGAGCGACCTTGCCAAAGGGGTCGCTCCCCTTGCGGAAATTGGCGCAAAACAAAATCCCTTGTGGCTAGTGGTTTCTGCCCCCCTTGGAGACAGATTGGCCTAAGAAAAAGAAGCCGATCTGCCCCCAAGGGGGGTAGAAATGGACTAAAACAAAATTGCCCCCTAGGGAAGTGACCCTTGCCTAAGGGGTCGCTCCCCATCTGTAAAAACAAATAAAAAATCCCTGGTTCCCAGTGGTTTCTCCCCCCCTTGGGGGCAGATTGGCCTAATTAAAAAGGTCTAAAATAAATTTGCCCCCCAGGGGAGTGGGCCTTGCCTAAGGGGTCACTCCCCTTGCATGTAACTGACCTGAAAAAAAATCCCTGTTGTCTAATGGGGGCAGATTGGCCTAACAAACATAGGGCTATCTTCCCCCCAGTGGGACAGAAATGGCCTAAAAATAATTTGCCACGCAGGGGAGCAACCCTTGCCTGTAAAAAAATAAATAAGTAAGCAATCTCTGGCATCTAGAGGTTTCTGCCCCGTGGGCAGATCGGCCTAATTACAATAGGCCGATCTGCCCCTGGGGGGACAGAAAAGACCTTTAAAAAATTGCTCCCCCGGGGAGTGACCGTTGCTTAAGGGGTTGCTCTCCTTATATGTAAACAAAAAAACACAAAATCCCTGGTGTCTAGTGGGCATTTCTGAAATGCTGAAAGAGACATGAAAGGAAAGGCCTTTCCTTTCATGCCTCTGCCTGCCCCCAATCAGTAGAGAAATGCAAAGCATTCTCTTCCGATCGCGCTGGAAGCTGAGCTTTCAGTCCAGTGGGAGGCGACCTTTAATTAGGTCAGTGCGCGATTGCACGCTGACATCATCAGTTGTCAGTGAGGGGGTGAGGGGTGGAAGGGGAAGCAATTCCTCTTCCATACCTGATGGGGGTGTGGGTGGGAGGCCCCTGGGGGGAGCGCTGTGGGCCATGTGCAGGACGAGCTGGTTGCGCCCTCTCCACATGGCAACCGTGGCTGAGGAGAAGACCAGCTCGCCCCAGACACACGAGGGGTTTAAGCCCTGGGAACCACCACCTCCTGGGTAGCTGAATATTGTATTATCGGGGGTGCCCAGGTCTCCTCCCAGGCCCCAGGGACCACCACCTCCCCCAGGACAAGAAATAGAAAATAAATAAGGGGGTCCCAGCGGATCTCCCCAAGCCCCGGGCCAACTCCTCCCTGGGGCTACAATATTGTAATATGCAAAGTGGCCGTGTGGACCCCCGCACCACAGGAACCACCACCTCCCCAGAGGCAAGAAAGAAAAAATGAATGGGGGGCCCCTGTGGAACCCCCCATGGACCACCTCCTCCCCGGGGCTACCATACTATATTATGTGGGGTGCTGTCTGAACCCCATGGGCCCCAGGGTCCACCACCTCCCCGAAACCAATTGTAGAAAATGTGTTGCGGGGGGCGCATGAACCCCTCTGGGCCCCAGAGATCACCCAGACCCCCGAGCCTCGGACATCGCCATTTCCCCAGGGCCACAATATCAAATAACCAGGGTTCTGCGTGGACCCGCGGCCATCGGGTCCATCCCCTCTCCAGGGCCAAATAGATATGAACAAAGGAAATCTACTTGAGCGATAGAGAGAAGCAGCGCTGCCCTATGCGTGCCACGTGATGCCATTTGTGCTGATGTTACAGCATGAAACAAGCCCCCGGTGCTAAAAATCAGTGCAACATGCACAAATTCCTCCCACTCCCAGAACTCCCCAGAATCTTATAGAATTTTTATGTAACTCAGTGGAATTCCACAAAGCGAAACTTGAGTTCCACCCACCCTTAAAGACTATAGGAATGTGCAACTAGTTCTCAAGTCCTCTCAAAAATCACTTGGGATTCTGAGCGGGCCTGCTCTCTAAAGAAGAGTACCTTAATCTGTACCTCCTAATTGGGAAATGTACTAAGATCAAAAGTGAGGGATACACTTACTATGGACCTCTGGACCCCGTTTGTTCTTCTCAATAGGTCCAAATTAGGATAGATTATGAATGAGTTGTGGGTGAAGGCAGAAAGGCTGCACTCCTTCTATAACCAGCCCAGGAGGAATGTAGAGGAATGTACTTCCCTGTTTACATTTCCTTATACATTAATGTTGTAAAGGGTAAACTTATCTTTGTTCCCTCTCACTACCCCAGAGTTGCTAAAAGAAACTGCCCTTCTCTCTGTTCCTATACACAAATGACGTATGACTCTATCCTAATACTGATGATAGTACTCAGCCCTGGGCATAGTGGTACCTCCTGGGGTTTAAGTGCTACCAGCTGTGTGTTTTAACAATGACATGCTCTTGCTTTCATTTAGCACAGAAACAAACATTTAGACTTGATAATTTTAATTTTAAGACGCCTGCCTTCCAATCAGATTGTGTTTAACAGAGGCAATGAAAGGATAACAGGCAACCCTGGAGGTGCGCAGAGGTGATGTAATCTATTTCAGGATCCCAAGCTTGTTCTACTGCCATCTAATTGAAATCTGTAGTCCACTGTGTGGTGAGGGCCCTCACCTGCTCCCGCCAATAAAGTACACCACCCACTTGGCTGACTGCTCACAGGAATGCCGGGTCAGCAGCCTTACCTTTATTTATTAACTCGGGCTCACGCCCGCCCTCTTGCCCTCAGAGGGCAACAAAGTATGGGAGAACCCGGGTGGCTCTCTACATGCTGTTGTCACTTGTTGCCCAGATCCTAAAAAGTAATGCTTTCCATTGTTCGATACATATTTATGCAGGTTTCCTGAGATGACGATTGTAACCTGTTCAAATTTTACCCATCACTGTTCATGCATTACTGCCTTAAGTAGAGATGCGTATGCTGAGGTACTCTCAATGCGAACGGGTTGTAATTCACGCCCCATCAACCCAAGATTTTTATGACATGGTATAATGGGTTACCTTATTGACTCACACTGCACTAACAGAGGAAGGGTCAAGCGTTGCAGGTGATTGCCACAAAGGAACTAATGTCACGATCAGCTTTAGGGCGGTGCAACTGGTGCAACTGCACTGGGCGCAAACCTCGAGGGTCGCTGCATTTTTAAATATCTCACAGGATTAAAAGCACTTGATGAATAGTTATTTGTGTTCCCAGCAGTTTTCATGCAGTAAGAAAAATGTAAAGATAACGCTGGTGATTAATGTATCTGCTGGAGAAATCTAAGATTGTCCAGCAGCTTTGACTCATCATAAAGTAGTGCAGGGGTTTAATGTGCTGGCTGAAAAGCATCTGTAACTTGCAGAGCACAGAACTGTATTGTATGTAGATAGCTCCATGAGTTACTGCTTTGTCACAGAGTTCCTTTTGTTATTTGCAGTTCGGAAGTTACAATCTTTGTAATATATCACAGTGAGCTACGAGCTGCCATCAGAGAGCTGCATGCAAACTGCAAGGCATAGGTTTAGAACCTTATATACTTTTTTTTATTTATAAAAAGGGTTTGTTTTGGTAGAAAAACATTCTTATTAGTAAGCCCAAGCAAAACTATTGCTTATGTTTTAAATCATGAGTTTGCTCTTCCACAGATCAAGCACTCATAATATACTGCTTACCAATATGGATGACACGTGACTCCTACACCTTCTAGTCCTCATTGTCTTATGTAAAAATTCCTATACAATGATTTACACACTTGTATAATTGTTTCATATAATGTGTGTGTGAAATAACGTGCTTTGACACCAAACATTAGTGTGAGTGGTGCTATAAAGGAAATTAAATACGTGTGCGAGAGAAGATAGAGATAAACTAGGGTCACATTTGGAGGCTAGTAGTGAAGGAATCCTTGGAGAAGGAGGTCATGGCAGGGCATCAACAAAGACTGTCACACCAAGCACCATTAGCGTTAAGCCGACCTGGACTAACTCCTTCCGTCTTCTGTTGAAGGACTCAGTGGGATGCCGCATGGAGTGGTGCCCAAGTGAGTAGAGACGTGACACACTTAGGGCCACCTTCCAAAGGGAGATAGAGAGGTGATTGATGGCGCCTGAGCTTTTTACAGGTGCACAGCAAACATAACATGCCTCAAGGGCACCAGGGAACCCCCAGGAAACTGTTTACATGCTGGCAAAAAGTTCATGAATGATTGAAATTAATATGGCTAATTTCAAGATAATGTTAATTCGCCCAAAACAGGAAAATGAAAACTATCAAGGGTGAACAATAGGACACTTGACAATGTCAATTCTTTTCTTTTTTAGGCTTACATTTTTATCTCAACATGAACTGAGGCCCATCACTGCCTTCAAAAACCGCAAACGTAGTTAATATGTTTTAAAAAATGCAACATTATAAGCATTGTGAGAACTGTAAGGGAACACACATTCCACAACTTCTGCCCAGTCAAGGCAACCTTGACTGTGGGAGGAGCCTATGCCCATCTCTCAGTAGTACTTCTGAATGCTCTCTTTCTGTTGATCACAAAAGATCTCCTGACAACTGTGCTGTCAAGCCACGCCTATGAACTATATTTTTTTTAAAAGTTGAACTTGTATATAAAAATAAACTACTTGGCTGGCGGACTGGGTCAGGGCCAGAGTAGCACTGGTGCATACGGCTCCATCTCCAGTCCACTGAGCGGATTCTTTAGCCCCACTCATCTCTCCCTTGGCTGTAGGGAATGGGTTCTCAATTAAAGGGAGGACGAAGAAGGGCTAGCCCTTCTTGCCTGTCTAAGGCCAGGGGTATGATAAAGGTCTGCTCCTCATGGGGAGATGCAGTCAGTAGATGCCACAGGTAAGGAAATCAACATATGGACTCCTAATGTCCACTCGTCAGAGGCCACCAGTGCACAAGCTCATTGGTTCCTATCATTAAACTTGTCCATCTACAAAAAACAGAGCATCATAATGAACATGTATTTAGTGAAATATTTTATTCATATTTATTTATGGTTTTTGTCACATGTACTGCAATTTTATCATTTTAAATAGCAAAAACATAGAACAGTTTTCACAAAGCAAAGGTGTATTTTGCCATGCAGGGTAACTGGGCGGACTGAGTTGCAGAAATCTTGCCATGGGCGATGTAACAGCGTCGTACCTCTTGTGTGGACTGCATCACTATCCTTGGACCCTTCTTCACCAACGAAATACGTGGGATACTCCCATAGGATTTAAAAGGGATCATCAGCCCTGCAAACGTTCTTCACCTGCAAACATTCTTCATCGCCCCTGATTTGAGTAGGATCACTCACCACAAGCAGACCTCGCCCTCCTTGAGCTCGGAAGTATGAGTAGGTCTGGCACCATTTTGTAGGGTAAGAAAGCAGCTCCCCGGGGACCTCCTGCTGCAGTAACAACGCTGAGAAGGAACACATTTGTTCATAAGTATGTTTCATATTCAAAATGTACTATGGATCTTAGTGCGCTCACCTTTGCTCAAGGAATGGTAAAAGTTACTTTTTTTTACAGGAGATAATATTCAAGTCATTATTAATGTATGTGGAACGCTTAACATACCAGTTGTGCTCCCTGTTTTGCTCTGCGGCCTGCAAAATGAATCTCAAGATCGTAACCGGAGAGGGCCTGCCCACCCCAGTTTCTTCAACAAAGATTGTAATTTGACCACTACCTGGTTGTTTTTTGTGTTTTTCCCTCCACAGGTGACTGGGTGGTATTGTTCTAGTTCTCGCACATTTTAGTCTCTGCCTTCCATTCCCTGCCTCCTGCCTTTTACATCTGTGTATCTTCCCTATTGTCTTTTGCTAGCCACCATAGATCCTTCCCTTCCTCTACGCGTGTAACCTCTCGTTGTGAAGTGTACAGGTCATGAATGAACTGCCTCCTTCTTTGAGATCTTCTCTGTTTGGGTCTGTTAGGATCTGGAAGTGTCTAGGTGAGAAACCTTTGTCCTTTCACTGGTGTCCTCCTAAGACCTACTCAGTCACTTTCTGTTGCCAATCCTTACCCCAACTGGAATCTACATTCCTTGCTCCTAGTGTTCCAGGAAATCCCTTAGTAACCAATAAGTTTCATACTTTAGGTACTTCAAGGAATCTGAATAACAAGTATATTGAGTTTGTTTTCAAGCAAATCTTACTGTATAGTGCACCAGCATTGCTCCTAAGTGCACCCCAACGCTGGGTTGTGTCTGCACCTCTTCTGTGTGGACCACACAGACTTGAGGGTGCTGGAACTTTTTGGAGAAGCTCCATAAACATCTGGGTTGAACCTGATCTCTCCTAGGTGTACCTCACAGAATCTTACTTGCCAGGTCTTGATAGGAAAGCCCTGGCATTCTGTGCCCTGCACCTACACCGCTCCACAGTGGGCTCTATAAAGACTTTGTTGCTTTGTTTTATTAGTGAAGCGCTGTCTGAGTTGAACCTTTGCTAACATATGCCAAATCCATAGGCTTATAGTTGCCTATTTCTATTCGAAAAGCGCTGTCATCCTGTTGATAGCACCAATGCCAATTCTGGAAGTGCTGTATAATCTCTTAAAACACCTTGGCCAAGATTTACTTGTTTCATGCAAAGCAGCATAGCAACCAAGTTTGCTATACTGTATTACACAAAAGGGGAAACACACCACAGAGCCATATGTACTAAGGTTAGCCTCCTGCTGCTTCCATGGCCTGCCAAGGCCTTGCACGTTACACAGCTCCGGGCCATGGTGCTGCCAGGAGTGTCAAGTACAGATGTGTACTCTAAGCATATCCTTCTAGTATAAATTCCTACCCTAGACAAAATCAGAGAGAATCCCACACTTTGGGTGCCTGCTGTGGACTGCAGCACTTTTGTCATGTGTCATTTTTGTAACACATTTCCCTTTGTTAACACATGCTTCGAGAAGCCACTAGTTTTGATGAAAAGTCTGTTCTGTCTACCTTGGTAGACTGGATTTTGTGTCAAAACGCATTGCTGTTTGTGTTGATCCAAAAGTGTTAGGTGTTAGGTAACACTTAGGTGTTAATAAGAGCTTAGCTTACAAACTACGTTAAGCCCATGCACTCACACTAAGTGCAGTGGGTGAGGATCCAATAATGCAGCATGCCACTTTTGGTACTAGTGGGTGAGGATCCTACTAATATATCCATGTGATGCAGGGGTCACACTGGTTTACCTGGATGCAGATCCCTTTCCACGTTTGTATATATTGAGACCAGTGATTTGGAAACTCATAACATTTTGCTAGCTGCAAGGCTCCCCTCTCTTGTGTAAAGGATGGTAATACTAAAAGGGAAGCTGAGGGTGGTCCCTTTTTTGATTGCGCCTCTCTCCCACCTGTGTTCTTAAATACCACCCCAATAATGCCCATTTGATGGAAAGCAACTCAAATCAGTGAAAAGTGTGCCTCTCCTATGCCCCTTCTCAACGCCTAACTTGAAATGCCTGATACAAAGGACAGAGACTGGACTTGTTTCCCTCCATACATACCCCATCTACCATGTGGTTGCCTACTGCCTTCAATCTTGTTCTGTCCTTCTGAACTTCTCTACCTTCCTCTTCATTCCCCATGTGTCTTTTCTTTGCCTTGTAATATCCATTATCCACTCACACCGTAATCTCCTCTACAGTACTTTCTCCTCTACCCATCTCATATCCCTCCCATTTCTCTCTTATTGCTCCTATGCATTGGACAGCAGCCCAATTTATCTTCCTCTCATTACTTTTCATATCCCTAGGGGATACATAAGAGCATCTGTTAGGACACTTTGAAGGCTTAATAGAACTGTGCAAGATTGAAGCAATTAGTGCTGTAGACCACCTGGTAATGATCTCCCAGGTTTGGCACAGAGTCCATGCTGCCAGTATCTGTTGTTCGTGTTCTACTGATAACTGACGGGTCTCGATTGGAACTCTCAGTGATGTTTGCATGAGCCTGTAAAGCAGAGTAGGGAATCAGACCTTGGACTAGGGATGTTGATACAGAGGGATTGCAGGAGTGGATGTTGCCTCTGTCCTGAAGGATGCTTCCTCCGGTTCAGGTACAGACCGGAGTGTCCTGGTTTTATGAGTTGCCCTCATTTTATGAAGGCAGCTATGGGCCTGATTTAGAAATTGGCAAAGGTGTTACTCCGTCACAATGGTAAAAGATATCCCGTCTGCTGAAATCTAAATTCCATTATATTCAATGGGATTTCGATTTCGATGAACAGGATATTTGTCATCTAAATCAGGCCCTTGGTCTTTTATACATTACAGAAAAAAACAGATTGTGGCTGTGTATAAATGGTGCGCACTACCGAAGTATACACTAAAAGTTGTGTCCAAAATGTTCGATCATCAAGTCCCACTTAATTGTTGAGGAGAGTGCCCAGGCGGTTCTACACCCAGCCACAGGGTGTGGTAACTGTGAGCCCAGAGTGGTCCACAGTTGGTACAATGATAGAAGAAAAACCACGGCACATCACAGGTTAAAAGTGGTGTCTCTTTATTCTTCCGTGATAAGTCTGATAGATGTTCAACCAAATATGTCCCCAGCAAATAGAGAGCTGTGAGAGATGTCGTCAGGTCAAGACAGTTCTCGTGTTCACATACATCAACAGCCGACATGTGTTTCGTCAATAGTGACTTTATCAAGGCTGTTGACGAAACACGATGGAATATACCAATCATATGTTTCCAATTGTCTAATGGATGATGTTACGTCTAATAATACAAGTAGTGACGTGTTTACAAAGTGGACCCGCTAATGTAAGGAAGACGACTTTTAAAATTTGTGCTTCGTTACCCTTTTCCTCTTGGTTTTAAATAATAGATCTTATTGTGTGTTTTTAATGATTGTTTAAATATCGATTTAAGTGTTCTTGTTTTAATTGGGGAAGGAGTTTTCTTCCGAGCCTCTGCTCGCTCCTTTTTCATTTTTTAAATGTTTATACTTTTTATTGGGGCTGGGCTGGGCTGACCTTTCAGCAGTATTTGTCTGCCACTTGCCGTGAGGTTTGGGTCTGTAAGAGCCCACCTCCTAAGTGGCTGCCAGCGGCAGACATACTGGGTGGATTTTAGGTCAGCAGGCTAGTTGCCTGCTGACGTGTGCTGGAGCTGGGTTCCCTGGGGGCCATTAGCTATAAATGCTAAACAGAAAGCGGACGCCCGTCTGCGTCCGGAAGGGGCCAGGGGCCGGCCACTATGGATCTAATCAGTCAGCTACATATCCCAAGCAAGTTTTACTTTCTTTAAATAAAGCCCCCACTGAGTATTGCTACCGGCGTTTGGACCTGGCTGGGGATTTTAGTCAGAGTTGTAACTACTGCCACTGGAAACCCTCGGCTTATTTAGAAGAGATGGATAACTTAGACGCCCAGAGTAACGCTAAGCTCCTCAAGCATAGCATGAAATGGGGGCTGATTAATGCCGGTTCTTTGATTAAACATGCTCTTGAAATTAACAAACTGATTAAGTCAGACAATCTGGACTGTCCTTTTGTTACAGAGACGTGGGCCTGTGAAGATTCCAACCCAGATTTCTTAATTGCTTCTCCTCCAGGCTTCTCCTATGTGAGACATGACAGAGTAGGAAAAAGAGGAGGAGGGTTAGCCATTATTTTTAAAACTGAATTAAGTTGCTCATTAAGGGAACATAAGGGATGCACCCAGATATGCGAAAGTACTTATTTTAAAATGAAAACTCTAAATAACCAGGACATAGAAGGCCTGTTTTTAGACAGACCACCAGGCCCTAAGAATGTTTTTTTGGCAGCTTGGCCATCTATGTTGGAACCGCTGTTTTTAGCCAAGAATGCTTTGGTTTAAGGTGACTTCAATCTTCATCTAGAGGATCTTGAGGACCCTAGTATGGTAGACTTCACGAACTACATGCAGAGTTTGGATTGGCACTCTGGAGACAATACACCTTCTCATAGAGCTGGACATAGGTTAGATGCCATTTTTCAAGGCCTGGATTGATCTCCAGGAATGATAATCGGGAGGTGGACTGGTCTGACCCGGACTCTACCTACAGCCAAACCCCTATTTAATACGGCCCTTAAAAGACCTTGGTTTAAAATTAATAAGGACAATCTTTCTCAGGCCTTGAATGAAGGGTGGGATAGAGTTGAGCCATCAGGTAGTTCACAACTGGAGATTTTTGAGGGTGGCCTGAAAAGGGCCATTGATGAGCTTGCTCCTCGGGCAAGATCTAACTCCAATGGCCATCGGGCGTTTTCGGCCCCCTGGTTCTCTGAGGAGTTGAAAATTTCCAAAGAATTTACTGCAGGCAAGAGCGAAAATAGCTTTGAATAAATCGCTTGTTGAAAGAGGAATTCTAAGGTAGTCCCTGAAGAAGTACAAAACAGCCATCAAGCTAGCTAAAACGACATATTTTTCCAATACTATAAGAGGGGCCTTGAATTCACCAAGGGAATTGTTTAAGACTGTTCGTTCTTTAACCTCTCCTTCAGCAGAAGTCACCCCATTGGTTGATTCCCAGCAATCTTGTCAGTCAGTGGCGGACTTTTTCTATAATAAAGTTATCAAACTGCTGAATAATTTTAGTCCCCCACTCCCGGTTTGGATTGATGATGTGAATACAGCCTCCACATGCACGGTTAAATCTCGACATACATTGGATAATTTTCAACCGCTTTCCGTAAATAAAATTAGAGACTCTCTAATGGCCCTTAAATCAGGGGCACCCACAATTTATTTTTATGTGTATTTTCACTATTTATTTTCATTAACCATACCTGCTTCTATTCCTTCCAATATGGCCAACACGCGGTGATGTTTTTACCCCGAGTCCACTTTCTATTTTCATTTCCCAGAGTTTATTTAAACAGCAGTTATTCATTGTGGCATACGCCGCATTACTCGATGCAGCACCAGTAGGAATAATTACCGCTAAACCCGGGGGTACGTTCCCGCCATCTATACACCCTACTATCCATGTTCTTGGGCGTTTACATGTTTTGAGACCCACCATTTTGGCGGGTCTTTGCGTTTTCATGCATGTGTTAATACCTGAGAAAGGCCTTGTACGGCCTCTTCACCAATGCGGTTCCCGGCAAGCTAGTGTTATGCGTCCTTTGTACGCTTTTTATAATTACAAATGTTCTCCATTTGTGGCTGCCCATACATAAATTTGGGCAGCCTGCCACTTTTATCTACTTAAGTTTCCACTTAAAAACTTAACCAATACGCTGCCCTTTTTCTAGCCTCGTTCCAAGCAAGATGGCCGGCGGGACGCGCTCCTAGTAAGCTCCTGCCAATCCAGCTTGATCCTTTACTAATCCTGGGGTGCCCTCAGCACGGTATGGCACCCTGATTGTGTTGGCGCAACATAGCCCCATCTTGGGACTTTGAGTAATGGCATTTGGGACCGAGCCATTGGGCCTCTCCTGGGCTGTTGGACATTTTGCACTTTTGCTGCTGGGGGCCGGCCCCCAGGTAGAGTTATGGGCCTGCCGGCCCCTGGATGTGCGCAGCCTTTGCCTCCTGGCCTGGTGCTGCATAGGGCTCAAGGCGGCCTGCTGGGTGCTCGAGCGGAGGCCTGACTTGTGGGGCAGTGCGCTGTCAAACGGCCTGGGGCGGGGGCCAGCCCTGAGCAACAGAAGAATGAGGGGGCCTAGGCGGCGGGCAGAGGACCAGCTGAGGTTGGTCTGTGCGGAGAGGATGTAGAGCGGCCGAACGGATCGAGGTACGGCCCCAGAGGGGGAAGGCTAAGGATCACCGCTTGGAGAGCTGGTTTGCTGGCTCATGGCCCGGGCCTGGCCATGGGCCCTTCGAGTTCAGAGGCACTGGGCTTGTTGAGAGGAGCCTTCTGGGGGCACCCAGTCCCCCGAGTCCAAGGCTGCCTGCGAGGCGGCAGTGCATGACGCCACCCCGCGGCTGAGGGTGTAGCGGAGCCCGGTGACTGGTCTCGTGGTGCTGTAACTTCCAGGTACTTTCCCTCCCTCACTGGGTCAATCGAGGCGGCGATATTGTTTGGTTTCTGGCCGGCTGTGAGTTGAGACGGTGGCTTAGCAGGGGAACACCATTGTAGGAGGCTGGCCTGGCTTATAGTGGGTACCTGATGGTACTTACACCTTGTGCCAGGTCCAGTTATCCCTTATTAGTAGATTAGTAGTGTTCTAGCAGCTTAGGCTGATAGAGGTAGCTATAGCAGAGCAGCTTAGGCTGAACTAGGAGACATGCAACACTCCTACTATACCACTTATATCATATAGGCACTATATCATAAGAAAGACAATATTCAGCGTTACTAAAAATAAAGGTACTTTATTTTAGTGACAATGTGCCAAAAATATCTCAGAGGATATACTCCCTTAGGAGGTAAGTAAAATACAAAAAATATACACACAAACCAAAATTAGGTAAGTAAAACAGTAAGAACATAGTGCAAACACTGTAGAATACAATAGGATGCAATAGGCCTAGGGGCAACACAACCCATATAGTAGGAAAGTGGAAGGTGAACCACAAATGGATAGGCTAGTGTAGTGTGTAGAGGATTGCTGGGAGTGTAAGAAAACACTAAGGGTGTTCAAGATACCTCACCCCAAGACCCTGGAAAGTAGGAGTAAAGTACTACTATTTCCCCAGAAACACACTAAACTCTTGATAAGGGATTTTACAAAGACCACAACAGACAGCACTGAAGACAGATTCCTGGACTTGAGGACCTGCAAAGGAAGGGGACCAAGTCCAAGAGTAGTGAAAGTGTCCAGGTGGGGCAGGAGCCCACTAAACCCCGGATGAAGGTGCAAAATGGTTGCCTCTGGATGGAAGAAGCTGAAGATTTTGCAACAACGAACAGTGCTAGGAACTTCTCTTTTGTGCAGAAGATGTCCCACGGAGTGCTGGAGTAGTTTTTTTTGGCAAAAGACCGCAAACACACCTTACTAGCTGCAAGAGTCACGGTTGAAGAAAAAGGGTGCTGTCCAGGCCCAGGAAGGAGCAGGATATTGCCATTTGGGAGAGGAGACAGAGGGGGCCCTCAGCAATATGGAGAGCCCACGGACAAGAAGGTAGCACCCACAGAGGCACTTGAACACAGGTTCAAGAAGTCTGAACATGGCGGTCATCTCAACACTGCAAAAGAGGATCCTACGAAGCCGGAGATCAACTCAGGGAGCTGAGCATTGCAGGACAGAGTGCTGGGGACCTGGGCTTGGCTGTGCACGAAGGATTTTGTGAAAATGTGCACAGAAGTCTGTGTAGCTAGAGTTCACACAGTGCACAGGATTACAGTCTGGAGAGGGGAGGCAAGGACTTACCTCCTCCAAATTTGGACAGTTGGACCACTGGACAGTCTCGGTCACTTGGGTCCACCACCTGTGTTCCAGGGGCCACGCTTGTCAGGATGAGAGGGGTCCCAGAGTACTGGTGACGCTGAAGTTTGGTGCCTGCTGGAGCAGGGGGAATATTCCGTCAACCCACGGGAGATTTCTTCGTAGCTTTCAGTGCAGGATGAAGGCAGGCAGCCCCCAAAGCATGCACCACCAGGAAACAGTCGAGAAAGCTGGCAGGATTAGGTGCTACAATGTTGCTGGTAGTCTTCTTGCTACTTTGTTGCAGTTTTGCAGGCGTCCTGGAGCAGTCAGCAGTCGATCCTTGACAGAAGTCGAAGAAAGAGGTGCAGAGGAACTCTGGTGAATTCTTGCAAGTCGTTATCTGAGGAAAAGCCCACTGGAGAGACCCTATATAGCCCTCAGAGGAGGATTGGCCACCTAGTCAGGTAAGCACCTATCAGGAGGGGTCTCTGACGTCACCTGCTGACATTGGCCACTCAGAGGCCTCTGGAGTGCCCCCACACCTCTGGATCCAAAATGGCAGAGGTCTGAGACACACCGGAAGAGCTCTGGGCACCACCCCTGGGGTCGTGATGGACAGGGGAGTGGTCACTCCCCTTTCCTTTGTCCAGTTTTGTGCCAGAGCAGGCACTGTGGGTTCCCTAAACTGGTGTAGACTGACTTATGCAAGGAGGGCACCATCTGTGCCCTTCAAAGCATTTCCAGAGGCCGGGAGAGGCTACCCCTCCCCAGCCTTCAACACCTATTTCCAAAGGGAGAGGGTGTAACACCCTCTCTCAGAGGAAATTCTTTCTTCTGCCTTCCTGGGACTGGGCTGCCCAGACCCCAGGAAGGCAGAACCCTGTCTGTGGCATGGCGGCAGCAGTAGCTGCAGAGAAAACCCCAGAAAGCTGGTTTGGCAGTACCCCGAGGTCTATAGTGGAGCGCCAGGGATGCATGGGATTTGCACCCCAATACCAGATTTGGCATGGGGGGATAATTCCATGATCTTAGACATGTTACATGGTATATTCGGAGTTACCATTGTGAAGCTACATATAGGTATTGACCTATATGTAGTGCATGCGTGTAATGGTGTCCCCGGCCGAAATGGCCCTGAACTATGTGGGGGCACCTTTGCTAGTGCAAGGGAGCCTTCACACTTAGTAACTTTGCACCCAGCCTTCAGCAAGTGAAGGTTAGACATATAGGTGACTTATAAGTTACTTAAGTGTAGTGAAAATGGCTGTGAAATAACATGTGCGTTATTTCACTCAGGCTGCAGTGGCTGTCCTGTGTAAGATTTGTCTGAGCTCCCTATGGGTGGCAAAAGAAATGCTGCAGCCCCTAGGGATCTCCTGGAACCTCAAATACCCTGGGTACCTAGGTACCATATACTAGGGAATTATAAGGGTGTTCCTGTGTGCCAATTAGAATTGGTAAAAATTGTCACTAGCCTATAGTGACAATTTTAAAGGCAGAGAGAGCATAAGCACTGAGGTTCTGGTTAGCAGAGCCTCAGTGACACAGTTAGTCACTACCCAGGTATACACATTCAGGCCGCAAACTATGAGCACTGGGGTCCTGGCTAGCAGGATCCCAGTGAGACAGACATACTCACAAATAGGCCAAAAGTGGGGTTAACAATGCTAGAAAGAGGCTACCTTCCTACAACCATGGAATAATACACCACACCAGCGCCCCTGCCGCAGCACCAGACTCAATTAGGGGGGCCCAGATATGTCCTGAGCACGCTGGTGAGTGCTGAGGAGCCATCGCGGGCTGAAATTCTTGCGGCTATACAGGGTTCCAGGGTGGCCCTTGAAGGGAAGATAGAAACGTTGGCAAGTGAGGTCAACCTCCTTCGGGCGGACCTCAGGAAGGTCTCTTATAAGGTCAAGGTGGCAGAGGGCTCTATTTTGGAGCTGCAGACGGAGGTGGGGGTCTGTGTAAACAGATGGTGCAGGTCGGAAGGCTGGAGGCAAGGTTGGAGGATGCAGAGGGCAGGTCCCGATGGAATAACATCCATCTGCTTGGGTTCCCGAAGCACACGGAGGGGCCCACGGTGGAAAGTTTTGTGGAAAGTTGGATTATGGACGTTCTGCAGCCGGTCAGTCTGTCCAGGGTGTTTGTGGTGGAGTGTGCTCACAGGGCTCTGGTGGCACCTCCCCTGCCCGGTGCACCACCAAGGGCTATTATTACCTGTCTCTTGAATAATAGAGACAGAGCCTGTATCCTGCGGGCAGCCTGTGAATCTGACAGGGCGGTCTTCGAGAACTGTAAAATTTCCATCTATCCTGATTATATGAACAAGGTTCAGAGCTCCAGAAAGGGGTTCCTGGAGGTGAAAGCGAAACTCCGTGCCATGAACATCAGATATATGTTGTTGTATCCGGGACGCCTGAAGGTGCTCTCCGGGGGCAAGTCTCCCTTTTTTGAACGTCAGCAGGAGGTTTGGAGATGGCTGGAGATGTGGGACAAAGTTACTCCTGGCAGACTGGAGAGGACAGGCATGGTGGCTCATCGTGCTTCTGGCGTGGATGGCCCGGACTGGAGGACTCCTGGGGACAGCCAAGAGGAGGGCACCGCGGCACAGGTGGTAGCTACTGATACTGATCATAGAATTGAGATACAACAGGATGGGACAATGGCGGTGGTGACTCCTGGATCGGTGAATGGATCATCGAGCGGGGAGCTGGAACAGGGGGCGGAGAGGATCCCTGCGGATGTTTGAACCTGTTGCTTGTATCTGGAGATTGCTGCCATGCCCTCTTTTTTGGGGGGCGTGTGTCTAAGTGAGAGGCACTTGTACTGCATGGAGGGGTGCCTCTGGAGGACGATCAGGTTTCAGATGGGGCTCTACTTGAATTTGGAATTGGTATTGTACATGGGGGGGTTAACAAGATCACTGATTGATGTTGAGTTGGCATTCAGGCACAAGTATATTGAATCCGGGGTGTGGGGTGTTTATTCCACGGTTGTGGTAGGACTTCGTAGCTGAGAAGTTGGGGATTAGGCTATTGTCCTGGCAGCATCTACAGTATGGATCTACAGTATGGTTTGATGTGTTTGTTCTACTGTTCCTCTGGGGTGGGCGATGGGGGGGTTGGGTCATTTGGTTGGTAAGGTTTACCAATGTTTGAAGTTCACAACAGCAGTGCATGAATGTGTGCGAGAGGGGAAATGGGTATTTGCCTTGCCTTCTCTCCTTTGGGGGAAGGTGAGCGGTGGAGGATTAGAGGGACGGATGGCAGCAAGGCATGGGCATGGGCCGACAGATTAATGTGCTGACATGGAACGTCAGGGGGTTGAAGATGTACACCACACGGTACATGGTACACTTCTTTCTGAGGAGACATAAGGTTCATGTAGCCTGTCTCCAGGAAACACACATGACTGAGGAGGAAACACAAAAACTATCCAAGAAATGGCAGGGTAAGATGTTCTCCTCCTCCTCCTCCTTCTCCTCTTATGCAAGGGGCGTGACAATATGGGTGGCCCCAGGGATCCCATTTACCCATGATTATAGTGAAGTGGATGTGGAGGGCAGATAAGTACTTGTACAGGGCACCTTGAATGGGACGCCTATCACTATTCTCAACACTTATGTGCCGCATATAGATGATCACTTCTTCTGATAGCATACCTGAGATCTTGGGGGATGGGGTGTATGCGCCTATTGTATGGGCCAGTGAGTACAACTGTATTTTGGATGGTGAAAAGGATCATCTCCTGCCCAAGCTGGGGTCTAAACCTTTCATGGTGATAGCCCTTGCGGAGGTTATGAGCAATTTAGGGTTATGGGACGGATGGAGGGAACTACACCCGGAGGGTAGGGTTTACACCTGTCATTCTAAGACACACAACAAGTATAGTCGGCTAGATCGGTTTCTTCTGGCTGGACTGAACTGCTCACAGGTGCTGGATATCAAGCACCTGGGTAGGTTTTAATCTGATCATGCACCGGTGTTAATGCAGCTGCAGTGGGGAGCTGATATTACTAGGTTAACATGTAGTTGGCGTATGCCTGCGGATTTTCTGACTGATGCGGGGTGTCGGGATAAGGTGGCGGCTGCCATTAAAGATTATATGGACTTGAATTGACACACGACAAATTCTAGGGGCACGGAATGGGAGGCCTTGAAGGCCGTAGTGAGGGGGGTCTGCATAAGCAGCGCTTGTGGGGTACAAAAACAAATTGAACAAGAACTTACTAGCTGGGACGATAAGTTGGCGGTTCTGCAGCATCAGACACCGACTACAAGAGAGGCTGTAAGGGAGCAACTTTGGTTGTATAAGCCATTTAACAGCTGCTGGCACACGCTGAGCAGGGTAACACTTATAGCACACAGGTAGCACTTGCATAGGGAGGGGGATAAATCTGGTAAATTATTGGCGTGGAACCTAAAACGGGAGGTGGAGACGCCCCCCCACAGTGCATATTAGGAATGCCAAAGGTGAGACGATTACCACTCGTAAGGATATCCTTCAGGTGTTGGTGGAACATCTGCAGAGAGTTTCAAGGCCTGGTGCCCCAGTCCCAGAAGACACTTTAGGGGAGTTCCTGCGGCGGATGCGGCTTCCACGGTTGAAACCAGAGAGCAGGGAGACTGTACAGGCTGCGATAACTGTGAAGGAAAATGAGTGAGGCAGTGGAAGCATTAACAAAATCTAGGTCCCCGGAGGGTGACGGGTTCCCCGTTGAGATGTACCAAACGTTCTCCCTCCTCCTGCAAGAGAAGTTGCTGGCGGTATTTGAGGCGGCCCGGCAGTGAGGTACATTGCCGGAAACCATGCACCAAGGCATTGCGTGCTTGATGCTTAAGCCTGGAGGGGACCCTGGTGATCCTTCCTCCTATCACCCGCTTCCTATGCTGAACAGCGATGTAAAGATCCTGTGCAAGATATTGGCTACTCGGCTTCGTGGGGTGATCCAGAGCTTGGTGCATGATGATCAATGCAGTATTATCCCTGGTAGTAGCACGACCTACAACTTATGTCGCTTGGCACATGTACTGCATGAAACCGAGGATGAGGAGGACGAACTGGTGCTAGTGTCATTGGACCTGAAGAAGGCTTTTGACATAGTGGAGTAGGGCTATCTTCTGGAGGTGCTGCGGGGCATGGGGTTTGGGCCACACTTTCGCGCTTGGGTGAGATTGTTGTATACTGAACCCTCTGCATGTGTCCGGGTGGGAGGAGAGCTCTCGGAATCCTGGGAGATTGGTAGGGGAACTAGGCAGGGATGTCCACTTTCGCCGCTCCTTTTCGTCTTGGCTGTGGAGCCTCTGGCAATCTGGCTCCGAGAGGAACTGGGACCTTGGGGTATTCGAGTGGGGCAGATTACCCACATCGTTTCCCTATATGCAGATGACGCATTGGTGTATCTTTGGGAGGCCAGTGTTTTGGTGCCTTTGTTGCTGGGGCTGTTAGAAGCTTTTGGGGTTGTGTCTGGTCTCCAGGTGAATAGGAAAAAGTCACTTCTGTTTCCTTTGGGTTCACTCTGTAGTGTGCTTCAGGAGGATTTACCAAGGGTGGGGCTCCGGTGGGAGATTGAGAGCTTCCAGTATCTTGGTATTTGGGTCACTCACACTGTTGCGATGAACGAAAAACACAATGTAGAACGAGTGGTTACCGGCCTGGAACACTCAGTTTCGTTCTGTAATAGATTTCCTCTTTCAGTGATGGGGAGGGCGGGTGTGGCTAAGATGGTGTTCCTGCCACAGTGTCTTTACCTGGTTCAGAGATCTCTGTTTCCATTTTCCGCTCGGCTCTTCAGTCGTCTAGATAGCTTGCTGATTTCATTGGCGTGGGCTGGGCGACGTAGTACGGTGGCATTGTCCATGCTCAGAGGGATATGGATGAGGAAGGGCTGCCGATTCACAATATTAGACATTATTATTATGTGGCGCATCTACAACATGCTGCTAAGTGTATGACTGAATCGGATAATTGGGAGAAGAGATTGTTTGCAGGAATGCTGGGTGGGAAGATGTTGGCACATCTATTGATGTCGGGTGGTCGGTCTGAGTCTGCTGTCCCCTACCTGGTCAGAACCACTGCCTGGATCTGGGAGCAGGCCGTTAAAAATGTGCTACGACGGGCTCCGTTCAATAGAGAATTGAGGATTTAGGACTTAGCACCCTTCAGGGACATGGGCAATCTAATGTCCATGGAAGGTTGGAGGCTGGGAGGATGTGAATTGGCAGGAGATTTATACCCTAATGGTGAGTTAATCTCCTTCACTGATGCTCGGTACACGTTTGGTCTGGGCCCCGGTCAGTTCTTGCACTATGCGAAAATGGAGAGTGTGGCTTGTGAGATCTGGTGCAGTTTCTCAGTGGCCCCTCAGGCATCGGCAGTGTTGAGTGGACTGATTAATTGGGGTGAGGGGACTCATTGGATCACTCGGTTCTATAAAGCACTTCGGGATGATCAGCCAGGTGCGATAAGTATGGCGCATAGGGCTTGGGAGCGTGAACTGGGGGGCCACATAGAGGATGCTGACTGGGCAATGGCATTGTCGCTGGTGCACACGGTGTCATGCAACAATAGGTTTAAACTGTCACACTTCAATTTTGTGTATAGGACATACTTCATACCTAACCGTCTTAATAAGATTGATCCAGGACGAGGGGCTGGGTGTCCCAGATGTGGCGCTTTCAATGCCTCCTTCCTACACTTAGCTTGGTCCTGCAGGATGGTGCACCGTTTTAGGCGGGAGGTGGTTGGGAGAGTAGAGGAGGTCACAGGATTGGGGCTGTAAGTAAAGCCATTGATATGCCTTTTAGGTGTAGTGCGGAGACCGCGGGGATAGAAGTATCCCATATAAGCTCACACAGCTGGCTCTGGTGTTGGCCAAGTGTAGGGTAGCCATTGCTGAGTGCCCGGAACCCTTCCATCCCTTGCTGGATTCGAGATTTAAAGGAATGGGGTGCGGCTGAAGAACAATATATGCGGATAACACGCAGGGAGGAGGGGGCACTGACAGACGTGATTGCCTGGGGGGCACTATTGGAATGGTTCACTGGGATGGAGGATTTATGTTCAGAGGGAAGCACGGATGATGAGGGCTGATTGAGTGTACCTTGCAACAACTTGATAGGTTAAGACCAACTGTGGTGAGGCTATCTCTCTGTTATTAATAATATGTGTAATGGCTGGTTTCATGTGGATCTTCGCCGAAGGGGGGGTGCTTGAGGGACATTACTGCTGCAGTGGGTGCTATTGACCCTTGTCTTGGATTGTATGTTTACTCTATCCTCCAGTACTGTGACAAAACGATACTGTAATATCTCGCATTGATATGCACTGCACTGTATTCTTGTTGGCTATGTTTTCGAAACTCAATAAAAACAGAATTATAAAAAAAAAAACACTAAATATAAAACAAGATATCAAATCGCATGCAATTTTAATTTTCATGTATAATTAGTTAAACAAATTCATCTAAATCCATCTAGAACACTTTAATTACCACACAAATTCATTGCTTTAGAATACTCCAAGATAGCTGCCTCAAGTCTGCCAACTATCACATAGTCATTATTTGCCAATCAAGTTAAAACAGTTTCGTATGTAGACTGGAGATCAAGCACATTGTACACATAAAACATGGGTTTTAGATATTTTTTTCTTAGGGTTATTAAACAAAAGCAGATACAAGACAAGGGTACCAATAATTCCTCAGATACCGCACAGGGAAGGCAGTTTTTAAGGCATAAGTGGTAGGACCTTATTTAAAAAATATTATATTGATATAATGGAACCTACAGCGAAGAATTTTCTCTGTAACTCATCTGTTGTTCATCTGTTCTTCTATCTCTGTGATGTTAGAGTTGTAGGAAATGGCTAACTTTAGCCCAAAGCAACACTTTAGGGAGTTTGAGAATTAAAATTTGCACTAGGGTTTAGCGGTGGACTCCATGTCTGCCAGCTGGTGACATGCATAAAACAGATGAAAGGGTGATTTAAAAAGAAACATACCAGGAACTAAATTTGCGCAATTAGCCTGCACTGAAGTGGAGAAAGTTTTAAGCAAGGGAAAGATAAAATAAAGTCACATTGTCATCCAGGCTACTTCTGTTATGTACAGATTTGATTATCAATACTTAATTCCTGCTCCTTCTACGTTTTTGGGCCTTAAAGCAGAAGTCTCTTACCTAAATCGAAAAACGTTGGCCTGTATGCAACTAGTTCTTTGTCACAAGGGCCACAGTGAAATAAACCTGGGTTTTTAGCCAAGTGCCCTGTTGTATTCTAGTCACCTGAGTTTATATAACACAGGGCTACCCAACGGGCTTTCCAGCGCTGTCAGTACTAGTTAGAATAAGGGAAGCAAGATCAAATAGCAAATAACGTAGCAAAAGAGGTACGTTTTCAATTTCTTTCTAATGCTCATGTATTTATTGTCTCTTCTCAGCTCAGTGGGAAAAGAATTCCAGAGTTTGGGCACAATATATGTGAATGATCCACTTCTAGATCATTTACCTCTGGGGGCAACTAGGAGATCAAGATTATTGGACCAAATATCCCTATTGGTCTGATAAGGAGTGATCAGATGGCGAAGAATGAGTGGACCTGCATTATATTTTGCCTGATGTGCAATACAGAGAGCCTTATGGATCATGGCTATTGTAGGCCTTAATACGTATGCTATTAGGAGTTGCACAGTGCAGGGCTGCCAAAATATCGGGTCCAGGATCACTGATCCAAATGGAAGGGTGGGTTGAATGCAAGTATGGTGAGCCTTTCATTCCCTTGAGTCATAGATGGGGGCTGGGCTGACCTAATAGCTTTACTTTTGCCTGGACCTCACTTGCTCATACCTGCCAGCTTTTCCAGTGGGTAAAATTGAGCCTACGGTTCCTGCACCCAAAACATCTGAGTGTGGGAATAATGGGGCATATCTGATAAGGCAAAGCAGTATCACCGGTCTGAAATACTAGTACGCATGACTAAAAAATCTGGCTGTTAGTCAGAAAAGGAGCCTGTAAGCCTAGTGGCTGGTGCATAGGGGCACCAGAGCATAGGCCCACCAATTAAAACACATGGATAAGTTGATTTGTGCAGCTACAGCAGTATAAATGAATACAAAAGAAATGACAGACCTGCCACTTCAAGTGCTTTCATTTCTGTTGTCTGTGGGCTGACAGCACTAAGGCCAAGATTTATACTTTTTGAGGCAAGACTGAGCTAACCGCAGTTTTGCTTCAAAAAGTATAGCGCAGTCTGCAGCACCAGATTCAAGGAATGGCGCTAGCCGGTGCCAAGCTTGGGCTAGCGTCACAAAGAAAAAGACGCAAGCCGGGTGTGGGAGGCGGTATGGAAAAAGGAGGTTGTGCGACAGAAAATGACAGGAACCAGCCTACCAGCAATTCCTGACGCACAACCACCAAAAAATAACTCAAGTCTTAGTAAAGACAAGAGTCATGCCCACCACCCCAATGGCCAGCACAGGGGAGCAGTGCCCCCTGGGCATGGCCATTACACCTAGTGCCAGGCAGGGGGCCCAAAGGCACTTTAATAAAATTTAAAAAATGCTTACTCACCTGGGATGGGGTCCCCCGTCCTCTGGTGTCCCTCTGGTGTGGGTGGGGTGTTCCTGGGGCTTGGGGTGGGCACCTGTGGGCCCACTACATGGTGTTTGGCCATCAAAATGGGTCCACAGGTCCCCTAACGTCTGGTCTGACCCAGGCATTCAATAATGGTGCTAAGCAGGCTTAGCACCATTATTTAGGTCCGCCTCCCACCCGTGCGCCATTTTTGCACAAAGGGATAAATATGGCGCTATGGGCTTAGAGTCATTTTTGGGACGGGAACGTCTCCCTTGCATCTCATTGGCGCTAACTGCATTATTTTTAAGCTAGATGTGTCTAGCGTCAAAATATAAAAATGGAGGTACGTTTGCGCCGTTTTAGCGTAAACAAATGATACTATAACAACGCAAACAGAGAATACATATGCCCCTAAGTGTGTATGTCCGTATCAAAGGGAAAGGGGTGGGGTGTTCCTGGGGCTTGGGGTGGGCACCTGTGGGCCCACTACATGGTGTTTGGCCATCAAAATGGGTCCACAGGTCCCCTAACGTCTGGTCTGACCCAGGCATTCAATAATGGTGCTAAGCAGGCTTAGCACCATTATTTAGGTCCGCCTCCCACCCGTGCGCCATTTTTGCACAAAGGGATAAATATGGCGCTATGGGCTTAGAGTCATTTTTGGGACGGGAACGTCTCCCTTGCATCTCATTGGCGCTAACTGCATTATTTTTAAGCTAGATGTGTCTAGCGTCAAAATATAAAAATGGAGGTACGTTTGCGCCGTTTTAGCGTAAACAAATGATACTATAACAACGCAAACAGAGAATACATATGCCCCTAAGTGTGTATGTCCGTATCAAAGGGAAAGGGGTATCAGCAGAGGTCTTGGTTATGCTTTTCAGCCCAGTTCCCCAACACCCCATCAGAAGACAGCTTAGAGTGGGGTGAAGCAGTGTCAGCCAAAGATGTAGCCTGACTTCTGTATGGGCTTTTACCGGACCCGTTTTCAGTTGGATAATTGCGCAGTGCCCGCCAAATGCAAACAGGTAATATCTATGGAGAGCGTATTCAGCAGTAAAGGTAAACAGAGCGATTCACCTGTTGGCTATGCCACAAAAACCATAGCAATAACTGTAAAGGAATGCAAAACACATTATTACACAAATGCTACTTGTGTATCAGATAGTTTAATTTTCTGCTTGTGAATGATTCTCGACTTCATGTTTGTTTACCTTTCCAGCCTTGATTTCAGCTAAATTTATTAGCTAACTCCTTACACATGCAAGAGGCCGGAGCGCTGTGCCTAGAACAGACAATCCGAAGAAGAGAAGTCTGCAATAATGACTCCATCTGTCACCAAAAGTCTACTTGTAGAGTAACTTTTACATTAGAGTTGTATTAAAAGCGAGAAATTGATGACAATATTATTTGTAAACTAACAGTGAAGTCAGTTGCCATGTGTACATATATGTGTCCTAGATTCTTATTATAAGTAGAGCAACATTATCAGGTAATAAATAAAACACCTGAGATTTTTGTACAGTTCACATCCTGAACTCATGTATTTGAAGGTGCTTGCATATCTGGTAATGAACAAAAAGGAAGCTGGGTGAAATGAAGTATTTATTTGCCTAGGACTACACAATATAGTCAAGGAAGGACACAACAGGGTTTCATGACAGACATACACTACACTACACCTTTGTTTTGGCACAGGGAGATTCATCTGGATTTGAAGCTGGTTTCTCAGTAGTAACCATATGGTCGTCAATGAAAGCTCATCTCGTATTAGGCTCAAGGTTCCAAAAGGATCTGGAACTGAGCCACAGCCAGGCTTGTGGCTCTGAATTTCAGTGGCTCGCCCGCCTCTGTTTTATACAGGGTTTCATTCACTTGACAGGGATGTGAATTGGCCCTTGAGCAGGTCTCATAGAGCAAGTTTCTTGCTGGTGGATGAGAATCTACTTGTATTTGGCATGATGGAAACATTAAGAGAAGTAACTTGTGATTTACATTTTGAAAAGTAGTAGGCAGTTCAAATAGCGTTTGTTTATCTGCCTGTAATACTTACAATGTGTTCGCCACTTCATATGGAAATTGTGCTGAAAAGGTCACTGCTTTGCCCTCATTTGATTGATCATGTCTGCGGGAGGGTGAGCTTGTGCTGCCCTTGGGAGAGGAAGACTTCAGAGTTCCTAAAATATGTCATTAATGTCCCATTTGAAGTCTTGGGATCTTAGCTGATTCATGTGAAAATGGTGCTGTAAAATGCAACGATTGGTCAAGATTTTTCAAATTTTCTAGGAGAGAGATCCCCCGAGTCCCCCCCTTCAAGGGCGAAGCGCTTGTTCTCTTCTTGCATTAACTTGGCTCTAAGGCAGAGGTCTTCAAACTTTTTGATGCCGGGACCCCCTCTTAAAAGAATTTAGGTGTAAGGACCCCCTCCTGATAAAAATGTCTAGAACCTGGTACTCCTCATCATCAACAATAATAAACATCCCCATTTCGCACAGCAAATCATTTTTACTGCGAGGGAATAATATTAAACAGTGTTTAGCAAATCAAAGATCAGTGAGTGTGGGGGCATGGTCAAGGATGTGGCTAAAAACAAAGGTCCTCATTTATTAGGAATTGACATGGGGCAGAGCTGCAAGTCTTCTTGCTACACTTCCACACTCTCAATACAAAAGGGCAGGAATGGACCGTATTTATGAAATACAGTACATTTCTGTCCTTTTCCCCTGCGCTGGCGCACAATTGCTGCCTAGTGCCAACACAGGCAGGATTGTATTTGTGCAGGAAGGGGCACCTTCCTGCACAAAAACAATCCAGAAAGACATTGTACCTCTTTCTACATGAGTGGCAGATAGCAGCACACATGGAAAGAGAAAAAAACAAGGAGAAATTAAAACATTTCTCCTCATTATGCCTGCTCTGGGGAGGCGTAAGGTTTTGGCACTGCTCCAGTTTACGTGATTTTGTAAATCTGGGGCAGTGTCAAAATCCATCTGTGTTGCATAGGAACACCCACCACTACGCCCATGGAACGCCTCCTTGACGCAAAGTAAGGCAATGCAGCGACTTGCACTGCCTTGCCTTACTCCATATCTACAAGGCCATTCAATCCGCTCAGGGTGGCTTTGAGTCAGCTCATAGGTACGATTGAGAGGCTTGTGATGCTGGAGCATCAAAAAAAGTGATGCTCCAGCAGCACAAGCCTCTCATAAATAAACCCAAAATATTCTCTAAATTTTTTTACCTCTTTCACCGCCAGGTAGCTACATATAAAATAATAGCCAGCTGAAATGAAAAATAAATAAAATAAAGTTGTTACTCATTGGGAAATGCACTGTAGTGCATTATGAAACCTCTATTAGTTAATGCACTGCAGAGGTCTGTGTTTAACCAGAGAGCAACATAACTTAATCTTTGTTAGTACAGTTGAGAATAGTGACTGGTGTATTTTTAGTGCCATGAGGTCACAGCCTGTGACAGAAAGCACTGTGAATATATAAAAAGGCATTAGTTTATACTTGCATTGCACACAGTATAATATAGGCCACTACAAAAAGGTTTATTATAAAACGGTGCTTCCAAAATGTGGATTTAAGTAATATCAGAGCATATGCAATACCTTTTTTTTTTTAATAGCTGTCCCTTCAACACCTCCAGGTGAAGTGAGCGCTGTGTAAATACAATTACAATTAAAAGCATGCACTTCACAGCTCAGTTGTTAACTCTTCGCACTGCCCCTCAAAAAAAAAAAATGTTTGTCCTCACAAAGCTTTGATCATTTAAAGCTGCTCCCATGCACCCTTTACATTTGCAGATCAGCTCGTAGAGCACATTTGCTTTTCATTCAGGAAGCAGAAGCCCTGGGCTGAAAGTCTCTTTAGCTGTCTGTGCGGCTTTCACAGCACAGGAGACTCAAATTAAAGTTCAGCTGAGGCATTTTAAGGATCAGGTGGGGGAATGTGCGACCCCCTTTCCAGGTCTCCACGGCCCCCCTGGGGGTCCCGACCCCCAGATTGAAGACCTCTGCTCTAAGGTATGTATTTTGGTACAAGTTCCCCGCTGTGTAGGCCCCAAAATTAAACGCTCTGCGTGCTAGCAGCCAGGACCGGCTGAAGGTGTTACTCGTGGCTGTAGTGTTGCCGTAACACCACTGAAGCATGCTCCCTGTTGCTGAGGTAGCACGCGTATCCCATTAATGGCTGAGCGTCTTTCGTTCGACCTGGCAAACGTGCGGGAAGTAGTAACGGAGACCACAGAGTCAACTAGTTTCACTCACTGACCCGCCGCCCCTTTGGGTCGCGCTATTTATTCCTTCTTGTGCGCTGACCCGGGGTCGGGCGCGCCTTGGCTGAAACCGCAGGGGTGTTCCTGTCACACCCCTGACGGAGCTCGAACATGCGGCTCTCCCATGACGCACAATTAATGCAGTACTGCGCACAACATTACAGTGGCTTATGACTCGTTGGTACCAGCGCTTCTCACAAAGATCCTTCACTCCTGGCTCACCTGAAAGCAGTATATCAGGCAATGTTAAGAGCACAGGACCCATCTGTGGAGGTCAGCAAGGGAGGCCATGTTGACGCAGCTAGAAGTCCATTTCACACATTGTTTTGAAAATAGCAGAAGGGTGGGCTGCAGTTTGCTCATTATCCAGGTGATGCACATCTGCAGAGTTGAGGGGCGACCTTTCCGGTAGCTGGAAATGCCACAAACCCCCATACCCAGAAGTATTTTATGAGGGCTGAGTGACTGGTTCCTAAAAAAACGGAACTGCGAGGTTGCGCTCCATCACGGCAGCTTTTGATGGCAGCCACTGAGCTTTAAACAGCGTTGTTTTTATCCTAACTTTCAATCAAAACAACTAACTTGTAGTCTCTGGTGTTATTCATCCACCCCACAGAAAAAGCACAGAGACGCCATTCTGAGAGACAATAGCAGGGCTCTCTTCACTGCCATGCAGCAGGGAACGGCTGCGCTCACTGTGAGCACAGGCAAGTACCAGCAGGTAAGCGTCTACAATCAAAAGAAAACCTGAAATAATTAACACTTTGGCGGCGATTAACTCTTAATTGGATAGACATCATTGTTTGCATTCGAAGGCTGAGGCAGAGTTTGAAAGAAAATCAGCTGCAGATGATGCTTTCGGCTAACAAACAGTAAGAGGGGACTTGAAGTGTGAGTGAGTTGAATTATTCAGTATCACTCGCTTTTCTCTCCAATGTGCACTTGGAGAAGAACGACTCTCGACGCTCTTGGGGGCATATTTACAGAGCCCCTAGCGCCTGTTTGCGCCAGATTAGTGCCATTTTTTTACACTAATGTTGCCCAAAGAGGCCAAAATCGCTATGCCATAGTTACAAAGTGGCGCAATGCATGCATTGCGCCACTTTGTAACCCCTTGCGCCACATTATGCCTGTGCCAGACATAATATATGCAAGTGCAGGGCGTTCCCCGGTTAGGGGGAGGGGCAAAAAAATAGCACAAAGAAATCTAAAAGATTTTTTGGCGTCATTTTTTTCTGCATTTTTAACACCTGCTCAGAACAGGCGTTAAAAGGGAGCATGCCATTGTTTTCAATGGGCCCCTATGTACTGTTCAGGGTTAGCGGCAAAATGTTGGCGCTAACCCTGAACGGTACATCAATAGTGTCAGAAATTCTGAAGCTATTGCCCCGTATCCTGTGCCATGGTGCACCATATTTTAAATACAGCGCACACGTGCTGGGGCGCAACGGGCGGCAAGAAAAGTGGCGCTACATGTAATGTAGCGTCACTTTTCTTAAATTTGGCCCTTGATGTTTGTGAAAAAAGGCTGCATTATTTGGAAGCAGGCAGAACTAACACTACATTAACTTAAAGCTTAGAGGCACACTTTGGCCCAGAATTAAGACGGGACTAGCACCAATTATCGCCACATCATCGCCATTTTTGGGATGCTAATGTGGCGATAGTGTGGCAAAAACAATGCTCCATATTTACAAAATGGCACAATGCTTGTTTGCATTGTGCCGCTTTGTAAACCTTTGCCCCACAATATGACTGTGCCAGGCATAATGTATGCAAGGCGGCCCGCAAAAATGTTGCAATGGCATCTGTGAGATTCCACTGTGCCATTTTTTGCAACACTTTTAATACCGGCACAGAGCAGACCTTAAAAGGAGGCACACCATTATTTATAATGGGCCTCTATGTACGTTGTAGGATTAGCACCAAAAAATGATGACGCTATTGTTCATAACCTGCGCCATGGTGCACTGTATGTTAAACATGGCGCACACATGGAGGAGTTAGAGGGGTGCAATGGGCCACAAGAAAAGGGGCTTTGTGACATGAAGTGCCACTTTTCTTAAATCTGTGCCTCTGTGTTCCTAACCTTGTACTAACAATGAGTGCTTACCTACCCGTCAAAACATTACCCACCCATTAAAGCTCTAATGTTCCTTTCCCTGCCTTTAAATGTTAAACATTTAATAGACCATCCTGATAGCCTCTTATTTCATATCCCTTACTCCTAAACCTTTACAAGAGGAGCTCCGCCTTTCTGCAAAGTCACCCCAGATTTCACCTTTTGCTGGACCCTACCATACCAACCTTGCCTGCAAGTCCCTAGTATATGGTACAAAGTGCACGTAGGCCCTTTATGGTAGATGTCACTAATAGACTGCAGCACCTATTGTGCCATCCACTCCAGTGGCAGTGAAAAGATTGCTTCAGGCCTAACATTGTAGCCTGACTGCTGCAGTTTTAAACCTACAGCCTAACCTGTCAGAATGACCCTATTTGGCAAAAACAAAACTCTCTTTTAAACATAAATAAATAACCTCTATCCAAGCAATGTAGCATACAACATTGAGTGCATTATATTTAATATACAGCATGTAGAAATGTATTGTTAATGTGTTCTTACAGGTGTGAAAATGGTGTGCAGTGCCCACGTTAACAACAGGTTGACCTGAATGAGCAGAGATGAGCCACAAAATAATCAGGGTGGGGGCTGTTGGCATCCTTTTTGACACTGCAGCATCCAATCCTTCTTGACAGATCTGCTTGACAGTCTATTGAGCCGCATATAAAACTTGAGGGACACTTCAAAAGGGAGAGAAAAGAAAGCAAAGACAATTCTTGTGTACCTACTGGACCCTGGAGGACCCTGCTTTTGTCCTACCATGATTCTGCCTGTATTTAATCTGCCTGTGCCTGCCTCAAAATCGATTTAAGTGTTAGATGTGGGAGGATACTAGGATTACCATAGTATATTTCCCACACACCCTAGCTTTCAGACCCCACGTTTAGTGTGGTCGAAAACATTTGTCATCTTGAAAATGCCCTCATACCTTTCTGCCTTTGGATGGTTGAATATAGTTCTCCTGTAATATGCCAGGAGCTCTTTTCCTACATGATCCCACCTTCCCGGGCTGAGGGTGACATCCCACTGCCAACCTCCTCTCTTCAGGCCATGCCAGATAAATGACTGTGCTCTACTAAGATCCTTTTGTAACCATGGTTGTTCCGGGACCACTTCCCACTGTTGCTCACTCACAAAGAAGTCCAGTCCTAATTCTCTATTTTTCACCCACCACCACTGCAACATCCGCACACTTTGTTGGCAAAGATCGGATTCAATGAATGACCTATGTGGTCTCCAGCAAAGGAATAACATGACTGCTGGAGCAATGGCACAGCCTTCAGTGGGTCTACTGCAGGTTCAGTGAGGCCAGCCGAGCATTACTGCAGAGATCCCCCATAAGTAGTGTGGGTGCAGAGGTGCATGAGCAAACAAAATACCAGGGAAGCCCCTGAGGGTGGTTTAGGTGTAGTATGGTATTGATATGTCTATGATCAGTCTGAATATCTGGGGAAATTCGCTGGCCACGTAGTCCCAGAGGTTTGCCCTTTAATGACCCTTCCTTTCTGATGGGCTCGTCTTGCCTGTAGAGGAGGTGTAGCGCTTCTTGTCGTGATTACAGCAGTCAAGTGCTCACGATCCTGTGGCTTAATTGTTGGTGTTTCAGGTGCATCCGCTCAGGGCATACAACATATTATATTGCATGCTACCTTATTTGTCATGTTTTTGTAAGTGTTCTCTTTCTTCACACATATTGTCTGCCCTCCCTTTTTGTTGTGAATGACTCTGTGGTTGCTTAATTTTAAGCGAGTTTTGGAACATGTTTTTCGTGCCGAATAGTTTTTCATTTGTGAGGATCATAGAGTGCTGTGCCTACTTCATGTGTACAGGTGTATGTACTTATACAAACCTTAAAACCTTGCACAGTCCACTCAGCCACAGAGAGAAACAAGTGTCAGTTGTTCTGATTGGATAGACACACTAAAGTACTTTTTTACAAAGAACATTCTTCAAATTGATGAGTAAGTTTGTGGACCATGTCCATGGACGGATTGTGTACAGATTAATATATTAATAACATTTTAATTTTCATGAAAGCACAAGGGAATATGCATCGATATTTTGTTTGCAATGCAATGCACCCAATTTAGAAATATTCTTTGAAATAAATTAGACTCTGTTATTGTTCATATTAAGCGTTTAATAGAGCATACACCTTACTTCAAGGAGCTGCCAAACACTCAACAGAGAAGATCTTTATATCATCAAGAGCCTCTCATACTTGAGTAGGTGTCTTTGGGCTCTGAATGAAAGAAGATAAAGGCGATTACAAAAAACTGCATAAGAAGGAATACTTAGAAACGTTAGGAGACATTGCATGACATTAAATCTTTTTTTACATTACACACATTTACAATTTGAGATACAGAGAGTTCACAAACTCACATTTTGGGTATGTAGTAAAATGGGGTTACAACTGATCTCTCTAGGCTGCAAGGTCAAAATGAGTACATGTAAGTATGGTAATGAAAAAAAGTTCTCTCTCGAATTGGAAGGCCAGCAGCAGAAGTACAAGGGCTAGTAACATGCTACCTAGTGCAGTTCTCCACTTTCAACCATTAGCAATAGGTGTGTTATAATTTTGAACAGAATTGTTTTATAAGAAAAACAAAAATGGTAGCACATTTGAAAAATGAAGGTCTGAAAAATAGGATTGCCATGCTTCAGGGGCCAACCAAGAAGTATGGAAAGATATGTAGAGGCTTGTCCTACTAAGCACCTTCCCTACTTAAACGTATAAAACATAAAAAATACTTGGAGGGATGTAGTGTAAGTTTGTCCTTTCTGCACACTTGGCCTACTTTCACCCTCATAGAAACACAAGACATGCCAAGTGGTATTTCCCATTCTACTCGCTTCCCAACACAGCAAAGGCATTTCCCCACTTTGTCTCTGAACCTACAAGTAGTGTATCAAAAAAGTGAAAACCTCTTTTTTCAGAGCTGAACTGTGCAAAGTAAATACACAAGCACCCAATCTGGGTCTGGAAGTCAGCAGTGTGTTGCTAGAGTGTGACTGCTGGTGAGTGTGAACAGAGTTCAGCCGGTGTCTAAGCACCTCACCATTATTTTCCCATGTCATGTGGTGGGTGAGGGGGAAGGTGGATTGGTCTAAAGGGCTACAAAGGTGCGGGTGGACCTGCTCCTGTGCCCTGAGTGCTGCTGATCCCAGGTGAAACCTGACACAGCACTGCCGCGCCTTACTCAAAGTCCAAGGAGTCGGCCACTAACTCTAGAAGGCATATCTTTACAGGAGTGGCAGTGACACCCGCCTTCCCCTCCCACATATTTAGTGCTCAAAAGATGTACTTTTCTGAGCGGACGAGTAACTTTGCGCTGCTTTGTGTCGCTCTACCTCAAGAGGTGTTACTTGGGTGGATCAGCACAAACAGCCACAGATTTTGATGCAAAGTCCGATCTACCAAGATGACCAGGTCCCAGTCATGTGTCAAAGCATAATGCATCACTGAAGTAGGCACTGTCAAGGGAAAATTTGTTTTTTTCTCAAAAATCCCTCTCGGTATATGTGTGCCGAAATGCACAGCGCAAGGGCAATATGTGGGATCCTAGAAATTGGTACTGGAATAGTATTCTTCTACAACAAAACCAGTGCTAGACAATCCACACTCACCTTCGCAATACGATGCAAGGCTGTGCATTGTGCAAGGCAGCCTTGCAAGAGTGCCGGCGCAGATGAGTAGAGCAGCAGGCCGGTGTCAGTAGCTAGACCTAGCTCTGTGTGCCCCCTTGTACAACACACCCCAGCACAGCAAATGTGGTTGCTGTGCTGCACTGCATGAAAAATTGATAAATCTGGTCCTATATTTCCAATGTGGACTAGCCAGACAGTGATTACCTACTGATACCCTGTGCAGTAACATGTACATAATATTAGTAAAATGAAGAATAAAACTTTAGATATAGGTATAGAATTGGGTGAAAGGTAATGTGGAGAGAGAGGGTGAAAGAAATGGAGAGCGGGATGGAGAGAGTGAGTGGCACAAAAGAATTAGCAGCTGAAAGTCAGAAAACCTATTTCCTTTAGTGCTTGTACATAATATAGAGCGATCAGTAATACTAAGCATAGTAACTCATTTCTTATATAGCGCTTGCTAGCATACGTTTGCCGTTTCGCAGCACTGTAGATGATAGGTGTTGCTCTTACCCAAATGAATGCTCTTCCCTGGTTTGCTAAGCAGTCAGAGACTGCCTGTGAAGATTTGTTAGCTGTGGGGTAATCTAGGTGCAGCCTCAAGCAGAGATGTCAGATTTCCCCATGTCTATTGTGAGCAGTTCATTCATTCCTTGTTGTACTGAACTTATAATGACTAATCATTAGTAGAATGGCCAGGCTACAGAGAAAGCACAACCTGGACACAGTTGGGTCTCTGTCCTAGAGGTGTCTAGGCACTAGTGACGGTGTCACCGCTGTGTGGGCAGAACCTGCCTACTGCTCACAAAGGAAAGGCTCAGATATTCCAGATATTTATCCCCAAAAACTGAAAGAATTACCTCTGTGCACAGATTTTCCCATCTTCCCCAGTTGTTGGCCCATATTTTGCATGCATGTAGTGAAAAATAGCCATCACTACACTTATATTGCGCTCTCTTCCATTTATGTGGCCACTAGGTGCTGATAATAACGTGAGTTTTTACCCAATTTAATTGTTCTCACTCTAGTGCCCTCAGAAGGATGAAATGCTGAGTGGACCCTCAAAGGTTCAAGCCTGTGACTTTCAGGTTACACAGAGGTTTCTATAAAGTTTGTACTAGTCCACTGAGCCATCTTAACAGAACCTAGTATGAATTTGGTACATAACATGACCTGCATGTATATGTTGCATAGTTATTAACCCTTTGGCCGAGAGTCTTCCTCGGCGTACAAGGGAGACCAGCCCTTTAACTGAGTGTATCTGCACATCATCCATATTTCTTTGGGATGCACCGAGAGGGAACAAGGCAAGCTTATCTCTGATCATATGTGGCCGATCACAACAATTCCTCTTGGATGCTAAGACTCAACTTTTTTTGCTATTAGTATGAAAAATTGAATCATTTGTTATTTATAAAAACCTTGAGAAACTTAGAAATTCACACAAGAAAAAAACGGTACATCTCCATTCCCATACATTGTAGGTTCAAATGAAAGTAAGCATAAAAAACACGAAACAAAAAAATCCCCATTCACAGTTATATGTTGTCCGTAGGCTTAACAGAAGGTGATGTTGGCAAGTCCTCGATACATTTATTATAATAATAAGCATTAGCCCATCAAATACCACAAATTTAAAAGGGTACTACGCCGGAGCAGAAATTACCAACTTCAGAATAAATAGTAAATAAATAGGTCATAATCATCGCTTCAGTTAGAATTCATAACTGCTATATTTTACCCATAATCATTCTTAAAAATTCCAAAAATTGCATAAATGATTTGAACTTAAGGGCAGTTTCAGGTCTTAGGGCCTGATGTATCATTGCACAGATTGCAAGTAGTAGTGGTAAGTCGCACACTGACCTTTCTCAGCCTACCCACTATTTTATGATGTGACCGATGTACAAATCGGCCACATCGTAAAATTGATATTTATAAATGGTTGCAAATACCTCTGGCTCATGAATATTAATGAGGCCGATTCACTTGACGTGTTTGTACTCTTTACGAATGATTCCAAACACAGGGATGGAGGCTGTGAGGGACAGCACGCCTGATTTCACAGTCCCAGCATCTGAACATTTTTTTATGGTGACCATTTTCCTTAAAGGGACAGTGGCTTCTTAAAAAAAGCTTGAATTTAAGACATTGGAGGAACCATGCTGTTGTTCCCCGGACGATTCATGATTCCCAAGGGGAACCATCCAACAAAGACAGTATATCCCCTTTGAGAGTCAGTTATCACCCAGCTTGGGGGTTGATAATTGATCAATGGTTTGCGACCGCTATTGCAACCACAGACCATTGACATATCCCACTTTGATTTGGAAACAGAAAGGCAATGTCCCTTTCACTCCACTTGTTTGAGATTCAGAGCTTTCTAATACTGTAGAAAGATATTTTGCAGTTCCAAACCCTGCTGTTTTGTGAACAGAAGCTCTGTAACAGCAAAATACCTGTGAGCATCAGGCCCAATGTAACAAATGCATATGAGCCTTACCCTCTATAAGCTCCGTGTTCCCAAATAGAAGTAACACAAATGGTGTTTTTTGTTCAAAAGGGTGTTATTACCACCTTTTCCCACGGTCTTTGTAAGATTCTGTAAGAAGAGTTGCTAAGCAAATAGTTAGGGAAAAGAGTTGCTGTTATTTTTTATAGTATATAATTAAGAAAAACAATAAAAAAAAGAATACGTTGCTTTTGCGAAACTCTCTGCACAGACTAAAGCAGAGAAGACTTTGTTGTTAGGTTAAATATGAGACCTGTGAGACCTGAATCTTAATGCCAGAGAGAAATAGCCTGCCGCAAGGCTCCCATGTAATGAGGGCGAGCACAGTTGGCTGAGGGAACACCGTTGTTTCCATTTTCCCTGATTAGGCATTCTTCACTCTAGACACAGCTGTCTGCCAAGCGCAGACACAACATAACAACATGCCACAATGTTTAACAGGCAGCAGAGCACCCCCTGGCGGGAGCATACATCCAGCATCAATAGGCCGGCCATGCTGGAGATGGTGCTAACAACATATTCTTCCTCCTTTAGTGATAGAGCACACATCACAAACAAAGCGATGCAACTACATACCCCACCTCCTCCCTCAGCCCACACATGTACTGGAACTTTCCTGTAAAGACCAGAACCGGAGAACAAATCTAAACTACTTCGTAAAACACCAGGGGCCATAGTACTGAAAGTGCGCCAAGGGTGCAGAAGGCGTGTGCGCCTCCATTGTGCACCCCAGGGCACTTTGGTATTACAGAAGGGGCCGCCAACAGTTGTGCGGACCCTGCTATAATACTGATAGCGCTAGCCAAAATGTAGCACCAGTGCTATCTTCGGAGGACATTCCCTCATTTTTGTAGGGGTTTGGCCCCAGGCATAAGATGGAATCAGTTTGCCTCTGCTTCTGTGCTTTGTTATGGACGTGGGCACAGAGGGAAACAGGCCCTTAGGAGGCGCACTATCAGTGCACCACGTGAGGGCAGCCTTCTAGGGAGTGAAAGGGGGTCCCATGGACCTCCGAGACATCCTCCTGCAGGCAGGTGCAGCCACTCACTGCACGTGCCCGGAAGGGAATGTCTCACCCTTCTTCAAACTACATGAGCGTTGCTGCCTGCCCAGAGAAACACAGAGGGGGTCATTACGACCTTGGCGGTCTTGCAAAAAGACCGCCGAGGCCGCGGGAGACAGAATACCGCCATTGCCGGTGGCATTCCTGGCTCCCTAATATGACATTTCCGCTGGGCCAGCGGACGGTAACAGTGTTACCGTCCGCTGGCCCAGCGGAAATGTCACATCAACATTGCTGCCGGCTTGTAATAGAGCCGGCGGCAATGCTGATGTGCAGCGGGTGCAGTAGCACCCGTCACACATTTCACTTCCCGAAATTCGGGCAGTGAAATGCGCGACGGGGCTATGCCTGGGGGCCCCTGCACTGCCCATGCCAAGTGCATGGGCAGTGCAGGGGCCCCCAGGGGCACCCCAAGTCCCCTTTCCGCCAGCCTTTCAATGGAGGTGTTTACCGCCACGGACAGGCTGGCGGTCGGGGACTCATAATCCCCAGGGCAGCGGTGCTTGCACCGCTGCCCTGGGGATTATGACCGCCAGGTGGAATCCTGGCGGGATATTGGAGGGGCCGGCGGTATGGCTGTGGCAATTCCGCCACGGTCATAATTGCTGGCGGAACACCGCCAGCCTGTTGACGGAGTTACCGCCAACTTACCGCCGGCCGCCAGGGTCGTAATGACCCCCAGAGCGTCTTTGATGTAAGCCCTCTGTATTTCACTGAATGTGTTGCAGACACTGTGGTGGTCATTCTGACCCTGGCGGTCTTTGACCGCCAGGGCGGAGGACCGCGGGAGCACCGCCGACAGGCCGGCGGTGCTCCAATGGGGATTCCGACCGCGGCGGTAAAGCTGCGGTCGTACCGGCACCGCTGGCGGGCTCCCGCCAGTGTACCGCCGCCCCATTGAATCCTCCACGGCGGCGCAGCTTGCTGCACCGCCGAGGGGATTCCGACCCCCCCTACCGCCATCCAGATCCCGGCGGTCGGGATCCGGATGGCGGTAGGGGGGGTCGCGGGGCCCCTGGGGGCCCCTGCAGTGCCCATGCCACTGGCATGGGCATTGCAGGGGCCCCCGTAAGAGGGCCCCTACATGTATTTCACTGTCTGCTGCGCAGACAGTGAAATACGCGACGGGTGCAACTGCACCCGTCGCACAGCTTCCACTCCGCCGGCTCGATTCCGAGCCGGCTTCATCGTGGAAGCCTCTTTCCCGCTGGGCTGGCGGGCGGTCTGAAGGCGACTGCCCGCCAGCCCAGCGGGAAAGTCAGAATGACCGCCACGGTCTTTCGACCGCGGAACGGTAATCTGACGGCGGGACTTTGGCGGGCGGCCTCCGCCGCCCGCCAAGGTCAGAATGAGGGCCTGTATCTGTTTTAAAGAGGTGGTTGTGGCACAAACTGGGAAAGTGCACAATATTTGTAATATGGCCCAATGTTTAAAAAAAAATTCCACCATCAAGTGCACCTTCTCAGGGAATGCCCGCAGGATATGTATTGCCCTTTCAACCCATATGTGATAGTTTTCTTCATTGCAAATCTTCCACGCCAAACTAAAGAATCACCTACTAAACCTGCCATTACATCCTCACATTTGGGTATTGTTGACATAAACTTCCCACTGTTGCTCCAAAGTTCTACTGCTTCTGACCTCAAATGTTTACAGCTCGCTTTGTGCACCACTGCTGGACGCGTCACATTCTGATCACTACGCAGAGGTTCAAGTGAGTGGCAACATCTCCTTCAGGCACTAAACACACAATCACCTTATCCTATTCCCACAACTCCTGCCTATTACAAATGTTTAATTTTAATTACCTTACTGTTGCGCTTTAGCTGTAAATATGAGTAGACACTCCTGACTACAAAGTTATATATTTTTGAATCACCTAGGAGTATAGTGATGCTAAATACAAACATACGTAGCTCTAACGTGCCTCACTGTTGCATCTATTATGTAATTCCCCTTAAACCTGCAGGTATTGTGCAAGTTCTTTTCCTATTACTTTTTGCTGTAAAGCGCTTTGTCACTCTTCAGGCTCGAGCCGATCAATATCAAAAACGCGAAATTAAAAATATTTAAAAAGTAGAGTTCAAACTGCAACAAACATGTAGCACTTAACAGCGTGAGTGTGAACACATATGAACATTGACCCACTATTACTGACACTGAGCTAATAGGTATAAATAAACCGTGAAGAATGTTGTTCTGGATCCTATTAGGAACCAATTTAAGCATCCAAGTCTTGATAAACTGCAAATCTCCACCTGCAGTTAACCAAAAGAAACTTCACTGCCACAACAGTACCTACCTTAGCATTGTTCAACTATTTAAACATATGATAAACAAAACAAACATGCCATTGGGAAGTATATACACATGATCAGAGCCTTCTCCAAGGAAGAGAGGCAGAACATTATTCGTAGGAGATCAAAGCTAAACGCAACATACACTTGATTCCCAGTTTTGAAATAACAGAAGAACAATAATGCAGACACAGAGGAAAACAGAGACTATGCCCCTCATTATGACAAAGCGGGCATAGGACGAATTTGTCATCCTATGCACAACTTTCAGCAGAATAATAATAATAATAAGAAGAACTTGTTCTATTCAGCGCTTGTTATTGCAATTTTGCTGCTTCATAGATCCATGCATTTGGTTGGGGAGTAAGACTGAAAGACAAGTGGGCTGACACATTTGCCACTGCTCTGATCCAAAATCTAAGACAAAAACTATCTGAGTGAGCTATAAAATGAAACCAAGTGGAGCATTGGAAGCATAGCAAGAAGGCCCTGAAAGAAAGAGTTAGCAACCTATATCCGATCTTGTATGCCAGGAACAAAATGACAAACAGCAATCTTCCTCGGTAAGCCAAAGCACTACACTCAGCATAGAGAGATGTGCAAATTCACAAGGAGCAAGCTGAGGAGGGTGGCAAGACACAGGTCTCTTGTTTATCAACAAGTGTTTACAGTAATCCTCAAGGCCCCCTCCTGATCTCTTTTCTAACACTTAGGTAATTAGAAAAAGGAAGACATATTCATGCCCCCCTCATCAACCGACAGGTGAGCAATCCTGTAAAAAGAGGTCTATTATTTGGGATGGAAGACTACTCACTTCAAGGAACAATCACAACCTTTGTCAGGGTGAACCCTCAAAGTCAATAAATTAATCTGAGCTCCATCTCCTGGTAGCTGTGACACAGAGCAGACAGACCTTCTTGCAGCAATGTGGAAAGCATTTATGCAGTACTAAAGCAGTAATAAAGTTATAATGCAATGCAATAAAAATCCCATACTGAATTAGAAAAATAAAGTAACATTTAAGTAACAAAATGACACCAAAATTACAAAAATGCAATAAGGGAAACTAGAGAAATACATTTCTAAGTAGGAATAGCACTAAGAAGTACCAATGATGGTCAAGTCATGGTGGACCATTAGCGCAATTTGATGCTGACCGAGATGGAGTGTAAGTCACCACAGTTGTATACTTCTAAAGCCTTCCAGGACCTCAATGGAGGCACATAAAGACTCACAGGGTGTCAGGCAGAGTCCAGACAGCAGGGTCCAGTCCAGGTCCAGTTGCCATTGGTCAGCTGGGAGTTGAAGAAAGGCCTCAAGTAGTTTGTTGTGCCCCTGTGTCTTTAACAGGAGCTCAGCCTTGTGGCTCTTTGAAACCATCTCTTTGTTCTGGTTAAAAGAAAGAGCGGGTGCAGTCCTACGGGCTCTTTTCAGGTCGCAGACAGCATGTTCAGTCCTCTTCTGATCTTCCTAAGGTCAAAGAGTGTTCAAAGTGGGTGCCTGGAGGTGCCACATGTATGTCAGATGCTAGCTAGTGAGTTGGAATGACTCCTGGGCACACCATCACCAATGGGCTAAAGGTTCCTGGGGGCCAACCCTACTCACTTTGGGCATTTCCAAGATTGTGAAAGTCTTCAGCCATACTAAACGTGGGTTCTAAGGGTTGGGGGTGAGAGTGGAGAGTGTACTATGGGAATCCTAATGTCATCCCACAAATAACATTAAAATCCAGTTTGGGACAGTGACAGTACCCAAAAAGAACCCCAGAGGTGAACGTCTGTGTAACAAAATTAGGGTTTTCCAGCACCCAGACAGGAGATACACAAGAATTGTTTTGGCACCCTACTTCCCTTCCTTACATTTGCACCTCCAGTGTTATATGTAAAACACAGAGAGAGACGTCTGGTAGAACAACAGTAGTGTTTTTCAGCTACCAGCCAATGAATATACAAGAGCTGTTTTGGCTGCCTGTTTCCCTTCTTATCAAGTGTGCCCCAAAGATTTATAAGTAAACCCAGCAGACCTACCAATCAGGATTTGAAATTCAAACAAGATGTGACACTTCAAAGCCAAAGGATGCTCACAGGCCCACCCTACATATTCTTGCAGCTGGATGAGTCACCTTTGTGCATTCAGATGAGCCTATTGTTTGGTCCTAGCAAGCATTTCACACCTTTTTCACCTCTATTCAAATCCTAATTACTGGTAGGCAGCAGTGGGAGAGCAAATGCAAATTTAGCCTCTGGGACATAGTTCAGGCAACAAAAAGATACATTTCTCAAAATTACTTTTTCTTAAAATTTACTAACAGTCCAACTTCCACACTGTATTGGATTTTAATAACTATTTAAAATAGTTATTTCAATATTTTTTCTATCTATTCCCATTCCCGAGATAACGTGTTAGGATTTTAATTGGGGGGGACATTGCCTACATAAGGGTGTCATATTAATACTCAAAAAGGAGGTTTTGACTTGTCAAAGGGGTTTATTTTGACAGGTTGAATTGCAGTTTTTACACTGTACAGCCACACTACACTATTAGGTCTGAAGCCATGGTTGTACTGCCACTGTAGTGGATGGCACAAAATGTGCTTCATTCCACTAGTGACATATAACGTACAGGCTGTGTTGCATTTTGTACCATATACTAAGCAGGGACTTGTATGTGAGGTCAATATACCTATTAGGAGAATACCAATTGCATCCTATTGAAAGGAGGAACACAGGCACTCTACCACTGGTTAGCAGGGATAAAATGCAGAAAGATCTGCAGCCAGCAAAGAAATTTAAGGCAAATATCTGTGGGGTACATCAATCAAAGGATGGTCATTCCTACACAAATCTGGTGGACCGGGACACATGACCAGAAGAAAGAGATAGTAGATGTACTGCTCAGTCCTGCTAGTGTGTGGGGGGGATCGCTTCCATCTTGGGATACCCAAAGGGATAACATACACTGTGCTTCAGGACATGACAGCCGTACCCCAGATTGCAATGACAGAATGAGTCCAGCAAGTCGACCACTTCAGCCACTACTTTGTCAGACAAACAGCAAGGTAGCCACCTATGAAGCTCTGGGCATGCTGGAGCACCTTGAGGGAAACGAGATTGCAGAAACATAATTTCAGCAGTCCAAGCCACAATCAAACCCCCAAAGAGCTCTGACAAAACCAGACAGAAAGCAAAAGAGTAGCCCTGGGAATTGCTCAAGCCAAATGTAGTGGTAGCAACGATGGGCCAAAACCAGGTAGCTGCTCAAAAGGAACGTCATCAAACAGGTGCATGCACAACTTCACCCTTCTTGCACCCAGAGTGGTAGAAAAAAACTTGGGGGTAAATTTAAAGGTAGAATCTGGCAAAGGTAGATCCCTGGCCCCCTTTATTTGCAGCCATTGACAACATAACAGGGAACTGCATAACCTAGAACTGCAAAAGGATTGCCTCCTGTGAGAGAAATCCTCTTTAGTCTGGGCACAAGTGAGTTCCCCTTTGAGAAAGCTGTCTTTTTGTTCCAGTCTGAGCCATGACGAAAGCCTGAGAACTGGAAGACGTGCCAAGTAAGACACACCCCGTGCCTAGCTGCAGCTCAGGAGTTTACCATAACCATCAATGCACACCTAGACCAATGGTTCCTATCAGCAAGGGCCACCACATGAAAAATATGAGCAACACTTTAATCAGAAAAATAAAGGACCATAGTAAATATTTGTACAGCAGGATCCCATGACTAGCCACAAATGGGAATATATGCCTCCACAGGAGACGGAGAAAACAGGATTTGCAAAAAGTCAGGAGTAAAGAGCATGGGTCCTTGAAGAGCAAAGATCAGTTTTAGGAAGGCAAAACGTGGTGTGCCACAAGTCATCATGTACAGGTATGAGAAAGAGGGGCGAGATGCAACATAGGTATATTTTCTGATTTTAAAGTAAATGCAAAATGTGACCTACACCTTTTGTCAAAAATAAAACATATTGATTCACAATAATGGTGTATTGTCTGATGGACATTCCAATCAAAAATGATTACTCTCATACGTCTTTGTTTGTATTTACAACATTTATCCTACATAAACACTTTTATTCAACTTCGGAAGCAGGACGTGACATCAGAGGAGAACAGAAACAGCAATTTATACACTATGGTTGTAGTAAATGTGCAGAGTAACATACTGGGTTATCTCCTTGGTGGAAAGAAAAACAGAATGCCATATTTCACACCTTGTTGCTGTGATGGGTTTTCATAATAAGCTTCATTTGTTTCCTGATATTGGTTTGTTTTCCACGAAGGACGTGAAGTTTTCAAAATGAAGAAGGGTGTACTCAAGAAAAGTGGTTGCAAGCTTTTTTGCAACAACAACAAAAAATCTCCAAACTCTTTCATGTTACTTTGATTGAGAGCAGTGCTGAAACTGGAAAACAAATACACCAGGAACTCAGAAATTGGGGGGGGTGGGGGATCAAATGGTGGAAGAAGAAAGGTTGTGGAGTCATGAGAAGTGGAGCTTGAAAAGCAGAGTCTGGCAGTCAAAATATGTCTTTTTTTAAAATCTATTGCAAAGAAATGGAAAGCAAAGACATATGTGACAGTAAATCTGTTCCAGCTTACTTATATGGCCACAAAGAGGCTGCATTTTAAAATATCTAACAGTATTAATGCATCTGCTCCAGATATCTTTGTGTGCACAGCAATTCTGAGGGAACTATAATAGCAGTAAGATATATGTAGTAGTTAATGCAGTTCTGAGAGAGTTCTGTATTGTGTGCAGTCACAATTTGACTCAAAGTAACGTAGAAGGTTAATGTGCCTGTTGCAAAGCACAATATGTAACATGCAGATCACAGATTTGTAGTTTATATAGATAGGTAAATATGCTACTGTTTTTGACAGTAATATCATTTTGTTACTTCCAGTTTATAAATTGCAGTTCTTCTAATATAGCACAGTGATCTATTTACTGGTATCAAGGAGCTGCATTCAAACTGCCATGGGTTTAGATCCTTCTTGTTCTCAATCTGTTGTTATTCTAAGATTGCAAATAAGGGTTCCATTGGGAAGGAATAAAGGGGGTTATTACAACTTTGGAGGAGGTGTTAATCCGTCCCAAAAGTGACGGTAAAGTGACGGATATACCACCAGCCGTATTATGAGTTCCATAGGATACAATGGACTCGTAATACGGCTGGTGGTATATCCGTCACTTTACCGTCACTTTTGGGACGGATTAACACCTCCTCCAAAGTTGTAATAACCCCCAAAGTCTTGTTAGTACAGAGTATCGCAATCAATATGTTTTTATATACTGACTTTGTTTTTTCCCCGACCATTCAGTCTTAACATATGTCTACAACTATTGACATTCCATTGTCATAAGATTCCTACCACTAAGCCTTCATTGTTGTTTGCAACAATTCCCCGACTGATTTACACGCTTGCATGATTTATTGTGCCTCTCTGTGTGATGTAAAGCACCTTGTCACCCTACACTTAGATGAGTAGCACTGTAAAAATACTAATTAAAAAAAAAAATAGGTGCCATTAAAATCATTATTTGTGTAATTATTCATACACACAGATAAATCTTACATTCTCACCCTACGTGCACATCTCTTACATACGGGTTGAATAAAGTAAAAAACAAACTTGTGAAGCAGTAGCGAGCTGTGTGCTTTGGTTTCCTTCCATTGCATCGCATCTAGGTAATAGGCACCAGATAGCTCCCAGCCAGGATGATACTTAAACCAAACAACGGTTGATGGCCTTTTAAATTAGGCCTTTGTTTTGGGACCTAGTGGAAGTGAAAACAAGAAAGCCCCCTCACTGCCTAACGGTTGCTGCTTCAAAGCAGGCGTTGTTGAATTATGTCCCGGGGTAGGAACATGATGTCAGGACAAATTCAGCATCCCTCCCTGGCTTGGGTCGGATTCCACATTAGGCCCAGAAATAGACACCGGAAAGGAGATCCGGAGGGTTCTTTCACCCACTCCTTTCCAACACTGGTTGAGGGTGGCTATGTCCTGTAGAATCATCACCACAACAGGATTTACAGCATGTGTGTGCATTGGACCGTATGTATAAGAAGTTTAATGGGACTTTGCAAACGCCCCCGGCATCAAACAGGATGGTATTATCCCAGCTGACCCTCGTGTAACAATGCATCTATTGTGAGAATGTAAATAAATAGTCTAGTCCCAATTCCGTGAGGTCATAATCACATTCATTCTGCAAAAAAGTGCAACACTTAAACCATGTTCATTTTGCCACAAATGCCAGCATCCTATGCGTCCAGTTCACCAAGTCTCCGGAGCTCGTTTTAGCATCCCTGCCACAGCCTGGCTGCCTGTGATGCAGATGAGAGTCATCGTCTGTCGCTCCGTTCTGCCGCCGGCCACAGTCTCACCATTCAGGCCTATTGTCCTGAGAATCCTTCTCTCTGACAGGTCCACAAGAGCGCCATAAATCACACATTACACAATTGGAAACGTGCACCGGTGCGGCGCGCAGAGCACCAACACAGCGTCCCGTTCAAAGACAGGGCCTGGGCGCAGCAGATATGCGGAGCCACCAGGAATACTGATGAGAACTGATGGGACATGCAACAATCTTTCACTTCTTCCAACTCTCAGGAAGGAGGTTTAGAAAAGACAGACAGCTGCAAGGCTTTGAGAGTTGGGAGAGAACTGTATTCCGTTGCATATTCTCTGTGTACCTATTTTGGATTGCAGGATAAACATACTTGCAGATGTAAAACTGTTAGAAATTCTCAGTTTGAGTTTCTTGAGGAAAAAAGCACCAACAAAGCAAGTAGGTCTGGCGTTGTGTGCCAGCCTTTTCTCACTGTCGATGCAGTTTTGTTTTGTCATGATTTTCGCAAAACTTAAATTTTTAGAGAAGCTGCAGGGCCCTCAGCAATCTGGAAAACACACACTGGTTAAAAGCAAAAATATTTTCTGGTATCAAAAAGCGCACATTGCCATAGCAGTACCGTCGGGGAACTACTTCAGAACTATTTCCAGGGGCTTCTTGTGAAAGGGCAGGATGCTCTCACACATAGGGCCATATGTACAAACACATTTTCCCATAGACACAGAATGGTCAAAACTGCTTGCTACATCTGGCCTATAGTTAAGTAATCCACTAGCCAGGGCCTGCTTTAGGCCTGGTGGCACCCTGTGCGTCAGTCTTTTTTTGGTGCCCCCACTCCATGACCAACTCCTCGGAATCCCTTACTACCACTCGGCAAATAAGCCCCTCATCTCTAGTGAGCCCCCTATTCACATACATTCATTTGTTTTAAAGAGCTCGTAAAGGCTGGCTTCTGGCTTTATGAACCCACATAAAATATAGTTCTGTTCTTTGCAGCAGGCAGCTTAACTCTCTGCAATACTTTATGGCGAGTCAAAGCTGCCGCTAGACAAAACTCTAATCTCTCTCCATAGCAGGAACATTAATCACAAGAGATATCTTGACATTTTAATTGCTTCCTGACGGCTGGACGCACAAGCAACATTTCAGCAGGTGCTTTAACATCGCAAGGTTCATAAGTTATTGCTAAACACAGCGCCCCCAATTCCAGGTCAGCTACCGGTGCGGCCGCACCACTTGCACCACCCTAAAGCCGGCCCTACCACTGACTGAAATGTGGGATGAGCCTCTTCCCCATACCGCATACTGTAAAAAAATGTGGATTACAATGACAAACCAATATATGAAGAAGACTGGCTGAACTAAAAATGGATATTGGTGATGCTAAACTGTACTGGCAAAAAACACACCACCAGTGTGATGATGTGTCACATGCAGGTAACACCATTGTTAACGCATCCCTTTATGATAATTTATTACACATCAGGACTCGTTTTAGACCAATTAATCTTTTGACCCAGTTGAGAGACACCTGAGGACGAGATAGCTAATCAATATGTCAATCAATACGTCAATAATGTCATCAATATTTATTACAACAATGCATTTCACTTTAGTCAAAGACATCAAACAAGACACCACCATGACCTGGCAGTCATGAATAACCACACCAGTTTAGTAGAATTTTATGAGTTTTATTCCCTATTAATTACAATTCTAAGAGCAAGTGTGTTAATCTCAAAACCAAGAAACAAAATAGCATAGTCACAATATGGCAACTCTGATAAGATTTCATTAAGGCAAGAATCATAAACATCAAAACATAATACGGCGTGAACATAGATCAACTTTAGCAGAGTGTCAATAACGCGTCAGTTCAACAAAGCATAGATTCAGTCGTTTGTCTATTTGCGTCAGTTTAGTGAACACCTGTCCTAACCACTGATTAGCATTGGCATGTTTGGCTTCATGCAAAACAATTTAGAACACCAATTTGGAAAACATATAGCTATGGTCTCTGTCAAAAGTAAGCAGTTGGTACCTAGAAAGGAAAAGCAAACAGACAAATCACAATTTCATTGTCATAGTTACCCTCCAAGGTTTGGGTCAGCACCCAGGTTCAGTCTTCGTCTTCAGGACATCAGTTGATTCGCCATCAGTCAAAAACTCAGCTCTGGGGCATAAGGGCCACTTCCCTCATAAGGAGGCAAAGTGTAAAATGGGCAATCTAAGAAAGGATGGTTTAATTAAAACCATATAAGTCACCAAACAGAGTGACAGAGTTTCTGGATAAAATCAATAGCATTCCCTAACACCTCTCTCTCTCGGCTCCCCGTGTCATGGGTTTTTATCCTTTTTTCAGTGTACATTCCCCTAAAATCTAATTGGCTAAGGGGTTGCACCCCACTATCTCTACCCAATTAACTTTGAATTAGCTCATCAAATTTGTCACCCCACAACGGTTCACAAGCGTTTTATTGGTCCACATGATTGACGTCTTCAGAGGTAGCACGTCCGGTATGATTTCATCCTTCTGTAATTCTTTGCACATCTTTTGGTCAGTAGCTCCATTGCCTTCACCAGTTTAAACGACCTTGTACATTATATTAATCTACACTGTTGCATTTTGGCTAAATCATTTCTACAAGCAATATGAATTTCATGAGAACGGATCCGCTATAGTTACATTCAGCTTCTAGTTTGAAGAAAACAAGAGGTCATGTCCTTTTGCGAGTCAGCATACTGCACGTTTAGAAAAACACATTTAATATGAGAGCCAGGCAGCTAAGCTTCGGCTCATGCTAACTTAAGGCCTACAAGATTTATTTAGCATAACTTTAATACCATAATCATTAATAATTAGTATAAAACCATTCTTTAATATAACATTAGTCATTTTCATTAGTCCCCATATACATTGACGGCCACTCCCCGTGGTCACATTTCGAGTGCACGTTTTAGCAAAATATACTAGTACAATTTCTATGCGGCATTATCACACATTAGTTCATAAACATTTCACATAAATATAGATTTTATAAGCTACGCTCTCACACCATTAATATATGCACATACCCTATGAAGTGGTGGCCATTTTTGTTTTTTTAACTTGCCATTCCAGGCAGACACCCATCTGAGATGGGCGCAGGAAGTCTGGGGGGTGTGGGGGATATGTCCCCCCCGGATTTTGGAGTGGAGGGTGTAGGAAGCTATCTCTGTATATACTATCTCAAAGTGAGAGATAGTGTGCATAGAGTCCATGGGTTCCCCTTAGAGGTTGATAGTGGCAATAATAGATAATACTAATGCTCTATTTGTGGTAGTGTGGTCGAGCAGTTAGGCTTATCAGAGGGCAGTGTTAAGCATTTGTTGTACAAACATAGGCAATAAATGGGAATACACGCTCAAAGACTTAACTCCAGGCCAATACCTTTTTATTTAGAAAAATATTATTTTCTTAATTTATTTTAGAACCACAAGATTCAGAATTCAAGAAATTACACAAATTGTAAGGTACTTGGCATGGGTAAATATAGAACTTTGAATGAAAACAGTAAGGTACACAGTTTTGGCAAAAATGTCAATAAGCTATTTTAAAAGTGGATACTGCAAAATTCCACAGTTCCTGGGGGAGGTAAGTACAAGTTAGTTTTGGCAGGTAAGTAAAGCACTTACAAGTTCAGTCTCTGGGGCATAGGCAGCCCACCATTGGGGGTTCAAGTCAACCCCAAACACTCAGCACCAGTAACAGAGGGCCAGTCAGGTGCAGAGGCCAAAGTAGGGCCCAAATAACATGGGTGCCTATGGGGACCAGGGGTCCTCTGGTTCCAGTCTGTTAGCAGGTAAATACCTGCGTCCTCTGGGAGCAGACCAAGGGGGTTCTGTAGAACACTGGGTGGAGGTCCCAAACAGGCACACATAATAAACCCTCAGCGGCACAGGGGCGGCTGGGTGCAGTGTGCATAGCAGGTGTCGTGTTTTGAATAGAAATCAATGGAGGGGCCTGGTAGTCACTCTGGTGATGCAGGCAGGGCACAGGGGGGCTTCTCGGGCCAGCCACTAACTGGGCAGCGATGAGGGCCGCCTGCTGGTCACTCCTGCACCGGTAGTTGGTTCCTCTCGGCTCTGGGGTCTAGGGGTGCAGTGCTTCTGCCAGGCGTCAGGTTCTTTGTTACCGGGCAGTCGCGGTCAGGGGGAGCCTCTGGATTCTCTCTGCAGGTTTCTCCAGGGGGTTGTAGGGAGGTCGTCTCAGGGTGGCCACGTCATAGTAGTCACCTGGGAATTCTTGCTGCAGTGTTGGTTTCTCTGGACACGAGCCGCGGGTGTCGGTGCAGAGTGTTGGGGACTCACGCTTACGGAGTGTGATGGGGGATTTAGGTTTAAATCTATTTTATTAAATTTATAGTGCAGAAACAGTACAAGTCACCCACAGTTAACATAAGGAGAAGGGGGCTGGGAGGGGGGTAAGGAGGCGTGCTAAACCTATATCACTGAGGGGACCCCGTATGGTGTACCGAATCGAGTCATACAGGGTGTGTGGGGCGGACCTTGGTCTCAATAGTCAATCTGCTTGCGGGTGCCTTGGGCTGGGTCCGTCAGGCATAAAATGTGCAGGTAAGAAGGGCAGGTTAGTTCCTGAAACTCGTCCGACAGGTACTGTATACATGGTCCCCAGGTTTTGTTGAAGAGGGGCAATGAGCCAATCACTGCGGCTGTTAGCTTTTTCATGCCCATAAGGGCCCACAACCTGTGTAGACAGTCATTATGTGTGGGAATAGTCGTGGTTCCCCAGTAGGAGTGCAGAAGCAATTTAGCAGCTCCCAACACCAGGGTAATTGCTCTTCCCTTAGGTGTGCGGAGTGGATATGTTTGAGGATTGGGAAGGCCTAGCAATACATAACTTGGGAAGCACGGGATAGCTGTGTTATACATGCCATCTATTGCATCAAGGACGTAGTGCCAGAAGGAGGCTATCCCTGGGCAATGCCATAATATGTGAGTAAGTGTACCTCTTTGTCCACACCGGCGCCAATATTTGTCGTTGCCATGTGCCTTCCACTGGGCCACCCGGGCGGGTGTGTCGTACATGTAGTGTGCTATCTTCAAAAACATTTCTTTGGTGTTCGTGGCCTGTGCTGTGACCCGTGCTCGGTGAAGGACATCCCGCCATTCCTGATCTGTAAAACTGCGCTCGCATTCCCTCTTCCATCTATGCCTTGCTGGTGACACGGAGAATGTGGGCGCTGAAATCAGGAAATTGTAAATGTCGGACAGGAGCCTCTTATCTGTGTCTTTAGTCAATAGCCATTGTTCAAATCTCATAAGAGGTTGGCCGGCATGTGGACATAACTTGGTCGAGGACACCCAATGGTGGACGGCCACATATTGCCAGTAGGCAGAGGACGGAAGACCGTATCCCTCTTGGATGGTGGAAAAATCCATTACGCCATCCTTGTCAAAGAGATCGCCGATCCGCTTACAATTTGCTTCCTGCCAGGGCAGGAAGGCGGGCTCATCAAGGGCAGGAGGAAAGTCTGGGTTTCCGATGATCGGCGTTTGCAGGGACACGGGTGTGGAGAGTCCTTTTGTAACCTGTACCCTGTCCCATGCATTTAGAGTGGCCCTCAAAATCGGTGAGACATATACCCCAGGAGGCCTGTATTTCCTTGGTAGCCAGGGCACCTTCCAAATAGGAATCCCTGCCACCGCCTGGTCTATAACGCACCAGTATTTCTCTGTCACGGGTCTCTGCCAATCTATCATGTAGCGCAGTTGTGCAGCTTGGTAATAACTCAATAGATGCGGAACTCCCAGCCCACCTTCGGATTGGGGTAAGTATGCCTGAGGCTTGACATTCTGGCCCTCCCTCTGCCCCATATGAAGTCCCAAATGAGTATTTGCATTTTGTCTAGGAGGGTATCTGGGGGCTGTAATGGCAGGGTCTGCGTGAGGTAGAGTTTCTTAGGCAAGAGTGTCATTTTTACTGCTGCTAGCCGTCCCAGCCAAGAGAGACCATGTGGCCTCAATTTGGCTAAGTCAGAGCGGGTAGTGTCAAGAATCTGGTTATAGTTACTGTCTATTGTTGCCGCTATTGTGGGGAGGATTCGCAGGTCCAGGTACGTGATCCTCTGTGTGGTCCACGGAACAGGGAGAACAGCCTCCAATGCAATCTTCTCAGCCTCCAGAGTGGTGAGATTCAATATTGAGGATTTAGCAAGGTTCATTTTAAACCCTGATACCTTGCCGAAGGCAGTCAATTCCGCCATGACACTAGGGAGAGAGATCCGTGGCTGAGTCAAGTGGAGGAGCATATCGTCTTCATATAGGGCCATTTTATGCATTCTACCACCCATTGGCACTCCAGAAATGCCTTGATGTTGCCGTATATGCTCAGCAAGGGGTTCTATGTATAACGCGAATAGTAGGGGTGAGAGAGGGCAGCCCTGCCGGGTGCCCCGTTGTATGAGGAACCGCCAAGACAGGCCGACATTCACCGCAACCACCACCCTAGGTTTGTCATAGTTGCACCTGATCCAACCTCAGAATCTAGGGCACAGACCAGTCCTCTTTAAAACTGTGTGGAGGTATTGCCAGTGCACACATTCAAATGCCTTCTCCGCAACAATGGAGAGGAGAAGTGCTGATATTTTAGCTCAATGGACCTTGTCCAGCAGGTGGCGTAGTCTCTTGGTGTTGTCACTACAAGACCGTTCAGGTATGAAGCCGGTCTGATCTGGGTCTATCAGATGCTGCATATACGGGTTCAACCTATGAGCCAGGATGCCCGTAAAGATTTTTGTGTGTACGTTGAGCAAAGTGATGGGGCGGTAGGAAGAGCAGCATTGCCGGTCTTTCCCCGGTTTAGGAATGACTGTCACTACACCCAATTGTATTGTGGGCGGGAAGGGGGAGAGACGGGCCTAGCGCATTATAGAGTCTGGCCAGAATTGGAGCCAACTGTGTGCCTAACGATGTGTAAAACTCTGCCCCAAAGCCATCCGCGCCAGCAGCCTTACTCGGCTTCAGGCGTTGTATAGCTGCCAGGACCTCTGTAGGCATAAAACCGTTCTCCAATGTGGCATTGTCCACTGGGGATAGTCGCATTACTGGTGCGGAGTCAAGATATTCTTCTATATCCGTAGGGTCGACCTCTTCAGCGGAGTATAAATCCGAGTAAAATCGTTCAGATTGTTGGCGGATCAACTCTTCCCGGCAGGTCGGAGTTCCGTCAGGCAGCCGTGGCTCTGCCACTCGGCACTCCGTGCCCTGTGTATGGAGTCTGTGTGCCAGCAGTCGTCCCGCCCTATTTCCCCCGGTGTAAAACTTTTGCTTGGTGCAGAGTAGGGTATATTCTGCTTTATCCTCACCTAGAGCCCATAGCTGCTTTTGCTGACTGGCGAGCTGTCTTCTCACAGCCAGGGACCCAGATTGTCAATGTGTCTCCTCCAGTGCCCGTATGTCGCCCTTTGTTGATGCTTAGCATGACCCAAGACATTCTGTCTTGCCACTATCGCTATAAACTTGCCTCCAACGACTACTTTAAGGGTCTCCCAGAGGGTTGCAATATTGGTTTCAGTTTCACTGCCAGAAAGTGGCTAACTGTGTCTTTAATTTCCTTTAGCGTATCCTCATATGTTAAGAGCCTTGTGTTGAGATGCCATTGTCGTCTGCTTGGTTTATAGGCAGGTAGCGTGAGTGAAAGCAAGAGTGGGGAGTGGTCTGAGATTGAGGCCACTCCGATAGTCGTGTTGGTAGATAGGGCAGTAAAATGTGGCGAGGTGAGGAAGAGGTCTATAAAGGCATATGTTTGGTGGGCGGCGGAAAAAAAAGAATACGCTTTGTCTGTTGGGTGGTGTCGATGCCAAATGTTCGGCAGTCCCACTCCCCGAGCCAGTCCCGGAACCCCTGCGTGAATGCACCCGTCTGGCCATATCTCTGGGCAGACCTGTCTAAATGTGGATCCGGTGCTAAGTTAAAATCTCCACCCACTACAATATCCTCGTCAGGTGTCTCCAGGACCCTACCTAGTGCATCTCTTTGAAAGCATTTGTGGTGTTCATTTGGTCCGTATATGTTAGCGATCGTCAGCCGGCCAGGGATCTCAGCCTGCACACGAGACACTCTCCCTGGAGAATTTATGGCCAGCAGAATCGCCATTCCCCCCGTCGTCCAGGACCCGAAGAGTGAAACTGCCAGTCAAACCAGCGTGACCTCATCTTTTTCCTGTCCTGTTGAATTAAGTGTGTCTCTTGCAGTAAGCATATGTGACATTATAAGTCTCTAAGCTGTAACAGGGGAGCCTGTTTCTTTACCGGGGCGTTGAGGCCTCTCACGTTAAGACTAAATATGGTTATTATCGACAGATGTTGCTGTGTTGTAGGTCGTCCTAGTGGGTTAAGCGTGTGGTGGTTCCCCTCTGCATATACAGTAAGGAAGGGGTAATGAGTGAACATCCCCTCAAGGGTAGTGTAGTGAAATAGGGTAATGTTAACATTCAACTTAGGGTAAACTTGCAACAACGTTCACTGCCTGGGAACAGTCTTCACCATCGCCTGGGGTCTATGCCTACACATCGGTCCGTCAAGAGTTCAACCGTCACTCCATTAAGGTGGGGCTCCGCCAACCGGTTATCTCAGTCTTTTCATAACAGCAGATGTGTCGTCGGATGCCTGCTCACTGAGGTCTTTATGGGGGTCCCCATCTCAGGGAGACGCATGGCGCCACGCAGGGGGCATGATTCAATTCAATGGTCGGAGTCCATTTCGGGCACACTATCCTGGCTACGGAGAATTCTAATTAGTGCTGCCTTCTCTTTTTAACTCTCACCCGTTGAGGGTTTGCAGGCTGTGCGTCGACGGCTTGCTGTTTTCAATTGACCCCTGTCAGAGCCTCATCGCTGAGCCGGTGGGGCTGCCTTCTGGGCCCGCTCCTCCAGATTCTATGGCATCCCCTGCAGCCTCTGAGCTTCTTCTAGGGTGCGAATGATACGGAGTTCATTGTGCCAGATGAAGAGCAGTCTGGAGGGATGACCCCATTGATACTTGATACCTTCCTCCCTGAGAAAGTCCATCACTGGCCTGAACAGTTTACGGTGCTGTAGTGTCATCGTGGAGAGATCTTGGTTTAGACCGATCCGATGGCCTTCGAACTCAATGGTTGTAGTGTCACGAACTGCCGCCATGATGACCTCTCTCTGTTTATAATAGTGTAAACAGGTTAGTATATCTTGAGCCTGTCCTGGAGCTCGCGCGGGCCTGCCAGCCCTATGTGTTCTGTCAAGTACAATAAACTGCTCTTTCAGGGCCAGCGCCACGTGACGAAAGATGCGCACCACAAAGTCATCCAGGGGTACCACTATTGCCTGTGTCGGAACCCCTTTTATCCGAATGTTAGAGCAGCGTGATCTGTTCTCCAGGTCCTCTTTCTGGTATTGCAGCTCTTGGTTCTTGTCTTGTAAGGTGAGAAGTTCTCTCCTGTGACAGTCCAGTTCCCTGTGACAGTCCAGTTCATCCTCTCTTGCGTCTTGGGCCTGTTCCATTGTGTCCACACGCTGGCCCAGGTCAATCACCTCCCTTTTAAGGTCTTTAATATCGGCTGCTATTTCCTGCTTCAGTGTTGCAAGGTCGCCATGTAAGGACTCAAAGAGTTGTTCCATAAATGCTCTAGTCAGTGGAGCTCCATCACTCTCTGACAACCCAGGCCCCGCTGCATCTCCGCACTCCGTTTCTGCTGGTCCTGTCTGCGCCATTCTTTTGGCTGGGGTTTTAGCGAAAAGGTCCTTAAGGGAGCCCTCTTTTTTGTTGTGCTTTTGTTGTTGTGTGCTTTAGGGATGCCATACCTAAATGTCCATGATCTTCGGTTGTCAGTAGCGGGCACACCTTCTGACTATTGCCCCCTTGACAGGTACACTCAGCTGGGCCAACAGACTAATATAGGCTGTCTTCTCTCTGGTTTATGGCCCAGCACCGCCCTGCCAGTAGCGGGCACACCTTCTGACTATTGCCCCCATGACAGGAACACTCAGCCGGGCTGACAAACTAATATACGCTGTCTTTTCTCTGATTTATGGCCCAGCACCTAAGGGTTCGGACCAGCAGGTCCCCGGTCCATCCCCTGCATCGCCTCTGTGCCAAGGGGGCCTCGTCTCCCGGTGAAGAGCGGGTCTCCTGTAACTCCCCTCCACTCCACTACTACAGCAGGTCTCCTTCAGTTCTCCTCCTCTCCGCCACTACAGCTGGCCCCGTGCCTCTTTTCGCCCAGCCTGCGGTCAGGGCTCCTCACCTGGGCTTGGCGCGTCGCTTCCGTTATCGCTCACCTTCCACCAGTCGCACACCGCACATGGCCTCACCGCTTCTGCTAAGTCGTGCCGGCTACGCCTCATCCTTTGTCTCCGGCAGCGTGTTCGGCAGCGTCCATGACCACCCTTGAATCATTGCAGAATGTATATTACAATAAAGCATACTTTCCAACTACGCCTACATGTCTGCCTTTCTATTTCACTTCAGAACTTTGTGATTGTATAAGTTTATCAGCACCTGCAGCATTGCAGACCACAGGCCCTTTGATTAGGAATGTCCCCAGGCCTGTCCCCCCAAGAAATTTATTGTCTCCTACGCCCTTGCCCATCTGGTAGTGGTAAACAAAAAAAAAAAAAAGTGTCCCAGGAGTAAACTGCAGCTTCTGGGCCCTAATGAAAACCAAAACAACAAAAGCATTTACCTAAAAAAACTTTAGGTAAAAAGTGGGGCGCAGGGAGGGGCGGGTTAACAACGCAGGACCCAGAGATTTTTTTTCATTTTTTTTAACTAAGCAGGATTGGAGGGATGAGAAAAGTAATGGACCTTCTGTGGGGGTTGAAGCATAACACAGAGCATGGGTGGAGGCAGAGATGTGAAGGGGAAGCAGCACATGGGAGAGATAAAGAAAACATGCACGTCCAAAGCATAATCTAAAAAAAAAAACAAACGGAATATAAGCAGTCGAAAAATACAAGTCACCCAGTCATAAGAATGGCAAAGAAGCTATGCTTCAAGGGAGAGGAAACACAAGAAGAGGGAATAAGCTCTTCAATAAGAAGTAAGCAAACAAGATTGACAAGAAAGCCAACCAATGATTAGCAATGGGCTGAATCAAAGCCCACAGTAAAGTTGGTATTGTGCACAATGGTTCTTTCGACATCAGACAGCTAAAGCTGTATGTGAGACCTAAAAAAACACAGGGCAGTAAAAAGAAAGAGTGGGGGAAAGGGTCCGAAGAGTTGAAAGAGATATAATGAGGGAAAGAGAATGAAGAAAGAAAAAGTGACAGATACTGAAAGAGGAGGGAAGGAGAGGTGCGGGCAGAGGGGCCTGGGGAGAGAAGTGGGAGAAAGAGGCAGGGTGAAAGTAAAAGGGAGAGAGCAGGAAAGAATGGAATAAAGGCAGGCAGAGAAGGAGATTTGTGAGAGAGTAGGATAGAGACAGACAGGAGCAGTGGTGGCAATAGCATCTGGATAACAAAAGAAATAATAAGAGAGCAGGGGAAGATCGATGAGATCAGCATTAGAGAGAAAAGGGAGGGGACCAGGGGCAGAGCAGGAAGAGAGTGTAAAAATTGGCATGGAACTGGAGAAAAGACAGTGCAGATGGGATGGAGAAAGAGAGAGAGCAAGAAAAGGAGGGAGTAAGAAGAGGGGGAGATAAAAATAGCAGTGGAAAGAGGAGTGTCAGCTGAAGGAAGGGAGGAGAGATTAAGAAGGTAGAAGGAGGAAGCTCCAGAAAGGAACACACATAGAAAGAGATAGAGAGAGAGAGAAAGAGAAGGGCAGGGAGCGAAAGGTAGAGGGGTATAGAGAAAGGGGGCAACGGATAAGAGATAATGGGAAACACCAGGGTGGAGGATCTGGGACACATGCACACAGGCAGTGATACATAGAGACAGTGGGGGACAGAGAAAAGGAATGGAGACAGAAAGAGGGGAGTGAGAAAAGGAAGGAGACAGAAAGAAGGATGGGGAAGGGGGCAGTTCGACGTGAAGGAGAGAGGGCGAAAGCTCCCACAGAGGGTTGAGTGCATGAGCCAGTGAAAGGGTGGAAAGAACTGGAGATGAAGGTGTGGTCTTTATGTTTTGACTATTGATCTAACCTGCTTTGAAATGCAAGTTTTACACCTATTTCCAGGGACCTATGCAAGGAACTCCTGCTGTGGTCCTTGAATCATAACAAGTTCGCACCAATGTGCAAGGACACATGTTCTTTCATAAACATTTGTTTGCCCTTATTTTCTTTATATTAAATTGGCAGAGAACCCACATCCTCCTTTTCGATCTTTCTCAATGGGCTTTTCAGTCGTGTAAAGATTTGACCATTAGGACCTAATGCTGTCTCACTCTGCTGTAAATGCGACATTTGGTTCTTATTTTCCTAAAAAGCCCATCGTTGAGTAACTAAATCATGGTCGCAAGATCGATATAACTCAGTTGATACTTTACAGACCATTGCATCGATCAAGGTAAGTAATTATGGTGAAGATAAAAAATGTACTCACAACCCTTCCTGACAAGCGAGCTGGAAAGGGAACTGAGGATTTACACAACCATCCTCCTCTGGGTGAGGTGGGCTATCAGCAACACAAAATTCCAGCATCTCGCCTCCAACACTTCCCACACAGTGTCTACCAGCAGCAGCATTCAAATGTAGTGAAAGGGAGGCAGAAAAGACAGACAAGTGACTTGCTTTCAAAAGCATTAACTTGAAAAGAACCACAGGTAAGGTTCCTGTGCCCTCACACTAGTAATCAGGGTTGTGTTTACAAGAACATAATTCACTTGCAAGCATCCTGGTTCCCACCCAACCACATACCATGCAACCACCCACAGAGCACGTGAGATTAACAGAATGGCATCGCATCTGTGGTCCTCCCTCTGCAGGTGAAGAGGTGTAGAAGACTCCGTATGGGAAGTCGAGTTCCTGAGATCCTGGGACGCAGAGGCACCTTAGGCCTGAACATCTACTTGTACCCCTTGAGGAAAGTGTGGATGAGCGCTCTTCAGGTGTTCAACAGTAGACTTCATCATCAGACTAGCAGAGGATCCAGCAGCACGTTCTGCTTGCCTTAACATCTGTGTGCGTTGCAACACCCTAAAAACACAGTAAGCAAAGTTCCCCACAACCTGTTGCAAAATCACGACAGCACCCCCACCCTCCTGCTGCTCTCAAGTATGTGGCTTTCAGAAGGGACTCTATGCAGGCCTTTCCACCACAATCAAAAGCACCTCTGCACTGACTGCAGAGAACTTTAGATTCTGTAGCTATCACTGCAATGTTCAAACTCATACCTCCAATGTCCAAGTATCATAGAAGCAAGTGGGACTGCCAAGAAGCCCCTTCTTGGCTGGTGGTCCCAAGCCCAGCAGGATCCAGCTATGCACAGTACCGGAAGCTGCCGCGCGACAGTACACAGTAGAATCTGACACACTCAGGATATGAAAAAACTTGACCCCATCTTCAGACATCTTCCTCTGACGATTTGTTGGAAGATCTAAATAAATAAGCCACATACTTCCAGGAAAACTGCTCCAATTGGAGCACCTGTGCCACTTGGTTCCCGTCTCCCGAGCCGCATGTCCGTGGATGGCACGTCGGGAGTCCACGATGGCCACTGCACCAATCCCGCTGGCTTGTCATGTCTCTTCTGCACTACTCGTCACCTAGACTGTTGACTGAGACATGACAAGAAATCCAACCCAATTAAATCAGCATCACTCCAAAAATGAAACTATTCCTTTCTTGTTTTGAAATAAATATATGTCATTTGAAAAGACTATGCGATCCCAGGTGATCAGGTGGGAGTCTTCCAGACGCTAAAGCATTTCCATTTGTGATGGTTCACAACTAAACTGCGACACCCTACCGCAATCACATGGCCAGAGGTACTCAGACACTTGTTGCAAGCTGTGCACCAAATCTTTGCTACATGTCTCTGATTTTGCAATGCGACCTATGGACTAATTGTTCCCATCACAAAATGTACAGTTGAAGAGGAGGTTGCAGAATTATATACTTAATGCATATTAATTAGGCAAGTCACTATTTACGACTCCCTGTGATTAGCTACAAACACATAGATGGTGGCTGCACCAAACAGCAGACCACCATCCCGGTATTTGGATTTCCAAGCAGAAAAGTGTTCTTAAAGTGGCCCAGGCTCCTTACAGAAACCAGCGATGGTTTAAAAATCACAAAGATGCGGGTAGAGGAGGCAATGGACCTGTGGACTACTGCCTCCTCCCCACAAGACCACTTAACACCATACAAGAAGATTAAGGGGGTGATTCTCACCCTGGTGGGCGGCGGAGGCCGACAGCCAGAGTTCCCCCCTCCAGAATACCGCACCGTATTCTGGGTTTTACACTGGGCTGGCGGGCGACCGCCAAAAGGCCGCCCGCCAGCCCAGTGTAAAACAACCTTCCCACGAGGACGCCGGCTCCGAATGGAGCCGGCGAAGTGGGAAGGTGCGACGGGTGCAGTGGCACCCGTCGCGAATTTCACTGTCTGCAATGCAGACAGTGAAATTCATTGTGGGGCCCTCTTACGGGGGCCCCTGCAGTGCCCATGCCATTGGCATGGGCACTGCAGGGGCCCCCAGGGGCCCCACGACACCCCATACCGCCATCCTGTTCCTGGCGGGCGAACCGCCAGGAACAGGATGGCGGTATGGGGTGTCTGAATCCCCATGGCGGCGCAGCAAGCTGCGCCGCCATGGAGGATTCAGAAGGGCAGCGGAAAACCGGCGGGAGACCGCCGGTTTTCCACTTCTGACCGCGGCCGAACCGCCACGGTCAGAATGCCCTGCGGGGCACCGCCAGCCTGTTGGCGGTGCCCCCGTCATTTTAGCCCTGGCGGTCGACGACCGCCAGGGTTAGAATGACCCCCTTAGATGTCCAAAAAGCCACACCTTTCACTTTGCGAATCATGTGCACCTCCTTTAAGGTGTCAGTAGCTGAGTAATGTTTTGGGAACACAATTGCATTCACAAACCATCAATACATACCATACTGAAGTGCAATTAGAAGGGATGCCCCCTTCATGTCCCATCCTAATTGAGATTTGGTATGGATAACTAAACCTATTTTTCGAGTTAAAGAGTCTTCTCCAACTCACAAAATGTGTTTAATCCATACCTAAAATACATTTTGGGGTCATAGATGCAGTGATTTTTAGAATTATAGGTTATGCACATCTGGAACCTAAGGGTCTGATTTAAGAGGCCCGAGAGCCACCTTAGTGTCACCATAGCGTCATTTTTTTACACTAAGGCAGCACTGAAGTGGCTTTTTACACATGCCATATTTACCATTGGGATTGTGCCACTTTGTAAACCCTTTCGCCACATTATGCCTGTGCCGGGCATAATGTATGCAAGGGGTGCATTACCCCGTTGGGGGGGGGGAAACAAATGGTGCAAGGAAATCTAAAATCTTTCCTTGCGCCTTTTTGGCACTTTTAACGCCTGCTCAGAGCAGGCGTTAAAAGGGGGCATGCATTGAATACAATGGGCCCCTATATACTCTGCAGGAATAGCGCCAACATTTCAGCAGTACTCCTACACAGTACATCAATAGCGTCAGGAATTCTGATGCTATTGGCCCCTACTCTGTGCCATGGTGTGCCGTATTTTAAATACGGCGTACACATGGTGGCGGTAGGGAGTGCTAAGGGGCGCAAGGAAAGTGGCGCTGCACTGAATGCAGCGCCACTTTTCTTAAGTCAGCCCCTAATTCTTTTTTATGAAGGCATACATTTTCCGTTTCCAGATGTAGTTGTTCATATCTTGCCTGCAGGAACTGCAAAAGGTGATACCTCGCTAGGTAAACAACTTGGAAAGAACCTGTAGGAAAATACATCTTTTTGCACGGTCACCCCCCCCAAGTTTTTTGGACAGATGCTGCTGGTTTTTCGACTCTGTAGTGCACCCGGCCTTGCTGTCTAATCCCCACTGCATGTACTCTGATCCCGAAATCATGTTTACAATTGGCTAATGCCTGATTGGTTTATTTAACTTACCTATACGTCCCTAGCATATGGCACAAGATGTACCCAGGGCTAGTAACTTAAATGTCTCTAGTGGACTGCAGCACCTAATTGTGCCAGCAATATGGTGACAAGGTGAAAATGTGACTCTAGGCCTGCCGCTGCAATCTAGTTGGATAGCTTTAAAATTGCCACTCACCCTGAGTTATCAATTTTTGATAATAATAGCCACCCCTAGGGAGGTGCCTGGCAGCCCACCAGCCAGAGTGCTTAACATCAAAAAGAAGAGCATGTTTCTTTTGTGTTTAAGATGCCCTGATTGTGAAAGCATAAAATGTGCCACTTTCACTGTAGCAAGGCTGGTGGTCCCATTGACTTACATGGAGTTTCACTAGCCAGAGCGCTAAGTGTTGACTTACTTTGGAAGCCACCAAAAATATTACTCCAAGGCAGCAAATTAATCATTACAATAATCCCAGTTCATTGCTGAGATCGCATTAATGTAACGTTTAATAGAAAGGTGACTTCAGAAAGTCACCACTTTGTTGCCCAAAACCTCCGGTAACCTTTTCAGTCTATCTGCAGCAGCTGTCATCCATGACATGCTGCCCTCCTGCTAGGAAGCTTGAAGAGAATTGCTGGTGGGAGGTGTGACCTCCTCCAGCAGAATGACGACTGGGCGGTGGCCACAGATTTCCCAGCTTCAAAGAGGCTACGACCTCAGTGAAGCAAATGGCGATCACACCTTAGCCTGCCCACTCCTTTGCGTAGGCTGGCATCTTTTCCAGAGAGGAAAAACCAGTTGCAGAAATGGTTTTCCAGGTGAAGTGGCTTATACAGCTAGGTACATCTCAAGGGTGGGCCCAGGGTTCCTCAACAAAAGAAGACTTGCACCATCTTGGATTTGGATAAAGAGGTGTATCCTGGGATTGTTTAGTGGGCACCAACCCCCGAGAGGTGAGGTAAAGCGAAAAGGGTTGCCGCATGGGAACTGTTGCTCCGTTTTCCCAATTGGCTAGTGAGTGATTCCCTCCCACAAATAAAAAGAAGGCAAGAATATGTCACCCCAGACCCACAGACCTTAGATCATTACTGGACTCAGAAGGAGACAGAAGAAGGACTGCCCTGCTGCTATCCTGACTAAGCAAATAAAGGCTGCACGAAAGACTGGTCTGAGCCTGCTTCACCAAGGGACCCACAAAGAGGACTGTGTCTGCAGTACTCACATGTGGAAAAGAGCTTCACACGTGCTAGGATGGAAGAAGTGACTTTAAGGGCTAGTTAGCTAGATTCCTCTTAAGCTTCAGGATCACTAAAGCTAAACCCTGCACTTCTCGAGAGCCCAGCTGCACAAGAATGCTTGCTCAGAAGTGAATGGGAAAGTGCCTGCTGGGTGACTGAATCCTGAAGTTTCCAAGGTGTCCCCAATTCGGTGGGATCTGTAGCCAAAGTCGAAGTGCACCCTGGTCCACAGAAAGAAAAAAATAGCTTACCTGTAAGCAACGCTGGACCTAGTTGACCATTTCCTTTAAGCAGGAGACCAGTGGCGACTAAATCTTCACTGAACTCCCTCAGAGCATCATGGGAGAACAAGTTCTGAGGCTGAAGATGAGTCGTGAACTTCATGGATGCCAGAACGGGATCTCTTCTGTGCCTTCAGCTTCTTCAGCTTCTGAGCATCCTCAGCGTCCTGCATCCTCTACATCAGGACCGCTTCTTGGCTGGACCGTTTGAGAAGAGAAAAAGACAGTGAGGACCCTAAGATGGCTAGAAGTGGCAGGTTACTGTTCCCTTAGACCCAAGTGGTACCTATGACTGGCCCCCTCACACCACTGTGGCCTGTTCAAGTTAAGAGAAGTAACCACACTAGTCACATTGTGTCAAAGAGATTAGCGGACCAACAGAGGAGAAGCAGATGAACAAGGAAACAAAGATGACAAAAAATAGTTTCTTATTACTTAAGTTTTCAGACTGACTTACTATCTTTTTTGAAAGCTACAATGTCTCAGTGGGGTAGTAGTCAGTGTTTGGAGTAGCAGGGCAGGATCCTGAGGACACTTTGTATCCAAGATAGACAACCCAATTCTATGGTGTGGCAGAATTGCTTGTTAATCTTATTTGTTTTGGGGTATCATTTTTTCAGGGGCGCGATTGGGTGGGGAGGGCAGCTTGGGGACACTTGCACCAAGATGCAACATGCAGACTACAGGAGATCGGTTGACCACACCTGTTTGCAGTAGCACAGGGCACACCTTATGGAGGTCCCTGACTAGATTTGCCATCAACATCCATCATGGTAAAAATTCTAAATCTGAATGTCAAGGAGCTCAGCACCCTGTCCAAAATGCTAGCAGTTTCACACTTTGGGGTGTGTTGGAATGGGACATCTCTTTATTCTAAGAGTCGATACGATTAAACAGGGCTAGAGAAGGCTGAAATATAGAGGGTTCCCCGTGCAGTATTTCTCCTCTGGCTCACATAAAAAGGAGGGGGTTGCATTAATCTGTGTACAGCATTCAAGAGAGAAAGCTCCAAGGGGCATCTAGTATAAAGCCAGCAAGTCCCTGACTCATTTGTATGCTAAGTTTAACTGTCACATCAACATATGTAAAATTAGCTATCTCAGACATCCTCAAAGTAGCAGAAGGAGATATTAACACATTGGGTGAGAGGAACCTTGTCATCGATGGCTCAAAAGAACACACAAAACAGAAATCTGGGAGAGGACACACTGCCACAGCTAACTCAAAGAATAGCACCATGGGTTTGGTAAGTGTATGGAGAGAATGGCACTTTGATGACAGAGACTTTACATAAGACTTGCATGCTCTCTTCACAGATGCCAGGCTTGATACTTTTCTAGTAGGGTGTGAATTAGTCTCATAGGTTACAGATACAATCATAGGTCACTTATCCTTGACTGAAAATGAACCCTTGATGATCTTATTCTCCACACCAAGACTTCCCATAGGAGACTGTAAATGCAGTTGAATCAATATCTACTAAAAGACATGGCCCTTAAAAAGGATACTGAAGAAGTGATCAGGAACTTTATGGTGGTAAATAACAAATAGGCAATATCAATAACAATACCCTGGGGACACACTCAAGGTGATCACGAGTGCTGTTTAATACTGGTGATCTCACACACTAGCAAGACGAAGACCAACATTAGGGCAAACCTCGAATAGCAAGTTACTTTCCTAGAAGCAGAACACAAAAAGACACTCACACCCACATGTCCAAAATTCTTGTCCTGCACTAGCAGAAACGAACATTGGACCTGGACAAGGCAGAATATGTGCTGATGAGAACTAAACACAAATTCTGTGCCTCAAGTAATAAAACGGACGATAGCTAAGCCTCACAACTGGGGGCAAAAATAGTCAACAAGCGATTGAGAGAAGTGCATTACGAGGCAGAGGGAGACACCATGAATGGCACAGTCATTGCATGTATCTTTCAAGAGTGCTATCAAAACTGCACGAAGAAGAACCAATGGAAGAGCCACAAGCTGAATCCCAGACAGGGAGAGAGATCTGAACAGAAGCTATAAGTGATCCCATAGGCTTAGAGGACAATATTAGCAGAACCCACAGATTAAAAGTGAGGAACAACATAGGACCAGACTGATACATAGTCCTGTTTGATAAAACCGTCTGGGGTTTTTAACTATTCTGGGGATTCATTTGTTGTGGCCAATTCAATGCTTGACTCTGGTCTCAGTTATACTGAAATCTTCAAGGACCCTCACACTGTGTGTCGAATAGACTGATCTCCCTCCTGAATGTCAATACCAGGTTGTTTATAGGGATACCCGCCACTTGACTGAACCCACAGATGCCAGGAATGGTACATCTGATCCAGTTTGACTTTTTCTCAAGGGTTGTGATTGCGGCAACAACACAAAAAAGTTTCCACACTTTATACAAAATGTCAAGTGTGCAAAAGAATTCCTTCCTTTGATAGAGTTAGCTGGAGGTCTATATTATAGAAATTGGTTATTACCCAGCTATCAGAATCCAACAGCACAGATAGGGGTGCATGGAACTGTCTGTCAAAACAGAACTGTTAAGCAGTGTACACAACAGGGCTGTCACTGCTCCTGTTTGCTTTGTCTCTGGAACCTTTCACGTAACGGTTTAGGAGATATAAGGACATTAAAGGGGTTCAGATTGGGATTGATAGCATGGTTTATGTGGTTTATGTTTTCTAAATTAAGATTAGAAAATCTGAGCCCCTAATGCTAAACACATGTCCAAGCCAAATCCAAGCAGTCTGAACGCTTTCCTGATAAGGTGGGCTTATCCCAAGCAGTATCCTAGTTAGAAATCCAAATTTGTCCAACCAAAGTGCAAAACATAGACTTGGCCTACTACTCACTATTGAGCATTGTTCATGCATAGCTACAGCAGTGGCATACCTGCTAGTCTCTATAGCTGTGCAGCATTGAAGCTGTGAAGACAGCCATTCTCCTTAGGGTTCACTATCTATTTCAGATCAGGACACTTCTGTTACCACCCTCCGTACGTGGACAGTTTCAGATGGCACTCATCATCTTCATATGAGAGAATGGAAACTGAGGGTTGCAACTACATTTCTGTATCTCCTTGCCTCCCACAGAGGTTCAGCAATCGGAAACCTTGTTAGCTACTTCCAAGCAACTCAGCTACATTTTGGCCAAAATGGGGCAAGATAGAGACTGGCACCCAATGGTGCTTTATAGACCACACTATTGCAGGAGCATCATCTTGGCTGGTTCCTTGGCTAGAGAGAAGGCACAGGAACTAGGGTATTTACCCGTGGCCTGTGACTAGGATGACTCTTGCAATACAGGACAATAGAGGTACGATAAAAGCCGTCTCACCCATTACCTTTGAGCCCTATTTCTGGGAATCCTAACTTCATTCTGGGATTGGAAAAAGAGGAGCTTTCAAGCCTGGACAGAATCTAGGAGGCTGATGCTGGCTCTCCGTTCAGAGGATGTTTGTAAACATTGACAGAAAATTTAGGTTATCAGAACTGGAATGCTTCAGATACACGTAATTTAGACAATGTACTATACACTTGACAGTGCCTCAAACATAAATCAATTAGTTATGGCACTAGTACCCATGATCCAATTCATACACCTTTTCTGGAGCGATAAGGACACCACCACCTGTCAGTGAATGTTGTCTTGATTGTGGGATTTCCTTGCAACAGAAACAATCACCCTGACACTCGAGCATAAGGTCAGGTCCTTTGAAACCGATTGGTCACCCTTCCTAAAGTATCTGTTATTAACTTCAGAGAGTTGACCTGCCCATGCTTGTTAACAGTGCTAAGTGGTGTTTTCAAAATGTCACTGCTTTGCACAAACTGGGGTAGTGTGGGGAGCTCACAGGATTCACAAGCGGACATTAATATATATAGCATAGACATTTAGGGGCATATTTATGATCCCCTAGCACCACCGGAGCGTCACTTTTCTTGATACTCTGGTGGCGCTATGCCCTGTGCTGTATTTACAAGGTGGCGTTAAACCACTTTTTGTGGCTTAACACCACCTTGTAAATACGACCCCTTCACACACATTCCTTTGGGTCGAGGGCCGTGCAATGGGTATTGCTCTTGGCGTGCCACGGCAACACCCATTGCATTTTGATTGCTGCCTCAAATTTACAAGTTTTCATAGGGGTGGCATTAGCAAGGCGCAACGAGGGGGAATACTTTTATTCCTCCTCGTTTTTTGCTTTTTCTATGTGTGCTGCATCCTGCGGCACGCATCGAAAGAGCAAAATGCCAGACATGATTGTTTATGTGCGGGAAGGTGTCCCTTCCTGCACATAACCAATCATTTGAAAATTACACTTTGGCACTTCTGCAGCACACACAGAAGTGCCATATCGGCATTAGTGATTGTTTATGTGCGGGAAGGGAAACCTTCCCACACATAAACAATCACCCCCCTCAATGCAGACATCCTTGCAGGATGGTGCAAGGATGCCTGAATTGGCAACTAAATTTGCCGCCAGCGCAGGGGACAATATAGGAGTGCGCCGTATTGAATTAAATACGACGCATCCCTGCGTTGTGAAAATGACAGCGAGTGGCGCTGGCAATTTTGGTGCACCATTGCGCTCTGTCATTTTCCTATAAATATGGGCCTTAGTGCTCTTTCCGAATGGGAATGCGGGAAGACATGAGTAACCTGGTGATGAGTGACAGGGGAAAGGTGGGATCTTCAACATTTTGTTCTTGGTTCACTTGCCCATGCTGGGTGGATGGCTGTAGGCGATAGGGTGTCTCCTAACTAAAACATCAGTAAGCACAATACATCACAACATCTGATCTGCAAATGCACAAGAAAGAAAAAGTGTAGAACCCACCCCATACCTTCTCGGTGGAAAGATTTGCTCAGCTCTTAACATGACATAGCATTTAGTAATCAAGTATCTTTATCAAACTTTATACAGAGAATGACATGTTTATAGTATGATGGCCATCAGAATAGAACAGGTTTATTTCTAGGGAGGTGAGAGAAAAGCTGTGCCAAAGATGGTGGGACGTGGCCGACACCGAGGGCGCTGCTCCCCTTCCCTGCTGACCTGCAAACAGGCAGCGCTATCTGAGTGGGTCAGAGGTGATGTTGTGAAAGACTTCAGCCATGGTGTGACATTGGGCTGTAGAAATACCCACGAGAAACCTGATCCCTTTACGTTTTCAGTTAACCTTGCCTTTGCTGAAATCAGCTGCAGTTTTTGTCAGGCTAGGCGCTCAAAGATCTCAGATTTCAAGACCCATGAAAGGGCACAGGCCCAGGGTGAGACGATTAATCACTGTCCACATCAAAAACAATGAAACGATGAACCAAGTAACAGATCTGGTCATTTCAGGTATTTTTGTTTGAAGCTGTTTATTGGCTGACGTTTTTCAGCAATGGTTCGCCCTCTCAAGTTCACGGTGTTGAGAGGACACTGTAAATAAATGATCCGTGATCAGTGAAGGCGGCCCAGCTGTAACATGGCTCCTGCCTGTGTCCAGCGCTCTGTTCCCCTCTAGCTGGATGTGGGCTGTTGGAATCCCCACACATACAGGCATAATGGAAAACAGTCATCATTGAAAATACATCCTTAATGAAATACCTGAATGATAATTTTATTTTGCTTCAAATTGTGGAACAGAATGAAGGAACAGGGTTTTAGAGCTAGCTTCCATTAGGGACACCGGGCCATGGACGTCAATTCACCAAAATGCCAAGAGTAGCGGAAGTGACATCACGCGCCATTTCATCCTTACCTTCAATCACACACACATGCTTACACAAACACACTTTCACTCATACACACACTCTCTCATATAAACAGACTCTCACCCAAAAGCATGCACACAACATGCATTTAAAAGTGTTTTTTTACATTCCTCAGCTACCAAGGAGGGTCATATTCCAGCTAACTGTACTCAATTTGTATTACACTAATAGTGGTTAATATATTATTCATTATTAGAGTAATAAAAAAACTGATTGAAAACAAGAAAGTGGAATCCCATCCTATGTCCATAAGGACGAGCTGCTCTCGTGTTTTTGATACAGGTTTTGCCACCTCCGAGACCAGGGGTCACAAAGACAGTGCCAGGGGTCGCAAGAGGCAAGCTGGGGGTCGCAGCTGTGACCCATGGCGACCTGTAAATGATGTCCATGGTAGTGTCGTCTGACGTAAATATTGTGTCCTAAATATGATCTACATCACTGGAGTTAAAAGAAAATCAGTTCCCTACGTGATGATATTTTTGTAAACTGTATTGGGCACAGTTTCTGCTTGAAATAAAACCAGCTATTGGTCTCTTCTGAAACTGCGCTTGATCACTTCCTGTGCCCACCATTCACCAGAGCTAACACTACTTCCTTTTGGCACTTCTTCGTCACTGATGTGGTGCTCCTAACCTTGTTACGACAGGTCTGAAAGGCTACACCCAGCGCCAGCTTTAATGGGTGCGACCGGTGCGACTGCACTGGGTGCTGACCGGGTGGGGGGCTGAACTTTTGAAGGGGAGGTGCTGTGTTCAGCAATACCTTATGATATAAAAACACCTGCTGCAGAGAACCTTGTGCGTCCAGGTTTCAGGCAGCAATGAAAATGTCAAGATAACTCTTTCAAATAATGTTCTCGCCATAAAGTAGCGCTTAGGGTTGGTATGCCTGCTGCAAAAAACAGATCTGTATTTTATGTGGCTAGTTGAGTAGATTAGTAAAGCCAACCTTTACCGTGCTTTACAAATAATGAAATGTATGTGAGGTAGGGGCTATGGAGAGATGAGGGGCATTTTTGCGGGGTGGTTGTGAGGGAATCCGAGCAGGAGGCCATGGGGGCAGGGCAGGCACCAAAACAGATTTTTGCATCGGGTGCCAACAGTGCTAAAGGCCAGCCCCGGCCACACCTACGGCAATGCAGCGGCTTATAAATCTCTGATAAAACATAACAGGTTGGCACCTTAACAGGATGCAATGTTTGACGTGAATTACAAACCCACATTGGCACTCCCACATAGGTGTCCCACTTTGGAAATTATCACCTTTATAAACTTACATCACAGGATAATCATCCTCTTTTGGAGTATTCCATGAGTCACTGACAGTGGACTACCAACAAGATGACTGAGCTCTTATCAATATGACCATAGCTCTGTTGCTTTCTATACCTCTAGCCCACGCTTTCTTGATGGCACAAAGGACGGGGTAGGTAAATAATAGCCTGTGCTGGAAAGAATGGGTAGTAATAGGACTCCTCTTGGTCATGGCTCTCTACTAGAAAACTAATGAGATCAGCACTTCACCCCGTTCCAGTCGGTTTATTAGCTATTGTGGTCCTTGGAGTTTTCAATATTGCCCACATGTGGGAACAAGCACTGGCAAAGTCCTATTTGCAGATAGTGAACAGCATATGGAAAAAAGAAAGGTGATGATTGAGGCTAATACTAAATGCTTTAGCGATCCAAAGACAGTAGAAGTATTACCAAGAACGGCAGCGGTACCCAAGTCCAACCAAGCATGTTCTGAATATGGACACATTGATCACGAGTTGCTACAAATTTGGTAAAATTTGTGAAGGGAACAAAGGAGTCTGAAGTGCTACATATATAGAATCTCTTGTCCATGTCGGACATTGTAGAATAAAACACAGTCGATCTTGTCTCTCTGAAACTATTTTCTCGCACTATAGAAATACCACAAAATACTTTCATATATACACTGTGAATCTTTGCAAGGGTGTGTTTCAAAAGCTTTGCACATCCCAAGGATTCCTAAGAGGGACTTCTTTTGTGAACCTACACTGGACACCTAACATCTAACAAACACAATCTTTAAGTGAAAACTGGACCCATATGTGTGAAACTTTGCTATGCTGCTACTTGCAAATGTCCCTTTAAAATAAACCACCCAAATAAAGTACAAAAATCTTCAGAGTGTCTTCATACCTATTCCCAATTTATAGCAAGCATATGATGAACAATGGTACATCTAACGGGCAATAAACTGAATGAAGTGGGAGAGTAAATACTCCCCTGGGCGGGGCCAAATCCCACTTAGAGTGTATGTTAAGAGTTAGTAAGAGTAAATCTGCTAATCGCTTTGCGGTACATTCAGACCTAAAATGTTGACCCTGCTTCTCCACCTGGGCGTCGAGATAACTAAATATGTGTCAACCAAGTTTAAATAAGTAATAGAATCTAGGAATTTCAGCTCCTTACCTTAAAGAGGCTGACTCTCTCCCTCCTTCCCTGCAAATAGTCGCAGGAGAGGCACAACAATACTGGAATACACAAATATATAGCAACATACAAAACCTGAAATTCTTCTGTGAACAGCCATTTGTTTCTTGATTTCATTTTTTCTTGATTTTTAAAACAACAAATAAATCAAAATATACGAGAATATCGAGGGTACGTATATGCTATTCAGTATTGGAAACGCCGTTGCTTATAATTATTGAAACAGAATGATGTATACCAAAAGTATCTATGTAATTAAATTACACACAAAATAGTGCAAAAGAAAAATAAACAATTATTTCCTATTTTCTACGAAGTTCAATTCTTTCTTAATGTGCTATACTCACTGTCTCAAATATATAATGATATACAGTAAAACAAAAGAAAGGAGAGCAAACAAGGAAAAAATAATACAATAATAAATAAGAAACGGTTGTGCAATGTCCAGAAAATATCAGAACCGCAGGTTTCTTGGCGCTAGGGAATGTAGAACTTAACATGCTACTGTGAACAGTCACTTTTTAGAAAGACCTGCAATTACTCGAACAGAGATTGAAGCAAAGAGAACTCAGTATTTCATTCCCTAAGGTGGGAGCCTGCGGAAATTGAGCTTATACTGGATTTATAATTGAAAATCATTTTGATAACATTCCATTGATAAAACAGCAAATTTCACTGGAATGCCTGTAAAAACTGAAAATATCACAAAATTAAGAATTTCTGCAAAACGTTCCCCCCTTGCTGCCAGCAAATAACCCTTCAGTCCATCACATGCTGCAATTAACAGGGATCTAGATTGTTGTTCCATACTGGCCAAAAGCGGTGAGCAATTCCCGCTTTCCTGCATTATTTCTGCCAGGGTCTGAAAATCAAAATCCTTCACCATTAACTAGGCTATATACACTGAGAAGATTACTGCCCTCATAGCAAAGCTATTTGCTGCTTGGGTCTTTCTTAGTATGGCTTTTTGCAAGATTTTTATTGAGTTTTATATAACACCACAAGTGCAAATGCAAACCCGGTACAAGGCATCATCACATTGTACAACTGTTAACCAAGACCTAAGCATAGGATATCGACACAGCCATTCCAGCTCTGGGAAGGAGCAACAGGGCACATACAGTAGCTGAGTACCTCCTACCTCAGACTGTACCTCAATCACTGGGGACTTCCATCTTCTTATCCACAAGTTCTGATGGGTTTCAATCTTCCGGATTTACCGAAGTCTTTCCTGATAGCAGAGCCAACAAAGGGTCCACCTTGACAGCATGTGGCAAAATAGTGTCTGGTTCTCTGACAGATATAACTTTAGCATGAAAGCTGCGATCAATATGTGGTCAAGGTCTTTCCATTTTCTCAATTTTAAAGTTTTCACTTTTTCATGTAAGTGAAGACTATGGATATCTTCCTGCTCACTTTGTGGAAACAAAATCAAGCCCCCGTGATCCTAATGCACAAACACTTGACCGTCCAAATTGTTTCTCATCTGAGCTAGGATCTCTGTTACCTCTTCCCTCCTGACATATTTTCGATTAACTGAGAGACCTGACTTAGGGGAAAATGTTAAGGGGGAATGTAGAAGACGAGGATTTTTCTCTTCTTCTGTGCCTCGTAACTTTTATCGCTGTTATTGTCTGTCTCACTGCTTTCTTTATCATCTCCTCCACCTCAGCTCTCCTGGAAGAGGGCTCTCCTTGAGACTGATTTGGTGATCCCAGTGAAGGGACCACCTGTCTCTCCTGTACGGCTCCTCCTCAGATGAAGAGAGTACCAAAGGCTTCCTCTTTGCAGCTCTCTTTCCATCCATTATGTGTTCAGGAAGGTAATCATACCTTGTAAGAAACTTAAACATCACCTATTGATCCGCATTTAAACCACATATGAATTTTCCAAAGGATCCCCTGGGTGGGACTAAATCATTAAACCGAGAGACAAGCAGGGATCATGCCCTTACCGTGACACACCTGTCCACCCTCTATACCTGATCCCAGATACACTTCAGAATTGCTATATGGTTCTTTCCTCATGTCGTAAAACAGGGAATTCCACATCCCTCCATAAGTAGAACCTTCCCTCACTCATATGCTGGAGGCTCTCCCTTTCTCTCTGTGCTTTCAGAGAGGTAGAGGGAAGCCATCCTGCACCAAAGTGGCCACCTCCATTTGTTTGCTCAACACGTGACAGATCGCCTGCGTAGCCTCAACTAAAATTCATCTCTCTGTAGAATTCAGACTAGTCCCACAACAAATCTTTTCTGTTACCTTTCTTTATGTAAGTGCTGCCATCACAGGACCCAAGGCAAAGTCTTAAAAAACAGAATCTCTGAGAAGGGAAGGGGCCATACATAGGAGGGGCTGATCTCTTTTCAAACGAAGGAAGAGCAGAGGGACTAGGTGAACTAGCCCATAGGAAGGCAGGCTCCTCAAAAGTGAGAACTGGAAAGCAGGAGGAGGACGAAGAGGTAATTACTGTAATTCTTGTGTGATGTAATGCCAGTAAGGAAATCAGAACTATGCCCTGAGATCTTATACCGGTTAAAGAAATCAGAGTAACCACTTTCAAATGACTCGTCATTTTCTGTAATCTATTAAGGGATGCACACTTCGGATCATTTCATGCAATCTACTGCAAAAGAAATCACTTCACGTAATCTCATATGATATGAGGTAGCCTGGTTCTTTGTTGTAATGGAGGGTAAGGTAATCAATGCTATCCCCTTTTATAACTTATTGCTAGTAATAAAGGGTAAAGCAATCAAAGTGATCATGTTCTGTAATCCAATAAAAAATAATGAAATGAAATAAATCTTCTTCTGCAGTTAATCCCAGGCAAAAAAGTTTCAAGAGGACTCTCATCATGGAACTGAGGCCAGAGAATTATTAATGTATGAATAGAGTCCTTTTTAACTCCAGAAGTAAGATAGTGTGTGTTACAAGGAGTGTGCAATGTAGGCTTGTTTTCTGCAGTGTTCTTCACTGTTGCACACTTCTTGCAATAAAGATGGGCGTCGTTTATTGTGTGCATCCTAGTTATGTTTTAAAACTAGTCTACGGGTTTCAAGCCTTTAGAACCACCTCTTTCCATTAAGACAAAGTTCTGCAGAAAAATGCTTTACATTTCATAATATAGTGCCTGAGTCTCACTAGGAGGCACTGTAAAACCCAAGACATCTGGCCTTAAAAGAGAAGGTAAGTGGTGGGACTTTAGCTTTCTACGCGCCCTCTTGAAGTACCTGCTGCTCTGAGAACGGTGCCTCCGTTGTAATAGAACTTTGCACGAATAATGACACAAAACGTTTTCATGATCCCAAATGAATCATTGTGCTCACCCAGGTTGAAGTTAAACATGCCAGCATTGTGATTGCATGATACAGACAAAAGCCCTTTCCCAGTTCTTCATACGAGGACAGTATGTATTCTACCTAAAATGGGTGTTTTCCTGAGGTTCTGGAGAGCCCTTCTGAGTCACTTGACTCCTCATACTGGTTGTAAGAAGATTCCAGGTTCGGAGCTAGGACCTGGGGTTGATCACCAAGGAGGATATAGAGAATTCTGCTCTACACATGAATTTGCGGTTTCTGTCACAGGCCTCGACGGCTACCTCTCCAAACCCTTTTTTCCATTAACTTCATAAACCTGCCTGCACCGCGTTATAATTTTCTGTCGTCACAAGTGGCATTTTGGTTTAATGTCATGTGTTATTCAAAATTTCAGTGCACAAGGTTATGTTTAAACCAAATTGTCTAGAGGAGGCAGAGATCAGACTACCTGCCACACTGCACCTGGATTGTCTGGTTTCTGGCTTTCATGCTGGGAAGGTAAGCCATCTGTAGCATCTGAAGTGGTGGGGCAGGTGGACACATCCAACAAATGAGTGGAAGAACCATTGAAGAACTACTGTGCTAATCTCAACTTGTCTCTGTCCGTTGCATCTTATTCTGCTTACACATGGGTCCCTCCTCAAGGGATTTCAAGTTCTTCAGTTGGAGATGCAACAGAGGGGTGATGTCTCCGACTACCTAATTCTGATGGAATTGTCATATAAGCTGGTTTCAGACACTGAGAGGCAGATTTCCTGAGATGCCATGCAATGCAAAGTTGCCGCGCTGCATTTCATAGGAGGGAGAGAGCAGGACTGCGCTGTTTCTACTAAGATATGGCACCGTCCTACTCTTGCCCTCGTGCGAGTGCTTAATCAGGCTGCCTATGCTAGCATCATGCACACATCAAGGGTGTGTGTGTGTGTGTGTGTGATGTCCATCATACTTTTGGTACTGGAAAGGTAGCTTTCCAGTAAAAAATACTAAGCCTAGACAAACTTTGGATGTGGGCTGCACAGTGCAGTACATATGAAAAGTCAAAAACGTTTTGGGAAATAAAAGCATTTCTGCAACTTAACACCACTATCAACAAGCACTGGCATAGCCAATAGGCCTTGCCTTTGGGACCTTATAAGTGGATAACCATGCAGAACATGGGCGCATGGTTAAACACTTGTAAGGTCCCAAAGACGAGACCTATTGGCTATGCAATGCTTGTTTTTCATGTTACATTTAGAACCTGACACGTACAAACACAACGTGCATGTAGGAGTACTCCCATGCAGTAACAAGAAGAAAAAAACTTGTCTCTCTCACTGAGTAATTTTTCCATTTGCTCTCAGAAGCCATTCATAATTCCCTACGTTTGTAAAGGTGACAATGGATGTTTGTGGGGTAGGGTGTTTGAGAGGACGGGTTTCTCCAATGCAAACAAAAGTGTTAAAAGATCAAGGAAATTGCAAACACGGCGAATAAGCTTGGACGTCTGTAGCCGCGTTTCATGCAGGGCACGGGAAGTGCCTATGTTACAACTCACTGAAAGAAAATTCATTCCTCGTGCAGGCTCATACGCGTGTGAGTTTCTGAAAAGCCGTAAATACACAACTCCCAACTACCGGTGCGTACAAATGTGTAAGTACGTCCCAGTTCTATAAAACGAATGCAAATAGAATTAAACACATTTCCAGTTTTCACAATCGTTACGGCTGCATTCTCAGCTTTTCCATAGAAGCCATAAGCTAAGTTATAGAAAATATGCTGTATACATTAAATACACCCACATTCATTCTTATTTTCATATATCAGCATTTCATGAAGCATGGCACTCAGGCGTGAGGAGAAAGGATTGCGGCTGATATGAAAGGCAAAACCGAAACCAGAGGGGAGGAGCGAGGCGGGCCATCACACTCTGTAACAGGAGGAAGCATGACATAGTGTGATGGTCAACAAAAGTATTCTGTTAGTAAAAGCTCCCTGGGTGGGAACTTAGCACACAAAGGAGGGACATTTAGCAGAATGCACCAGTAAAAGTGAAGCATTTAAGACAAGCACAATAAAGAACGAATGACAAGAGTGGGCGTGGTTAAAGCCCATATACTGAACACAGCATTTCTCGCAGAGACAGCGCATGTGCTGCCTAAGCTCCACCTAAAAAGGAGTTATTTTTTATGACACAAGACCCTGTCTACTATTGTTAGTAGATAGGGCTTTGCATTAAAAACCATGAGTTTTTGCACAGGAACACCCATCCACCACCCAATCAACCCTGCTCATCTGACGCAAAGTAATCCAAAAGCAGTGCAAAGAGATGTCTTGAGTTAGTTTCGGCACAAAACAAGTTTTACACTGGAAAGTAATTTCAAAATCAACATTTTGCTCTGGTTTATGTCACATTTGAGATGTAAATCAGGTGCAAAATGTTACTAAATCTGCTACTGAGTTGTCTATAACAGAGTTGTAGTGGTAGCAGCTGTTGCTGACAGACAGTTCCTGTTGTCTAAGGTTTCACAATCCTGATGATGATACACCAATGGTGATTTTGCAACTATATTTCTTTTTGCTTCAAAATCTAATTTTTGCTCCAAACGCTAAACACCTTTGCTGTTGCACCAATGGTCATTTTGCTAAATAAAGATGTATTGGAATGCAGCTCAAGCTATTGTCAGTAGTTGAAATGTATGCATATAATCACCCAATTATCTTAGTGCTTCAGTGTGTCACCCTAAATGTCGTTTTGCACATAAATGAGGTTAATACTCCTGAGGGTGATTTTGCACTTCAATGTGCCGCCAACCAAATGTGAGAAATTACCGATGCACACCTATTACTTTTAATGTGCATCTGCTGCTGCATTTTTTCTCTTTAATGAGTGATACTCCATGGCTGCACTTGTGGCTGCTCTACACTGAATCTGCATCTCAATATCAGTAATTTATTTTGCATGAAGAAATTTTGGCCACCAAACAAAATTGAAGAGAGCATCAAATCAGATCAGACTTCAGGATGCATATAAAATACTACAGAGATTCTGTCCCCATCAGGGGTATCCAAAATTACCCTTAAATACCACAGGCACTGAGCCCTACGACCAAGGTAAAATGAACACAAATAAACATATGTGCAGTTTCTAAGTTTGTATGCATTTCAAATTCTACTCCAGTGCTTAATTTGAGTCGGTGGTTTCCGGTGTCCAGTACCGGCACTGAATTGTCCTAACTGGCACTAAAAACAGTCTGCCACATGGTGGCATTGTTTGCCTAATTCAGCACAACAACTGTAGTTTATTAATTCAGTATACATTAAAGTGACTATTACGTGTCACACAAGCCATTCTTATAGCTTTGGGGGCCTGGAATAGTCTACAATGTCACACTTGTAGGTGTATGATGGTTAGTAGTTGTGTTGGTTCTGTCACTGGCATCGCTGGTAGGGTCAATGGGTGGTGCAAGCTGCAGTGACCTTCTTACAAGGGCCATGTGACTTATTTATTTACAAATTAAGCACTGTTCTACTCACAGCTGCTGTGAGTCAGGTGATTGTTGTCAACACCAGGGTTATATTATACACTGGTTGGTTGACAGTAGGGCCGTTCTAAATGCTGGGGGCATGCTCGTAGTACATTTGTTTTTCAAATTCGCTTTTTCCATTGCAACATACAAATTATGTAGGATTTTTATGAGACATCGGTTGTTAACTCAGTTGATTTTAAGCTATTTAGCTGTGTTTGGGTACTTAATCGTTCTTGTATTTTCTATGTGGAAGAGCAATAAACATCAGTGTGATTGTCATTTATTGGGAAAACATCCTTTTCATTTATGCCTGATGACAGCTGTATTACTACAGAGATTTAAATTCATTATAAGAATATCAGTATTGAAAACGGTTATGATTTTGGTGTCACTGCCAATAAGGCGATTGTCATGATGTCGGAGAGGCCTGGTTTCCTGTTCACTCTGGTATTGGTTCGTATGATTAAGGGGTGGGCAATAAATTCCGCTCCAGAGTTGGCGGAATTTTGGCCACTCCGTGTTACACTTGTAACTTATGGCCAAATTCTGCCAACCTCCGTGTGATGGAGCTTTTTTCTTGCGCACGGCTCGCCACCTCTAATTAAGAGGAGCGTGAGTCACCCTCAACATTTTTTAATTGATGTATTGTATGAGGTGGTGATGTGTGTAAGTAACAAAGCCGTGCTTGTGCTTTGATAGACTTATAATAGTTTTTTAACTTGACGCATGTATTCTATATGTGGCTATGGCCTTTGTCAGAGTAAAGGTCCATGACTACATCAGCCTTTTATAATGGACTTTGCGGTTTTGCTAGTGGTGTATTTCAATTATGTATATTTCAGAGAAATGGTAATTGCTTTCCATTTTTGGGTGGATTCTTATGATTATATTTAGTTTTTAGTTTTGATGTTTCCTGTTCCTGTTCTTTCCCTGCGGATACTCTATAGTATACCACTGTTCATTTTTGTGTCAGTCTACACCCTTTGCCCTCATGGCCAGTCTATCGGTGGGCATTGGCAATTCCCCCTCTCTTGCAGACTTTTATTAATGTGAACTTGCTTGCTTTGCAATTATGTTTTTAATTTCTGCAGTATTGTTTTTTAGGTAGCACTAGTGCGTTTAAAGAGCTGCATATTTATTTTTTCACTACCGTCTTAAGTGGGTTCTGTTTAATAGATACTTACTTGAAACTTTTATGTGTTTTTATTGCCTTTTCTGTGTTTTGTGGGCGTTTCAAACAGCGTTGATGCTATCCTAGTTTTAGTGACTGCTCTTGCAGAATGGCACGCCTTTGTTGCTCCTAGATGTGTTGGCTGGACTCATTCATGAATGCTACAGTACATTTACACGCAGACCATCCAGTTCTTTAGGTCAGCGTGTCTTGTTATGTCTTCTTTATTTCTGGTCGCCGTGTACGTGGGGAACACTTAGTGAGCTTGTTGCGGAGCAGAAGCTATCACTGTTAGGCGGTGTTGCCCATTACAATGGCATCATAGAGTACTCTCACTTTGGGAGTCTATTTGAGCTAAAATGGGACTGCAGTCCCACACTTTTGACTGTGTTTGTCGGTATTTGTTTCGATAAAGTTAGTAGTTTGTATAGATTATTGTGAAGGTATGAGTTTGATCGTGGATGATATTAGTAGCATTTTATGTGTATTGATAAATGAGCTGACCAAACGTCTATTTTTATTTTGGTATGGGTGGTCATTTGAACATTGATTGGTCGGGTAAGGTATCTGATTATTGAGTTGGAATTAGGGCTGGGCCACAGTACTGTATTACAAGTATCATGACTGCAATAATATTGTGGGACATCAAATCGAAGGGAACTATATAGTTTATGTATTTTGGTATTTAATATAGGTTATATTAATATTGTGATGTATCCTTTTTTATTTTATATTCGGTCTTGTAAAGATTTTTTTTTTTTTAAGCTGATGGTTATTCTGGGGTTTATATGAGGAGTTTTGAGGTAAAAATTATAATTTCTTTATTTTCCTTTTTATGTGTCATATTTTTGCTATTTTTTTATTTAATTGCTAATAATTTGAACATGTGTAATTTTTTTTTTAGTTATTGTGCACATATTTTTGGGTGTTTTATGATGGTTTAAATCTTTTTACTGGTGTTTAAATCCTCTTTGTGGAACTTGTTCACATGCTTTTGGCTTTCATTTGTAAATGAATTTAAAATTGAATATTATTTATGAATCTATTTTATTAATTTATTTGTGAAAATTATATTTTGGGTTCTGATTTTTTGGGGGAGAAGAAGAGTATACCTGAACCCTTTAAATATGTATTTGCATTGTGAAATAGGACATGTATGTAGGACTAGAGTTAGAATAGTATACGATAATCTCTAACTCATTTGTGCACTTTCCCCAATGTATGTGGTACTCTACTTAAAACAGAAAATGTTACCCCCTCCATTTTTGCACATTTCTCAATAATTGTAGGACTGAAGTTAGAATAGTAAAGCCTACACCCTAGACCACCCCTTCAATTGTTATCCTTTCCCTAATGTTTATAAGACTGGAGTTAGATTAGAACATTTTATTTTCCATAATTCTTGCACTTCACTCAATGTATGTGAAGCTAGAATTAGAGGAGTAAGTTTTACCCTCACAATTCTGGCATTTTCTCCAATGTTGGAACACTGGAGAAAGAACAGTAAATATAACCCTCTCCAAATGTTTTACTTTCCTCAACGTTTGTGGGACTAGAATTAGTTTAGTAAATTACAATTGGGGACACTGGAATGACTCAATTGTGCGACTGTGGAATTTTTTGCATAATTCTGGATTTGCAGTATTTGCCACATAATCCATTATCTGCTGCACAATCTGCAGATTTTACCCAAAAACAAATTTTGTCTTTTAGCTCAAATGGTTCAAAGGTTACTAAAAACACAGCGACACGTGTTGCAATGCAGCAGAAGGTCCTTTGCAAAGTTTGACTGGTCACTTTTCTGTTGCTTATTGTTAAATATGAGTGTTATACTCCTACTACTGAGGTGCAACCTGTGCTCAACAGTGTAAAAATGTCAAAATAATGAAGTAACGCTTTCACAAAATGTGCCTCATTACACCGCATAATTTTCCTTTAGGTGACGCATAACTTAGTCAACTCTTCTGCATAATTATGTCCTCCCCTGCTGCATAATTCCAGTGGTCCTGATTATAATCCCCAATTATTGTGCTTTTCTCAATGTATGTGGGGCAGGATTTCGAATAGTAAATGATAATCTTCAGAAATTGTTTGCACTTTCCCTAATGTATATGGGACTCCAGTTAGAACAGTAAATGTTACCCCCCTAACATTCCTCAATATCTGTGGGACTGGAGTTAGAAAAATAAATCGTAGCCCACCCCCTTAATTTTTGCACTTCCCCATACATATGTGAAACCAGAAATAGAGTAGTATATTTACCATCCTAATTTTGGCACTTTCTTCAGCGTATGTGTGCCTGGAATTACATGAGTAAATTACGAACCCCCGCCCAAATTCTTCACTTTCCTCATGTTTGTGGGATTGAAGTTACAAAAGTAAAGCTTACCTCTGCAAGGTTGAACATTCCTCACTGTTTTTTTGTTTCTAGAGTTACAATAGGTAATCTTATCACCATAATTTATTGTTTATCTCAACATTTTAAGGCCTAAATGTGGTGAAGGTCTCACTAATTCCTTCTTGATTGTCTGAGGAAAGGGTAACCCCCACGAGCAGTCACAGTGCCAACCTGGAAAGTAATATCTGAAAAGTGTCAAGTATCTCCTATAGAGGGTATCAGCAGAGAGGAAAAACCTACAGAGGGCAAAAATAATTTCATTGAGTAATTTTTGATTGCCGTTGATGGTTGATATTTCAATTGAAAAGCAAGGTCACAAAACCATCCTGAAATCAAGACTGAGAAAACGGTCAGCATTAGAATGTTTGGAAGAGATATTCCTGAGGAATTCTGCTACATAAAACACAGTTAAAAATCAGGGAGAAAAGGGTAAATGAGTAGGTGATAAATGCAATGTTAAAATCAGGGAATTGATATGATGCAATGCACTGTTCTTATGTCCAAGCCGCAGTTAAATATATGATCTAGAAAGTAAAGGATATCATAGGGGGAAAGTCTGCTACTGTATTAGATTGAGATTTTCAGGCAGGAAGCATTGGCGAGATTAACATTTTAATAGGCATAGCCATAAGACTAGTCATACCTGCTCTTCCAGGAGAATGGCATTTCCCCACGTGGCAGATGGAGGAAGAAATCCATGCGTGTTTCTTGGCACTGCACCAACCTCTTCCTACAACCATCAGTTTTAGTAGTTAAATTGTTATAAAATAAAATAGTGAAACATCACTGAATACATTTAAAAATAAAAAATACTGGTGTTTCTTTACAATTAAATTGATGTCTTTTAAAAACATTTACATGTTTACATTTGAAATTGAAATATTTAAAAATAAAATGTTTAGGTATGTTCAATAACTGTAATTGTTTCTAATACAATATTGCATGAATGACATACTTATAAATATAGTTACAGTATACTTGTATATTTGATAATACACGTTATTACATTTATTTTGTACTTTTAAAAATTGCTTACATTTTAAAGTTTTTTTTTAAAATTTTACATCTTCATAAATTTTACAAATATACAGTATTGACTGCATTCAATTTATAGTCTCTTTTTAATATTTTGTCATTTTTTTTCAAGGTATATTTTGTATTGTCTTTTCTTTGTGGCATGGCCCAGCGAACATCATTGTTTGAGGGGCATGGTGAGTGGGGTCCAGCAGATGCAGGTAGTTGTGTACCCTTCTAAATATGCTGAATTACTTGTGGAAATCTCTCTCAGTATCTGCTCACATTTTCTAAGATGCGTATACAGTCAAAACTGACACTCCGGATTTCCTCTATTCACACTTAACTCAAAATGACAGCATCATCTTTTAAATAATACTGCCATCTAGACTGACATAATGACGTGATTTATTTTCAAGATGGTGGCCTCAGTACAGATACCATGACAGATCTGAGTCAAAAGCATTGTGAATGTCCTAATGGGGGAGGTTACTCCTAATCGGAGAGTTTGGTGATTATTGTTATTTATATTCCCATCCTTATTTTTCTTGAGAGAAACAGTCCACACTTAGCACTCTACTTCTTGGTTCGGACTCAAAATAAATTGCAGGCCCCACAGTTCGATTTTCTTTTTCTCTATCCTTTATTGCTCATTTTATCAGTTTCATGAAAACAAAACGTCAGCCCATCCAATGCCTTTTGTTCAAAACTGAAATAGTATTGATCTTGGACGATGCTTCATAGGTAAATTAGAGTAGCACTGAAAGTGTTTTCACTTAAAACATATCTGTTGGAATCCTTGACTGTATCCTTTGTGTGTTCCATGTGTATGTGGTTAGCCAAATGTCCACAATTTATAAGGTATGGGCATGATGAAAATACTAATTAAATATGCCCAACTCGAGAGAGACAAAGTAATTGAGAAAATTGAAGATTTAGCTAAAACAATTGAAGCTTTTACTGATAAAAAGTTAATTGAATAATTGAACTCCTCGATGGAAGAGAGATTGGCTATAATTGAGGAAGAAATAATCCAAAAAAAAGCACGCAAATTTAACAGAGACACCATTGACTATGAAACTGGGCAGATATACACTTTTGCGAAAAAGTTTGACTATTGGAGGAGGCAAAAAGGAGTTGATAAAATGACAAAAATGGTTGATATTGAAAGCAAAAAATCTACAGATATCAGTGAGAGTTCAGATACAGATGTTGAAGATGCAGCGCGAATCAAAGTCCACACCGCTTTGCAAGATGAACTTGATTTTTTAAGGAAAGATTGAAGGACCAATCACAGACCTTGGCGGGGAACAAGCAGACCAAGAGGAAGAGGCAGAGGCAGAAAAGACGAGGGGGGAAGAGAAACAAACACAGAAGAGTGCGAGAAAGTGACCTGCAGCAACAAACGGTATTGATGGACGATAAAACAGTGATAAATCTATCGGAAGTGGCCCTAGAAGATAATGACATCATGAATTTATCCTTAGGCCTCTCTTTCTGCCAACCAGGTGGATTTAATTATGAGCAAAGTTGCATAGATCTTTTTTGTTTATACGTAAACTAAAACTGTCAAAGATACATTTAATCAACAAAAGAAAGGCGAATAAACCCAGTGAGGTAACCGAACAACTTAATCAAAGGACCATTATCAAAGACAATTTATTAATTGAAGACATTTATTTAATGAGAGAGTTAGGGTCATTGGAAGAAGAAACAATGGAATTGTCGAGTGAAGATCAATTAGTCGCTAGACTTGAAGCGGAAGGAATACGATTGGATGAAGAAGGAGCATCGGGTCTTAAACATAAATCTAGAACGGTTCCAGCCCCTAGTGGAGATTTGATTGATCAGTTTTCAGACATAATGATTAAAGGATTGAAAACTTTGAGACACAAATTCACAACCCAAACCTCAAAGAACAGAAGTGGTTATTTTGAGACCTTGAATAAATTAGCAAACAATTCACGAATTGTACTTAGAGGCTCGGACAAAGGAGGGAACATTGTAATATGGTCCATGGAAGAATACATGAAAGAAGTTTATAAACAGCTAAATGACAAGACTTGTTACAGAAGAATTGACATGGCATATGTGGAGGATGTAAAGGTCAAATTTGATCAGAAGCTTCAGCAATGGAAAGAGAGAGCATTAATTAATGATCATGAGTACAGATTTTTAAGGGTCGATTTTCCCACACTTCCGGTATTTTATTTGATACCTAAGATTCATAAGGACGCCTCCAAACCACCTGGCATGCCAATAGTATCAATCAGAGGAAGTTTATTTGAGTTTGTATCACAATATATTGATTCCTTCCTATAACCTTTAGTAATGAACTTAACATCTTATTTAAAGGACAGTACAGATTTCTTGAGAAGGATTTTTGATGTCACATGGGAAAGTAATTTTTTATTGATGACGTCGGATGTCACGTCTTTGTACACAAGTATTCCACACAAGTTAGGGGTAAAGGCTGTAGAGCATTTTTTACGTGCAAGACCAATCAGGTTTTTCAAACACAGCAGAATGTTAATTGAAATGATAGAATGGTGCTTAGAGCATATGTTTTTTTTCAATCAGGAGATTTTTGAACAGCAATGTGGTACTGCAATGGGAACCTGCTTCACACCAAGTTACGCTAACTTGTACATGGGGTGGTGGGAAGAACTAGTATTAAACAACCCCCCGTTGGATAAATGGAGTGACAACATAACCATGTGGGTGAGATACATAGATGATATTTTCATAATTTGGAAGGGAGACTCAGATACTGCCTCTAAGTTTATTGAAGAGATCAATGTAAAGGATTGTAACCTGAGGTTTACAGGGAAGATTGATTGTCAAGACATTGAATTTCTTGATGTCAAAGTCATGATCATGAACAATAAAATAGAGACTACTGTATTTAGAAAAGCAACGGCAGGCAATAGTATCTTGCATGCCACGAGCTATCATCCTCAACCACTGATCAGTAATATTCCGTTTGGAGAGTTGATAAGGGCCAAGAGAATTTGTAGTACAGAACAAAGTTTTGCAAAGGTCCAAGATGAAATGATAGACAGATTAAAATCTAGAGGATATTCAAAGGCCACATTAGACAGAGCAAGAAAAAAAGTAGAATCACGTACAAGAGATGCACTTCTATTTTCTAAACAAAGTAGAGAGGACAATACAAGTAGGTTAAAAAGGAGCAAAGTTCCAGGTATTACCAGATTTATTACAACATACAACAGAGCACATCTGGAGGTGAGAAAACTGTTAAAGAAACACTGGCATATGTTAAGAAGTGACCCTTTGATAGGCGAGCAAATATCCAGTAAACCTCTTATTACATATAGGAAAGGAACCTCAATGAGGAATATTTTGGTTAAGAATGACATAAGACAGGAAGTGGCGAATAAAAATTGGATTCATATACTAGATGGTTTTCACAAATGTTTTAAATGCAAAGCTTGTAGGAATGGAGAAAATTTAAAACACATTAAAATAGATGAGAAGATTGTTCACCGCATTAAAGGCAGATACAGTTGCAAAAGTGACTTTGTAGTCTATATCCTAAAATGCACTTGTCCCAAATTGTACGTAGGCAGTACGAAATTGCAAGTGCATAGAAGAATTTTACAACATTTTAGGGCCATACAAAACAAAGATGATTCGTACCCAGTAGCCAGACATATACATGAAGTGCACGGAGGCAGGATGGAGGATATCACATACAGTGTTATAGATGGTATCAAGAAAGACATACGAGGAGGAGACAGAGAAAAAAAGCTGAGAAAATTGGAATCCAAATACATATTGGCATTCGATACTAAAGAACCGAAGGGGTTAAACAGTAGCGAAGAGATGCACATTCACTTATATTAATCCATTTGGCTATAAAAGTGAAGTGTCATTTACTGGTAGAAATTGAGTTAAGATGGTTAGACAAAGAATGCATAATATGGATAAAGAAATAATCAGCTAATCAGTTATATTTGATGGATCAAATAACATACATAAAAATATTTTTTAGAATTTTGGTGATGTATTGTGAATACAGAAATGCATGGCACACACATTAATGTAGTAGTCCAAAAGAATTTACAATTATTTATCTAATATTCATTTAGTTTTTCTCTGTCAAGATCGGTTAATTAATTAATTATGTCTGTCTTGATTTTGTATGACCACAACAGTGGTATATTTCATGTTGACAATAAGCAAGTTTAATTTGAAATGTTTGCTGGTTGGCTAATAACACCACCAAGTGAGTATTTAAATCGAGCCAACATGGCGTTTGACAGGTTGAAGAAGGCGGCAACGCCGAAACGCGTCCCTGTAGACGATTAAATCAATGAACTGTGTTCGTGGAGTGCTGTCTTTCTTCCTGAATGCGGGAGAAATGTGTTGACATAATACGCGATGGCGCGCGTATCGAGACAAGCACCTTTGATGGTTTGGTGCAGATAAGGAAACGCCGAACCTAAGTGTTAATTTATAAGGTATGTGTATAAATTGTGGACATTTGGGGGCAGATTTAAGAAAAGTGGCGCTTCACCTTTGCTTGCACCCCTTAGCGCCTCCTACTGCCACCATGTATGCGCCGTATTTAAAATATGACCCACCATGGCGCAGGGTAGGGGGCAATAGCATCATTTTTTTACACTTTTGATGTAGTCTGCAGGAGTAGCGCCAAAATGTTGCCGCTACTTCTGCAGAGTACATAGGGGCCCATTATAAATAATGGAAGCAACCTTTTAACGACTGCTCTGAGCAGGCATTAAAAGTGTCAATAAAAATGGTGCAAGGAAATCCCTTAGATTTTTTTAGCCACTTTTTTAGCCCCCCTAACGGGGGCATGCCCCTCCTTGTATACATTATGCCTGGCACAGGTATAATATGGTGCAAGGGTGCAAGGGTTTACAAAGTGGCACAATGCATGCATTGCACCACTTTGTAAATATGGCACTGGGAAAATGCCACTTTAGCACCCTCTTAGCGTACAAACAAATTACGCTATGGCGGCGCTAGGGGCTCTTAAATCTTCCCCTTGGTTTATACTATTTCAGTGAGGATTACTGGACAAATTTATTTCACTAAGAATTTCAGATTGGATCTGGTAATGCACATGGATTTGGCATGTATACATCAGCATAACTGTATTTGGATATATGGGGATGATAGACAGCTGATGCTAGCTCGGAACTGTTGCACATTCTAATATACAGTGCTTATATTATGAAAAAAGTCCTTTGCTCTTTCATCACTCTATTTTTTTCATTTGTTTATTTGTTGTATATATATATATATATGTATATATATATATATATATGTATACATTTACGAAAAAAGTTTAACTGCAGAGATAAAAGACTCTTCTATGTAAATGAAATCATTGAAATATTTGAAAATAATGGTTCAAATTAATTAGATTATGACAGAAGGAATAGTTTGTATATGTTGTGTTAAATGTATTTTAATTGTTGGAATATATGGCATTGCAGCCTCGATAAGGTTTATGTTTCGAACAAAGCACATTGGCTGGAATGAAGTTCTGTTTTTTTAATGAAATTGATAAAACAAACAATTAAGGATCAAGAAAATAGAATATCAAACTATGGGGCCTGCACTGTTTCGCTGACTATGAACCAAGAGAGTGATGGGCTAATTGTGGAATGTTTCTCTCCAGAAATATAAATAACAATAGATGCCATTATTTCAGACTGGGGGTGCCTCTCTCATTATGCCATACAGAAAGTTGACAGACGGATAAAGTACAAATTCACTCAGTGAAGTTACTCTTTTCAATGCTCTGGCTGGGTCTTTGGAAAATTATGGTCTTCTACTATTATCCTTATGAAATTGTGCACTATCCATAGGTTGCTTATTTAAATGAATGGAAGCATTTGCTTGAGAAGGAGATATGTTGCTTCCCATAGTACTGTGGCACACTGAAGACCTATAAAGGATAGCCATACAGTTATGGTAGAGACATCAGAGAGAGAAGGACAATGAATGTTGCAATAAAAATAAAAACAAATATCCTACCTTGCATTAATTACATTAAAAGTCATTTTGTGTAACCTTGTAATCACTATAGGAGAAAAGACTCAAATCATAGGGGTTTTGAAATGAAAAATAGATAAAGATAATGTTGAGTAGTCTCAGTCTCCACGATTTTTGAGGGGGCCTGGACTTTAAGAAATATTATGTGACTTTTAAAAAATGTATAAGAAGATTGTTCAAATGTAAAATAGGAAATTGAATCAAATAAGAAATGGAAGCTAACACGTTCTGATGAAGGCTGAGTAGGAAGGGTGAGGCGAAATGAAAGTGTGGGACATCTGAAGTTCCAACAATTTTCCACAGATTATACACTGTAAAACAACGTTAACATTTTCATATACTCGAGATACATGTGAATGAGTTGTAAATGTGGATGGAAGAAAATGGATGTTGTGTGAACTCATTTGAGATCCCTTTTATGAGATGGGAAGTCTCAACTTTGTACGTGTCCTTTCTGTTATTATATGTTAGTAAAACAGAATAATTATATTTGCATTTTTTAAGGAAACTGTTATTAATGTCGACATTCGTGGAATATATTATTTTGATTCGGTCAATGCAATAATAAGAACAAGGGAGAGAGACAAACAGAGAGGGAAAAAGAGAGACAGAGTTTGTGGGTGTGTGACCGTGTGTGGGTGTTTTGACTACTATTGATACCCAGATGTTGTCATACACTATTTAGTGGGTTACCCTGATGTAGCTTGGTTAAGCGTTGTAAAGCCATTCTTTGGGATTTCCGTTTCCCTCTCCATCCTGCACACTTGTGAGCTCTCCCAAATAAACACACATTTTCACCCTTTAGACAATACACAATCTGTTGCCCTTTTGGGTTATCCGTTTATTTTCTATTATATTATATACTCGATTGTAAAGCAGACTATTAGAGTTATAGATACAAAAGGGGCACCATGTGAATACAAATAAACAGGATCATAGAAAATTCATAGAAAACATACAAAGAGGCCTCATTGAAAGCAGCCAGGTCACTCTGAGATGAAAGAAGGCGGCTTTTTCAAGAGCCAGCGCTGCAGACCCGAGGGGCGGGCGGGCGGGCCTACGCATGCCAGTCCAGATGTAAACACTCCAGCTGTGTTGAGATTATGAGGACAATCTCTGCCAACATAATGATCATTAATGGACCTATTTATGCACGAGCGCAGATCTTTCTCGTTACTGCAGACAGATCAACAGAGGAGAGTCTGGGCAAATTGCCCTCACTGCCATAAACTGTCATGAAAGGGCCTGAAAGGAGGAGCGCTTCGAAGCCCGGTATTCTCAGCACCGCAGCCAGGTGTTGCAACTCAAGGCCCAGCGGACCGAGCGCTATTGCAGCAGTGAACAGCAACTGCAGAGATTACCTTAAGGAGCACAAAACAAAGAAAAAAACAGGGCCCCAGATAGAAGATCTTTTTAACGAGAGTAAATCGACACTTTTTTAAATGTAATCGTCATTAAATGAGGTGATCCGGGCATTCTGGAAGTAGAGTCTGTGGTGGGTCCGGTGGGCTGACAATGCTGCTTTTGAGGCCCAGTGGTTCAGGCAGAGGGAGTTTTATTGTCTGCAAGGCGGGGCTTGTCAGGCTTTTCATCACAGATCAAACACATCCCTAGGATTCATTATATAACACCCTCCCCAGCAGTCTCGATGCTGCTGGATACACCCGGCCAGTGCTTAATTTGTAAAAAAAAAAAGAGTGCCAGGACCCTCATCAGGAGGCCACCGCAGCTTGCACCGCCCAGAGCCACAGCGTACGCTGCAAATGACACTACCTACACAACTACTAACCATCACACTCTACAAGTGCCACAATTTGGACCAGTGGTTCCCAACCTTTTGACTTTTGGGGACCCCCACTTTATCATTACTGGAACCCGGGGACCCCCACTGAATCATTATTTGAATCTGGGGACCCCCCACTGAGTCATTACTGGAAGCTGGGGATTTAGGGGGTTATTACAACTTTGGAGGAGGTGTTAATCCGTCCCAAAAGTGACGGTAAAGTGACGGATATACCACCAGCCGTATTACGAGTTCCATAGGACCTCCAAAGTTGTAATAACCCCCTTAATCTGTTAATATTATTTAATTTTCTAAGCCCCCTGAGGAGGCTTTGCTGACCCCCAGAGGTCCCCGGACCACAGGTTGGGAACCACGGATTTAAACTTTTCCAGGCCCCAAAGCCATAAGAATGACTGGGGCGGCAGATATTAGTTGCTTATAATGTATATTGAATTAATAAACAACTGTTGTTCTGCTTTTCTTTAAATTACAAAAAACAGTGTCACCATGGCAGCTGTCCAGTCCCATTATTGGCAAATAAGTGCCAAGCACTGGAAACCACTGGCTCAAATTAAGCACTGAAAATTCACATCACTGCAATTTACTTGAATATACTTCTGTACTTTTTATTTTATTTGTTTTTGTACAGCACAATTGTAACACTTTCCCAGAGTGACACCGTGCTTTATTCCGTGGAAATTACACTGGAAAAAAAAGAAAATAAGAGACTGCAGGAATAAAGAATAACAGAGAAAAGAAACATAATTAAAGACATAACTAGACTCCAGACATATAATATATGACAAACGGGACCGCTTAAACTTCATGGCTCTACGGATGCAGTGTTTTCCCAATAATTATGAATTTACCGCACTTACCCCATAATTCACAATTTACTGAATAATTTGCTGTTTAAAAAATATTTCCAGCTCAAAGACAAGTGTTACATGCTGCAATCATGGTAGAACATGCGCAATGGTTAACTTGTCACCTTTCAGTTGCTGATTTCCACATTTGCGTGTTACACTGGTTCTAATTAAGTGACATTTTTGCCTACATACTACTAAGGATCATTAAAATGACAAAATTGTGAAATAACAGTGTCATGGTGTATGCTACATTATGGTACATAATTTGTCCTTTCCATAATTTAGTCAGTACTGTGGCATAGTTTGGTCCTTCGCTGCAGGAAATCAGAGAATAAAGTGGGTGAGAACTATTGGGAACTGCATCCCTATGCTTTCTCTATTCCCCAAGCACATTCCTATACTTTTACCTAAATTAACAACTGTTTAAACTTGGCCATGACCAGGGCCAGCTCAAGGGGGGTGCAACCTGTGCAGCCACACCTACACTGATCTTGGGGCTGGGGTGGGGCGTGTTTAGAAATAACACAGGTTTAAAAGGCACCTTCTGCATAGTTCCATTGGTGCCCAGCTGTTCTCAACAACAATAAAAGTATCAAGATAACTCTGGTGATTAATGTTCCTGCTGAAGAAAGATCTTTTGTCTAGAGGCAGTTTCCACTCACTAGCGCAGAGGGTTAATATGCCTGCTGCAAAGAAGATGTACCACGCAAGTCACCGAACTGTATTTTATGTTGAATGCTCAGTGGGTCACTGCTTTTGTCACAGAGATCCTTTTGATACCTGCAGTTCATAAATTACAACTCTAATATAACACAGTGAGCAATGAAGTGTCAACAAAGAGCTGCATGCAAACTGCATGGTATAATTGTAATTGTATTTGTATAGCGCTTACTACCCCTCACAAGGCGTCAAAGTGCTTTTCAGCGAGTAGCACGCTACTCCGGAACCCAAGAGGAATTATTAGTGGATTCGTGTAGGGAAATAAGAGTACAGTATTAGCATTAATATGAGTTAATTTGAGCCGAGGATATGTGAGTTTGTTAGTTGGATTGACTACAGTAATAGAGAGAGAGAGGCAAGAAGAATCCAGAAGTGTTAATTGGGAGTTTATAGTAATAGGATGAGGCTTGGGAATGAGAGAGGGAGGAGGGAGGAGACTGTGGAAAGGAGTTAGGGAGACCATGGTAGCAGAAGGGGTTTTGGATGAGTCAAAGGTGAGATAAATGAGGGAGAATTTAGTAGGGTTGTTTGGGGGATCATGGTAGTAAAGTGAGGTGTGAGGTGAGGCAGGAGCGGTAGTGGAGGGAAGAGCTTAGGCAGGGTTATTTTGGAGATCAAAGTAGTAGAATGGGTTTGGGATGAATCAGGGATGGAGGTTAGATTGATAGAGACTTGGGGGTCATTACAACCCTGGCGGACGGTGTTAAAGCGGCGGTAAGACCGCAAACAGGCCGGTGGAAAAAAAAAGGGAATTATGACCGTGGCGGAAACCGCCAACAAAGACAGCCACTTTAACACTCTGACCGCCACGGCGGTACAGACAAACAGCGCAGCAGTCACCGCCAACAGACAGCCGCCCACAGTATCACACCCTACCAATCCGCCACCTTTTCCAGGGCGGATTCACCGTGGATAAAAACACGGCGGAAACAGCCATTTCAATGGGAAAACGCTCACCTCTACACACTCCATGAGGAAGGAGGGCACCATGGAGCCGGAACTCCAAATACTCCCTGCGATAGTCTTCCTGCTCCTGTACGATCATCATCAACGCCGGCGCCAAAGACAACGGTGAGTACTGCACCTACGACATAGGGGAGGGGGGAGGCAAAAGTCAGGGACACACACACGCAACACCCCCACCCCCACCCTGACCCTCACCCACTACAACACACACACCAATGCATATCCAAACATAACAGTAACAACCCCAAAAAACCCCGGAAGAATGCAAAGACAAAAGGAAATGAGTGCAACCCTTGTAATGTATCAAAATACAGTAAGCAAATATATACAGATATATATACACATTCAACAAAATATACATCACGATTAGTAGTGCAGGTATGCACCATTCAATGTCCGTGGACCACTGGGCCCAAAATGCATGGGCGAGGCCAATACACGATACCTGAGCAAAATGGAGAGAACACTGCAGGGGCATCAGATCGAAATACAACAGGCACCTCAGGGGGAAGGGAAGGGGGGCACCTCAGCCGGATGACAGCACCACGCCAGACCCACGAGGGGGCTCCATGCCCATTGATGTATCCTGGGGAGTGCAAAGCCACAGTCTCTCAAGTCTCTACAGTGGGAGGTTTGCCCACTGTACCATCCTGGGGAGTGCAAAGCCTCCGTCTCACAAGTCTCTACAGTGGGTGGGTTGCCCACTGTACCATCCTGGGGTGTGCAAAGCCACAGTCTCACAAGTCTCTACAGTGGGTGGGTTGCCCACTGTTCAATCCTGGGGAGTGCAAAGCCACAGTCTCTCAAGTCTCTACAGTGGGTGGTTTGCCCACTGTACCATCCTGGGGAGTGCAAAGCCACAGTCTCTCAAGTCTCTACAGTGGGTGGTTTGCCCACTGTACCATCCTGGGGAGTGCAAAGCCACAGTCTCACAAGTCTCTACAGTGGGTGGTTTGCCCACTGTACCATCCTGGGGAGTGCAAAGCCACAGTCTCTCAAGTGGATGCTGTTCTCCACTGGTTCTGGAGGGGGACTGGTGCCCAGAGTGCTTCATCCTGTTAAGGACTGAGGTAGTGGATGCTGTTCTCCACTGGTTCTGTAGGGGGGCTGGTGCCCAGAGTGCTTCATCCTGTTAAGGACTGAGGTATTTGATGCTGTTCTCCACTGGTTCTGGAGGGGGACTAGTGCCCAGAGTGCATCACTCTCCCCGTGACGGTCCCATTTCCGTCACTGCCCCTGCCACACATGGGCTAGCGGTGCTTGAGTTGGCGGTGCTTGCCCTGTTCAGCGGTGCTTGCCCTGTTCAGCGGTGCTTGACTTTGCAGTTTCTGACCTGTTCAGCGGTGCTTGCCATGGCGGTCTTTGCCCTGTTCAGCGGTGCTTGCCCTGTTCAGCGGTGCTTGCCATGGGGGTCTTTGACCTGTTCAGCGGTGCTTGCCCTGTTCCGCGGTGCTTGCCATGGCGGTCTTTGCCCTGTTCAGCGGTGCTTGACTTTGCAGTTTCTGACCAGTTCAGCGGTGCTTGCCACGGCGGTCTTTGCCCTGTTCAGCGGTGCTTGCCCTGTTCAGCGGTGCTTGCCATGGCGGTCTTTGCCCTGTTCAGCGGTCTTTGCCATGTTCAGCGGTGCTTGCCCTGTTCAGCGGTGCTTGCCATGGCGGTCTTTGACCTGTTCAGCGGTGCTTGCCCTGTTCAGCGGTGCTTGCCATGGCGGTCTTTGCCCTGTTCAGCGGTGCTTGACTTTGCAGTTTCTGACCTGTTCAGCGGTGCTTGCCACGGCGGTCTTTGCCCTGTTCAGCGGTGCTTGCCCTGTTCAGCGGTGCTTGCCACGGCGGTCTTTGCCCTGTTCAGCGGTGCTTGACTTTGCAGTTTCTGACCTGTTCAGCGGTGCTTGCCACGGCGGTCTTTGCCCTGTTCAGCGGTGCTTGCCCTGTTCAGCGGTGCTTGCCATGGCGGTCTTTGCCCTGTTCAGCGGTCTTTGCCATGTTCAGTGGTGCTTGCCCTGTTCAGCGGTGCTTGCCATGGCGGTCTTTGCCCTGTTCAGCGGTGCTTGCCCTGTTCAGCGGTGCTTGACTTTGCTGTCTCTGACCTGTGCAGCGGTGCTTGCCATGGCGGTCCCTCATTGCCCAGCGGGGCTGTGGCTGCCGGTGCCCTCCTGGGCACTGAATCTGGCGGTGGCCTCCTGGCCAGTGACGATGGGACTGCCCTCCTGGGCACTGACTCTGGCGGTGGCCTCCTGGCCAGTGATGATGGGACTGCCCTCCTGGGCACTGACTCTGGCGGTGGCCTCCTGACAACTGACGATGGGACTGCCCTCCTGGGCACTGACTCTGGCGGTGACGATCGGGCTGGCGGTGGCCTCCTGTGCAGCGGGGATGGTGGCGGTCTTCTCCGCCGTGCTGCTCTTCCCAGACTTTGGCGCTTTCTTCTGCCCCTTCCCCACCTTGGGAGGAGTCACAGCTGAGTCGACACTCCCCCCGGGATCCTTGTGGGCGGCTTTGCCGGCTGGAGTCTTCCCCCTATCCCGTCGGGCACTGTTCAGCTTCTTGTGCTTCACAGGGGGGGACTGGCTGTGCTTTGGCTCCGTGTCACACTGGCTGCCCTGGTGCCCGGTACACTCCACATACCTCTAACAGGCACCACTGTTACTGGAGATTTTTTGGCTGAGGTGCTAGTACGGGACCTATGAATTGGAGGGGGGGTGGTGGGAAAGAGTTCAAGGTTGCTCAGGAAAAGTTTCTTAGGAACACTGGTACGGGTAGCTGGAGGGGGTCTGGGAGTGGAGGAAGAGGAGGTGGTTGTAGGAGGTGTAACTTTTGATGATTTGGGTGCAGGTGCATGTGCTGGAGGCTGTGGTGAAGTGGATGGATGTTGGGTGTATGTGTGCCCGTGTTTGTGTACTTTGGGAGGGGGGGTCACAGACACACTGGGAGAGGACACAGGGGACGTGTAAATGGTAGTGGGGGTGGTGAGTGCAGGTGAGCGGGGTGTGGTGGTGGGTGTGCTGGTGCGGGTCCTAGTGGCTGTAGTGGTAGTGCATGCAGGTGAGAGTGTAGACGACACTGGGAGGGAGGAGGGAGACAACGAGGAGGGGGACACAGTGGAGGCAGTGGATGTTGCTGTGTCTGTATGTGTGTGATGCTTGTGTGAGTGCCTGTGGGATGTGTGGTGCTTATGTTTGCCTGAGCTTCCCTTGTGTGTTGACGTGTGTGCAGGCTGGTCTGATGGTGTGCTTGGGATAGGCAGAGGTACAGGGGATTGGGTCTGGGTGGAGGAAGTTGGAGGGGGGAGGCTAGAGACAGGGACAATGGCTGCCATCAGTGCTGAGGCCAGAGATTGCAGGGTTCGATGATGGGCAGCCTTACCAGAATGAATGCCCTCCAGGAATGCGTTAGTGTGTTGCAACTCCCTTTCTACACCCTGGATGGCATTCACAATGGTAGACTGCCCAACAGTGAGTGACCTGAGGAGGTCAATGGCCTCCTCACTGAGGGCAGCAGAGGTGACAGGGGCAGGGGCGAGGTGCCGGGGGCGAAAGTGATGCCCACCCTCCTGGGTGAGCGGGCACGGGGCGAAGGATGAGGGGCTGCTGGGAGGGCGGTGCTGGTAGGGGGGTGGCAGCTGTACCTGTAGAAGTGGGGGGCACAGATTTTGCCGCCACAACAAGGGAGCTCCCATCGGAGGACGAGTCCGTGTCGCTGGTTGCTGATCCGGTGACCGCCGTGAAGCTCCCCTCGCCCTCCGTCCCACTGGTGTATTCAGAGTCCGTGGTGTGGCCCTCCATGGCCATGTGGGATGCAGCTCCCTCGTGCTCCGGTGCCACTGTACCTCCGCCTGATGATGCTGATGCACAAAAGAACAGGGAGAGCACAAAAAGGGGGGAGGGGACAACAGAAGAAAGACGGGTTGAGTGCATGGCTTACAGCTACCGTTGGCGGACAATACAGACACAGCAGCCCCCTGCACTACGCCGCGCTGTTGGGCTCTACTGATGCAGGTCCTGGGATATGGCCTACATGGCTATGGTGGACATGAGCACACATAGATGACACAGGGGCATGTATGACTGTACTTGGCACTCTACAGAGGTGGGGTGGAGTGCCACATGGCCTGCATTACGGAGGGGCCTAGCCTACGGAACTCGCCCTGGCCTAGGGAAACCCACAGCCCTCCTCCCCCACCCAGACACCTTCACTGCGCGCAAAGTCCGCTGAATGATGTTGTACTCACTCCCTTGTGTCTGCTGTGATGCCCTCAAGCGCCCATCCAACTCAGGGTAGGCCACCGCCAGGATCCGGAACATCAGGGGGGTCATGGTGCGACGGGCATCCCTCCCACTTTGGGAGGCCATCCCCAGCTGAGCCTCTGCCGTCTTCTTGCTCCAGCAGCGAATGTCCTCCCATCTTTTCCGGCAGTGGGTGCTCCGTCGCTGGTGGACCCCCAGGGTCCAGACGTCCTTGGCGATGGCACGCCAAATATCCTTCTTCTGGTGGGCGCTGACCTACATGACATGTACAGGGGAAGAAGAAAAGTCATTACCAACTGCACCGTCGAAGTGAGTGGCCCACATCCCTGCCCTTGCAATGTGGCACATACATTCACAGTCCCTCATGCTCGCAGAACTCTGCCCCTTCCTTCTTACAACCAGCCCTCTCCACCCAGGCATAGCCCATACAACTTGCACCATATGTACTCACCTGTTGGTCTGGAGGACCGTAGAGTAGCGTGTACTGGGGGAGGACCCCGTCCACGAGCTTCTCCAACTCCTGTGCAGTGAAGGCAGGGGCCTTTCCCCAGACGCACGAGCCATTGTCTCTTCCAGACCGAGGTCACAGCAGCACTTGCAGTATAGGTCCTCTCCTGTCGAAGATCAGGTATCGAGTGATTGAACAGATAGAAAATGGCGGTCACGTCCACGGCGGTGACGTCCGCGGCAGTGCGTATCATCACCACGGCGCGCTTCGTCATTGGCTCCTGGGACCCATAGGGTCCAATGTTAACCAATGCAGCATTGCGCAGCGGTCTTCGACCGCCTACCGCGGCGGTGTACAACGCCAGCGCAGTTACCTCACATCCCATTGTCCCACTATAGAGGTCAGGCAGCCGCCATTTCAGGGGCCCACTGCATCACACATACCAAGGCCTGGACTCAACACACTTACAGACAACTTTTGGGATTTTGTTTCGTGTTCTGTGTAGCTGTGGTACATACCTCTGAGCTGCTTGACTCTGTGGTTGCTGTTGTCCCTCCTAGGCACCGTCAGCTGGGACATGTGAGGAGATGGCGGAATCCTCTGGTGTACTGACCGCTGGTGGACCTGTTGACAATGGAGGAGCGACATTTAATCATCACCTACAGGTTTGACCGTGCCACAATCCAGGAACTGTGTACCCAGTTGGAGCCTGACCTGATGTCAGCAATCCGCCATCCCACAGGAATCCCCCCTCAAGTGCAGGTGCTGTCAGTGCTCCATTTCCTTGCAAGTGGGTCTTTTCAAACAACAGTGGCCATGGCATCAGGGATGTCCCAGCCTATGTTTTCCAACGTGTTGTCCAGAGTGTTGTCTGCCCTGCTGAAAGAGGAGCTACATAGTTTTCCCTCAGGTGGAGGATTTGGCTACTGTTAAAGGTGACTTCTATGCCCTTGGACATATCCCTAACATCATAGGTGCCATTGATGGGACCCATGTAGCTCTGGTCCTCCCCCACAGGAGTGAACAGGTGTACAGGAACCGGAAGAGTTATCATTCCGTGAATGTACAGATGGTATGTTTGGCAGACCAGTACATCTCCCAGGTAAATGCTATGTTCCCTGGCTCTGTGCATGATGCCTACATCCTGCGGAATAGCAGCATCCCTTATGTGATGGGTCAACTCCAGAGGCACCGGCTGTGGCTATTAGGGGACTCTGGTTACCCCAACCTGTCATGGCTACTGACCCCAGTGAGGAATCCCAGGACCAGGGCAGAGGAACGCTACAATGAGGCCCATGGGCAGACTAGGAGGGTGATCGAACGCACCTTCGGCCTCCTGAAGGCCAGGTTCAGGTGCCTCCATATGACAGGTGGTTCCCTATTCTACTCACCAAGGAAGGTGTGCTAGATCATCATCGCCTGCTGTATGCTTCACAATCTTGCTTTGCGATGCCAGGTGCCTTTTCTGCAGAAGGATGGTCCAGATGACGGTGTTGTGGCAGCTGTGGAGCCTGTGGACAGTGATGAGGAGGAAGCAGAGGAAGAAGACATTGACAACAGGGACTCAGTCATCCAGCAATATTTCCAGTGACACACAGGTGAGAACACTTTCTTGCCTACTACAAGTACTCTCACACTTCTACCTTTATCCTGTCTATCAATTTCAAGCAGTATTTGGTAACTGAGTTGTACATTTCCATTACGGTTTCACAGGTGTGGTTACCAACGTGTGTCATCTGCTTGCATCCTTCATGGACTTGTGATGTGTGACATAGGTATGTTGACATTACATTTGAGACCGGATTTTGTCACTGTCATAGCTAATACACATTTTCTAAATCACAGACTGACTCCAGATTGTTTTGTGCTTCAAGGGTGTTTATTGAAGTGCTAATTATTGGAGGGGGTGGTAAAATGGTGATGGGTGATGGTGGAGGAATGTCCATGGCAGAGTCCAGTCTATTAGTCTCACAGGCCCATATGGGCATAGGAAGTGGAGCTGGGGCAGTTCCAATATGGACAGGGTTACAAAGTGGGACACTGGGATGACAATCAGGGTGGTCTCATTTCTTGGCGGGGGTCTTGCCATCGTGCTCTGTCCTGTTCCTGGATCTTAGGGACTGCTTGCGGGATGGTTCTCCATCTGCAGGGGGTGGGGTGCTGGTGTGGTGGTCCTGTGGCGGGGCATCCTGTCCACTAGCGCCGGCAGAGGTGGTGGGCAGTTCATCGTCCATGCTAGTGTCAGGGGCCCTTTGGAGTGCCACGGTGTCCCTTATGGTGTTCACTATGTCCTTCAGCACCCCTACGATGGTGCCCAGGGCAGAGCTGATGGTTCTGAGTTCCTCCCTGAACCCCAAATACTGTTCCTCCTGCAGGCGCTGGGTCTCCTGAAACTTGGCCAGGACCGTAGCCATCGTCTCCTGGGAGTGGTGGTATGCTCCCATGATGGAGGAGAGGGCCTCGTGGAGAGTGGGTTCCCTTGGCCTGTCCGCCCCCTGTCGCACAACAGCCCTCCCAGTTCCCCTGTGTTCCTGTGCCTCCGTCCCCTGGACCGTGTGCCCACTACCACTGCCCCCAGGTCCCTGTTGTTGTTGGGGTGGTGGGTTCCCTGTAGTGGTGGACACACAGCTGATTGACGTGTCCTGGGGACGGAGGTATGGGCCCACTGGGTGGGTGCTGTGCTGGTGTTTCCAGAGGGTGGAAGGTCTGTGTTGGGCTGTTCCTGTGCGAGGGGAACCGACTGTCCCGAGGCCCACGATGGTCCGGGCTGGTCATCTGGATCCAGTTGGCCAGAGCTGCTGTCATCACTGTGGGCCTCTTCTGTGGGTGGGGTAGAGATGTCTGGACCCTCCTGTCTGGTGACGTTAGGTAGTGGTCCTGCAGGGGTGTAAAAGCATGATTATTGCATCTGTGTGTGTCATGGTTTGCAATGGGTGGGTGAGTGTGTACCCCAGTGGTAGCATTCCTGTGTGGGGGCTTGTGTGATGATGGTTGGGGGGGTGTTATGGGTATGTGCAGTGGGCATGCTTTAGTGAGGGGTGACCATGCTTTGTTGTGTCATGCAGGGCTTGGTGTTGGGATGGGTGGTTTGTGTTATTAGTACATTAGTGAGGAGTTGGAGTGGTATGGGAGGGGGTGAGGGTGGGGGTGTGTGATAGCATGCAGGTAGGGTGGGGGATATGATAGTTAAGATTTGACTTACCAGTGTCCATTCCTCCACCGACACCTCCGAGGCCCACAGGATGCATAATGGTCAAGACCTGCTCCTCCCATGTTGTTAGTTGTGGGGGAGGAGGTGGGGGTCCGCCGCCAGTCCGCTGAACCGCGATGTTGTGCCTGGAGACCACGGAACGCACCTTCCCCCGTAGGTCGTTCCACCTCTTCCTGATGTCCTCCCGATTTCTTGGGTGCTGCTCCACTGCGTTGACCCTGTCGACTATTCTTCGCCATAGCTCCATCTTCCTAGCTATGGAGGTGTGCTGCACCTGTGATCCAAATAGCTGTGGCTCTACCCGTACGATTTCCTCCACCATGACCCTGAGCTCCTCCTCGGAGAACCTGGGGTGTCTTTGCCATGCCATGGGGTGGTGTAGGTGATGTGTGGGGTGGTGTATGTGGTGATGAGTGTGGTGATGTGTAGTGGTGTGGGGTGTTTTGTGCGTGGATGTTGTGTGGGTGATGGTGTTGTGTGCCTCTGTGTGGTGGGGTTGTCTAAGCCGTGCTCTCTCTCTGGCCTTCGTCAATAATTTTTGGTCGTAGGGGTTTGTGGGTGATGTGGGTGTGTGTTTTATATTGTGTTGGGTGTGTGGGAGTGGTGTTTGTATGTGTATCAGGTGTGTGTATTTTGAATTGTTCAATGTGGTGGTGTTTTGGAGATGTGTGTGTATTTTGAGCGCGGCCGTGTGTACCGCCAATGGAATACCGCGGTTGAAAGACCGCCCGCGTGGATTCGTGGGTCGTGATAGCATGGGCGTGTTTCTGTTGGCGTGACGGTGGAGGATTTGTTTTCGCCAGTTTATCACTGACCTTTGGTGTGGCGGACTTGTGTGGGTGTCTGAATTTCGACGGATTCCGAGATGTGGGTCATAATAGCTGTGGCGGATTTCCGCGGCCGCGGCAGTGTATTGGCGGTCTTCTGCACAGTGGTAAGCGCCTTTTACCACCAATGTTGTAATGACCCCCATAAGGTGATGGGGAGACAGAGTAAAGCTTATGAGACAGTAAATTTTATTTTATTTTTTATTTATTTATTTATTTTTTATGTATTTATTTATTTAGGTTAGACTATTATGACTTTTCCTTAGCCTTTCATTATCCTAATGTTGCTAACAAGGGTTCGTTTGGGTAGAAAAACATTCTTATTATTAAAGTCAACCACTGTGGTACATTTTAAATCCTGTTTGTGCTTCTATAGACCAAACACTTAAAATATACTGTCCACTATTATCAGTGACATGTGACTACTACACCTTGTAATCCTCATTGTCTTCTGTTACAATTCCTATAGACTGATTTACAAACATTTGATTCATTGGCTCTGTATACTGTGTGTGATGTAAAGTGCTCTGACACCCTACACTGGTATGATTAGCGCTATAAAACAAATGAAATGCATGTGAGGGAGAGGCTAACGAAAGATGAGGGGTACTGGCAAAGCGTGGTAGTGAGAACATTTGTGGAAAAGGGGGGTTTTGGGATACAGACGCCAACCAAGAATGTCACATTTTGCGACATAAGTGCTAAAGCTGGCCTTGGCTATGGCCTTGGCTGAGCAGGGAGTGTCATCTGGCGTTTGAGGAGACTGGGGAAGTCTGACTGAAGATAGAAAGCACCACCTGTCTCAAAAGAGTACAAAAGCTGCTAAGTAGAGTGATTAATTCATCTAACGGCTGATGGGAAAAACAGCAAAAAATAAACAAGATCTTTGTATTTTAGCCCCAAGTGCAATCTGCAGGTCATTGCAAACTTCCAAGCCTTGGGAAATAGTTCAGTCAGTTATTATATCACCTGCAATTATCCATCTGTAGTCACAACGTTACATACAGTGATCTCAACACCTCAATGAAAAAAATCAGTAGGTAACTACACCCACCCTAGAGATCAGTGTGTATCTGTGTGCATCCTGCAGGCTACAGATTCTAATCCTAGTGAGAAGGTTCAGAGAGTTAATGGAGCTAAGAATGTGATCTCTATTTAACTTCTGTCACATGCTGTAGTCCAACAAGGTAGCCTCCTCGAAGCAAAGCACTGTTTGTGATGAATATTTTGTAACTGGTCATAAAAGCTGTATGTTTGCACATTTTGCAGGTGTTAATAAATTTCCTCCAGTTATACATTAGAATACATGCTTATCTATCAGTTCACCGTGTAGGTTTAACAAACATTGTTTATGCTGCTCCATATAGGTGAATGGCTTGCAAAGCAGTTACAGTGTATTGTGGTCTTTTACCCATACCGCTGACCTCACCCTCATACTTGCTGATCAAGCCCCCAGTTCATCCTTCTAGCCCATTGTAACCAAGTTCACAGTTCCTATACTTTCGGTTTCACTCTTTCACCCCCGCCCGTGATACCAGTGCCCCCTAGTAAAGTAAAAAGAGGTTTTTCCAATAATTTATTAGATAGAGTTTTGTGACTGGCTCACTTCGGGTAGATTACTATAGGAGGAGCCAGACAATCAGGGTTTTCTCAACGGTCTGGTCAAATGGACAAAAGGTGTCTTTTTGGGCTTGCCTTGTACTTTTTCAGAGAGGCTGGAATGCAGATACATCTTGGTACAAAATTCCAAATCTTAGAGGAGTTGGCTGAGAAAGACTTTGGCCCTCATTACGACCCTGGCGGTCAGTGATAAAGTGGCAGTAATACCGCCAAGAGGCTGGCGGTAACTACTGCCAAATTATGACCATGGCGGAAAGATCTCGGAAAGACAGCCAATGTACCACGCCGATCGCCAGGGTGGAAACAACAGGCACCACAGCGGTAGCAACCTACAGCCAGGCGGAAGTTAATGTTCCGCCCACAATATTGAGACCCTGCAAACCGTCACCTTTTCTGGGGCGGTACCAACGACTACAAAAGCCTGGCGGAAACTGAGCTCAGAAGTGAAAGGACTCACCATTGGAGACACAGGGAAGAACCACGCCACCATGGAACCAGAACTGCATGTTTTTCCGATGATATTCTACGTTCTGCTCCACCACGAACACCAACGGTGGCAAAGACGACGATGGTGAGTACAGCCACCTAGCACACAAGCGAGGGGGGAGGAAAAAGAGAGTGACACACACACGCACAACACACACCCCACACACACACACCATACACACAACCATATGCATTAAAAAAACAATTTGACCCCGTAACTCGGCTGAATAATGCAAGGACAAAACGTTTTCGCAGAAGTGTTTGTAATAAGATCAACACAGTAGAAATAATATGTTAGGCAAGATAATAGATATACACATATTTACAGAAAAAGGGACACAGCCTAGCCCTTAATTTGCGTGGGCCACATGACCACAGGCCAAAGTCCAAGGCCACACATGTCACCTGCTTCAACACGGAGAAAACACTGCAGTGGCATCAGTTGGTAAATAGGCAGGCACCTCAGGGGGACAGGGGCCAGAGGGGCACCTCAGCCAGGAGATGTAACAAGACCACTGGTTCTGGAGGGGGCAACATGCCCTGTGCTTGATCCTGGGGAGTGATAGGCCACAGTTTCTGGAGTGGGTGTCTTACCCACTGGTTCTGGAGGGGGCAACATGCCCTGTGCTTGATCCTGGGGAGTGATGGGCCACAGTTTCTGGAGTGAGTGTCTTACCCACTTGTTCTGGAGGGAGCAACATGCCCTGTGCTTGATCCGTGGGAGTGATGAGCCACAGTCTCTCATGTGGGTGTCTTACCCACTGGTTCTGGAGGGGGCAACATGCCCTGTGCTTGATCAAGGGGAGTGATGGGCCATAGTCTCTCATGTGGGTGTCTTACCCACTGGTTCTGGAGGGGGCAACATGCCCTATGCATGGTCCTGGGGAGTGCAAGGTCACAGTCTCTCGTGTGGGTGTCTTACCCACTGGTTCTGGAGGGGGAACATGCCCTGTGCTTGATCCTGGGGAGTGATAGGCCACAGTCTCTCATGTGGGTGACTTACCCACCGGTTCTGGAGGGGCAACATGCCCTGTGCTTTGTCCTGGGGAGTGCAAGGTCACAGTCTCTCATGTTGGTGTCTTACCCACTGGTTCTGGAGGGGGAAACATGCCCTGTGCTTGGTCCTGGGGACTGCAAGGTCACAGTCTCTCATGTGGGTGTCTTACCCACTGGTTCTGGAGGGGGGCAACATGCCTTGTGCTTGATCCTGGGGAGTGATGGGCCACAGTCTCTCACGTGGGTGTTTTACCCACTGGTTCTGGAGGGGGCAACATGCTCTGTGCTTGATCCTGGGGAGTGCAAGGTCACAGTCTCTCATGTGGGGGTCTTACCTACTGGTTCTGGAGGGGGAAGCATGCCTTGTGCTTGACCCTGGGGAGTGCAAGGTCACAGTCTCTCCAGTGGGTGTCTTCCCCACTGGTTCTGGAGTGGACAGGCCGCACAGCAGCCCATGGAGGAGGGACTACATACCATCTGCCGGCGGTGACGGCTGCAGAGTGGTGGTGCTGTTGGTGGGGGGAGGCTCCTGCCCATCCCCTGCAACCTCAGACGGCTGCACTGTGGTGGTGCTGCTGGTGGGGGTAAAGCTCCTGCCCATCCCCTGCAACCTCGGACAGCTGCACAGTGGTGGTGCTGCTGGTGGGGGGAGGCTCCTGCCCATCCCCTGCAACCTCAGACGGCTTCACCGTGGTGGAGCTGCTGGTGGCGGTAGGCTCCTGCCCATCCCCTGCACCCTTGGATGGCTGCACTGTGGTGGTGCTGCTGGTGGTGGGGGGGGGGCTCCTGTCCATCCCCTACACCCTCGGACAGATGCACAACCATGGTTGGTGGTGAGGGCTCCGTCACAGTTCCTGGTCCAGGCTGCTTGCCCTTCTTGCCTTCTGGTGCAGACTCCTTACTCTTCCTGCTTGCTCTTCCTGCCTGCTGGAGCAGGCTCCTTGCTCTTCCTGCCTGCTGGTGCAGGTTCCTTGCTCTTCCTGCCTGCTGGTGCAGACTCCTTGCTCCTCCTGCTCCTCCTGCCGGCTGGTGCAGGCTCCTTGGCCTTTGGCATGGCAGGTGCAGGCTCCTTGCCCTTCTTGCCTGCTGTGGCAGTCTCCTTCCCCTTTAGGCTGGCTGGTGCAGGCTCCTTCCCCTTCAGTACATGTGGCCTCGATCCCTTTCCACCACGAGTGGGTGCGGTTGGGACTGGGCCCGTGGACTAGGTGGCTGAGGTGCTTGGCTGGGTTTGTGATACCCTGGCTGTTGGAAATGGCCCTTTTGCAGGGTTATCCCCAAACTAGCTAATCAGTGCTAAAGTGCAAGTGCTTCCTATAGAAACTGTACTGTTGATTGGTTTATCCATGTTTGGCATATGTGATTTACTAGTAAAGTACACTAGAGGTGCCCAGGGCCTGTAGATCAAATGCTACTAGTGGGCCTGCAGCACTGGTTGTGCCACCCACATTAGTAGCCCTGTAAACATGACTCAGGCCTGCCATTGCAGTGTTTGTGTGTGCAGTTTTAAACTGCCAAATCAACTTGGCCAGGGTACCCACTTGCCAGGCCTCAACCTTCCCTTTTACTACATGTAAGGCACCCCTAATTTAGGCCCTAGGTAGCCCCATGGGAAGGGTGCAATGTATGTTTAAGGTAGGACATATACTAGTGTGTTTTATATGTCCTAACAGTGAAATACTGCCAAATTCGGTTTTCACTGTGCAAGGCTTATCTCTCTCATAGATTAACATGGGGGCTGCCTTTAAATATCCTTAAAGCGCAGATTCTCTTTGAGAGCAGATAAAAATGTGGAGTTTAGGGTCTCTGAGCTCACAATTTAAAAATACATCTTTTAGTGAAGTTGTTTTTTAGATTGTTAGTTTGAAAATGCCACTTTTAGAAGGTAGGCATTTTCTTGCTTAATCCATTCTGTGACTCTGCCTGTTTGTGGATTCCCCGTCTGGGTCAGTTTGACAGTTGGGCTGTTCACACTTCTCCTCTAGACAGTGGCACAAAGGGGGCTGGGGTGTAACCTGCATATCTTGATTAGCCATCTGTGCTGGAGGGAAGGGGAGGAGGGGTCACTCACACCTGAAAGGACTGTGCCTGCTTTCACACAATGCTGTCTCTGACCCCCTGGTGAGTGTCTGGGGCCTGGCCTGGGCAAGGAAGGATCTTCCAAACACTTTGCTTTGAAGTTTGCCAACTTCAAAGGCAGAACTGGGTATAAGAAGAAGACCTAAAACCCCAGACTTTTAGAATCTTTCTGAAATCAAGAGCAGCCTCTGCCCAGGAGAAGAGCTGAAGAGCTGAGGAGGAGTACTGTCCCTTTGCTGTGCTGCTTTGCTGGACTGGCCTGCAGTTGCTGCTTCTGCCTGAAAAGAGTACAAAGGGTGAACTTTGCTGTGTGTTCTGCTTGAGAAAATTCTCCAAGGGCTTGGAGTAGAGCTTGCCTTCTGTTGGAAGTCTCCAGGACACCAAAGACGTCAGTTTCCTCACCTGCAGCACTGGGAACTGTGTATTTTGTGCTGTTCAAGAGGAGAGCCGCCAACAACGCTGCTAGCCTGCACCGTGACCTGCCGACACCACACTGAGTCACATTGCCCAGCTTCGCACCGCGACCCTGGTCTCACCGACGCCATCATCGGACGACTTCACTGAGCCCCTGCTCGCACCGCGACCTGTGGGCCCCGCACTCCGGCATCACCTGCTCACACCACAGCCTGGGCATCCCTGACGCCACCACTCCAGCTGACACCGGCGCCGCTGCCTGCACGGTGGCCTGTGGACACCACTCATCAGGTACACGGAGCACCGTCCCATCCCGCACCGCAGCCCCGGTCCACCGACCCCATCACCATTGACTTCTGTGTCGTCACCAGGCATCCTGCCTGCACCGTGGCCTGTGGACACTGCTCTTGAGGGTCACGAAGCACCGTCCCGTCCTGCCCCACTGGCTTGGGCCTACTGTCGACAGCGCTTCAGCAATGACGACGACGCTGCCTGCACTGTGACGTGTGGACACCACACGTCGCAGCGCCCCGCTTCACACCACAGCCCTAGTCTCACCGACGCCACTGGATGCCGTCACCGAGCCGCCGCCTGCACCATGACATGTGGGCACCACACGTTGCATCGTCCCGATTTGCACTGCAGCCCTGACGCCATCCACACCGGCACACCTAACGTCATCAGCCTGGAGTTCGATCTGCAACACGTGTGACCTCAAAGGCCAGACGACTCCGGAACCGACACCGCAATGTCAGTGACGCCGCTCTCCGGAGCTCACTACGAGGATCATGACACCCTGCAAATCCAAGGTACTGTTTGCGGGCCTTCCTGACACCATAGGTGGCCTGCAATGCCACAGCTGGCCTGAACTGTTGGTTTTGTTGATCACAATGCCGTGATAGCCCCAGGTGGAGCTATCGACTTCAAGGAACTGTCGTTTTGAGTAAATCTTGCAGAATTCATATTTTTCTTACTGTATGTTGGATTTTTATTGTATTTGGTCTTGTTTTATATAGATAAATATTGGCTATTTTTCTAAAACTGGTGTGGTGTCCTTTTGTAGTGTTTTCACCTATTACTGTGTGTTATGTGCAAATGCTTTGCACATTGCTTCTGAGATAAGCCTGACTGCTCATGCCAAGCTACCAAGGGGGTGAGCAGGGGTTATCTGAGCGGGTATCTCCCTTATCCTGACTAGAGTAAGGGTCCCTACTTGAACAGGGTGCAAACAGACTGCCAACTAGAGACCCCATTTCTAACACTGGCCATAGGTGCAGGATGGGGGAGGGGTAGGGAAGAGGTCAATGGTGGATAGGAACAGTTTTTTAGGGACATTGAGGCGGGAAGAAGGAGACGTAATGGGAGCGGAGGATGAGGGAGTGGTTGTTGAAGGTGTCTGTCTGCTGCTTTTGGGTGCAGGTGCAGGTGCATGGGCTGTATGCTGTTGTGAGGTGGATGGCTGTTGGGTGTCTGAATGCTTGAGTTTGTGTACTTTAGGAGGGGGGGACAGACATAGTGGGAGAGGACACAGGGGACGTGTGCATGGCTATTGTGGAGGTGTCTGCCAGTGAGGTGTGTGTTCTGCTTGGTGTGGTGATGATGCTGGTATTGGATGATGATGTAGTGCATGCAGGTGTGAGTGCAGATGTGGCTGGGAGGGAGGTGGTGGAGGGGAGGCGGGGGAGACAGTGGAAATAGTGGATGTTGTATCTGCAAATGGATGGTATTTGTGCGAGTGCCTGTGGGATGAATTGTGATGCTTGTGTTTGCTGTGACACTTTTGGGTGTTGTCTTGTGTGCATGCTCGTCTGTATGTGTGCTTGGGATAGGTTGGGGTTGAGGGGAATGGGACTGGGCAGTGGAAGTTGGAGGGGGATGGTAGAAACAGGGACAATGGCTGCCATCAGAAAGGAGGCAAGAGCCTCAATCAATCTCTGTTGGGCCGCCCATCCAGTGTGAATGCCCTCCAGGAATGCATTACATTGTTGCATCTGGGCTGCCAGCCCCTAAATGGCATTCACAATGGTTGACTGCCCTACAGAGATGGATCTCAGGAGGTCAATAGCCTCCTCACTCAGGGCAGCAGGGCTAACTAGGGCAGGGCTTGAGGTGCCTGGGGCAAAGGAGATGCCCACCCTCCTGGGTGAGCGGGCATGGGCAACTCACTGAGGGGCTGCTGGGAGGGAGGTGCTGGTATGGGGGTGGCGGCTGTACCTGTAGCTGGGGTGGTCACAGAAGTCTCCGCCACCACCAGCGAGCTTCAATCAGAGGAGGTATCTGTGTCTGAACTGTCCCCTCCAGTCTCTGCTGTGGTGCTCCCCTCGCCCTCTGTCCCACTGGTGCAGCTCCCTCCATTGCCGGTGCCTCTGCTCCTCCGCCAGATGATGCTAATGCCCATAAGGACAGGGTGACAAAAAAATAAAGGGGGGGAAGAGACAAAGGATACACTGGGTCTATGGCTGCACCAACGCCACCGTTGGCGTTGATTTTCCCTTCTGAACCCTAGCCACCAGGGGACCTACGCTGCAATGTCAGGCCTGGCCTAGGGCCACTCACTGACACACATCACCCACCCGGATACCACCCTACCATGTGTAAGTTGTAATAATGGGCACTGTACTCGCCCCCTTGTGGCTGCTGTGATGCCCTCAAGCGCTGATCCAGCTCAGGATAGGCCACCACCAGTATGCGGGCCATCAGGGGGGTGAGGGTTCGACGGGCACCCCTTCCTCATTGGGAGGCCATCCCCAACTGGGCCTCCACCGTCTTCCGTACCCAGCGTCTCAGGTCCTCCCACCATTTGCGACACTGGGTGCTCCGCCTGCCATAGACCCCCAGGGTCCTTGGCGATGGCACGTCATATAACTTCTTTTGATGGGCGCTGACCTGCAGAGGCAATACACACATGAAATAGATTTAGACAAACAGTCCTGCCTGTTATACATATGGCCCACCATACCCCTTCACATCACCATTTACACACACACATGGCCCAGCACACAACCTGTATGCCGCCAAGAGACGAGGCTTACACAAGGCTTTCACACACACAACTCCATGAATTCATGCCACATGCATCGTGCTCGCAGTGTACTCACCAGTTGGTCTGGAGGCCCATAACTGGGGTAGGACCCCATCCACCAGTCACTCTAACTCCTCCAAAGTGAAAGCTGGGGCCCTTTACCCAGCCACACTGGCCATGGTAGGTTCCAGACACAGGTCACAGCAGCACACGCAGTGTAGGGCCTCTCCTATGGAAGGTCAGGTAGCAAGTGAGGAATCAGAAAATGGCAGTCACATCCGCGGCGGTGCATACCGTCACCGCCAGCGTAGCTCACCATTGGCCACTGTAACCCATAGGGCCCAATGTTAGCCAATGAGGAGTTGCACGGCGGTTCCCAACCGTCACCCGCAACGGCACACAACGTTAGCGGAATTACCTCACTTCCACCTGTCCCTCCACACAGGACAGGCGGACGCCATTTCAGGGTGGTGGGGGCAGGCCCTGGAATAATGCTGCGTCACAGGAGATATTAGCACATACTGGACAAATCACAATGACCCATTACATGTTTACAGGATGCAAAGTTCTGTTGTAGCTCCATTGCTCAGTTTGTGACTGGATCCTCACTCTTGTGTCCCTTAGATTCTTACCGCTGCGGATGAATAGGAGATGGAGACATACCCCCGAGTACAAACTCCTGATGGTCTTGGCAACACTGGAGGACAGGCACATTATCCTTACCTATAGACTTGACAGGGCCACAATCACAGAGCTGTGTGCCCAATTAGAGCCTGACCTGATATCTGCTATCTGTCACCCCACTGGGATCCCCCCTCTTGTGCAAGTGCTATCTGTACTCCATTTCCTGGCAACTGGTTCTTTCCAAGTGACAGTGGGCTTGGCAGCAGGAATGTCACAGCCAGTGTTCTCAATAGTGCTGACAAGAGTGTTATCTGCCCTAATAAAACACATGTGCAGCTACATTGTTTTCCCCCACGGTTGAAGATTTGGCCACAGTGAAGGCCGAGTTTTATGCAAAGGGACATATTCCCAACATAATTGGGGTGACTGATGGAACACATATTGCAATTGCCCCCCTGCGGGAGAATGAAAAAGTGTTCAGGAATCGTAAGAGTTTCCACTCTATGAATATGCAGATGGTGTGCCTTGCGGACCTGTACATCTCCTTTGTCAATGCTAAATATCCTGGGTTGGTGCGTGAGGCCTTTGTCCTAAGGAATAGCAGCATCCCAAATGTGATGGCCCAACTACAGAGGCACAGGGTGTGGCTAATAGGTGAGCCCTGGTTCCCACCCAGTATATGTTGGTGTTTGGGTATGGTGTGGACCATATAGTATAGGTTGTGGGTGAATATTGTCCTTCAATATTTGCAGGTGACTCTGGTTACCCAAACCTATCATGGCTGCTGACCCCTGTGAGGAATGCCAGGACAAGGGTAGCAGAGCGTAATAATGAGGCACATCGGCGAACCAGAAGGATAACTGAAAGGACCATTGACCTCCTGAAGGCCAGGTTCCGGTGCCTCCATCTAACAGGTGGATCTCTGTGCTACTCACTGAAGAAGGTCTGCCAGATAGAGGTGGCATGCTGCATGTTGTATAACCTGGCCCTCAGACGCCATGTTCCATTCCTGCAGGAGGAGGAGGCTGGAGATGCCCGTTTGGCAGCAGTAGACCCTGTGGACAGTGTGGATGAGGAGGCAGAGGATGAGGACAACAGAACATATGTGATCCGACAATACTTCCAATGACACATAGGTAGGACAGTGTTACTTCACATTTCAATTACATTTGTTTTAATTTGTGTGGCAATGGCATGCTGATATTTTCAATTTCTATGCCCACTTACTGTTCCCTCTGGCAATTCATTTTGCAGATATTGGTGACCTGACATATACTCCTGGTGTGATCACTACAGCCAGTTACAGGTCATTAATCTATGCTCATTCTCTGTACAGTTGATTTGCAATGTTTGTACCTGTTACAATGAATACATATTTGATATACATGACATACTTCAAAAAATAAATTTTTTCAAAGGGTGTTTATTTTAGTGCTGATATATTGAGGGGCAAGTGCAATGGGATGGGCTGATGATGGAGGAAAGTCCAGGGTATTGTTTCAGTCTGTTTGTAGCACAGGTGCATTGTCCATGGGGACATAGGAAAGGGAGCAATGACAGTTCAAGGTGGACAGGGAGACAGAGTGGGACACAAGGGTGACAATCAGGAGAGTCTAATTTCCTGGTGGGGGTCTTGGCAAGTGTCTCTGGCTTCTGTCTAGATCACAGGGAACATTTGCGGGTGGTTCACCTTCTGCAGGTGGAAAGGTGCTGGTGGCCTGTGAATCCTGTGGCAGGGCCTCCTGCCCACTACCGGCAGCGTAGGTGGAAGGCTGTTCAGATGTCTGGCTAGTGGCAGGGGCCCTCTGGTGTAAGACTGCCTCCCTCATAATGTTGGCCATGTCTGCCAGCACCCCTGCAATGGAAATCAGGGTGTTGTTGAAGGCCTGCAAATCCTCCCTGATCTCCTGGTACTGTCCCTCCTGAAGCCACCTGTTCTCCTGCACATTGTCCAGGATCTGGCTCATCGTGTCCTGGGAATGTTGATAAGCTCCCAGGATCTCTGAGAGAGCCTCCTGGAGAGTCGGTTCCCCGATCCTGTCTTTCCCCTGGTGCACAGCAGTCCTCCCAGTGTCCCTGTTGGCCTGTGCCTCTGTCCCCTGAACCGTGTGCCCACTGACCCCAGGTCCCTGATTGTCTTGGGGCTGAGGTGTGCCCTGGGGCCCCTGTAGAGGTGGACACACTGCTGATTGACGTGACCTGGGGACAGAGGTATAGGTACGCTGGGTGGGTGCTGCAGTGGTGTTTCCTGAGGGGTAGGCTCTGTGGTGGTGTGTGACTGGGCCTGGGTAACCGGCTATCCAGTGGTCCCTGAGGGGCCAGGTAGGTCATCCAGATCCTGAAGACCAGAGTTGCTGTCATCAATGTGGGCCTCTTCAGTTGGGGGACTGGTTATTGCTGGCACCTCCTCTCCGCTGACATTGGCTGGGGTACCTGTGGGGATGTAAATGATGTGTTATGGTTTCTGTGTCTGACACATTGTACATCCATGGCTTCCCCTCTTTGGTTGGATTTGCCCTGTTAGCTTTCACTTGTGTATGTTAGTGTATGGTGGGATAGTTAATTCTCTATAGTGTGCGTGCTTTAGTGATGAGTGCCCATGCAGTGCTGTGAGTGGTGTCCATGCATTGGTACATCATGCATGGCTTGGCACTGGGATAAGTGAGATGTGATGGTGGGGTGTGTGGGAAGTGGTGGAGTGATGGGGGTGAGGGTATGTGATGGCATGCATTTAGGGGTAGTAGTAATAGGGAGTTGACTTACCAGAGCCCAGTCCTCCTCTGACTCTGGCCAGACCCTCAAGATGCAGTATTGCCAAGGCTTGCTCCTCCCATGCTGTGATTTGTGGGGGAGGAGGTGGGGGTCCACCGCCAGTCCTCTGGATCGCGAGCTGGTGTCTTGCTGCAATGGAACGTACCTTCCCCCGTAGGTCGTTCCAACTCTTCCTCATGTCATCCCTAGTTCTTGGGTGCTGTCCCACGGCGTTGTCCCTGTCCATGATTCTCCACCATAGCTCCATCTTCCTAGCTATAGATATCTGCGTTGGCGTAACGGTGTGGGTTTTGATACCGCCAGTTTATCACTGACCTTTGGTGTGGTGGATTTGTGTATGAGGCTGAATACTGATGGATTGGTGTGTGTGTCATAATATGGTGAACGGATATCTGCCGCCGCCGCGGTAAATTGTTGGCTGTCAGCGTGGGGGTAAGTGGGATTTACCGCCAATGTCATAATGAGGGCCTTTGTTTTCTAACTTAGGGATTTTAAGTCAGAGGGGAGATTTACCACTTGATTCTCGGTTTCCCCCAGAAATTGTGGCTTTGTGCATCAGGTTTTTGGGGTACTATAATACAGGTCCCTGAATGGACATCAATCCACCAAACAAGTGACACCACACATACCCTCATAAAGAGGCATATACGCACACAAAGGCACACAGGTACACAAACACACAGAGGGATGCACGCCCAAAGAGCCACACAGACAAGCACATATACCCTTATGTACACACACATCAACGCTGACAGACACACTCATGCAAACATGCAGAGAAAGAGTTGCATGCGCACATGCATACAAAATCAGGCATGAGACACACAGGCAGAAAGATGCACGCAGTTTGCAACCAGTTACACTACTGGGACACTCTTAACAGCCTCCTATTTTCAGTTAAGGAATTAGGGGAAGGAGCTCAATTCAGACTAAGTAAATGTCTTTTATAACTTAGTTTATTATTTGATCCTCCTGCTGTGGAGCAGGGATAGTGACAGCAATGCAAGGGGTAGTAACTGGTATTCCTGGCACCCTCTGATTGACATTGATGGTGTCCTGTAGGTGACACAAGCTGTCTTGTAGGTGCTGAGAACTTCTAGGAACAGTCAGTACAAGACCAGAACTCGTAGCCAAGAACAAGACCCTGCCAATATAGAGGCACATTACCTGTTTTGTTTAGAATTATGGAGCAGTCTGTGGGGGGCTGGATCTGGGAGTCGCCTGCATAACGTAAAAACTTAGGCCAAACTAGATATGCTTGATATGATCCTATGAAATAAGCTAAGAGATGTTTATTAGAAGATGAGCATAAAAGCCTGTGGGAATCCACAGGGGGCAGCGCATGGAGCCAAGGATAATGGCCCAACAGGCTCAGTGATATAAATGTATGGCGATGAGAAAGCAGTACTCTGTAGGTCACATGTTTGAGTCCCAGGAAGGCCAATTCAGCCTTCGATACTTTTGGGGTTGGTAAATTGAATAATAATATATTTTTCTTCAACTCACAATAATAATAACAATACTACTACTACTACTACTACTACTAATAATAATAAACAATACTACTGCTTCTGATGATAATAATAATAAAACCATCCTCGATAGAGCAGCCTCAATGCCCACTCTGACATCTAACAGGCAGGTGTGAAATGGCTGATTTCGTGTGGCTCTGTAATTACGGATGGGAATCTGGGGTCTAGAATAGATAAATCGCCCTTTTCCACGGTCCCTCCCATTGGCAGGTGGCCGAGCAGTGCCCGCGTCGCCATTGCTCGTGGCCGCTGGAAGCGCACGTGCGGTTTTACAGAAGCCCCGGGTCCTTCCCCTCGGATGACCCGGTGCGTGTGTGTTTACGCGGGAGGGCGGTTTATCCAGCTGCTTCTCCCGGGGCTCAAACTGTCACAGGCATTAGGCCCGCTCTTCCGTATCCTCCGCGGCAACGGAGCTAAAACAATAGAGTGATTAAGTCCGGTTAGGCCTTTCTCGGCCCGGGTGGTGTGAAAGGACAGGGACGATTTCCACAGAGTGATTTCTGAGTCTGTCGTTCGAATTGTAGGCAAAGAAGTTGCCAATGGTCACACACATTTCCCGTGTTGTTAAGCATGAAATTTAAAAAACACAAAAATGAATACCACAGGGCCGCACACTTTGTAAATACATTTGCAATGAGGTGAAAACGCATCCTGCATGCGCCGACCTTTCCGAGCGATGTTTTCTGTCACGCACCTTGTGTTTCCCGCCCTCAGACACGTGCTGTGCGTTTGTAGTCCCTGGCGCGTCTCGCGCATAAAAATGGCGACGATGAAATCATTGCTAATTAATACAACTGCCAGTCTTTGGTATTAATAGTCTATTGTTTCGCTAAATTCCTGAGAAAAAACCGCCTGCGTTCATCTTACAGAAACATTATTTTTTCCTACACCTGAATATATGGTGCTAGGAACCGCCATCAAATGGTTTCAGCATTCATTTTACTAAATAATAAGCCCGGCACCAAAATGAAAGTGGCCCCATTAATGAAGCTGATAGCTAAAAGCAGGGCTGGCTTTAGCACTTGTGGCACCCAGTGCGACAATGTTTGTTGGCGCCCTCCAGTGACAACCTCCGCCATGGATTCCTTCACTACCACCCTTTAACAGTGCCCCTCAAATCTCCATAACCACTCTCCTTCAGATGCATTTAATTCTTCTATAGTGCCACCCAATCCAGTGGTGGGTGTCAAAGCACTTTACATCACACACTCATTACACAGAGACAATCGTCGTACGAGTAAATCAGTCTATGGGAAATGTTACATAGGACATAGGACTACACAGTGTATGAGTCACATGTCCTCCATACTGGTAGGCAGTATAGTTTGAGTGCTTTGGAGAAGCACAAACTCAGAATTTAAAACGTAACACCATGGTTGAGGGTTCGCTTTAATTATAATAATTGATTTCTACTCAAATGAACCCTTTTTGCAACATGAGGTTAATGAAAGACTGGGAAAAAAATTATAATGCTATAATCTATACCTTGCAGTTTGCATGCAGCTCTTTGATGACAGTTAATTGCTCACTGTTTTATATCAGGATTCTAATTTATAAACTGCAAGCAACAAAAGGATCTCTCTGACAAAAGCAGTAATCCGTCGGCCTTTTCACATTATATGCACTTTGTGTTCTGCGTGTAAGCGTTCTTTGCAGCAGGTATATTAACCCTCTGTGCTAGCGCTACCTTAAGAGGAGACAAAACCTCCAGTAGACAAAACTTGGATCTCTCTCCAGGAAGAACATGAACCACCAGAGTTATCTTGACATTTTTATTGTTTCCTGAAAACTGCTGGGGGCATGGAACGCAACAGCAGGTGCTTTTAAAACCATAATATACTTGCAAACAGGGCATCTCCACCCGAAGTCAGCACCCAGTGCGGTGGCACTGGTCACATTGCCCTGGTGTTGCACTGCCCTGGCTTAAAGAGTGGTAAACTCAGAGAAATCACCTGTAAAAACTGAGCCACCTAGAAATAAAACTGGCCCACAATTGCTAAGCCCCGGCCCACACACTGATCTGTCAGACTAGCCAATTGGCACTGCCTGATTGTCCTATAGGCAGGGCTACTGGAATTATGTGGCAGAAGCGGGCCAAATTATGCACCAGGGTTGATTAAGTTATGCAGCAAGAAAAGGCAAATTGTGTGGCATAAAGGGGCACATTTTGTAAAAGTATTACTAAATTAATTTGTCATTGTTTAGGTCTAGCCTGTGATTGCATGCACTAGCGCATGCCTCTCGCTTGCAAGACCTTTGAGTACAGTAAAGGGCCTAGAGCCCGCCTGTCGCTTCCATTTTTTAGACTGCATGAACTCTTCTTTACAGCCTCGTAATTAGTAATTGCAGGCAAAGCATAATTTCCGTTCCTCCGTGTGGAGCAGGGACCAAGCACTGATTAATTCAACTTCTTCGGTGCCTATCCGCTGCTCACAACTTCTAGTGGCCTGCAAACAGGAGGTTTGTGACTGGCAAAACATGCCCAGAAGGACAAACAAAATTGCAAAGTTTTATTTTTTTATAGCTAACTTTCTTTTTATTTTGCCAAGTCATCTTTTCTCACTTTGCACTCATGTTTTCTATTGTTTTAGTTCATGGGCGCTGCTCTCAAAAGATTATGATTACCTTGTTCTAAATATTGCAAAGCAACATTGTTTCTTTATTATGTGTAATTTCTTTATTATGTTTTTAACACATAGTAGTGCAGTACACCCCAATCCACCCCACTCAAATCCACCTCACTACAGTCCAAACCAATCTACGCCACCTCACTCCACACCAATCCACCCCACTCACCCCAATCCACTCCAACCCACCCCACTACAATCCTTTCAACCCACTACAATCTAATCTGCCCCACTCCAATTCGCCCCACTCCAATCCAAAACAATCTATGCCTCTCCATAATAATCTGCCCCACTCCAATCAAAAACAAGCTGCCCCTTCAATTCTGCCCTACTCCAATCCAAAACAATATACTCCACTCCAGTCCAAAACAATATGCCCCACTCCAATCCCAAACAATCTGCCCTACTTTAATCTACCCCACTCCAATCTTTCCCAATCCAAAACAATCTGCTTCACTGCAATCTGCTGCACTCCAATCCAAAACAACGTGCCCCACTGGAATCTGCCCCACTGCAATCCAAACCAATCTGCCCTCCTCCGATCCAAACCAATCTGCCCCACCCCAAAATGCCCCACACCAATCTGTCCCACTTCAATCCAAAACAATCTGTCCCACTTAAATCCTCCCCACTCCAGTCTGCCCCACTCCGATCCAAAACAATCTGTCCCACTCCAATCCGCCCCACTCAAATCAAAACCAATATGTTCCGCTCCAATCCAATCCATCTCACCACAATCCAATCCTCCCTACTCCATCTTAATTGACCCCACTCCCATCCACCCTGCTCCTATCAAATCCACCCCACTCACATGTACCCACCCCACATCAACCCAATCCCCCATCCCCCTCAAATTCAATCCACCACACTCCAATCCAATTTACCCCACCCCAATCCACCCTAATTCAATCTGTCCCACTCCAATCTAAAACACTCTGTCCCACTCGAATCTGCCCCACTCCAATTCAAAACAATCTGCCCACTCCAATTTGCCCCACTGAAATCTAAAATAATCTGCCCCACTCCACTCCAAAACAATCTGCCCCACTTCAATCCAAAACAACCTGCCCTAATCCAATTTATTTCAGCCTGCCTCACTCCAAATTGCCCCACTTTGACCCAAAACAATCTGCCCCACTCCACCCTGCCCCAATTCACCCAACCCCACTTAACCTTGTCCTCCTCCAATCCCAAACAACCTGTTCCAATCAAAAACAATCTGCCCCATTCTAATTCACCCCACCCCACTCCAATCCAACCCACCTCACTCCAATACAATTCACACCATTCCATCCCAATTCACCCAACTTCATTCCACCCCAATTCACCCACTACAATCCAGTCCACCCCACACCAGTCCAATCCACCTCAATCCAATCTACGCATTCCAATCCAATGCACTTTACCTCCGGCCAATCCACCCCACCCCACCCCACTCCAGTCTAATCCACCCACTCCTGTCCAATACACCCCATCCACTCCAATCAACTCCCCCTCTACTCATTCCATCTCACACCAATGCATTCCACCCTCATCACTCCAATCCATCTTACTCCCATACAATCCACTTTAGTCCACCCCACTCTATTCCAATCAAGTCCACATTAATCCACCATACTCCAGTGCAATCCACCCCAGTCCAAACCACCTTAATCTACCCCTCTCTAATCTAGTCCACCCGTTCCAATCAAACCACCCATACAATCCAGTCTACACCACACCAATAAATTCACTCCACTCCAATCCAATCCACCCACTTCAACGCAAGTCACCCCACTCCAATCCAATCCAATTCACCCATTCCAGTCCAATCCACCACAACCCACTCCCCTCAATACATCCCACCCCACTCCACTCCAATCCATCCCAACCCAGTGCTATCCACCCCACCCCTATCCAACCACTCCAATCTAATCCACCACACTCAATCCAATCCACCCCATCTCACACTAATCCACCCCACTCAGTCCAATCCACCTCACTCCCACCCCACCCACTCCAATCTGATCCACCCCAATGTGATCCACCCCAATCCAATCCACCCGTTTCAGTCTACCCCACTCCAATCCACCCCAATCCAATCCACCCCATTCCAATTCACCCCAAATCAATCCAATCCACCCCATGCCAATCCAGTCCAACCCAGTCCACCCACTCCAATCAAGTCCATCACTACACAGTCCACCTCACTCCAATCCAGTTCACCCACACCTCCCAATCCATCCCACTCCAATACAATCCAATTTAATCAACCCCACTCCAGTCCAATCAGTCTACATTAATCCACCCTTCTCCAGTCCAAACCACCTTAATCCAACCCACTCTAATCCAGCCCACCCCTCTCCAGTCAATCCAATCGACCACAATCCACTCCAATCCACCCACCATACTCCAGTCCACCCCACCCCAATCCAAATCACCAACCCCATCCAATCCACCCCAATCAAATCCACCACACTCAATCTAGTCCACACACCCCACCCCCCCTAGCCCACCACACCCTAATCCACCCCCCTCACTCCAACCAACCCCACTCAATCCAATTTACCTTACTCCAATCCACTCCACTCCAATCTGATCCACTCCAAACGGATCCACCCCAATCCGATACACCCCACTCCAGTCCACCTCACTCCAGTCCACCCCACACCAATCCAATTCACCCACGCCAATCCAGTCCACCTCACCTCAATTCAACCCACCCCACCCCACCTCACTCCAATTCACTCCCTCCAGTCTATCCCACCCCAGTCCACTCCACCCAATGTCAACCCACCCCACTCCACTCTAATCCATTCTACTCCAATCCACCCCCTCTACTCCAATCCACCACACTCTACCCCAATCCAATCCACCCCACCCTATCCCAGTTCAGTCTCCACACTCCAATCCAATGCATCTAGCCTACCTCACTCCAATCCACCCCACTCCAATTTAATCCACTCCAAAACAATCCACACTACAATCCACCCTACCCCACCCCACTCCAATCCACCCCACCCCAGCCCATCCCAGTTTAATCCACCCCACTCCTATCCAATCCATCCCATCTCAATGCAATCCACCCGATTCCAATCCACCCAATCTGATCCAACACACTTCACCCCAATCCACTCCACACCACTCCAATCCAATCCAATCCATCCCACTGCAGTCCACCATACCCCAAACCACTCCATTTCAATCTACCCACTCCACCCAGTCTACCCCACTCCACTCCAATTCACCCCACCCTAATTTACTCACCCCACTCCATCCACCCGACCCCACTCCAATCTACTCCGCTCCAATCTACTCCACTCTAACCCAATCTACCCCACACCACTTCAATCTACCCCAGTTCACTTGACTATCAATCTACCCTGCTCCACTACAATCTATCCCTCTACAATCTACCCCATTCCACTCTACCCTAATCTACCCCACTCCACTTCAATCCAATCCACCCCACTCCACACCAATCTACTCCACTTGAATCTATCCTACTCCACTCAATCTAATCCAATCATTCCCACCCCACTCCAGTCTATCCCACTCTACCCCAATCTACCACACCTCACTCAAATCTAGCCCAAATGTGCTCCAATCTACCCTACTCCAATCCACCCCATTCCAATTCACCCCAAATCAATCCAATCCACCCCATGCCAATCCAGTCTAACCCAGTCCACCCACTCCAATCTGCCCCACTCCAATCAAGTCCATCACTACACAGTCCACCTCACTCCAATCCAGTTCACCCACACCACCCAATCCATCCCACTCCAATACAATCCAATTTAATCAACCCCACTCCAGTCCAATCAGTCTACATTAATCCACCCTTCTCCAGTCCAAACCACCTTAATCCAACCCACTCTAATCCAGCCCACCCCTCTCCAGTCAATCCAGTCCACACAATCCAATCCACCCACTCCAAATCCAATCGACCACAATCCACTCCAATCCACCCACCATACTCCAGTCCACCCCACCCCACCCCAATCCAAATCACCAACCTCATCCAATCCACCCCAATCAAATCCACCCCCCTCAATCCAGTCCACACACCCCACCCCACCCTAGCCCACCACACCCTAATCCACCCCCCTCAATCCAACCAACCCCACTCAATCCAATTTACCTTACTCCAATCCACTCCACTCCAATCTGATCCACTCCAAACGGATCCACCCCAATCTGATACACCCCACTTCAGTCCACCTCACTCCAGTCCACCCCACACCAATCCAATTCACCCATGCCAATCCAGTCCACCTCACCTCAATTCAACCCACCCCACCCCACCTCACTCCAATCCACTCCCTCCAGTCTATCCCACCCCAGTCCACCCCACCCAATGTCAACCCACCCCACTCCACTCTAATCCATTCTACTCCAATCCACCCCCTCTACTCCAATCCACCACACTCTACCCCAATCCAATCCACCCCACCCTATCCCAGTTCAGTCTCCACACTCCAATCCAATGCATCTAGCCTGCCTCACTCCAATCCACCCCACTCCAATCTAATCCACTCCAAAACAATCCACACTACAATCCACCCTACCCTACCCCACCCCAATCCCATCCACCCCACCCCAGCCCATCCCAGTTTAATCCACCCCACTCCTATCCAATCCATCCCATCTCAATGCAATCCACCCAATTCCAATCCACCCAATCCTATCCAACACACTTCACCCCAATCCACTCCACACCACTCCAATCCATCCCACTGCAGTCCACCACACCCCAAACCACTCCATTTCAATCTACCCACTCCACCCAGTCTACCCCACTCCACTCCAATTTACCCCACCCTAATTTACTCACCCCACTCCATCCACCCGACCCCACTCCAATCTACTCCGCTCCAATCTACTCCACTCTAACCCAATCTACCCCACACCACTTCAATCTACCCCAGTTCACTCGACTATCAATCTACCCTGCTCCACTACAATCTACCCCTCTACAATCTACCCCATTCCACTCTACCCTAATCTACCCCACTCCACTTCAATCCAATCCACCCCACTCCACACCAATATACTCCACTTGAATCTATCCTACTCCACTCAATCGAATCCAATCATCCCCACCCCACTCCAGTCTATCCCACTCTACCCCAATCTACCACACCTCACTCAAATCTAGCCCAAGTGTGCTCTAATCTACCCCAATCTAACCACTCCAATCCAAGCCACTCCAATCTACCCCATTCCACCCCACACCACTCGTCTACCTGACTCCACTCCAACCTACCCCACTCTACTCTACTCTACACCATTCCAATTTATCCCACTCTACTCCCAACTCCACTGCAATCTATCCAACTCATCTCCATTCCAATCTACCCTCACTCCACCCCAATGTACTCCACCCCACCACAATTTTACACATGCAAATCTACCACAATGTACCCCACTCCAAGCTACTGCATCCTGCCCACACCATTGCAACCTGCTGCACTCCAATCCACCCCACTCCACTCTTATATACCCCACTACATTCTACCCAGATCTAACTCACACCAGTCCTATCTACCCCACTCAAATCTACCACACTCCACTCAATTTTACTCCACTCCAGTGTAATCCATTGCACTCCAATCAACTCCACTCCACCCGCTCCAATCTACCCCACCCCACTGCATCCCAATCTACCCTACTCTGATTTTCCCCTCCCCAATCTACCCCACCTACTCCGCTCCATCCTACACCACTCAACTTCAGTGTACACGCTCCACACCAATCTACCACACTGTACCCCAATCACCCCACTCTACTGCAATCTACCCCACCCCACTCTGTCCCACGCCACTCTATCCCAATCCAATTTACCCCACTCCACTCCAATCTACCCCACTCTAAAACACTCCAATCATCTGTCTTCAGTCTACCCCACTCCAATCTACACAATTTCATTCCAATCTACCCTACTTTAATCCACCTGTTCTGACCCACCCCACTCCACCTTAATCTAGCTCACTACATGCCACTTCAATTTACCTCACTCAACTCATCCCCAATCTATATCATTCCACTAAAGTATTGACTCTACTCCAATCTACTCAACTCCACCCCAACCTACCTCACTCCACACTAGCCCAATCTATCCCATTTCAGTCCACCAAATACACCTACTCCACTGTATCCCCATCTACCACACTCATTCCACTCTACTCAATATACCCCAATCCACTCCCCTGCAATCTACCACATGCCAGCCAAATATACCCACTCCAGTCTAATGTAACCCACTCCACCCAATCCACACCACTCCGTGCCACTCCAATCCACCCTACCCCACTCCACCACCAAAGACCATACTCCAATCTACCCCACTCCAGTCTGCCACACTCTAACCCAATCTACCCCACTTCAATCTACCCCACCCCATCACAATTGACCCCACACCCTTCTATCCAAGTCTTCTCCAGTATACTCCAGTCCAGTCTACCCCACTCCACTCCAATCATCCCTCTTCAATCTACCCACTCCAATCTACACCACTCCATTCCAATCTACCCTACTCTAATCCACCCAATTTACCTCACTTCACCCTAAATTACCCCACTCTATTCCACTCCAGTCTACTTCACTCTTCCCCAATCTATCGCTCTCCACTCCAGTCTCGACTCCAATCTTTTCTACCACAAACTACCACATTCTAATCTACCCACTCCACTCTACGCAATCTCCACAGTCCCCTCTCCCAATCTACCACACTCCATTCCACTCTACCCAATGTACCCCACTCCACTTCACTCCAATCTAACACATGCCACCCAAATCCACCCCACTCTCTTCCAATCTAACCTACTCCACATGACTTCATGCCAGTCCAATCTACCCCAAGCTACCCTACCATAAACTACCCCATCAAAGCCACCTCACTCCAGTCTACCCCAGTCTACTGTACTCCAATCTATCCCACACCATTTTATCCTTCTCCACTCAAATCTACTCCACTCCAATCTACCCCTCTCCAAACTAATACTTTTATTTATCTCACTCCAATCTAACCCACTCCCCTCCACTCCAATCTACCCTACCATAATCCAACTAATCTATCCCAACCCAATTTACCCCACTCCACTCCGCTATACCATAATTTACCTCATTCCACTCCAATCTACTCTTCTCCACTCCTATCTACATTACTCCACTCCAATCTACCCCATGAAAGTCTACCCAACTCCATTCCAATCTACCCCAATCCACTGCACTCCAATCTTCCCCAATCTTTCCCACTCCACTCCAGTCTACCCCAATGTATCCCACTCCAACCTGATTTACCCCACTCCAATCTACCCAACTCCAATTCAATCTATCCCACCTCTCCCCAATCTACCCCAATTCAATCTACCTCACCCCAACCTACCATACTCCAATTAACCCCAATCAACTCCACTCCAATCTACTCCATGCCAATCTGCACCACTCTCCACTCTACCATAATCTACCCCACTCTACCATGATCTACCACACTCCATTCCATTCTACCATACTAAAATCCACCCAATCTACCCCACTCAATCCCCCTCCTTACTACTCAACCTCACTCCAGTCTACCCGACTCCACTCCAGTCTACCCAATCCACCAACCCAGCTCTTCCCAAATCTACCCCAATCTATCCATCTCATATTCCCTACCCCCTATCAATCTCACTGTAATCTACCCAACTTCTTTCTACCCCACTTCTCTCCAATCAACCCTGCCATAGTCCACCCAATGTGTATAACTCCAATTTACCACACTCCGCTCTACCCTACTCCACCCTAATTTACCCCACACCCCACTCCACTCTTCTCCTTTCCACTCCTATCTCCACCACTCCACTCCAATCTACCACGCCTGTACTACAATCTACCCCAATATATCCCACTCCACCCTGATCTACCCCACTCCAGTCTACCCCATCCCAATCTACACCACTCCAACCTACCCTTATGTATTCTCCTCCAATCTACTCCACTTCAATCTACAACACTCTACCCAATCTTCCCCACACTAGCCCAATCTACCCCACTCCACCCCATTCTAATCTACCCCACCCGATCCCAATCGACACCACACCACTCCAATCTACCCCACTCCACTCTACCCAGTCTACCCAGCTCCTAACTAACCCAATCTACCCCCACTCCATTCCACTGTACCATACTATAATCCACCCAATCTCCCCACGCCACTCAAACCTACCCCACTCCACTCCAGTCTACCCAACACACCCTATCCCACTCTTCCCAAATCTACCCCGATCTACCCTACTCCTATCTACCTGACTCAATCTATCCCACTCTAATCTACCCCAATCTATTCCACTCCAATCTACCCTACCCCACCCCTAGCTACCCCACTCCACCCAATCTCCCCAATTCAATCCACCCCACCCCACTCTACCACGCTAACCTATCTAACTGCCACTCCAGCCCACTCCAATCTACCCCAACTTACCCCACCCACTATTTTCCAATCTACCCCACTAAACCCTATCCCAATCAACCCCATTCCACTTTACCACAATTTATCCCACTCCAATCTACCTCACACCACTCCATGCCACTTTTAGCCATGCTGAACAGCAGCCATACTGGTGTACATAATGGCTAAAACACATTTCCAAAGCCCCTAGCTCTTGCATAGGCGAGACCTATTGGGTTTTCCATTGCTTGTTGGGGACTGGCACTTATTTCTCACTATCAGACTTTGACCCAAAGCAAGAGAGGGAGACAACATGGAAGAGGGAACAGAAAGATAGAAGAACAGTGAAAAAGGGTGAAAGCTGGAATGATATAAAGTACCTGAAAGAGTGAAATAAAGAGGAACGGCGTGTCTGGTGGTAGATTAGATATTCATCAGGTGGAATCCAGACTAGGCAGTCTTGGTATTCAGCAACACTGACACTCTGTTGACACAGCCGCGGGCTTCTGAGCAAAAGTTTTAGCGTTGCACTGAGGTAAATAAAAAGTGAATTAATCTCAGCCTCTTGGAATTACTCAGGCCATGTACCCAGGTAATAAGTAGTGGCTGTGATTAATTCAGGCATTCCAGCCATCACTTTTTAGAATATTTCAGTGGCATGTTCTAAGTGCAACAGATATGCCCAGACATGAGTCCCATGCTCACTGTGTCAGTAGTTCCAAACTACACCAACCGATGAGCCTCAATCGGGGTGAAATCGTATTGTGTTGCTTGTTTTATGGTTGATGGAGGACCTGGCCTGGAAATTCGGGCTGGACTGTTCTCATTGGAGCACGGCCAAGACTGATTTGTATATGGCTGGGTCCAAACTGAGATGGCCTGGTGTGAAAAATAACTATAGCCTAGGATGAGACCCGACTAATTACCAGTGGCTCAGATTAATTCAAGCGTTCCATCTATCACTTTTTTGTAAACTTTCAGCTCTTCACAATCTTTTACAAATTAAGCACTATGCTCCATGCTGCCACACAACTCATCATTGCTGTGGAGAAAGGAAAAGTTGTGTATGTGTGCTAGAGCTCGACATTGCACATCATGTTGTTGATTATAACGAAGGTTTTTTTAACCAGATTTAACTCACCAAATGACTAATAATATAAAGTAAATATAGAAGTTCATAGAACCTATGGTGGAAAATCATGCAGGATCTTCTTCACTCTTCAAGCATCTGCAAAGTCACCCAGGACCAGATTTATTAAAGGTTTTGCTCTTGCACCAGGCAAAGGGACATAGGGCGACGCAAAGCCTAGATTGAAGTTTACCAAGTATGCAAGCGTGCACAGTTGTATTGTTTGTGCATGTCGTGTTTCTCCCCAGGGAACGTGTAGTTCAGAGCACTCATTACTGGCATGGTAGGACTCCAAATTGAGTCATACTGCAGCCTGAAATACACACACTGGAGTGTGCTGTCATCTCTGAGCATGGTATTACCACACCATTGCGTGAATTGGGAATCACCGCAGAAATCGGTATTTAGTTCTGATTTCCAGATATTTTTCTTCATAATTTGCCTTTTCTTGCTGCATAATTTAGTAAACCCCGCCACATAATTTGGCCCTCCTCTGCCACATAATTCCGGTGGCCCTGACTATATCCTAAAGGCAAAGTAAATGTGGACTTAAAATAGTACATACATCTAGATTTGCCTTGCTTCCCTTTGTAAGCTTACCCCACTTACAATATAGTAGTGGATATTTTTGAGTTGCTAAATGTGCAGATCGTTATTTCTGTAGCTGATACTTTGGCGTATAGCCATATATATATATATACAACATGTAAAAGATCTATAGGTTCTCGATACATTCAGGAGGCTGCTTTCTGACGTACCCTCAGAACCATGGACACAGGGCAATGTTGCCTGTGGTCTTTTACTCTGTATACCTTGACTTAAGTCACTGAGAAGCCTCCAGGCCGATGTCTGGGGCCTGAACAGCATGCAAGGATCCAGAACAAGAAGGGAGTGTTCAGTTCTTCAGGAGATTCCCATGAAATAGCGATTCCTTCAAACCACGGCCCAAGTCCGTGTGTCTGACTAGCTTTGCTTCCACCACCACACTGCACTTCTATCCAGTTGTTTAGCTACACTGATGATGATTTTGGCCGATGATGCAGAACATATCCACAGATAACCCTGCAGGAGCTCCACACAGAGCACTGCATGTAGCTCCAATCAACACCCTTCTGAGTTTCCTGGGACAGCCACGGCCTCTTTGGCTGCCTTGCACCATCCTGGAAGCTGCGGATTATGAGGCTGTGAATTGGAGACAGCCACAGCGGCAAAGTCCTCACTTCTGCGCTTCTCCAGAGCAGGTGTGGGCAGGCTTTGGTTGGTGCCCTCAAGCAGTGGACCCAACCTAGAATGAGGTTTACCAAGTATGCAACACCATTTTGCTTGGCTCTGAGCAGCTTTGTAAATCTGGAGTAAAGACTAAAAATGCAAGTAAAAATGATAAATATGGCCACGAAATTAATTTCTAGGTTTGGTTAGCTTATTTACCCCTGCTTTCATATTTGGTAATCGAACCTTTGTTTCAAATAAAGTTTGCAATATTACAGATCTCTTTCGAACTCCCTAAGGCGCCGCCCATTCACAGCGAATACAAGTGTACTTGTTACAGTCTTTAGTTTGCCAGAGGCAGCTGTTTTCAGACTAATTTAGAGGGCAAGGAAAATTATAGGTTGGGAGTGAGGCTTACTTGCTGATCAGTGAAAAATATTTTTCCAGGTGTACAGGTATTCTTTCAACATTTAAAAAAAACAAATAAACACAGTTCTGGAGGTCTAATGGGTTGTTCTTGAAAAAACAAGCCAGACAAAGGTGTGCGCATCTGTCTGCCATGTTAGCAGATCTGAAATGAGTATCAGGCGTGGACAGTAACAAACCAGCACGCACAGTTGTATTCTTTGTGCGCGTCGCGTTCCTCCCCCAGGGAATGTGCAGCTCAGAGCCCTCATTACTAGCGTCGCGGGACTCCAAATGGAGTCACACCGCAGCCAGAAATACACACACTGGAGGGTGCCGCCATTTCTGAGCATGGTATTACCGCACCATTGCGCGAATGATGAATCACCGCAGAAATCGGTGTTCTGATTTCTAGATGTTTTTTCTACAGTCCCGGGTTGTTTTCTCCACGCAGGTTTCACCACGTTTTTCCTGGCCATCTAAGCGTGTGAAAAGAACGAATCAGAAGTGTTGTGTTCCCTCTCAACTTCAGTCCTGATTTGACAGATATCCTACATTCGGAGCCGAGTCTGGATTTACCAGGCGCCCAGATAGTCATGCTCTCATGCTGTGGTCCTCAAAAAATGAGTGTATGGTACACGCTGATTCGCAGTATGTGCGGTGTGGTACAAAAATACACGTTTTAAGTATCAGCTCCACAGTAGCGACATGCACTATATTCAGGGCCACTAGAATTATGTAGCATTGTCCGCATAATTATGGATTTGCCACATAATCGATCACCTGCTGCATTATCTGCAGATTTTACTAAAAAAATGTTTCTATCTTAAATGGATCGAAACTTACTAAAAAGCGGAAAAACATGTTGCTGCCTGTAGAGAGCCACCCGGGCTCTCCTTTTGTTGGGACCAGGTTCCGCGCGTCCTGACGTAGGGCGGAACCGAGGTCTCGTAATAAAGTCGGGGCTGCGCTGACGCAGTTCTCCTTGAGACCCCAACCATTGTGCACGTGTGTTTTGTTGGAGTCCGCATCGATTGCACTGCTTGTGCAGTCTTACAATGGCGACGAGCGGGATCAATACTCCGCGTCGCACATAAGCAGCACTGAGCACGGTAGAAGAGAAAAAAAAATTTGAAACCGTGACTGACTCCACGACCTTGCGCGGTGCCAGGAGAGCGCACAAGGACGCGTGGCCAGGCGGAAACCCGACGGAGCACGGAAGAGGCGCGCTGCGCCATACATCAAAGGTACGCCTCCCGGAGAATTCCCCGGCTGTGCCCGGTGCCCCACAGAGCCCTGCCAAGGCCTGGACGGTGCGCAGCAGCGAAAAGAAAAGAAGGAAAGCCCTGCCACGGCTTTGGACGGTGCGCGGCAGTGGCGGCAGTCAGAAGAGGAAAAGGGAAAGCCCTGCCGCGGCCTCGACGGCGCGCGACAATAGAGAAATTGGAAGAATCTTACCTCCGGCGCTTGCTTCGAAGCAGCGCTTTCATCAGAGGCCGGCAACGTCAAGTGGGGGCTGTGCGCGTCTGCAGACACAGGCGCGCGCCCCGTTGCTAAGCAACGCGATGCTCAGGCTGTGTTCCCCTGGGAGGGGAACGCAGCAGAAGAGCCAGAGGGTGGAAGCAAGGAGGAAGGGCAGGGAGCCCTGAGAGACGGTGCACAAGGGAAAAAAAAAAAACTGAGAAAAAAACCCCATAAATAAAACACAACATAAAGGAGCAGCAAGAAGAAAGGCAGAGACCCCAAGAAAACGAAAAGCCCCAAGAAAAGAAAAGAGAGGAACGGAAAAAGAAGGTAAAAGTGAACCCAAGGAAAAACAAAGAGGGAGGACAGAAGTAGGAACAAAAAAAAAAAAAACAAAGAAAAGGAAGATAACACTTAACAGAAATCACAACAGCAAAGCGCCTACATAACTAGGGACATCATGAGTGCTCCACCACAAGAAAACCCCCAACTGCCCGTGCAAGCAGGAGCAAGTGCCCACTCCTCAGTCACTGCGCTGCCCCCGTTCAGCCAAGTGGTTGATCCGGCCACAGCATCCCCAGATGGTGCCTGTGGCTAAACCGATTAGAAAATTACTTTTGCGCCACTCGTGAGACAGATGGGGCCGTGCGCAGATCTCTCATGTTGCTCATGGGGGGAGACGAACTGCAAGAACTGTTTGATGCACTCCCAAACACAGGTGATAAGGCGGATTTCAACGCAGCAGTGGAAGCCCTGAACAAGCATTTTGACTCACAGCTGAACTCAGACTTTGAACGCTTCAAACTTCGGCAGGCTCAGCAAACGGATGCTGAGTCAATGGACATGTTCTATGCACGACTGAGAAAGCTAGCAAGCTCGTGCGTAGGCCTCAATCAACAGGAAGAGATGAGGGCACAGATCATTCAAGGATACCGGTCGAGCGCACTAAGGAAACTCATTCTACGCTGGCATGCCCCTTGACGTTATCCTGGTTTTGGCACGGTCACATGAACTATCAGCGGTGCGCGCGAATGCCATGGCGGCATTAAGAGGACAATCACTGGCCGCTGCGTCAAATACGCGTCTAGTCCAGGTGAAAGAAGAGCAGGTAGGGGCCATCCAAACTCATCAACCACCAGGACGAAAGGTGAACTCCGGCAGACAAAACGCACGCACCTGCCAAAGCTGTGGGTATGATCACAAACCATCAATGGTGTGCCCAGCGAAAGGGAAAACATGTATCAAATGCGGCAAAGATAACCACTTTGCGAAAGTATGCCGATCTGGCCAAGGATGGCAAGGGAACCAGAAAGGAAGGGACACCAAAGTCAGAAGTGTGACTAAAGAAGCTGATGATTCTGGTGACACCACCACTCAGAAGACCCCAGTCTTCAAAGAGGACGAAGATAAAGATATCTTTGTGATCTCGTTCACCGGTGGGAGGCAACAAAAAAAAACGACCTCCACCCATGAGCAATGTCCAGATCAACGGCAGGTCGGCAACAGTACTCATAGATACTGGAGAATCAGTGAATGTGATGGATGAGACTCTGTTCAGGCAGCTGACCCCAGCACCATCGCTTCCCCCAACTCCCATTAGAATTTACAACTATGGGGGCAGGAAACCGCTGCCTCTGAGGGGCACGGTGGAGGTGTCAGTGTCCAGCGGGCAGGCATCAACGCTGGCAAGATTCTACGTGGTGGCTGGAGATCGAGGTACGCTGTTGGGCTGTCACACCGCGGAAGAGCTTGAATTAGTATTCTTTGCTAGACAAGTGTATGACTCCCACGCTGAACGTTTGGTTAACGAGTTTCCGCAGCTCTTTGAAGGACTGGGGCGACTCAAAGGTAAAAGGGTCAAGCTACACATAGATCATGGAGTTACGCCCTTTGCCGTCAGACACAGAAGTGTTCCGTTTCTCTGCGACCAGCCGTGGAGAAGGAACTACAGTTGCTTGAAGATCAGGGAGTGATTGAGAAGGCAGATGGGCCCACAACGTGGGTGTCGCCGTTGGTGATAGCACCGAAACCTAAGCAACCTGGCGCTATCCGTTTGTGTGTCGATATGCGCTTACCCAATAGGGCTATTAATAGAGAGCGGCACATAACGCCTACGATGGATGATATCATAGCGGATCTGAATGGTGCACAGTGGTTCTCGAAATTAGATCTCAATGCTGGGTATCATCAGCTGGAACCTGACAGTAGAAACATCACTACTTTTTCAACGCATGTGGGACTTAGGCGATACAAGAGACTAAGCTTCGGTGTATCCTCGGCCTCTGAAGTATTCCAAAATGTGATTAGGGAGACGCTCTCAGGACTGCAGGGGGTAATCAATTTGAGTGACGACATCCTCATCTACTCCAAAACCCGAGAAGGACACCATCGACACCTAAGGGCTACACTGCAGAGGTTATCGGAGGCTGGGTTAACACTCCACAAGAAAAAGTGTGTGTTTTATCAGACGTCAGTAGAGTTTTTTGGCTATGTGTTTTCAAAGGATGGTTTACAAGTGGACCCTCGAAAAGCGGATGCTATTTGTCAAGCCCCAGTTCCGAAAAACACCACAGAAGTTAGAAGCTTCCTGGGTATGGCAACCTATTGTGGAAGGTTTATCCCACAGCTGGCGAACATGGCAGAACCTCTCAGACAGCTCACGAAAACTGGGCATCGGTGGGAGTGGAGCCCAATGGCAGACAAGGCATTTGCCAACATCAAGACTGCTTTACTGGACAAGTCAACGATGGCGTATTTTAACCCTCGCCGACGAACGGAGGTGGTGGTAGATGCAAGTCCAGTGGGGTTGGGTGCTGTTCTTCTCCAGGAGCAGAACCCGCAGGAGTGGGTTCCGGATGCGTATGTAAGCAGAGCATTGTCGTCGGTCGAAACACGATACGCCCAAATAGAATGAGAGGCCTTGGCGATTCGGTGGGCGTGCAAACATTTTCAACTGTATCTATATGGTCAAGAATTTCAGGTGGTGACTGATCACAAGCCTTTAGTCGCACTGTTTGCAGGTTGTCCTCGCCTGACACCCCGCGGATAGAACAATGGACTGTTCTGCTGCAACCGTACCGGTTTACTGTCGTCTATCGGCCGGGAGTGAACAACCCGGCAGATTATTTGTCTCATCACCCGTCGCTAACCACGTCCGATGACTCTCAAGAGAAAGATGAAGAGAACACGGAAATATTTGTCAACATGGTGGTGAAGTCGGCATTCCCCAATGCCCTGAGTGTAGGAGACATTGTGGAAGCCACCAAGGTGGATTCGACGCTCAACCAGGTCAAAGAAGCACTTGATCACAGGAAATGGAAGCTCTTCCTGGAAAAGACTAACGTGGCCAATCATGAATGTAAAGCAGCAATGCAAGGGATGTGGAGGGTGCAAGATGAATTATCTACGGATGGGCAAGGACTGATCCTGCGAGGAAGGAGAATTGTGCTGCCTCAGAGTTTATGGGCCAAAGTAGTGGAGCTAGCACATCAAGGCCATCAAGGCGCTGCAAAGACTAAGGCAAGATTGCGGGCCAAGGTGTGGTTCCCTGGCATGGACAGTCAGGTGGATGAATTGGTGGGAAAATGCCATTCCTGTGTAATCACATCAGGGGAACCACCCTGCTGTCCCGTGGTCACTGAGCCAGCTAGTGTGAAGCCATGGACAAAAGTGAGCATGGACTTTGGGAGCTTCCCGGATGGGCGGCTGACTGTTGTCCTCATTGACTCTAGCACCAAGTTCCCCGTTGTTGACGTCGTATCTTCCACGGCATTTGAGAATGTGAGGCCGGTGCTTCAGAAAACATTTGCCATGTTTGGCCTTCCTGATGAAGTTAGAACAGACAATGACCCGCTCTTCAAGGGACAGGAGTTTCGGTCTTACCTTGAAGGTTTGGCTATACGTCATCGCAGGGTCATGCCCTATTGGCCACAGGCTAATGGGGATGTAGAAAGGTTTATGCGAACTCTAAACCGTGCCCTCAGAATAGGAGTTGATCAAAGAGAAGATAGTGAGAAATGTCTACAAGATTTTTTGAATGCTTATCGTCAGACCCCTCATAGCACTACAGGGTGTGCCCCGGCCGCCCTGATGTTTAAGGTTCCACCGCGGGATTACATCCCGTCTGGTCCTCAGTGGACACCAGCAGCTGGATGTTGAAGCCACTCAGCAGCGCAGAGAATGCACTAATCGGAAAGCCATTGAATGGAGGCGATGTCGTTACAGGGGTTTGCAGGAAGGAGATGTGGTGGTAGTGAAGAATCGCCGGCCAGGTGGAAAATTCCAAACTCCATTTGAGCCTGAACTGTGGCAGGTTGTCAGTGTCTGGGGTACCATGATAACAGCTGCTCGAGGCAGGCAGAGGGTAACCAGGAACGTATCACACTTCAGAAAGGCAGGGGTTGCGATCACATCTGAGGAAGAGGCAGAGATCGATGACTTGTTGGTTGAGTCACCGGCTGAGGAGGTGCAGGCCGAGGGGGCTCAGGTAGCGGCGCCCTGTGTACAACACTCTCCGGTTGAAAACGTCGGTCGGGGACAGTCACTTCCCAGGGGTGGATACTATCATCTACGCCCCAACCCGGTGCCGAACAGTCAGCTTCAAGACTTTGTTTGGACCTTGGATCCCCGAGGAGCGACGTCAGACCATCACTGCCTGTTTGTCAGAGGGGTGTTGTCCCTGGGACTTTGTATCCTTTCATCTGTTCTGTTATTAGTCTGTTACGTTTCATTTTTTGTGTGTTTCTAGTTTTCTTGCATCTTTTCTTTTTCTTCTGTGTGAAGTAAAACATGGGAGGGATGTAGAGAGCCACTCGGGCTCTCCTTTTGTTGGGACCAGGTTCCGCGCGTCCTGACATAGGGCGGAACCGAGGTCTCGTAATAAAGTCGGGGCTGCGCTGACGCAGTTCCCCTTGAGGCCCCAACCATTGTGCACGTGTGTTTTGTTGGAGTCCGCATCGATTGCACTGCTCGTGCAATCTTACACTGCCCAGTGGACGTCCTTCGCAAAGGTTGGCTAGTCATTCTGTTGCTTATTAACATGTGTTAAAGATGACAAAATAAAGACGTAATGCTGTCACTAAATTGCCGCATTATGCCTCATAATTTGCCTTTTCTTGCTGCATAATTTAGTAAACCCTGTCACATAATTTGGCCCTCCTCTGCCACATAATTCCAGTGGCCCTAACTATATCCTAAAGGCAATGTAAGTAAATGTGGACTGAAAATAGTACATCTAGATTTGCCTTGCTTCCCTTTGTAAGCGTACTCCACTTACAATATAATAGTAGACATTTTTGATTTGCTAAATTTGCAGATCTTTATGTCTGTAGCCGATACTTTGGTGTATAGCCATATATATATGCAAAAAACAAAGGAGAACTCTGGGAAGTTCCCAATTTTAGGTGGAGAGCTGCTCTAGTGAGGAGCACCCTGCAACACCAGCGACACTCTAAATTTGCTCACCTCAAATGTCTGCTTATCTAGCAAAGTTTTTAAGCATAGGATCAGCACAGTGCTATCCTTGCCGAGCTAGATAGTGACAAAGTCTTTTGCCATTTGTACAGCAAAATCTTTAAGCATAGGATTGACATAGTGTCATCCTCGCCGAGCTGCGAAATGACAAAAGCCATTTACCACTCCAGGCACAGTATTACAGCTTTGGACTGGTCAAATACCGTCCAAGCCAACCTGGAATGAGTAAAGCAACCCCTGACACATGTTTCGCTCTCATTAGAGCTCTTCAGAGGGGTATAGCTTTGTCCAGACACAAGGGAGCACCCAGTATAAGTCAAACCAAGGCCCTTTCAGGATTAGAGTGACACATAAATTATTAACAAAAAACAAAGGAGAACTCTGGGAAGTTCCCAATTTTAGCTCTAGTAAGGAGCACCCTGCAACACCAGCGTCACTCTAATCCTGAAAGGGCCTGGTATTTGACCAGTCAAAGCTGTAATACTTGACTTAAGTCACTGAGAAGCCTCCAGGCCGATGTTTGGGGCCTGAACAGCATGCAAGGATCCAGAACAAGAAGTGTGTGTTCAGTTCTTCAGGAGGTTCCCATGAAATAGCGATTCCTTCAAACCATGGCCCAAGTCCGTGTGTCTGACTAGCTTTGCTTCCACCACTACACTGCGCTTCTATCCAGTTGTGTAGCTACACTGATGATGATTTTGGCTGATGATGCAGAACATATCCACAGATAACCCTGCAGATAACCCTGCAGGAGCTCCACACAGAGCACTGCATGTAGCTCCAATCAACCCCCTTCCGAATTTCCTGTGACAGCCACGGCCTCTTTGGCTGCCTTGCACCATCCTGGAAGCTGTGGATTATGAGACTATGAATTGGAGACAGTCACAGCGGCAAAGTCCTCACTTCTGTGCTTCTCCAGAGCAGGTGTGGGCAGGCTTTCGTTGATGCCCTCAAGCAGTGGGCCCAACGGTGGCTATCATGAAGCCGTGGTGACCCGCAACGCTGCAACTTTTTAAACTACTAAATGCAAGTATTTTGTTGTGTATCAACCCATGCAGATGCCGGGGGAATCCATATAAACCTTCCACATTTTGTTATGGGAACTGGTCAGCACTCGTAAGCTACACAATCAAGAAGAGGTAGAGCACATGCAATTTTTTTGGACAGCTTATCCAAAGCTGCAAAGGCTAATATTGAGAGAATCCAGGATTTCTCTGGTCAGAGGGTTAGAAATATGTTGGTCGCACATGCTGTTTCATGCCACATCATTTCACATGAAGGCCAGTATTTCCCAGTAACATTTTAAACTATAAAAAACCACTGCAATTCACCAGTTATAGTTAACTCAAGTAACTATAAGTTGCGGCCTCGCCGTGCAAGGCTTATGATCTAACATACACTCATGACATGTTCTATTGAAGAAATCACTAGTGATAACTGAAATGTCAATCTATGCCACCCTCGTAACCACACAACCAAAAGGTATCCAACCAAGGAAGAAGAAGAATTGCAGCACATCTCTACAATCATATACCATCAAGATACCAGTCATACAATACAGGGTCGCCAACACCTGCCATTCCTCCTTTTGACTTAATCCTTCCTTCACAGTATTGGCCATCCAAATCCATCTATTTTCGCACATTGTAAGCAGGCGATCCACATCATGTCTGCGTTTAGGGCATTTCACAACTTCTAACACAAACCATTTCATTGCATTCGGTGCATCAGACATTTTCAAATAGTGTTCAACAAGAGGAGCATTCTGCACTTTGCATCGAATGCACAACTGATGTTGCGTAGTACGTTTCCTTACCTCCTGGGTAGTTTTTCCAATGTAAAATAATTTCAGTTGTACCACATGCATTGCAATTACCACATGGGTAATGCCCAATAAGGGGTTCCAAACCCCATAATTGGTGCAGTGAAACTAGCTCAGGATCATTGTAGCCGATCCCTTAAATTCTTGCCACTTTTAAAAGCAAATAAGGATCCATCATGATAAATCTGACCTGTACTTAACAAGTGCCAATTTTGAGGATATTTGTTTGATCATATTAGAATCTGTACCAAAGGTCGTTTCACCTGTGATCTTAAACTGATCTTGTTTCTCCTTCACTTGTAATAGGGCCTCACAGTCATAATACCATGCTCTTTTCAATGATCTTTAACCAATCGTAGGGATACCCTCTAGTGACCAATGTAGGACACAATCATTTTGCTTCTTGAAATAATCATCTTTTTTGGTACAGTTACATCTAATATGTAAAAACTGCCCAAATGGGAGATTATCTCTCAATTTACAAGGGTGGTGGCTAGTGTATTTGAGAAGAGTATTCCTTGAAGTTGGTTTTGTATATAAACTTACAAACAAATGACCATCGTCATGAAAGATTTTCAAGTCAAGAAAATTAATAGAACAATGATGGTATTCTGATGTAAAATGAATATTAGTTTTCTGTACATTAAGCCACTTATGGAATTCCAAAAGATGGGTCATAGAGCCATGCCATATTAATAAAAACATCATCTATGTATCTTAGCCAGTGCTTCATGTTGTTCAAATAAGGATTGGCTCCACTGTTTATAACTTTTTATTCAAATTCTGTTACATACAGGTTTACACTATCTGGGGCACAAATATCCCTCATAGCCACCCCCTTAATCTGGCCAAATAATTCCCCATTAAACATAAGGACATTACGCTCTAAGGCGATCCTGGCACAATGTTTACTGAAGTCAGTAGGCACATTTTGGGGCTATTGTCTCATATATAATGTTGTAGCTATGACTACTAAAGCCTCTGTTTGAGGAATGTTGGTGTAAAGACTTTCAATGTCCATAGTAACCAAAATATAGTTTAAAGGGTCAAACTCCAGTCCCTCTATTTTCGTAATGACTGCCAAGCTAACCCCTGTATAACATCTTGTAGATGTGACAAATGGTTTAGTGAAAAAATCCACATATTCAGCTTGAGGTTGTAGAACAGATTAACAACCCTCCACAATAGGTCTTCCAGGGTTTTCTTTTTCTCATCTGTATGAGGCTTAGGGAGTGTATAAAAAGCTGTTATAGTATAATCATCTCTATTCAAGTAGTCAAATTCTTTATGACTCAACCACTGTCCATGTAACTCTGTCAAGGTCAGTGTCAATATTTATTTTCTGATAGATGAAGTATTATTCCCAGGTAATCTTTGATAATGACTAGCTCCCTGAAGTTGAGTGTGTTTTTGGGATCTGGTTAATGGATTGGCATTCATTTTGTCTTCATGTAGATTACATTTTCCTTTCTTTATACTGACTAGCGGAAAGCATGGTCCTGTGGGAGTCCTGCTACTGTACATCGGATGTTAGAACTTTACTCTTGACTTAGTATGTTTTTTTGTTTAGTTGGATGTGCCGGATAAAAAGGATTAAGCAGAACTTTCCTAGTAAGTTAATGTTGAAGCAAGTATTAATGTGCTGTGTTGCATTATTTTTTGAATTGGTTTGGGGCATTAGTTGGTTCACTTTGCCTGGGGGTATGTAACATTTTTTCAGTTGTTTGAGGAGCACTGGTGGGTGATTTTTTTTATATATGTATGTGTGTGTGTGTGTATGTGTGTGTGTGTGTGTATATATATATATATATATATATATATATAAAAATATATATATATATATATATATATATGTGTATATATATATATATGTACACTTTTTGGTGTCAATTTGGTGTTGCATGTTATGGCGATGTGAAAAATGAAATGCACGCTTTACACTGAGGTTTATGTAGGCTAATTATTGGGGTACCTTGTAAGTGGGCGATTCACTTGCATGTACAGCGTGGTTTGGTTTTCTGCTTCCTTTTTGTGTTGTATAGCATTTTATGAATGCGGGTTATTTATTGTGTTGTAGAGCAACAATTATTGTGATTTAATCCACTTTGACACATTGTCCTGAGGATGGTCTCATGGACGGTTTGCGCCTTGGGAGACCAAAACGTTGACCTTATACTCTCCATGAAGCAATTCATCGCATGAACTGCTGGAGTCCACTAGGAGTGATTTCTGGTTGTTTGAAAGACTGCATAAAGGACTCAAACCTTTTGTGATTAGAGAGCCAGGAGGGTTGGTGCTCTCCATCTGTCCTTGGATGTAAAAGGATTGGGGACTAAAGGGGTCACCAGCGGGTTTTCATAAAAACAGTTAAAATTCTCTTTATTGCTTTGCTATATTGATGAATATATGATAATAAATATAAAAAAATCTTCATTTTTATAGAAACTAATTGCACGCAGTTTGAAGATTCATTCATTTATGGAATTAGATTTATGGTTAATTGCAACATTAATAGTATCTAATATTGCTGAAATATTTGTATACAAATGATTCCTCCATGAACATTGTGTGCTTTACAGTTTGGATGATATTGATCACAAGATTCTCTTTTCTGTCTTACAAGACCAAATGACTTCACCTGGTAAAATCCTGGACTAGTTCTCTTCCTTATCGTCTCATCTCCCTGAGCAAATCAGGATCAGGTAAGTACATTCAAAGTAGTTTCTATACTGTTCAGGGTACCACACAAATACATCCTGCAACATTCAGTTACAATTGTTAGGGACCCTAGGGATCCAGTCTATTCTAATGGGTTACTTGTGCACAACATTCACCACTTAAAGGGTGCCTCTACAAGAACCAACGATGCATCTGAGCACATGGCCCTAAATTCAATTCTTTAAAACCGCTTTATTCCCTGTCTGTTTTATTAGCTTAGGTCTATCATGATGAATCTTGCTCCGAGTGGACCCCCAAGGGTCTGGCCAGGTTTGTGATCAATTTAAAAAAGTATGTATTATTTAAAAAAAATTAATGTCACTTGGTCAGCAACATCTGTGTGGGCCTGCCCATTACCGCTCTGCCATCTTCCTACCCCCGAATATCCATATGTAGCCTGGGGAGAAGGGAGGTTTGACCCTGGGACTGAAGTCAATCCGAAAATGGCATTCTGCAACACTCTACCTGCATGAATATTACGTCTTTCACACGGGCATTATGCCTCTCTGGCTCACAATTTAGTGCTAAGGATGTCACTGGCGTGAAGAAAGCAACCGGAATTACTCAGACAAATTAAGCTCTACCCAGCAAGTGGCCCATCCTTGTATTTAATGAATACCAGCAAGAGGGCAAGAAGCTGAGTAAAATGTAGGGCAAAGGAAAGGGACATGGGGTAAAGAAGTATAGCAGTAACATAAAACAAAAGCTCAAAGTCACTTCCTGCAATGTCCCCAACCGTATATGGGACTGAGCACCACTCACATTAAAGTAAAAAACAGCTAAGCCCCAAGCATGAGAATACCAAGGGCCCAGAAAAAAAAAACATCTGTACCTTTTTTGCCATCCAGGAAATCTCGAGTTCATTGGGGCTTGTTAAAGAAAAAGACTTACCCACCTACACCACATGTAACCACATTAGGTACCACAGAGAAGCATCAATATTACTTATTAAAAGATCTTGCTTTGTGGCCACCAGTTTCTCTAGTTTTCATTGCGTCTGCCGATTCGATCGAGGAAGACATACACTCTGCCCCTGAACATTAGCTCCCTAGTTGCTGCTGCAGCACTTGCCACTCTTTCTTTCTGAGAAAGGTCTCCCAGATCAACACTCAAGGTCCATGCCCCCGGGGCCTTAGCTCATAGGTCCCTTGCCGGAATACTGGCGCCTCTACATACCTCCAAGGGCCTTGCCATAACAGCACTAAGGAGATCTATCTAGAAACAAACCACAAGGACCTGCAGGTCGACATTACCACAAGGGGGGCTACATCGCTTGTCTTTCCTTCCCTCACAATGTTATTCAAAGACTCGACTTCCTGGTTCACTTTTAACACTGAAAATATGGTGAGGTTAGTCATAGACCATTTTCTTCTGAGATCTATCCCAGCTCCTCCACTTTTGAGCTTTTGTAAAAATCTAGAACCCTTTTTTACATGCAGTCAATTTTCTCTAGATTTGACATCACTGACACCTGAGGTCGAAGGCCATGCTAGTAACCCTCCTTTATTTGGGGAGGTCATATAGGGATATGTGTCTCCTTTTGGTAGATGATTTATCCTGGGTGAGACAGGTTAAGTGAGTGACAAAAGGAATCCATTGACTCTGGTACTTGACATTAGTCTGAAAAAGTGAAACATTTCAATTCTTCCTTTTGCCACACTAAGTGAACATCCGGCTGATGCCACCTCAACTGTACTGGTCCTGCTATGATGAAATCAAAATAGTTACCGCAGGCACCAGACACCCAGCCTTTCCACCACAACATTGCCCTGAAGACCACACGCTCTAAAACCTTGCCATAAGGATAACCTACACCACAGTGGCCACCAACGTGGATCGAAGGAGTGTGATGAGCCCCACTACTGCTAAAATTCATATGTTCCACCTTAGACCAGAGCAGATCATGCCAACCTCACTGGATGCAGTGTGGTTCCACCACATCAGGCACTGACCCACATGGCCGCCCCCTGCCCCAGTAACTATGCTCAATCTCAGAAAGGGGGATTCACTGAACCACAGCAAGAAGAGATCCACAGAATGGCTCAGTCAGCCTTGCACTTTCTGTCTCTGGATTTTAGTCATTGTTTATGAAAACATTAGTCATTGTTCCTGTTAACGCTAGTCCCGTGTTTGTGACTAATCTATCCATTACAGATATTGACACCTGGATAGTTGCAGAAGCTTTAAAGATTTCTAGGCCTCACCTATGGTAGTATTTCCTCAAAGTTTACCTTTCTTCTACTTCCTGTGTCTTGAACAGTGTCACCCAACTTACCTGAGTGTAGGGCCTGGAAGCCAAAGAGGCGTGCACCACAGAGCGATTCGAACTTAAAGATTCTCACCATAGAGCATCTCCTGTGGAATCAGCCTCGGTGGCACATTCCACATCAGCTATGCCTGTCAGCATCTAGGAGGTGGCCTTTTCTCTCAAGTTCTCTTGTTTCCACTGAGTTCCGAATGGACCACAGACACACGCACAGTCACACCTGGAGTGCGTGACATTCAATGGAATGCAATCTATCATTTGTTTATTTATATACTTATATATTTATTCAGTTATTTCGTTTTGATTTCTTAAACTACTAAGAGGTTTTATAAAAACGATTTGCACCTTCTTTCGGTTAGCATTTAGCACTTACTGTTGGATGTGTGCTGCTGTAAAGGTATCGCTGTTGCTGCTCACTGATCCTGTATGTAACTTGAAGCCGGTTTTAGATCGAGCATAGCAGCAAGGAAGCGCTGCTTTTCCGACGTGTTGGTATGTATTTTAACAACGCTCACCGCACGCCCATCACTACCACTCATTTGTGGCCTTGCCCTTCAAAAATCCCTTGATGACACTGGTAAATGAGTGTCCCTCCTCGGGGAGATTTTGTTTCCGCCTTGGCCATCGTCCCTGTTACATGGCTAATTGCACTTTTGCAGATAAGTTTAACTGCAAGCGAACTTCTTTTTCTTTTTGTGTCTCTCCTTGGCGCTGATGTTCATGGCGGCCATGGAGCTGCGAATCGGCTCGCTTATGAGAAACCTTTTTACTTTTTATTTTCAATTTATGTGGCAAGAAAAGTCTGGTTAGGAGTTTACAACGCTAATAACTCTAATTCGAGCAGATGTAAGACCCATTGCATTGCAAATGCTTGTTTCATCTGAAGTGCATAGCAATTTCTCATACCTGGATAGTTCTGCTACCATGTTGTCCATGGAAGGCAGTGCATTCAACTGCAATCCCCACCATTTTGATTGTTGATAAAAGGTGCACAGCATCATCAAAATATGTTTCCTGATGGAACTCAGCATCAGCAAATAGCACTGGCAAAGCCATTAGGTCCAAAAGGCATGTCCTATTGGCTCCGCCAATGCTTGTTTTGTGAGGTAAGACTTATGTGGCTCCTCTCGAGTATCCCCTTGCTTTGCCAGTCAACTTGACGTCATCAGATGGTGTTACCTTCAAGTCTTTGCTGATGCATCAACACTGTATGCAAAACCATGTAAAATATGTTGACAGCTGGATCACACTTTAAAAAAGTTGATATTTGGATAGAAAGTTGTTCCCCGTCCATGAGATGTGACACGCTTCTGTCAGTGAATCACTAACGAAATAGTTTTTTGCAGTGTGGTTCTTTCTTTTAAAAAAAAGTTTGCCTTTACAGGACTATTATATTTTTCCAAGGATTTCAAGGGACCTGACTTGATGATAAATAGAATTATTGCTTAGACCTGAGACATAAATATGACTAAGCAAATCTGACCACAATTGTGTTCTCAGAATTGTGCCGCGTTACTTTAGACGGAAATGCCCATTATCATTTTGTGCACTTGAGTCTTTCTACATTGGTCACCTTTACTATAACCTACAGACCTGTTGTATGTCAAAAAGTATATTGTTCAAGTTTGCACAGTAGGTCCTTGGCTGCCAACACTATTGGGTTCAATCTTAAGTTTAAAAACAAATTTATTGATACCATCGTGGTGCAGCCATCAAGGGTGCGAGTGGGTGGGTGCAGATCTTCTGGCTTCCTTTTCCTTACTGGTGCCCCTTAGACCTCTGTGGCCAGACCCTTCTTGGCCGTAACCTGCCTCTAAAGGCTGCTTTATGCATCTTTTTGAGTCACTGGGTGCATCTGTGATGAAATCATCAGTGTAATTACAGGGTCAGTATGGCCTGATTCAGGCCCAGCACTGTGAATGACACCAAAACTGTCAGTACAGCGAGGCCCCAAGGTAATGCTGTGGAGCTTCAGGAGCACATGTTGTTCATCAGCCCAGACAGACTGTCCTTTCAAAATTAGGAAAGGACTGTTTTGTTCCAACGCGCCTTGCTCAAGTCGGTTTTTACACTAGAACCCAGTCACTCACAGCTCCACAATGGTCTGTCTTTCCCACCTGAGTCACACTGTCCTTTCACAAGTCAAGACCCCCGATCCAGGAGGGAATGAGCAAACACATACCAGAAAATATCCTCTTGCAACAGGCCTCAGGAAGCACCTTCATCTTCTCCTCCCGAGAATGGTGGAGTGATGGCCACACATTGGTCCAGCAAGAATTTTATAAACTTTATCACAATGAGATGGATTTGACAAATCTAAGCAACACTCCCACCTGGTGATGAGGCATATAAAGCGAGGTTGTCGAGATGGTCTGTACTCCAGGATAGGTGCACCCATGGACAAGAGATGATTTTAGCAACTATATTGTTAAACTTGGCCCTTGTGAATACCTAAAATCACATTCTACAAAAAGATGAGTTTAAATAAACAACTGCTTTTGTGACATCCAAGGGCGTTTTCCAGTACAAACTATGGCTTTTGGCCTCGCAAGTGCTACATTTGCATCCCATCGAATAATGAAGGGAACTCTACAGGGAGTAGAAGGCACTATCACCATCCAGGATGATTTAATTGTCTTTGGAAAAGACCAAGAGCAACATAAACACTGTGAAAGAATGCCTATAGTTTTATCTGAGAAAGATCTGACGTAAGCACTCAGTAAGTGCAAATTCAGTTGGCGAAGTGTTAAATACTCGGGGTTCACTATCTCAAATGAAGCGATCAGTCAAACAAACGTCATATGAAAGCCATTGTTCATGCTTCAGACCTCACTTCTAAAGGCAAATTATACCTTTTCTGTGTCTTACTGAATTGTATGCCAATGTTGACAGTGTATTGCTCTTACAAAGATGAACCTTTGAGACTTTTACCAAAGAATGAAATATGCTAAGTTTAATCGGGACATGTGGCAATAGAAGTTGTTTGAAGCTCTTGAGGATGGTATTATATATGCTCCATATTTAAAAGTTTGCAAGCAAGAACTTATGATGAGACTTTTGTGAACATGTTTTCATTGGGTTGCAGCAGGGTGGACACATCGAGGTTGGCCAGATTGGGTGGGTGCCAAACTCCGGTCCTAGCAATTTGAAATAGAGTATATTCCCAGGAAAAGCAATCACCAGGCCAGCTGCATGTCTCGATTAGCCTTAAAAGTCTAAAGGAAAAAGAGAACGAGAGTGAATGTGAAATAGATATGTCAGAGTCTAGTGTGATAAACAAAGTTATCACAGAAGCAAATTGGAGCCAGGCTATGTTGTTAAGTTATCTGTGTATCTGTAAAGCCCGCTACCACCCACAACGGTGTCCTGGTGCTGGGTAGGTGTGTGTACTTGTTTCTGCCTGTGGCAGGATGGTTAATTGAAAAGTCAGGTCTTCAGCATCTTGCAATATTCAAGAAGAGAGAAGGTGGCTCTGGTGTGGAGTGGGAGGCCATTCCATGCTTTAGGAGTCAAGTAAAAGAAAAACAGTCTTTCTGATCTGATTCTGTGTATCCACAGGATTGTGTGCGAGTAGGAGTCCTGCGGAACAATAGTGTCTGGATAGTTGGTGGATGGAGGTGCAAATGTTCAGGTAGGTGAGGCCTAAGTTGTGTAGTGCCTCGAATGTGTGTGAAGAGTTTGAAAGCGCACGTTTGTGTATCAGGAGCCAGTGGAACACCCTGAGGTGTGGCGTGATGTGAGTTCTGTGTAGGATTATGAGGATGACTCTGGCTGCCAAGTTGTGGATAGTTTGTAGTCTTCTTGTGAGTTGGTTGGTGATCCTGCCTTAAAGGGTGTTCTCCTAGTCCAACTTGCTGGTGACTGGGGCACATGCGAAAGTTTTTCTAGTGTTCTTTGGGAACAATTTGAAGATGTTCCTCAGCATCTTTAGGGTATGGAAGCTGGATAGTGATGGCACTGACTTGTGCAGTCATATCCGGTTTGCTGATGATGAGTATTCCAAGGTTCTTGGTGTGAGTGCTGGGTGGGGCTGTGGGGCTACGTTTGCCCAGCTACCAGAGTCCCCTGGTGAGGTGTTCTTTTGGAAGAGTACAAGAAAAGAAAATGAGCTACAACTAATGCTCACTGTTGTCTACAATATAAACAACCAAAAAGTCAAGATAACAAAAATATGAAAAATGATATTTATTACATATGTATGTACAACAACATGAGAACGCAATAATCAGAATTAGATATATAAATATTTACATATTCACAAGGGAAGACACACACACATAAATATAGTGAATAAACAGAGACACAGTGTTACACAAGACAACACACAACAGATAATAAAAAAATAACATTGACAGAAGAAAATCCAAATTGTCCAAGATATAATAAGATGTAAATTAAATGTACACTTTTTCTTTCTACAGTCTTAATAATGTTCATAATAATGACATGTTATAACTCAGAGCTAAATAGCGTCTCCACCTAATTCATAAAGAAAATTTTATCAATTGGACCTTAAAATTCATAGTCCATTGTAACAACTGTAGAAACTTAAGCCAAAATTTAATCACTTGGACCTTAAAATTCATAGTCCATTGTAACAACTGTAGGAACTAAGCCTACGCGCGTTTCGGCGGTAGCCATCCAATTTGTAAGACCGCCTTCGTCAGGGCAGTTCCTTTTTCAATATTAGGTAACTGATGTCGCAGGTCTTTTAGATTCTTGTCCTTCCCACCCGAGTCAATCCTGATAAACATAAAAAATGATAACACAAAAATACATTTAGTCCGATTCCTTGAGATCCAAATAACCACCTACATAATACCACAAGCGAAATATCACCAAAAGAATCCAAAGTGCATAAACAAAGAAAAAAGGGGGGGTGGAAAAATGCAAATATAAGAAGAGGAAAAAAGAAGAACGTGATTAAAGAATAAAAAATAAAAAAGATTCAACCCCAAAAGCCAGTGCAAGAAAAATTAGAACACCAAGTACATGCAAAAAACACATCAAATATATGTGTTCTCCCAGAATAGTCTCCACATCGGATATATTGATGGTGATAAATACCAGATGACAATGATGGTGCGTTCCCTCAGAGAGAGAGTGCACAGAGGGACTGATTCTCTAACTTCAAATTCTAATCCTCAGTGGCTCCTTATGCAGGCACAGAGCCTGATTCACAGATCTATCCCTGTTTTCCGAACGGACCACCTTAAATAAATAAAAGAATCTATAAATCTAAGGGACCAGCCTTTTACCTATAAATACAATAACTTATTCCTTCTCATACCAAGATATTCTTCAAAATAACCGAATTCCCAAAGGAATAGATACCCATAACTTCCATCAGTCTTCCATCTATTTGGAAGAGCATTACTTCTGTGTTGTTTGTATTGAACTTAAGACAGCTGACTTTCACCCAGTTTGCGACTTCGGTCATGCAACGGTGAACTTCTTTCTAGTGATTTTGTCCTGAGGGTTCACTGAGTAAAGTGGGGTGAGCAATAAATGATGAGCCTTCTGTCAGTAGAATTTCAGAGTTTATGACATTAGGATGGGTGCTAGAACAAAGGTTACAGAGAGAAATCAGGTCTTTTACCAAAATCCAATGGGAACTGCCTTGGGAAAACAGCATCCTCATGAAAGTTGACAAAATAGACCACCCTCTGGTACATACAGATTGTTATGTGCTAAATGGAAAATTTCTGAGGAATATTCGTGGCCAGGCATGGCCTTAGAAATTGATAGATGGGTTAGATAGTGCAAATTATGCAACATGAGTGACAAATCTGCACACAATTGCCTCTCTAATCCCATAGTCCCTGACATCATAGGACCTTTTCACCTTTCCACTTTAAATGAGGCCTTTGCAGTTGTTATGATGACGATTACTACACTAAGGCCCATATTTGTACTTTTTTAGCACCGCATTTGCGCCACTTTTTGATGCAAAATCGGTGCAAACGTACAAAATCCCATTGTATTTTGTAAGTTTGCGCCGATTTTGCGTCAAAAAGCGGCGCAAATGTGGCGCTAAAGAAGTATAAATATGGACCCAAGTGGGTTGAATTGAGAATTGATGAGAAGGTCATCACTGATTCACTGATTAACTTCTTACAAAATGTTTTGTGTGGACTGGGTTTGCTCAAGTCCTTAGTGTCCAATAATAATGCACACTTCTCTAGTACAAACGTTTAAGAATATAGCTCAAAATGTGGCATACAACACAAGAATATTTGGAGTATATCACAGTCAGGTACAGCGCTTTACGTGGGTGATTAAGGAGGCTGTCCAGTTAGTGGTGGGTTGTGGAATGAACTGGTACAAGGCGTTACAAGCAACATTGTTATCCTATGGAAGCACTTCTAGAACTTAGGCTGGTTACTCTCCATTTGAGCTGTTGCAAACCTGGCTCACGCTTTGTCTCTTGTTGGTTGAAGGAGAAGTTTGAAACTTGGAAAGGTATTGAAATGCCCAAACAAGCGATTTATGAGAAGATGAACCTAAACATTTATGAATACGATAGTGATAAGGAGGTACAGATGCAGAGGGAGGGGCAGCAAGCAGATCAAAACAGTTGGGATTTCTCATACATCTTGTGACTTGGTTCGCTTCAAGTTGTCTAACAAACAAGGGAAGCTTAATGCTAGTTGGCCTGATCCCATCAAGGTCATGGAGTTCTTACATGGAGTGGTTAGCCTGTAGGGACTGTATGGAACCTGAATTGAATTTCTAATTTCCGGTGCTATGGCTCTAACACTTCAAGTAGCAACTCAGAAAATTGTTTTATTAATTTTGTTCCCCGCCAACAAAGCATGTTGTCCTACTGAATCTACAATTTCTAATGAGGTGAGTAGTGACCACTTAGTTGGTCTTCTCCATTGCGGCTCGGAAGAGATCTTCTCCATTGCAATCATAAGGCTCAAATTTGGCTGTTGAACAGCATGTTAGCGGCAGTACAATAGTGAAATCTATTCAAGGGAAATTGAATAAATATGTGTTGCCTCAGTTGTTTCTAGATTGTCCTTATTAGTATCCTGTATAGCTATTCCCCATTGTGCATTAGTCTTGTGGTCCATCTATTTATTCTTTTCCCTTCCACATGTTCTGGAGAGAAGGAGGGTGTTGTCTTGGTTTGCATAGGTTACGTTGGATCTAGAACAGTGATTTTCAAAGTATGGCCCGGAGGCCGAATGCTTCCCTCCTGACCTTTACATTAGGCCCCCTAGTCAACAGCAGCACTGGGCTGCTGTTTTCTCCACTTAGCACGAACATCAAAAAGATGTTAAATAAGCAGCCGAGTATTTATTTAAAAGTTAATTGAAGTTAAAGAAGGAAGTAATTAGGGTGTTATGCACCGCTTAACTTTATGAACAGCTCAATTTTCAAAGACATCTTTCAGAAATATGAGGTAAGTATTTTTAGAATTCAAAAAGTGTATTTCATTGACATGCAGAACCGTTTCACTTTAGTGCATCAGACTATGGACTGAGAAGTGACAGTTTCTGATCATGAATTTAGAAATATACACTCTTCCCCCCAGGCTAGCAACAATGCCAATAGTGAACTAAAGGAAGGTCTATTGTTATGTGCCCTCTTTGGGTGGCCTGGGTTCTTCTTATACATTATAGTTTATTAAATAAAACACAGGAGAAGGTTTTGTACAGCACACATCCTGAAGTCATGTATTTCGAAGTCCTGTTATATGCAATAGGAAAGAAAAAGGAGGGAACGTGAAATAAAGCCATTGCCTACGATCAAAGAATTTGGTTTCGTTTTCTGGTTTCACATTGTGCGATTCAGTCACTAGATATATATCCTTTGCTCCCCTTACACCTACTTTACCCCCACCCCGCCCTTCAAAACCCCCGACCGCAAATGTTTGCGAGTACCCATGATCAAGGGTCTCAGAGTCTCAGGATTCCTGTTTTCAGTGTGGAGCCCAGGATGGTTTTGCCACTGGGGAGTTCAGTTGTTGGATGCTTTATCAGTTGTTGGATGCTTTGTTGCTGTAAGAAAAGTGCACAGGACATGCCCCAAGTTGTAGTTGCGCTCAGCAGGGGTTAAGGAACAGACTCCGAATGTGGGTGATGTATTGTTTCATGTGCTGCGTCCCGTAGTAACGTCTGCATATTCAATTTACAGTTGGCCAATGATTATATTGTTTCAATTCAGTTCATTGCCTTTCCCTTCTTGTAATTTGTAGGACATTTAGAAGTGTTCATTAGATGCACTGATCCTGTTTCGTTGAACACTTTTAATAAAGTCTTGGTGAGAACGCTTCACGTCTGCCTTGGCAAGTACCTACCACACGTACAAAAAATAGGACTTTAAAGCTACGGAAATTATACAAGACTGAAAAATATGCTGACTATGCGTTTCAAAATATAGACTTAAGCTGTCGCTTCAATGTATTTATTTTTTCTTTCTACATTTGTTTTTTCTTGTAAAGGAGCAATCATTATTCACATTCAGTCACCAAATGGGCTTCCTCTCCAGGATGATTGCAGATGTTTACAGACAGCACAGTTGACTGGTAGTATGTTTCCTGCAATTAATCATGAAAGTGCTCCACTAAAAAGTTGTATATTCTTGGCTCATTAATGTAGGATCGTAACCGTTTCCTTCTGTGTGAGAAATTCAAATGGCTGGACCCACATACGTGTTTCAATGTTCCTTCCAGACATTCACTTGTGTTTTGTGCCCCAGATCTCTTGCATTTTAAGGCCCAAATGAAATAATATTTACGACACTATTTGACTACTAAACATCGCCGACAAAAATATTCCCCAGAAGTATTGAGGATACAGATATCCACTGTATATACTTTGTAAAGTCCAAAAATATTGACAATAAAAATATAGACCATAATATCTTAAAAAAATAGGCAAGCATACTGATTTAATGTTAATTGTCATAAAAAAATACTTTAGAACATATATCAACTTTAAAAATATTACATTTTTTTACAAAAAATGTACATATAACAATATATGTATAAATGATAACTTAGAAACACAAAATCATAACTTACAAAATAATTGCAAAAATAGTAAACATAAGGTTTACAAATAACATGATTTAACCTCTCTGGTGCCTTGGACATAACCCTTATGTCCTGGGCAGCACTGCTCGGGTGCCCAGGACCTAACCGTTACGTCCTGCACCCGGCCCTCGGGGGAAGCACTACTGCCCCCTCGAGGGCATCCCTCCCCCCCCCCCCAGGGCAGGGTTGGAAGGGGAATCGCTTCCCCTTCCTCTCCTGCCCCTCCCACCTCCCCACCCCCATCTAATGACCTCAGCGCGGAATCGTGAGCTGACATCACTAGAGGCCTTCTGACGCGCTGGAAGCCATTTGCTTCCAGTGCGTCGAGGGAGGAAGATGTGGGTTTCTCTTCCAGCCCGGTTGGGATTGCTTCAAAAGAGGCATCGGGGGAAAGGAAAGGGTTTTCCTTTCCCTCGATGCCTCTTTTAGCATTCCTGCTACCCGATCGCAATACGATCGGGCAGCAGGAATGCCCACTACTCACCAGGAATTTTGTTTGTGTGCGTGTGTGTTTTTTGTGTGTGGGTGGCCCCTTGGGCAAGGGCCGCCCCCCCCAATGGGGCATAATATTTTCCACCATTTCTGCCCCCCTTGGGGGCAGATCAGCTCATTATTTTTAAGCCGACCGGCCCCCAGGGGGTAGAAGCCACGGCGAAGCCAGGGATGTTGTGCAGTTTGCTTTTTTTTGTGTGGGAGGCACAAAGGGGGAAAAACAGTGTTATGCATTTTTTTAGGCCCATCTGCCCCCAAGGGGGGGCAGAATCCACTAGGCACCAGGGATTTTGTGTGTGTGTGTTTTTTGTGGGTGGGGCAGCCCCTTGGGCAAGGGTCACCTCCCTAAGGGGGCATAATGTTTTATGCCATTTTTGCCTCCCTTGGGGGCAAGTCGCCTCATTATTTTCAAGCCGATCTGCCCGGGAGGGGGGGGCCGAAAGCCACCAATGACGCCAGGGATGTTTTGCGCTTTGTTTTTTTTTTAGTGGCGGGGTGGCACCTTGGGTAAGGGTCGCCCCCCCTAAAGGGGGCAAAAACCTGTTGGGCACTTCTTCCCCCCTTGGGGGCAGATCGGCCTTTTTTTGGGGCAGAATCCACTTCACACTAGGGATCTTGTGTGTGTGCTTTGTGTTGGGTGGGTGGCCCCTTGGGAAAAGGATTCAGCACAGTACTGGTGGTTATTTCTGCCCCCTTGGGGGCAGATCGGCTTAGTTTTTTAGGTCCATCTGCCCCCGGAGAGCACTAGACACCAGGGAAATTTTCTAAATGTTTGGTGGCGGGGTGTTTGTCAACTGGCAAAGTATTTGAATTTGTGATTAGAACAGTTTATTTCTCTTTTTTGTTCTAGTTCAAAGCTTTTGCTTCCTTTGCTGTGGTTCGTTGCAGTTTTGGCAGAGGTTGACCTGCGGTTTGCGTAGTTGCATGTTTTAGGTAAGTAAATTTACTCCGAAGGAGTATTGTTGCCATGCATGAATGACATGTTTGTAGGTGGTGTATTAAATGCAGGATTGTGTGTGAAATTGTCCTTAGATTTGTGTACAATAATATTAGTGTTGTCTTATGTCTAATTTGCTTTTCTTTTTTCTTTTTAGTGGGATATCATTGGTGATTGCTGTGTCTGTGCAGAGTAATTGCTGGTGAGTCTAGATTTTTCAAGCAAGTGAGTGGTATAGTTTTTGAATACATAACTCTTTGTGATAAACCCACACTTTGTTTATTACTTATTTAAGACAGTGCTGGTTGTTGTTGGCAAATTTGTCAAGTTACTTTTCTTAGAAGGGATCATGATTAGCCACAGTGTGACCACTCAGCAGGTTGTTAGTATGCTTTTTGAGTCGTTTTCTGATCATGATTATGAGACTGACTCTGCAGCTGAGGCAGACGAGGAAGAGAGAGATTCTGGCAGTGAGTTTTCTACCCGAGAGGAGTCTTCTGATGAGGAAGCCACTCTCAGTGCAGATGAAGGGCCTGTTTTAGAGGAGGACACTGATGTGCCAGTGGTGCAGCCACAGTTGCCTGCCTTTAATGGTCTCCCACAGTGTAGAGTAAATACGGAAAACTTTTTGACTGTCAATTTCTTTGATTGTTTATGGACGATATATTTTTGGAAGAGATTGTTGAGCACACTAATGTGTATGCAGAGCAGTATTTGAGGGACAATGCTGCCAGACTTGGGCCTCAGTCTAGAGATACCCAGTGGATTCCCACAAATCTGGCAGAGATGAAAAAGTTCTTGGCTTTGACTTTTTTGATGGGGTTGATAAGGTAGCCGTCACTGGCTTCTTATTGGCCTACTAGTCCCTTGATGGCAACGGCTATATTTCCTGCAATCATGACTCGTAATCGGTATTTGCTTCTTCTTCGGATGCTGCATTTTGTTGACACTGCTTTAGCCTTGCCACAAAATCACCCTGATTGCGACCGTCTTTTTAAGATCAGGCCTGTTCTTGATCATTTTGTAAATAGGATTTCAGAGGTCTATGTTCCAGGCAAAGAAGTAAGTGTGGACGCATCTTTGGTCCTGTTCAAGGGTTGTTTGGCTTTTAAGCAGTACATTCCTAGCAAGAGGGCACGTTATGGAATTAAATTGGATATGCTGTCTGAAAGTAGTACAGGATATGTTTATAATTTCCGGGTCTACACTGGTAGGGATTACAATAGTGACCCCACTGGTTATGCGCCCACTTTTGGAGTTAGTGAGAAAATTGTGTGGAAACCTGGGAGGCAACTGTTTAACAAAGGTCACCATTTGTATGTAGATAACCTCTACAATGGAGTTCAGTTGTTCAAGGAATTGTTCAGAGTGGACACTGTTGCTTGTGGCCCAAACCGCTCTAAACGGAAATGCTATCCAAGGGAGCTTGTCTATAAAAAACTTGAGAGGGGACAGTGCAGTGCCTTGTGGAATGATGAGCTGCTAGCTCTGAAATTTGGAGACAGGAGGGATGTGTACATGCTAACTACCATCCATGATGAGAGTTCTTCACCTGTGGCTGTTTGGGGTCAAGCTGCTGAAGTGCACAAACCTGTGTGCATTTTAGATTACAATAAGCACATGGGTGGTGTTGATACTGTAGATCAGAGGTTTGAACCCTACACTGCTGTTTGTAAGTCTTACATGTGGTATAAAAAGTTGGCCGTTCATTTGTTTAATCTAGCAACTTTTAATCCTTTTATTGTGTTTAAGGATTGTTCCCCTGAGTCAAGGATGAAATTTGTTACATTTCAGGAGTCAGTGATAGAGAGCCTTGTTATGGTGGATCATGCAAGAGTTCCTAGAGTAGCAGTTGTGAGGATGTGGCTAGATTGAAAGATCGTCACTTTCCTGATCAGATTCCTTCCACTCCCAAAAAAGACTTTCCTGCTAAGAAATATAGGGGCATATTTATACTCTGTTTGCGCCGGAATTGCGTAGTTTTTTTTGACGCAATTCCGACGCAAAACTAACTCCATATTTACACTTTGGCGTTAGACGCGTCTAGCGCCAAAGTCCATGGAGTTAGCGTCATTTTTTAGCGTGGACACCTACTTTGCGTTAATTATATGCAAGGTAGGCGTTCCCGTCTAAAAAATCGACTCCGAGGCATGTGCGCCGTATTTACACTCCCGGGCAAAATTCACGCCCGGGAGTGGGCGGGTCAAAAAAAATGACGTACGGCCTCTTTTGCGCCGTTTTTTAGCGCCTGGTCAGGGCAGGCGTTAAGGGACCTGTGGGCTCAGAAGGAGCCCAGAGGTGCCCTCCCATGCCCCCAGGGACACCCCCTGCCACCCTTGCCCATCCCAGGAGGACACCCAAGGATGGAGGGACCCATCCCAGGGAAGTTAAGGTAAGTTCAGGTAAGTTTTTTTTTTTTTTTTTTTTTGTGGCATAGGGGGGCCTGATTTGTGCCCCCCTACATGCCACTATGCCCAATGACCAGGCCCAGGGGACATAAGTCCCCTGGGCCTGGCCATTGGGCAAGGGGGCATGACTCCTGTCTTTGCTAAGACAGGAGTCATGTCAATGGGGGTTGGGAGTAAAAAAAAAATGGCGCAAATCGGGTTGCGGTGCAAATTTTGCCTCAGCCTGACTTGCCCCACTTTTTGGCGCCCAAGCTCCATTTTCCCCTACGCCGGCGCTGCCTGGTGTACGTCATTTTTTTTAACGCACAACAGACAGCGCCGTCGGCTAACGCCGGCCAACGTCATTGAATAAATACGGAACCTGCATGGCGCTTCAGAATGGCGTTAGCCGGCGCAAATTTTTTTGACGCAAAACTGCGTTGGCGCAGTTTTGCATCAAAAAGTATAAATATGGCCCTTAGAGTCTGCCCAAAGAGGTATCTGGAGGGAAAGCTGGATGTACTGTCCGGACTGTCTTTCAAAGTCTGGGCTGTGTGTGGCTGGCTGTTTCAGGAGTTACCACACACAGAAGAATTACTGGAAACTACTGTGAGCATAAACTGACGATTTAAAATTTCATGTGTTCAGTTTCACTGCTGGCATTACTGTCATGTATTCAGTTAGAGCTTTTGTGTTTGTATTTTTGTGCTTATTTATAATTAGTTATTAGTTTGCAAACGCCAGTCCACACACTCCCATCAGCTGGTGTGATTGGTGTATCAGGCATGTGGGCACATGAAAGTGATGGGCCCTTGAGTGGGGCTGTCTGTAGATGCGAATGCTGTAATGTGCTGGGTCCGTGGCTGGCAGCGTGAATGGCCTTGTGTATGTCATGTATGAAAGGTGTGTGAATGGACTATAAAGTGGTTGGTGCCTTGTCGCGGCTTGACAGCTCATGAGCTGTGAGTCATTGGTTCAGGTTTTTGGTCTTTCTGTTATTAACAGTGCATTTCATTTTTGTGAAATCTCTTGTAAATAAAATTTGATCTACTGAACCAGGACTCACCCTCCTGCCAAATTCAACCAGTATGTGTGATAGACATGACAAAACCAGTCTTCTGTAATCAGGCATCGCAGCACACCCGTGACACGCTAGGTGTCTCGGGCGGGACCACAATGAGAAAGCATGCCACTAACTTGGTTAATGGGTGAGGGGTCTTTTTACCATAACCTAAGTGCATTTCTTTTCATAATTTTATGACAAGACCGGAGGCTCCTATTATGCATTCTTTTCTTGCTTTAATTGAAACAGCAGCAAAAGAAGAAAAACAACAATTCCCATGAGCATGGCAGAAACCAGCCAATGGGAAACAAAAGGTAGTCCAATACCAATAACCAGTGAATAACCACATAAGCCCTTATGACGTAACTGGACTGCGAACAGCCCTCTTTTCTTGCTGCTCGCAATCCAGTTAAGTCGTCTTTTATTATTCCTCTCATATTATCGTGCATTATTTTTATGGTTATGGACAACGCGTAATGTTTTGATTTGTGGATGTGATAACACATTGTTTGTTTCCAGTCGGCATGTTGCCGCATTACCGTAGTGCCTCCACGCTCTCCGGCGCGCGCTCGATTTATTTAACGGTTTTAACCGTTCCTCGCGGCACGCCATTAATTTGACGATGCGCGAGGAACGGTTCATTCCCGTGTACCTCCCTTCACACTGCCAGCGCTTTACATTGCTTACCGCCGTTGTTTTCTTTGAGAAATCCAACCGCTTCTACAGCAGTTATTCCGGACACGTCCTCTGCCTCCAGACTCGTCGTCGTTTTCTCAGGACTCACAGTAGGCAGCATTAAACACGCCCTAGGGCGGAGCTGTGTCTTAGCTTCCCATTCCCTCCTCCATTAACCCCTTATTATCCAGTTTTGTGTAAACATGGATTCTAGCAGTTCAACCTCAGGTCAGGGGGAACCTGAAGAGGTTTCTGCTATTAAGCAAGATATTAGCCATTTTATTCAAAATTCGGTTCAACAAGCTGTAAATAATTCCATGAATAATTTGTCAAAAACATTAGAATCTTCAGTTTTGAAAATGTTTAATAACACATTTAATGCCCAGTCTGCAGGGGAGTGCAGACAGCGCCCTTCACTCATTACTAAGAGTTCACATAATTTGGCGCAGAAAGTTTGTGAGGTTTCCTCACCCATGGCAGAGGACGCGGCTCCTCAAAAGGCTCCAATTAAGGAGAAAAGAGTCACTGAGGGTACTGCTCAGAAACGCAAGGCAAAATGCAAGAACATTTTGTCTCCTGTAGTCATCACCTCCATTCCAGATACTGACGACGAGGTACCCGATGCGGATTCAGATGTTGATCCATCTGATCAAGATGATTGTGACACGGCGCCTATTCCAAAAAGACTTAAAACTTCCTCTTCCAATATCACTCCACTTCTAGATTCGGAAGGTTTGCCTATGTTTGACCCTTCCTTCATATTACATCCCAATTCAACTGAATGGTTCCCGGCTACTCATGTTGGAGAATACGTTTCAACCAAGTTATTTTGCCCTTTAGATAAGCAAACCCGCTCTAAACTTAAATCTGAGTGTCCTCGCCCCTCTCTAGAGCATAAGGCATCCGTTACTCCTTCTATCGACCAACCCATCCTCACCTTTTTCACTAAGTTTTGCATGGATCCCAGGAAAGGGGTAGATAAAGCTTGGTCCTCTTGCCAAGACAAATTATTAGACATCATTGGACCCCTCACACGTATTTTCGACATGGCAGAGTCCGCCAGAATCGATGGTTCCACGGTGGATCCGGAAGAACTTTCTCTATGGGTCCAAAGATCTGTCTGTCTGTTAGGCAATGCCGTGATTTCACAAGAACGTCGCAAAGGGATTTTGCTCAAACTGGATCCCAAACTGGTCCATTTGGCTTCACTTCAAGCGCTTTCCAACACAGAAGGTTGCCTATTCGGCAATAACTTTATCAAGGAACTGGGCAAGTACGTTGCTACTTTTACTTCAATCGACAAGGCGCAACAATCTTTAAAGAAAATGTTCAACCAACGGGTTTTCAACAGGGCCGGCAGAGGCAGGAGCCGCTTTGCCGGCCGTCCATATTACAACCAAGGCTCCCGTGGTAACTACACCTACAACTCTTCATACCAAGACTTCAGACCCCAGTTTTACCCACAAAGAGCCAGAGGTTTCCGTACCAGAGGCTTCAGGAACAACAGAAATGCCACCCAGTCAGGTAAATCCTTTTCCGTCTCTCGTCCATGTGGGCGGTCGTCTTTGCCATTTTCTCCCAAATTGGCTAGTAATTTCTTCAGACCCTTGGATTCTCAATACCGTTCGAGGTTACACAATAGAATTCTATTCAACTCCAATACAATCAGGGGCTCCCTCTCTTCCACGATTTTCTACAGATATGTCCGCTCTTATTTCCTCAGAAGTCCAAACCCTTCTTCAAAAGAGAGCTATTGCCCCCACTCTACCTCATCCTCTAGGCTTCACCAGTTCCATTTTCCTAGTTCAAAAGAAGAACAAGAAAATGAGGCCGGTTATCAATCTCAAGTTTTTCAACCAATTTGTGGTTTACCGCCACTTCAAGATGGAAACCATTCTCCATCTCAGAGATTCTCTCCTTCAAAACGACTGGATGGTCCGCTTGGACTTACAGGACGCTTACCTGGTAGTTCCAATCCACCCGGAACACAGGAAGTTTCTTCAGTTTCAGTGGCTTGACCAATTCTATCACTTTACATCTCTTCCTTTCGGTCTGTCGTCAGCTCCATGGTGTTTCACCAAACTCATGAAGCCAGTGACTGCACACCTCAGAGCACAAGGGGTAAGACTTCTTATTTACCTAGACGATATCCTTCTCATGAATCAATCTCCTCATCTACTCTTATCCCATCTCAATCTTACGTGTTCTCTTTTGACAGATCTTGGCTTTATCATCAACAAAGAGAAGTCTATTCTTCTTCCTACCCAAACTATAGAATTCTTAGGTTTCCTTATAAATTCTGTTTCGTCCATGTTGCTTCTCCCTTCCGCAAAAATCAAGTCTATAAAGTCAGAGATCCTTCAAATTCTTCGTCATGCGTCCATTTCCCTGAGGACCCTTGCCCGGGACGTCGGTCTCCTCTCCTCGTCCATTCAAGCCATTTTCCCAGGCCCTTTGCATTACAGGGCTCTCCAACGGTTAAAGATTCAACATCTCCGCAAAGGGCTTTCTTACGCAGACGTTATTCCCCTAGATCACGATTCTCGTACAGAACTGCAATGGTGGATAGACCATTTAGATGCTTGGAACGGAAGGACTATCTTTCCATTAGCCCCAGATCTTGTATTAGAATCCGATGCAAGCCTAACCGGTTGGGGGGCCCGTTGTGGACCAATCTCGACTGGAGGACCATGGTCTGCAAAGGAGTCCAAATTGCACATCAACTGTTTAGAGATGCTTGCAGGCTCCTTTGCAATCAGAAGCCTAGCGAAGAACAGGGTATGCTGCGCTATCCTCTTAAGGATGGACAACATTTCCGCGGTCCGCTATATCAACCATCTAGGGGGTACGAAATCCAAACCCTTAGCAGAACTGGCAAAAAGTTTTTGGGAGTTTTGTCTCGCAAACCAGATCTCAGTCCAGGCAGAGTATCTTCCAGGATCTCTAAACTCCATCGCCGACTGGCATTCATGTCATCTTCGCGATTCAAGCGACTGGAAGCTCCACCCCGCAATTTTCCAATTTCTTCAAGACAGATGGGGTCCCATGTGGACCGATTTATTCGCGTCCGGTCTCAACACACAACTTCCCCAATTTTACAGTTGGAGACCGGACCCTTCAGCCCAGGCCTGCGATGCTTTCCTTCAGGACTGGTCCAAGTTCCTTTCTTACGCTTTCCCTCCCTTCGTTATGATCAGCAGGGTTCTTGCTCAAATCCGGCGTCAACAAGCTACCTTAGTTCTTATTGCTCCTTTTTGGCAATCCCAGATTTGGTTCCCAACTCTTCTGGAACTGGCCATAGACTTTCCTTTTCTCATTCCTTCTTTCCCGGATCTTCTTCTAGACCCTCTTCAACGACCTCACAACCTCATTATAGACAACCTTCTTTCCCTTTCAGCCTGGAAAATTTCGGGAATTACCAGTCTTTCCCTTGCATTTCGTCACAAGCTTCAGAATATATCAAACAATCCTGGGCCCCTGGAACAAGGAATGCCTACAAGTCAGCCTGGACTTTATGGCACAGCTGGTGTTTGGGAAAACACATCGATCCCCTTTCAGCAGATGTTACTTTTATAGTGAATTTCCTCGCGGCAGAAGCTAGCAAGGGCAAAGCGTTCCGTACTATTAATCTGTACAGGTCTGCCATCTCATCGCATCACCGCCTCGTCAATGGAAGACCAGTGGGAGAACACCCGCTTATTTGCCGACTTCTAAAGGGAGTAAAATTTTCTAATCCTCCTCTTCCCAAATACAGAATTTTGTGGGATGTTAACATTGTACTGAATTTCTTTCTTTCCTGGCCCGATAACTCGGCTCTTACTTTAAAGATGTTATCGGCTAAACTTACCATGTTATTGTGCCTGGTATCGCTTAAACGAATTTCTGATGTCAAAGCTTTAGATATTTCTTCTCGTCAGTTTACTCCTTCGGAGTATTATTTACTATTTCTAGAAGAACGAAAACAAATTTGCATTCTGTTTTTTACCCTTATTTCCCTGATCATCCCAAATTATGTGTAGCAAAATGTTTGAAAGTATATGAGCATATGACTGCACATCTAAGAACGTCCTCAACCTCCCAACTTCTTATTTCCTTTCAAAAGCCTCACAAGCCCGTATCCGCAGCTACTTTGGCTCGTTGGGTCAAGTGGATTATGTCATTGGCTGGCATCGACACTTCCATATTTGGAGCCCATTCTTCCAGGGGTGCCATGGCATCTAAGGCTTTTTGGGCGGGATCACGTCTGGAGGACATTCTTAGATCTGCAGATTGGTCTAATGACAATGTGTTTAAAGCTTTTTATTGTAAACCAGTTGATAATACGATTATGAATGTTATTAATTCGCTTTAAACATGCATAATAGGAGCCTCCGGTCTTGTCATAACATGTAGACTTTCCTAGTTTTAATGACGGAAAGTCTTAATTTTATTAAAGACACGGAGGCGAGTATTATCCCACCCGTTGTTTTCCTGATAACTACTGTTGTTTATTTATCTTCCCTCCCTTTAGTGGCACCAGCGGTTCAACCTTCTACTTAAGCCATTTTCTTATGGTACGGAGGGATCATCATCGTCAACGCATTCTCCATATCCTCTTCTCTGCTTGGCGGATCATCAGTGTGCCTCCCTTCATCGGCAGTTTCCTGGCCTCATGAACTTCTGCACCGAGTTGTTGTCATTCATCATGGCTCTGTTAATTTTGGCAGCTATAATTCCTTTGTTTCGTAACAGCTGATTTTAGCGCAAGAAAAGAGGGCTGTTCACAGTCCAGTTACGTCATAAGGGCTTATGTGGTTATTCATTGGTTATTGGTATTGGACTACCTTTTGTTTCCCATTGGCTGGTTTCTGCCATGCTCATGGGTATTGTTGTTTTTCTTCTTTTGCTGCTGTTTCAATTAAAGCAAGAAAAGAATGCATAATACTCGCCTCCGTGTCTTTAATAAAATTAAGACTTTCCGTCATTAAAACTAGGAAAATCTACATTTTAGTGTTTGGATCATCAAAATGATGTATTACAAAACTACCTGTGTTTGGGGGTGCTATGTTTTTGGTCCTGGGTGCGGCCTTCATCTAGGGAAACCTACCAAACCCAGACATTTTTTAAAACTAGACACCCCAAGGAATCCAGGGAGGTGTGGCTTGCATGGATCCCCCAACATTTTCTTGGCCAGAATCCTCTGCAAACCTCAAAATTTGCTTAAAAAAGCATATTTTCCTCACTTCTCTTTCTAGGATCACAGCTCCGGCACAAATTTCCAACCACCCAGCGTTCCACTGAGTCTCTCAAATAAAACAATATCTCACTTGTGTGGGTCTCCAAAGCAGAGTAAACCTAAAGATCTATAAAAGAAAAATATGAGTTTATCAACTCACTGTGCTATACCCTCAATCTCTACAGGTGTTTGGCCTTTTTCTGTTGCAGGCCCAGGGCCACCCACACAAGTGAAGTATCATTTTTATTGGGAGACTTAGGGGAATACTGGGTAGGAGGACATTTGTGGCTCCTCTCAGATTCAAGAACTTTCTGTCACCAAAATGTGAGGAAAAAGTGTTTTTTGGCCAAATTTTGAGGTTTGCAAAGGATTCTGGGCAACAGAACCTACCGAGAGCCCCACGAGTCACCGCATTTTGGATTCCCCTAGGTGTCTAGTTTTTAAAAATGCACAGATTTGGGAGGTTTCCCTAGGTGGTGGCTGAGATAGAGGCCAAAATCCACAGCTAGGCACTTTGCAAAAAACAGCTCTGTTTTCTTCGGGAAAATGTGATGTGTCCACGTTGTGTTTTGGGACATTTCCTGTCACGGGCACTAGGCCTACCCACACAAGTTAGGTACCGTTTTTATCGGGAGACTTGGGGGAACACTGTGTAGGAGGAAATTTGTGGCTCCTCTCAGATTCCAGAACTTTATATCACTGAAATGTGGGGAAAAAGTGTCTTTTTGGCCAAATTTTGAGGTTTGCAAAGGATTCTGGGTAACAGAACCTGGTGAGAGCCCTACAAGTCACCCCATCTAGGATTCCCCTCGGTGTCTAGATTTAAAAAATGCACAGATTTGGTAGATTTCCCTAGGTACTGGCTGAACTAGAGGCCAAAATCAACAGCTAGGCACTTTGCAAAAAACAGCTCTGTTTTCTTTGGGAAAATGTGATTTGTCCACTTTGTGTTTTGGGGCATTTCCTGTTGCGGGCACTAGGTCTACCCACACAAGTGAGGTACCATTTTTATAGGGAGACTTGGGGGAACGCTGGGTAGGAGGACATTTGTGGCTTCTCTCAGATTCAAGAACTTTCTGTCACCAAAATGTGAGGAAAAGGTGTTTTTGTTTGCCAAATTTTGAGGTTTGCAAAGGATTCTGGGTAACAGAACCTGGTGAGAGCCCCACAAGTCACCCCATCATGGATTGCCCTAGGTGTCTCGGTTTAAGAAATGCACAGGTTTGGTAGGTTTCCCTAGGTGCTGGCTGAGCTAGAGGTCAAAATCCACAGGTAGGCACTTTGCAAAAAACAGCTCTGTGTTCTTTGGGAAAATGTGATGTGTCCACGTTGTGCTTTGGGGCATTTCCTGTCACGGGCACTAGGCCTACCCACACAAGTGAGGTACCATTCGTATCAGGAGACTTGGGGGAACGGTGGGTGGAAGGACATTTGTGGCTACTCTCAGATTCCAGAGCTCTCTGTCACCGAAATGTGAGGAATCAGTGTTTTTTGGCCAAATTTTGAGGTTTGGAAAGGATTCTGGGTAACAGAACCTGATGAGAGCCCCACAAGTCACCCCATCTTCGATTTCCCTAGGTGTCTAGTTTTAACAAATGCACAGGTTTGGTAGGTTTCCCTAGGTGCTGGCTGAGCTAGAGGCCAAAATCCACAGCTAGGCACTTTCCAAAAAACACGTCAGATTTCAATGTAAAAATGTGATGTGTCCATGTTGCGTTTCCTGTCGCAGGCATTAGGACCACCCACGCAAGTGAGGTACCATTTTCATCGGGAGACTTGGGGGAATACAGAATAGAAGAACAAGTGGTATTGCCCCTTGTCTTTCTCTACATTTTGTCCTTTCAAATGTAAGACAGTGTGTAAAAAAGACATCTATTTGAGAAATGTCCTGTAATTCCCATGCTAATATGGGGAACCCGTAATTCAGAGATGTGCAAAGAACCACTGCTTCTCAACACCTTATCTTGTGCCCATTTTGGAAATACAAAGGTTCCCTTGATACCTATTTTTCACCAAATGAATTACTGCATACCTGGTATAGAATGAAAACACATTGGAAGGTGCAGCTCCTTTATTGGCTCTGGGTACCTAGGGATCTTGATGAAACTACAAGCCCTATATATCCTTTTTGCTTTGAAAATCTGGCATGGCAGGAAAAAGTTACAGAGTAAAACGTGGAGAGAAATGGCTGTTTCTTTCACCTCAATTTTTATATTTTTTTATTTTAGCTGTTATTTTCTGTAGGAAAACCTTGTAGGAGCTACACAAATGACCCCTTGCTGATTTTACATTTTTGTCTACTTTTCAGAAATGTTTAGTGTCCTGGGATCCAGCATTGGTTTCATACCCCTTTCTGTCACTAACTGGAAGGAGGCTAAAAGCACAAAAAATAATAAGAATGGGGTATGTCCCAGTAAAATGCCAAAATTGTGTTGAAAAATTTGGTTTTCTGATTCACGTCTGCCTGTTCCTGAAAGCTGGGAAAATTGTGATTTTAGCAGCGCAAACTCTTTGTTGATGCCATTTTCAGGCAAAAAAACACAAGACTTCTTCTGCAGCCCTTTTTTCCCATTTATGTTTTTAAAAAACGAATTTTTTGCTGTATGTTGGCTAATTTCTTGCTGTCCTCCAGGGGAACCCACAAACTCTGGGTACCTCTAGAATCCCTAGATATTGGAAAAAAGGTTGCAAATTTGGCATGGGTAGCTTATGTGGACAAAAAGGGCCTAAGCTCAAACTGCCGCAAATAGCCAGAAAAAGACCTGGCACCTGAGGGGGAAAAGACCTGGCAGCGAAGGGGTTAAACATAAGTAATAAAAATACTAATGAAAATTAATTATAATAAAAACACTAGATATTTACAAAATATGTATGCAACAGCATAATTGAAAAATGAAAACATATTGCAGAAAAATAAATAATGAAACACAAATTAGAGTAAACTAACTTTTAAAATGAAAATAATATATATGTATAGCTATATGCATATGTGCTTTATATATATATATATAAATATATGTATATATATATATATATATATATATATATATATCCCACTTCCACCTAAGGAACAGTAGGGAATATTTTGTACATTGGAGGAATCAAATTTACTATTCCCACTCCAATGTAAGCAACAATAGGACATTGAAGAGGTTAGATGTGCTATTCTTCCCATATGTCCAGTAAACCCCAGGCCCCCACTGCTCTCCTAGATATCATTGACACTTACATGCTACACAACATTTGGCGTGCATAACATCTGAAAACAGCTGACTATACGTTTCATACCTCACCACATGACATTTGGACAAGACTTGATTACTGGCTCCTCTCTGCTAAGAGTGTGCCTTGGATAGCACACACTTACCTCATACATTGGCAGGCCACTTTTATTTCTGTTAGATGATGTGGTTTCCATATGGGGAGGCCTGGAACGAACATTGCGATTCCCGAAGGAGGTGCTGCATGACCAAGTTTTATGCTCTGAACTCCATGCCGCTGTAGAAGAGTATTTTTCCCTTAATGTTGGGACAGTTGATGCACAGGCCACCTTCTGGGAAGCCTTCAAAGTATATATCTGAGGAGTATGTACCTCCAGACATGCTGGTATCTTGCGTGACATTAGATCACACTTAACACAACTTGAGTCAGACTTGGGAGACCTTGACCGTGTGGAAGTGAAACATAAAAGCCCCCTGTTGTAGTGTGTGCTTTTGTTCTTTGAATTAGTTCTTTGCTCAAGCGCACTCGGGTGCTGAGTGTGCTTGAGGCTGTATTCTAATATAACTTCTTACTGTGTCATTTGGTTTATGTTCAAATTTGGTCTTGTGATTTGTTTATATTTAAGATGTGTATGAGTGCGGATTCATGTGGACGTTATCTTCAGGTAGAGCAGTTTATGCTTTCCCCTGGAGGACTACGGTTGCACGGGTTGCGGGCTCATTTCACCTTGTAAGAAGAATAAAGTTGTTCTTTGGATCACAATTTCGTTCCATTTGGATTTATTTATACAGCAACCTGTTTACAACACCCCCACAACTTTATAATCGTACCTCCCTCATGTCCAGCTTCCATCATAGAGAGAGAGGTGAGGTAGACACACCATGGCTAGACGCTATGGCGAAAGTGAGCGTCCCAGCCGTACCCTAGCATGGCTTCTCTGCCCAAGCTGCTCTAGTGGGCACATTCCACAGTTGCGATCCCCTACGGAGAAGTTATCTCCAAAAACAATGATATATTCACAGAACTCTCTCACTACTACACACATCTCAACTCCTTTCACACCTCTGAGGGTCCAGAGGCACTTGCGAATTACCTAGAAGAAGTAGCCATGGTCTGGCTCACCCCTGGGCAACAACAGTTCCTTAACAAATCCATTTCATATGACAAAATCGTTCAGGCTATCAATTCCCTTGCTGGAAGTAAAGCTCCCAGTTTAGATGGCCTCACGGGTGCCTTTTATAAGGCCCATAAACAACTCTTGGTGCCCCATCTCCTTACTGCATACACTGAATCCCTTGAAAAGGGCCACTTGCCACCTAGTTTTTGCAAAGCAGGGATCACACTCCTTTCTAAACCAGGCAAAGACCCCTCCTATTGCTCCATCTCCTTACTCATTTTTGACAAAATATTAGCTAAAGTTATTGCTACCTGTCTGTCCTTGCTAATGGAACAATTTATTTCGCCTGTCCAATCTGGATTTGTTCCCCGTAGATCTACCTCCCTTAATTTCGGGACTATTTTTGCAGTCCTAAATAAAATACCCCCATGGCAGTGGTGTTATTAGATGGAGAAAAGGTGTTTAACTCCCCAGAGATGCCGTTTTTGAGGGCAGTACTGATAAAAATTGGTCTTCCCTGCAATTTTACATCTCTGATCACGCTCCTCTACTTGGACCCTGTGGCCTGGCTGCAGGTAAACGGCTCCATATCGGAACCCTTCTTGGTTACTACGGGGACCAGACAGGGCGGTCCTTTCGCCTCTTTACTTTTTATCCTTGCCTTACAGCTCTCCCACAGTTCCATTTTGCTTTCCATGTATGATGAAGATGTGTTGCTTTTTGTCCGCCGGCCTGCTGAAAACCTTCCCAAACTGATTAGTGAAGTTATGTGATACATCAAGTTTTACGGGCTTCAAATAAACTGGGCCAAGCCAGAAATCTTTCCTTTAACTGAAGGTACTGTCCCAGCACCCATGGCCTACTCGCTCACCTGGAGTACTGACTCGGTTAGATATCTGGGTATTCACATTCATAGAGACAAAGACTAGATTATAAGACTTAACTACGGCCCTATGATTGACAAAATCTCCACCCTGGTAAACATGTGGATCAAGCTTCTGCTCTCTAAGGCTGGTCGGATAGCCATTTTAAAAATAGTCATTCTCCCTAGACTCCTTTACATTGCCCTTCACTTGACACAATGTATTTTCGCCACACTTCATGGTCTTTTCCTAAAATTGATATGGGCTGGCCGACATGTCAAGAGTGAGTTAGTGACCTCAGGAATTGTGCTGAGATGAAGTGGTTAAGATTAGAGTGCCTTTTGAGGGGCTAGGGTCTTGTGTCAGCTGTAGGTGAGGGTGATTCAGGGAACACAACTCCTGGCACCACTGATATTCAGAAATAGGCGGATTGATTGCAAGCATTGAGAAGAGAGGAATCCTATAAATGCTGGCAACAGTGGTGCAGGTCCCCGTAAATTGATGAAAATGAGCAGTAGAGGAACAAGGGAAATGCTACCACAGAAGATGGGAAACTGGGAAAAGAGAAATGGTAGTTAACCTGGAGTGGGAGGAAAAACTGACAGGGGTAATTAACTAGTCATATTGGGAAGGGGTATAACAGGAAAAAAAGGAGTTCTCCTTAAGAGGGAACACCAAAAGAACTAAAGGCAGAAGTAGGAGCTATTCTCCTTAACCATCACCACCAGTGCACAGAGCATCCCATCCATGTGAGAGAGATTATATCTGTCCTTCATACCAAGTCCTAGTACACAATATAACTCAACAGAAAAAATCTAATTGCATGGCAACCTAGCCACAGTTCCTGCTAAGTAAAATAGTGCATTAATGAGATAAGAACAACAACTATCCACATTGATAATGATATTCCACCATATATTGTTTCAAAAATATCAATTTGACACAAATATCATGTCAAGAGTATCATGATGTCAAGAATTCATGGTATAAAATACGGAACATAAGAATATTGTTTTTAAGTACTTACAGATATTGTTATATAATATAATATATAGATCTTAGATATAAAAAATGTAATGATTTTCTCGACTGTCATTATTTTTGAGTTATAATGTTATTATTCTAATATTCAGCATAGGATGTTTTAGTATAGTTTTTCTGTTTTCTATTTCTATTTAAAGTTTTTTTTTAAATGTTAGTTAAATGTATTTTTATTGGTGTGTTGTTGGGTTTGTAAGAGAATAGGGTGGGATTTTTTTTTTTAATTTTTTTTTTAATTTATGCTTTTGTTTGTAATTTACTATAACTATATTATGTTATAAATATTTATTAATTACATTATTAATTATATACATTATTTGTACATTATTTTATAGATAATTTTAAACATAGTAGCTTTTGTATTGTTGATTGCTTAGATAATTCGTTTTGTGAGTTATATTGTATTTGTAATCATTTGGGTGTTATATGTTATAGTTTATGTTTTGTTGCCATATAATAATGTCATAGTATTTTTAGGAAAAATAATGTGTTTTAGTTTTTTTTCCTACTGTGATTTTAATTTGGTTTTGTGGGTTTTGGAACTTTGGAGTAATAAGGTGTGAAGCGTTCACATTTTTTTAATTGATAAAATGTTTTTATATAATGTATTTATAATTACTCACTAAATGATTCCTCTCCTCATCTTCGGTTATGCTATTACAGCTGTTTAATTAACTATTCACCCTCCTCAGTAATATGCCCTTTTTAGATATTTTCACCAAATGGTAACTTTTAAAGCTCTGCCAATTCTCCTCATGTTTCCGCTGGCATGTTGAAAAAGCATCAGAAGAAATAGCTACAGAATCAATTTTTCCATTGCCACTCTAACGCTGTTGAGACCCTTGCAGGAGATTTCTGTGGTGCAAGAAAATAATTAATTTGTTAAGAAAAACAAGGACTACATCTGTCTTTGCAGGGACTGCTGCAAATCAGGAGGCAACCAAATTCATATATATTTTTCTTCTAGTTTGGAACATTTCTTTTGGGAAAATCATCAAATATTTCTTGCTCTCCTCCCCTTTAAGATAGATTGGTCTAAGCAGACAGAGCAGCTGAGAAACACAAGGAACAACCATGTCATCCCCTCTAGGTCAAAAGCAGGCGCCCAAATGGACCCTCAGGCCAAGATATGGGACTGGATCCCCTGCCAAAAACAAGGTCCCCTCCAAAAAGTAACTCTGCAACAATCTGCCCACCAACCATCCCACAAATCAATCACCAAACTGTGCTAACAATCAATAAGAACTCATGTAAGCATTGATGGACCCATCAATACTAACAACGAGGCTGCCACCATGTTGGCATTGAGGACAACCACCCATGATCAACTGCCATCACTGTAAATTGCACTATTCAATCGCTGCTACAAATAAAACATATATCACACCTGTAACACTGTCCCCTATCATAATGTGTGAACAAAGTGAAGTATGGATGCAACTGGCTGATAACTACTTTATTGGTAAAGCGTAGCATGAAAGTACACCTGTGTGCCTAAATGTTGTGAAAAAAATGCACTAAATTGTATTTAGAACCATGCAGACCTGGACCTAGTTGCAAACATTACATTCAAACCCTCCTAGATGACAAAGCACACTGACATTATGTGTCACAAACACCAATGTCAGCCCTTAGCCCCACATAATTACTGAAAGTAGAGTTGTATCAGTTGGGTCCTGGAATTGACATATTCCCCTTCCTCATCATCATCACCATCACTCTCCTCCCCTCTCTGAGGAAGCTGGTCAGGATTTACATCACCATCCACATCCAAGAGGGGGATAGAATTTCTCACTGCCACGTTGCGCAGCATGCAGCAGGCCACCACTATTCTACACACCTTTTCAGGCCCCTAGGCCAGGGAACCTCCAGAGATATGTAGACAACAAAATCTAGCCTTCAGGAGACCTATTTTGCGCTCTATCACCCTCCTAGTACGTCCATGGGCCTCATTGTAATTCCTCTCTGCATCTGTCCCAGGATTCCTCACTGGTGTCAGGAGCCAACGCAAGTTGGGATAGCCAGAATCTCCTTGAAATAGTCTGGGGAGAACTGCAGAGACAGATATGTAAAATAGATTCCTCCAAGCAGTTCAAAACAGTCTTGCAATGTCACAGGAACTCTGCTGATTTTGAATGCTTGGTGTCCAGTGAGATCACACTTCTTGTCTCCCTCAACCTTCAAGTTGGGGTAGTCCAAATAAATCAAGCTGTAGGGACATGTAAAACAGCAGTCACACACATGAAGGGAAATGCGAGCACAGCACCAACAGAACACAGGCAAGATGTTTAGTTTCCCCAAACAGTTTAACACACTCGTATTGTATAGAAACAACACTATGCAGATTTTGAATGTGGATGTCCACTCCAATATAAGCACATTTCCCACCACTCTCCACTTGTAAGATGGAGTTATTTATACATTTTAAAACATTTATTGGCAAAACCAATGGGGCTCACTCTTAATACTGGAAGCTGACCTATACCAGTGCTTCTACACCCAGCGCCACTGCCATGGACGTGTGAGTGCATGTTGGCTATCCTGTAATTGTTTTGGATTAGTTATAAGAAAATCCTTTGTAGTATGTCTGCCATGCAATCAAAAACATCCTCCCGTTTCTAGCTTAAACAGGTATGGATATGATCAACTGGTTATGAGTAATGGGACAATCGCCCCAGGCGCTAGCATGAGCACTACAGCGATATTGAGACACTGAACTGGAACTAACTCTTGTACTCTTACATGCTATCTTAACTTTTTGATCTTCACCACTCAGTGAGGTCAAGGGATCATATACAACTGTTGTGAAACCTTGTGTACTGTACAATTGACATTTGTTAAAATCCAATGAAAATGTATGTAAAAAGAAAGATGGCTGCCAGGCGCATGTATGCTCAGTGGCTATCTTTCAATGATTTAATTTTACTTAAGATAGCACAAAGATGCTATTGGAGTTCGCAATGATTGTGATTTAAATCAATACATTGGCAAAGTTTAAAGCACAGCAGCAATGAGCAGTGACAGGCAGCAACAAGCAGCAGTGAGGCCATATTATGAGGTGGGGGCAGGAGAGGCTGAAACAGCAACGATGGGGCATGGAGAACAGAAGAGAGGTTACCACAGGGGGACTACTTAAAACCCTGCTCTGTTACACAAGCCTATGCAAAAACATCTAAACATATAAAACGGTATGGCCGTGGCTATTGCGCTACGGTCATAATTGCTGGCGGAACACCGCCAGCCTGTTGGCGGTGTTACCGCCACCTTACCGCCGGCCGCCAGGGTCGTAATGACCCCCTTAATGCTTGGGCACACACACATGTTAAAGAAAGGAAAAAGGTTTAGGGAACAGTTTGAAAGGCAGTGCGTAGTCATACCGATCATAGTGTAAGCTCTGGAATGGTTCAGCTCCATTAAATACGAGTCAGAACCAGACAAGAGAGAGTTCAGGGTTGAGTGTCCCTGTTAACTTCACAGTTCCCATTAACCCGGATTCGATTGCTGTTCCAGTCACTATTGGTCCCACAGTTCCCTTGAAAGTCAATACAGCAGGAACCATAACACATACCTTGACAGTTCCTTCTGAGGAGGTATGTCAGCTAATACTTCAGTGGCCCAGGAATGGGAGGAACTCCTTTAGTTCCGGCTCAGGTGAATATTCCTTGTGTTGTCTCTTCAGCGTCAATCATTGATCAAACAGGACTTACTCTTGTAGGAGAGCCTACTCCAGGATAACAAAATCCTAACATGTCAATTCACCTCTGTGATCAACAGTAGTCCCAGAGAAGGAATACAGAATAATATAAATTCTTAAGCACTAGATGATCTGATTAGAATTTTCAATGAGTACTCAAGAGAAAGTGAAGGTTCAGGATCAGACAGAGAAATAATTCAGAGCCTGGTGAGAGAAAGTGCGATGGATGTGGTCAAAGTAAAATTAGAATTGGATGAGATGATACTTGGAAATCTAGATATTTCTCAATTCTACACTTAACAAGAGAATGAGCTTGTGTTTATTTGTATGGATGTTACCAATAGTGCAAGACAAGCTCACAATAAATTGTCTGAATTAGCCCAAACATATGAGAAAAATTTAAACTAAACAAAGTAATTGCAGAAAAGTTACTGCGTTTTTTTTTATGAGAGTGACATTTGCAGCATGAGAATATCAGGAATGAAAATGCAAATTAAAGAGTTAATTAGTTGTATACGAAAATGGAGTGAGATTAGTAAGTGGGAAAGCAAATGGAAGAAAAAGAAAGAACAAAAGAAGCTGAAGAAAGGGCTGCCTCTGCCTTTACAGGATAAAGAGGGTGCTTCAAATTTCCCATCGAGGGTAGTGCCTAGTAGAGGATATGTCAATGTGCCTTGCAGTAGGAGTAATCTTTGTCATTCACTAATGATTTTCCAAAATTAAGAGAGAAACCATTGGAATGGTACAAACAGGTTGAACGGTTTGTGAAGATTTCACAAGTTTTGTGGGTTGATTTGAATATCTTCTTTGACACTGTGGTCCTGATTGACTTGTGGGCAGAATGTAAAGTGGCTGTGGAATGGCCAGAAACAGAGCATCAGAAAAATCCAAAAACAAATGCTCCTTTGCCGTTGGTGATGAAAAAGTATCAGCAGGTGATAACCTTTTAAAAATGAGAAAACACCAGCCAAAGATAGTGATTGGGTTAAAATTGACAGGATGATTCAAGAGCCCAAAGAGCCAGTGCATGCCTTTTATGAGAGATTGTTGCAAGTGTTTAAGCAGCATAGTGGAATGAAGACTCTTGAAGTTAAAGACATGCGACCTGGAAAATTTTGTGTGCCGGTTTGTGATGGGATTGAGACCTGAGATTAGTTTGATGATTCAGTAACACTTGGGCCCTCATTATGATATTGGGGGTAAAAACCACCTACCGCCACGGGGACGGCCACCAAAAGACCGTCACCGTGCCTACCAGCCATCTGCCATAATATGACCACAGCTGAATTTCCGCCAGAATGATAGCGGAAATCCCGCTGTGGCCACGCCGGCAGACGGTGGTAAGGTGGCGCTGCTGCCAGCAGCAGCGCCACGCGAGTAGACCCCCGCCAGCCGTATTATGAGAATTAATGAGGCCTGGCAGTGTTCTGCTGGCGGATGCTGCAGTTGGCAGCATCACCCCGTCCCGTCTCCTGCTGGAAGACCCTCTACACACAGGTAAGTGGGTGCTCCGACAGGGGAGAGGGGTTTGTTGTGTGTATGTGGGTGTGTGTGTGTGTATGTCTGCATGCATGTGTGCGGGTGTGTGCTGCGTGTTGTATGTGTGTGCATGTTTGGGGTGTGAGTGCGTGTATGTTAAGTTGCGTGTATGTATGTAAGTGTGTGCGGATGTGTGCAAATGAATGTATGCATGTGTGGATGAATGCAGGAATGGGTGTGTGTATGCGTGTGTGAAGGGAGGGGCATGTATGAAGGGGAGTCTCGAGAGGAAGAGGGGGTGGGGAGAACCTGTGGAGGGGGCGGGGTGAGGAAGACCCCTATCAGTAACAGGGAAAGAATTCCCTGTCACTGATAGTGCCTACCGCCATGGTTTTCGTCAAGTCAAGTACCTGCCGCCGGGATGGAGATTGATGTCTCCAGCCCGGCAGCCGTTACCGCTGTGGCGGTCGGTGTGGTACATTGGCGGTTTGGCTTCAGCCAAACCGCCAATGTCATAATATGGAGGAAAGTACCGCCAGCCTGTTGGCAGTACTTTCTTCCATATTACCGCCGACCGCCGGGGTCATAATGACCCCCTTGATCTGTTGGCAGAATAAGTCAGTCAATGAGATTCTGAGATATGCTAAATACTGTAGTGATGAATTGGAAATGAAGCAAAAGTGGTTGAAGGAGAAGCTGATGGTGGCACAGATGAAAGCAGCACAGGGAGGAAGTCAGAGTCAACCCTTGAAGGGAATTTTGGTTCTATGCAAGGAGTTTATTAGCAGGGAGTTGCTGTAATGCAAGGCAGAAACAGGTTAAACAGGTTCCATCAGCAAGGTAGAGGTCGCGGTGTCCAATTGACCCAAGTACTGGAATTGATATGGTGCCTTTGAAGAGATCAAATCCTTGTCACTAATGCAACAAGTTAGGCCATTGGAAGTGGGAATGTCATCTTAATCCCAACAGAATGATGAATGAGAACTAGGTACAGAATTCAGGGTTTACACAGCCCCAAAGTAACAACCTCGAACAGCCACAGAATGTACCAAGAACAAGAATGAAAGTTGTAATGTGCCCCAAGCTCCAGTGATGCATGTTCAACAAGCCCCAATGCTGCAACAAAATGCAAATCACTCCGATTTAAATCAAATCCAGTCCCAAATTTAAACCAAAATTCCTTTCAAAATCAGAATCCATTTCAACAGTTTCCTGTGTTTAGTGCATTTGAAGGCTGCACTTCTGATCAGTCACGATGACTGTGCTTGAGGGAGGAGGAAGAATGCATTCATAGCGCAGTCCCACAGGTAGATCAGAATGGTCCATTCATCGAAAGTGGGGTGAATGGCCACCCGTATCATTCTTGATAGAACAGTGCAGGTTCAAAACCTCTTGGGAAAAAGGATCCAAGTTGTAGGAGTTGAAAAGCAGCAAATGACAAAACCCTTAACAGAAGAAGTACCTGTTAAAATAGGGTCCCTTGAGGGGCATCACCAGTTTGTGGTGTGTGATTGGAGTTCTGTGAGTCTACTAGGACGCAATTTGTTGTGCAAGTTAAATTGCACACTGAAGGGTGTCATGTTCCAGGCCCATGATGAGGATGTGGCTTTAAACTGATGAAACAAGGCTGGAGATTGAGTTGTATCCTGTAATGACATCTGAGGATTTACCACTGGATCTTAGAGATACAGTGGAGCCTGCTCTCAGGGACTTCCCAGGAAATGACTTTGGTCCCATAAAAGGAGATGAGCCTAGTCACATAAAAGTAAAGCCCAATGTTGAGTATCCAAGAACCCCACAGCACAATCCGACCCCCAAAACAAGAGCTGAAATTACTCTTGTGATTGAGTCAATGATGCAGAAATGCATTTTGAAGGAGATAATGGGAAATCCATGTAATTCAACCATCATGGGCTAACAGAAGCCTAGCGGTAAGTACTGCATAGTGTAGGAGCTGAGAAGAGTCATCAATATTGTTATTCCCTGTTGTTCTGTCGTACCAAATTCAGCTGTGATTTTATTTCAGATTCCATGTGAGGCTGAGTGGTTCACTGTCATCGATGTGTATCAGGCATTCTTTTCTGTTCCATTGCATGAGGAGAGTCAATACTTTTCGCCTTCCAGTTCCAGAACCGTGTTGTGGCATGGTGCCGAGTCCTACAAGGGTTTATAGAGAGCCCTTCAATTTTTAACCAGATCCTCAAAAAAAAGAATTTTGAGGCCCTGATCATGCCATGTAATTCTATCACTATTCAGTATAACGATGAGCTGTCGGTGTCTGATACTCAAGAAGCAAGCAAATGAGACACCATTGCATTACTGAAACGCGTAGCTGAGAATGGGCATAAAGTGTCCCAGAGTAAGCTGCAGTATTGCCAGAAAGAAGTTTCGTGTGTCGGACATCACATTGAGAAGTGAGCGAGGAAGGTGTCAAGGAAATAATCACAGCAATTCTTAAAATGAACCCACTAACCACCCAGAGAGAAGTCTGGATATTTTTGGGAAAGCCTTTACAGAGCCTGACCCACAAGGATGTGCCTGATCCGATACCAAGGGATGACAACTGCCTGCTGTCCTAGAGATGAGAGAAAGTCTCTGTTGTGTCCCAGTAATAGGAATGCCTGATTACAATAAAGCTTGTATTCTTTTCTGCAGTGAGAGGAGGACTGTGCTCTCTCAGTGCTTACACAAATGCATGGAAATACAAGATACTCTGGTGGTCATTACAACCCTGGCGGTAGGTGTTAAAGCGGCGGTAAGACCGCCAACAGGTCGGCGGAAAACAAATTGGAATTACGACCGTGGCAGAAATCGCCAACAAAGACAGCCACTTTAACACTCCGACCGCCACGGCGGTACAAACAAACAGCGCGGCGGTCACCGCCAACAGACAGGCGGAAGACAATGTACCTCCCACACTATTATGACAGGCCAATCCGCCACCTTTTCCGGGGCGGATTCACCGCGGATAAAAACAAGGCGGAAACAGGAATCCCGAAGGGAAAACGCTCACCTCTACACACTCCACGAGGATCGAGGACGCCATGGAACCAGAGCTCCACATTTTCCCAGCCTTTATCATCTTGCTCCTCTACCAGGAGCACGAACGCCGGCGGCGAAGACCACGGTGAGTACTGCATCTACGACACAGGGGAGGGGGGAGGCAAAAAACAGGGAGACACACACGAAACACCCCCACCCTCACCCACAACAACACACAAACAATGCATATCAATACATCACAGTTACACCCCCCAAACCCACTGGAAGAATGCAAAGACAATAGAAAATGAGTGTAACCATTGTAATATATTAAAAGCAAGTAGGCAGAAATATATATATACACCATGTACATAATATATACCAAGCATAGTAGTCCAGGTAGTGTTCTAAGAAAGTCCGTGGAACACTGGGACCACACGGTATGGGCGAGGCCACACAAGATCCCTGACCATGACAGAGAGAACACTGCAGGGGCATCAGACAGCAACTACACAGGCACCTCAGGGGGAGGGAAAGGGGGGGCACCTCAGCCGGATGAGTGCACAACGCCAAATCCACGAGGGGGCCACATGCCCACTGTTCAATCCTGGGGAGTGCAAAGCCACAGTCTCTCAAGTGGATGCCTTCTCCACTGGTTCTGGAGGGGGCTTTTTGCCCAGAGTGCTTCATCCTGCTAAGGACAGAGGGAGTGGATGTATCTCTCCACTGGTTCTGGAGGGGGCTTTGTGCCCAGAGTGCTTCATTCACCCAGTGACGGACTCAGTTGCGTCAGTGCCCTTGCCGCTCATGGGCCAGCGGTGCTTGAGATGGCGGTGCCCTGTGCAGCGGTGCTTGAGATGGCGGTCTCCATTGCAGGGTCTCAGCTTCTGGCGGTTCTTCATGGCCCAACGTGGCCTTTGCTGGCGGTCCTTCATGGCCCAACGGGGCCTTTGCTGGCGGTCCTTCATGGCCCAACGGGGCTTTTGTTGGCGGTCCTTCATGGCCCAACGGGGCTTTTGCTGGCGGTCCTTCATGGCCCAACGGGGCTTGTGCTGGTGGTCTTGTCCTGGGCAGCTGGGCTTGTGCTGGCGGTCTTGTCCTGGGCAGCTGGGCTTGTTCTGGCGGTCTTGTCCTGGGTAGCTGGGCTTGTTCTGGCGGTCTTGTCCTGGGCAGCTGGGCTGGTGCTGGCGGTGGCCTCCTGGGCAGCTGCTGGCGGGGGCCTCCTGGGCAGCTGGGCTGGTGCTGGCGGTGGCCTCCTGCTCTTCCCAGACTTGCCGGGTTTCTTGTGGCCCTTCCCCACCTTGGAAGGTGTCACAGCTGACTCCACATTCCCACCGGGACCCCTGGGAGCAGCTTTGGTGGCTGGAGTCTTCCCCCTCTCCCGCCGGGCACTGGCTAACTTCTGATGCTTCACAGGTGGGGGACTGTCTGTGCTGTGGCTCCGTGGCCGGTGCACTCCAGATTCCGGTGACTACAGGCACCACTGGACCCGGAGAGGTTGTGGCTGAGGTGCTAGTTCGGGACCTATGAGACGGACGGGGTGTGGGAGGTGAGGGAAAGAGGCCAAGGCTGGCCAGGAAAAGTTTCTTAGGAACACTGGGACGGGTAGCTGGAGGGGGTTTGGGAGTGGAGGAAGAGGTGGTGGTTGTAGGAGGTGTACGTTTGGTGACTTTGGGTGAAGGTGCATGCGCTGGAGGCTGTCGTGAGGTGGATGGCTGTTGGGTGGGTGTGTGCCTGTGTTTGTGTATCTTGGGAGGGGGCGTCACAGACACACTGGGAGAGGACACAGGGGACGTGTGAATGGTAGTGGTGACTGCACCTGAGCGGGGTGTGGTGGTGGGTGTGTTGGAGAGGGACGTAGTGGCTGTAGATGTAGTGCATGCAGGTGTAAGTGTAGACGTCACTGGGAGGGAGGAGGGAGACGAGGAGGAGGGGGACACAGTGGAGGCAGTGGATGTTGGTGTGTCTGCATGTGTGTGATGCTTGCGTGAATGCCTGTGGGATGTGTGGTGCTTATGTTTGCCTGAGCTACCCTTGGGTGTTGAGGTGTGTGCATGTTGGTCTATAGGTGTGCTTGGGATAGGCTGAGGTACAGGGGATTGGGTCGGGTGGAGGAAGTTGGAGGGGAGAGGCTAGAGACGGGGACAATGGCTGCCATCAGTGCTGAGGCCAGAGTCTGAAAAGCTCGCTGAAGGGCCGCTTGACCAGAATGAATGCCCTCCAGGAATGCATTTGTTTGTTGCAACTGCCTCTCTACACCCTGGATGGCATTCAAAATGGTAGACTGCCCAACAGTGAGGGACCTGAGGAGGTCAATGGCCTCCTCACTGAGGGCAGCAGGGGTGACTGGGGCAGGGCCTGAGGTGCCTGGGGCGAAGGTGATGCCCACCCTCCTGGGTGAGCGGGCACGGGGAAAAGGCTGACGGGCTGCTGGGAGGGCGGTGCTGGTAGGAGGGGTGGTGGCTGTACCTGTAGATGCGGGGGCACAGATGTTGCCGTCACCACAAGGGAGCTCCCATCAGAGGACGAGTCCGTGTCGCTGGTCTCAGCTGCTGTCCCCGCCGTGGAGCTCCCGTCGCCCTCCGTCCCACTGGTGAATTCAGACTCCATAGTGTCGCCCTCCAGGGTCATGTGGGATGCAGCTCCCTCGTGCTACGGTGCCACTGCTCCTCCACCTGATGATGCTAATGCACACAAGAACAGGGATACCACAAAAAGGGGGGGAAGACAGGAGAGAGACATGTTGAGTGCATGCATTACCGCTACCGTTGGCGGACATGACAGACACAGAAGCCCCCTGCACTACGCCGCGCTCTTGGGCTCCACTGTTCAATTCCTGGGAATTGCCCTACAAGGCTATGGACGACATCTGCACACATAGATGACACAGGGGCATGACTATGTGTACTTGGCACTCTACAGAGGTGGGCTGGGGTACCACATGGCCTGCCTTACGGAGGGGCCTTGCCTACGGAACTCGCCTTGGCCTAGGGAAACCCACAGCCCACCTCCCCCACCCAGACACCTCCACTGCGCGCAAAGTCAGCAGAATGAGAGTGTACTCACCCCCTTGTGTCTGCTGTGATGCCCTCAAGCGCCCATCCAACTCTGGGTAGGCCACCGCCAGGATCCGGAACATCAGGGGGGTCATGGTGCGATGGGCACCCCTCCCACGTTGGGAGGCCATCCCCAGCTGAGCCTCCGCCGTCTTCTTGCTCCAGCGGCGAATGTCCTCCCATCTTTTCCGGCAGTGGGTGCTCCATCTGTGGTAGACCCCCAGGGTCCGGACGTCCTTGGCGATGGCACGCCAAATATCTTTTTTCTGGTGGGCGCTGACCTACATGAAATGTACAGGGGAAAAAGAGAAGTTATTACCAACTGCACTGTCAAAGTGATTGGCCCCCATCCCTACCCTTGCCATGTGGCACATGCATTCACCGTCTTTCATGCACGCAGCACTCTCCCCCCTTCCTTCTTACATCCAGCCCTCTCCACACCAGCATAGCCCGTACAACATGCTCCCTGTGTACATACCTGTTCGGAGGACCGTAGAGTAGCGTGTACTGGGAGTGGACCCCATCCACGAGCTTCTCCAACTCCTCCGATGTGATGGCAGGGGCCCTTTCCCCAGACACTCGAGTCATTGTCTCTTCCAGACTGAGGTCACAGCAGCACTTGCAGTGTAGGTCCTCTCCTGTCGAAGATCAGGTATCGAGTGATTCAACAGATAGAAAATGGCGGTCACGTCCGCGGCGGTGCGTACCGTCACCGCCGGCGCACATCGTCATTGGCTCCTGGGACCCATAGGGTCCAATGTTAACCAATGCACCATTGTGCCGCGGTCTTCGACCGCCTACCGCGACGGTGTACAACGCCAGCGCAGTTACCTCACATCCCATTGTCCCACTTTAGAGGTCAGGCAGCCACCATTTCAGGGGCCCACATAGCTTCATTTCCAACTGCGTCACACATACCTAGGCCTACACTCAACACACATACAGGCCACCTTTTGTGTATGATTGGTGTTCTGTGTAAACTGTGGGTACGTACCTCTGAATTGTTTGTCTCTGTGCTTGCTGTTGTCCTTCATAGGCACCGTCCGCTGGGACATGTGAGGAGATGGTGGCATCCTCCGGTGTACCGACCCTTGGTGGACCTGTCGACAATGGAGGAGCGACATAATCACATACAGGCTTGACCGTGCCACAATCCAGGAACTGTGTACCCAGTTGGAGCCAGACCTGATGTCAGCAATCCGCCATCCCACAGGAATGCCCCTTCAAGTGCAGGTGCTGTCTGTGCTCCATTTCCTTGCAAATGGGTCATTTCAAACAACAGTGGCCATAGCATCAGGGATGTCCCAGCCTATGTTTTCCAACGTATTGTCCAGAGTGTTGTCTGCCCTTCTGAAACACATGCGGAGCTACATCGTTTTCCCTCAGGTGGAGGATTTGCCTACAGTGAAAGGTGATTTCTATGCCCTGGGACATATCTCCAACATCATTGGTGCCATTGATGGGACCCATGTGGCTTTGGTCCCCCCCACAGGAGTGAACAGGTATACAGAAACCGGAAGAGTTATCATTCGATGAATGTACAGATGGTATGTTTGACAGACCAGTACATCTCCCATGTGAATGCTAAGTTCCCTGGCTCAGTGCATGACGCCTACATCCTGCGGAATAGCAGCATCCCTTATGTGATGGTTCAACTCCAGAGGCACTGTGTGTGGCTATTAGGGGAGCACCTGGAAGCAAGACAGTGGGAATGGTTGTCTGGGTCTGGGGTTACCCTACAGGTTAGTGTATGTCTAATACTTGTCCCTCGCCATTTGCAGGTGACTCTGGTTACCCCAACCTGTCATGGCTACTGACCCAAGTGAGGAATCCCAGGACAAGGGCAGAGGAACGCTACAATGAGGCCCATGGGTGAACTAGGAGGGTGATCGAGCGGACCTTCGGCCCCCTGAAGGCCAGGTTCCGGTGCCTCCATATGACAGGTGGATCCCTATTCTACTCACCAAAGAAGGTGTGCCAGATCATCGTGGCCTGCTGTATGCTTCATAACTTGGCATTGCGACGACAGGTGCCTTTTCTGCAGGAGGATGGTCCAGATGGCGGTGTTGTTGCAGCTATGGAGCCTGTGGATAGTGAAGACGAGGAAGCAGAGGAAGAAGACATGAACAAGAGGGACTCAGTGATCCAGCAATATTTCCAGTGAGACACAGGTAAGAGTACAGACCTGCCTACTACATGTACTTAAACACTGCTACCTCTCTACTGTCTGTCCTTTTCACCCAGTGTATGGTCACTGAGTTGTCACTTTCCCTTACGATTTCACAGATGTGTGTCCCACTGTGTGACATCTGCTTTGATTCCTCATGGACTTGAGCTGTGTGACATAGGTATGTTGACATTACTATTGAAAGAGCATTTTGTCACTGTAATTGCTAATACACTATTTCGAAATCACAGACTGACTGCAGATTGTTTTGTGTTTTAAGTGTATTTATTTAAGTGCGCAATATTGGAGGGGGTGGTGAAATGGTGAGGAGTGATGGCGGGGAATGTCCATGGCAGAGTCCAGTCTATTAGTCTCACAGGTGCATTGCCCAAATGGGCATAGGAAGTGGAGTTGGGGCAGTTTCAGTATGGACAGGGTGACAAAGTGCGACAGTAGGATGACAATCAGGGTGGTCTCATTTCTTGGCGGGGGTCTTGGCATCGTGCTCTGTCTTTGTACTTGATCTCAGGGACCATTTGCGGGGTGGTTCTCCCTCTGCAGGGGGTGGGGTGCTGGTGTAGTGGTCTGGTGGCGGAGCGTCCTGTCCACCAGCGCCGGCAGAGGTGGTGGGCAGTTCATCGTCCATGCTAGTGTCAGGGGGCCCTTGTATTGCCACAGTGTTCCTCCTGGTGTTGAGTACTTCCTTCAGCACCCCTACAATAGTGCCCAGGGTGGAGCTGATGGTTCTGAGTTCCTCCCTGAAGCCCATATACTGTTCCTCCTGCAGGCGCTGGGTCTCCTGAAACTTGGCCAGTACCGTTGCCATCGTCTCCTGGGAGTGGTGTTAGGCTCCCATGATGGAGGAGAGGCCTCGTGGAGAGTGGGTTCCCTTGGCCTGTCCGCCCCCTGGCACACAGCAGCCCTCCCAGTTCCCCTGTGTTCCTGGGCCTCCGTCGCCTGGACCGTGTGCCCACTGCCACTGCCCCCAGGTCCCTGTTGTTGTTGGGGTGGTGGGTTATCCTGGGTTCCCTGTAGTGGTGGACACACAGCTGATTGACGTGACCTGGGGACGGAGGTATGGGCCCACTGGGTGGGTGCGGTGCTGGTGTTTCCAGAGGGGGGAAGGTCTGTGATGGCCTGTGCCAGTGTGAGGGGAACCGACTGTCCCGAGGTCCCCAATGGGCCGGGCTGGTCATCTAGATCCAGTTGGACAGAGGTGCTGTCATCACTGTGGGCCTCTTCTGTTGGTGGTGTGGACATGTGTGGACCCTCCTGTCCGGTAACGTTGGGTAGGGATCCTGCAGGGGCATAAAAGGATGGTTATTACATCTGTGTGTGTCATGGTGTGCAAAGGGTGGGTGAGCGTGTACCCCAGTGCTTGCATTCCTGTGTGGGAGCTTGTGTGATGGTGGTTTAGGGGGTTGTATGGGTATGTGCAGTGGGCATGCTTTAGTGATGGGTGTCCATGCTCTGTTGTTGCATGCAGGGCTTGGTGTTGGGATGGGTGTTTTGTGATGTTGGGACATATGTGAGGAGTTGGGGTGCTGGGGGTGAGCACCATGACCCTGAGCTCCTCCTCCGAGAACCTGGGCTGTCTTTGCCGTGCCATCGGGTGGTGTAGGTGATGTGTGGGGTGGATTGTGTGGTGTTCAGTGTGCTGATATGTAGTGGTGTGTTGTGTGAGGTGCGTGGAAGTTGTGCAGGTGATGGTATTGTGTGCCTGTGGATGCTGTTGTTCTTGCTGGTGATGTCTCTCTCTGGCCTTCTTTCTGAATTTTTTGGTCGTAGGGGTTTGTGGGTGATGTGGGTGTGTGTTTTATATTGTAATGGGTGTGTGGGAGTGGTGTGTGTATGTGTATCAGGTGTGTGTATTTCGAATTGTCCAATGTGGATGTGTTTTGTAAATGTGTGTGTATTTTGAGCGCGGCGGTGTGTACCGCCAATGGAATACCGCGGTTGAAAGACCGCCACGTGGATTCGTGTGTCGTGATAGTGTGGGCGTATTTCTGTTGGTGTGACGATGTCGGTTTTGTTTTTGCCAGTTTATCACTGACCTTTGGTGTGGCGGACTTGTGTGGGTGTCTGAATTTTGGCGGATTCTGAAATGTGGGTCATAATAGCTGTGGCGGTTTTCTGCGGCCGCGGCGGTGTGTTGGCGGTCTTCTGCACGGCGGTAAGCGGCTTTTACCGCCAGTGTTGTAATGACCGCCTCTGTGGCCTAGTTCTGTGCTACTCTTGACCTGTGGCCGCAAGACTGCCCAGCTATTTTAAAGCTGTGGCAGTCATAGGTGTTAGCATCAAATGGTGAGTATTGTGATGGGAGATCCCCTGACTGTTCTTGTGCCACATTCAATTGAGATATTATTGAAACATACTCACACTCTGCACCTTACAAAGAGCCACATGACAAAATATGAACAGATTATACTTGCAGCTGAAAATATTACCCTTAAGAGATGTGCTACTTTGAAACCTGCTACCATCATGCCTCTCACAGAGAGTGAAAATGATGTTGAAGAGGTTGAGCATGATTGCCTTGATGTGACTGAATTGTGCACCATGCCGAAACCAGATTTATAGGATGAGCAACTGGTAGATTCTGATTATATACTGTTTGTGGACTGATCTTGTCTAAGAGACAACGAGGGGAATATGAGAACTGCTCATGCAGTTGTACAGTCTCAGGAGTAGTTGAAGCTGGATTTGAGGGGTGTTTTCTGCACAAGTGGCTAAACTGGTAGCTCTTACTAGACCTTGCTGTGGCTTTGGCCAGTAGAGAAGGACTACATTTACAGATAGTCAGTATGTCTTTGGTGTTGTTCATGATTTCAGGCAGTTATGGTCACAAAGAGAGTTCATGACGTCATCTGGCTCTCCCATTCATAATGAGGATTATGTTATAACACTATTGGAAGTTCTACAGTTTCCTGCACACATTTCTGTTGTGAAGTAGTCTGCTCACCAAAATGGTGATGATTATGTGACATTGGGCAACCAATATGCTGATGAGGTTGCTCGATATTGTGCATATGGGTCACAAACCTTCAATGGTGAGTTTGTGAATAAATCCAAAGGTGAGGCCACCTATATCCTTTTGTTGTCAACAACTGATACCTGGGAGGAAGTGAAGAGCTTGCAGGATTGCAGAAAGAAGTGTCAGAAGAAGAGCAGCAGGGTTGGATCAGAGCAAGATGTTTGAAGAGAGATGATGATATATGGGTTTCTGTAGATGGCAGACGGATGTTGCCTGAAAGCGAGCCATCCCCAATGGCAAAACATTTACATTGACCTGTTCATATTGGGAGAGATGCCATGGTTGGGTTGTTGAGAAAACACTGGTTCAACCATGATTCAGATTGGTGACTGAAGAATTGTGCCACAAATGTGTTGTGTGTCTTCAGATTAACGTAGGGAAAAGAACTCCATTGACACTGAGCCACATTGGAAGATCAGGAGGGCCATTCAACAGAATGCAGATGGACTTCATCAAAATGTCTGTGTGCAACAGGCCGAGACATGTCCTGGTGATTGTGTGCATCTTCTCATGCAGGTTGGAGGCCTACCCGACCAGGACAGTTTTACAGTGGCCAAACTATTGTTGAGGGAGTTGATACTTAGGTTTGGTTTCCCGACTACGCTGGAGTCAGTCCGGGGTACTCATTTCAGTAATGAGGTCCTAAGAATGTTGTATGCAGCAATACAGGTGGAGCAAAGACTACATTGTAGTTATCAGCCATCATCTTCTGGCATTGTGGAGCAGGTGAATGGGACACTGAAAGCCAGATTGGCCAAGGTGCCTGCATCAACATTTCTGAAATGGCCAGGTGCTTTGCCTGTAGTGTTAATGAGCCTTTGCAGTGTCCCTGACAGAAAAACTGGATTGTCACTTGGGGAGAGCCATGAGGCTGTCTGCAGTGCCTGCAATGTGCTTGTGAACATTATCGATGACATGGTTCTTGACTATTGCAAGGGGCTAGCTGATATGGTCCATTCTGTATCCTGCCAGGTTAAAGCTGTTACCGCATCTCCACATCTGGAGCAGTTCCATGATCTCAGTCCTATTACAAATAACAGGGCAACCCAATTTTCCCCATGAAACCAGGTAATCTGATATGTAAAACAACAAATGTTCCAGGAGGAATTATTCATATAACAATCCACAATATTCAATATTGGTCAACATACTCATCCAACGAAAGTATATCAGAAAAATGTGCCAGAAACAAATATGCTGGAAGAAATCAGCAAGAAAAACTAAATTGATAGTATATTGTTGTAAATGGAAACACATTTCTTTTTATGTTCACAAGATAAATAGTTGGTACTTCACAGTCTACTATACAAATAGCCTGCATATACAGCAGTATATAAGAATATAGCACTGGCACCTCCCCACTAACAAACCTTATATGTACAATCCAGGTATCAGGGTGTCCATAGAGGCCACATGATGAGCTGAATATGTGTCAGCAAGCAGTCGGGAAGCTCAGCTATTGTTGCCTGTCTATTTGGTAATTTCATAGTTTTAGTATGCATATAGATGGACTGTGTGGGTGTGGGCATTACTGTGTTGCTATTTCTGTCTTTAGGTATAGTCATCTTAAGAATAGCCCCATTTTTGGGAAGATCGTATGATTGACCAGACTGGTAATGGCATGGTGTTTGAAAGCTCAGCAGTTGCTGTTTGTTTGGCCATTTCAGGCTATATGTAGGTATTTGTTGTTTATTGCACAAGATGGGTTTGCTATTTTTACATATGGGCTTTTTACATCTGAGGATGGTCCCCCATGTACTAAATGCTATAATGGTGATTCTGGTGCTGATCTCCTGTTATTCAAAAATATTTCTAGCATGGTTCTAGTACAAGAAAGTGTTTTCTTCTTTATGTTTCATTTTTCCTGTATATAATTCCATTCCAAGGTGGCTCACGCTTTTCGGGAACACGTGTGACATTTTCAGAGCATTCCTAACGTCTCCCACGCATTGAATTTAAACCACTTTGTGAGTTCAGAACCAAGTTGCGCTAATTGAATTCCGCTGTTAGAGTACAATGTGCAAAGTAAGTTTTCTGTTGTAGGTTGTACCAGTAAACTGGATGGATTTGATGGATTAAGTATTTGATTTGTATTGTTATTGTCTGACTAATTGTAATGTTATTTTACCAGGTCTATTGCCCAGTTCAAAACAATCCACTACTGGGGAAGTGTTTCTGCTGTTGTCCTTAGGGAGTTGGTTTAACGCTTGGCAGGTGTATGTTTTAGCATCTATAATAGGTATTGTTTTTCCTTTTTCTAGAAGAACAGATAGAGGTTTTTGCCATCTAAGAGCCTCACACTAGCTTATCAATTGGGAAGATGTGTGGCACTAGTGGAACGTCGTTTTTGCATGTGCATGCTTTTCGGACATTGTATATACCTTTTCTACTAGTATGGCACCCTATTGTTTTAGGTGTTTTGGGGTGTTCTCCTTACATTAGTTTTGAATTTTGTATTGTGGTGTTACTTTGTTTTTGTTTTTTCACTATGCACACATGTTTCTGCTGTATTGTAATTGGTGTAGTATACAAAAACGTTTTTTTTTTTGTTTGTGGCTTATATATTGTTTATGGTTTGTACCAGCATTTTTAGGTTGCTTCCTGAGTCCTGATGATGGTCTTGTGGATCCTGTGGCCAAGTGAGACCTGAACATCAACTGTGGGTCCTCCCTAACTACAGTTACTTCAGCATATGGTGCTTCAGTCCATTGTTGGACATCTTGAAGATAAGGATGAAAAACATTTTCGACAGAGGAGTATTATCCTTTATGGCTAGGAGGACTGTGCACTTCCCCTGATCCCTGGATTGTACATATATGGATTGTTAGTGGGGGAGTGCCAGTGCTATATTCTTATATACTGCTGCATATGCTGTCTATGCTGGTTATCTGCCTAATAGACTGTGAATTAACAACTATTTATATTTTGTACATAAAAATTAATTTGCTTCCATTTACAACAATATGCTATCAATTGATTTTTTTCTTGCTGTTTCTTCCTAGATATTTCTTTCTGGCACATTTCTCTGATATACTGCAGGTGGATTAGTATGTTCTCAGTCCTGGGTTCTGGTGAAGAAGAATGTTCACAAATCATGTCTAGACCATACCAGGTTGTCCTAGTGACAAACATAGCTGTCAAGTGTGGGAGTCTTCCCAACTGGATTCATGCAGCCCACACCTGGATAGTGGAGTGTCCGCTTGATGATGTGACAATATAATTTCTAGAAGTGCAACCCGCAACTGAGAGACAGCAAGATGAGGACGCACAAAGTACTGAGACTTGGCAAGAGCCGGTGACAGCACATCTTTAGCTGAGAGGGAGTCTTAATGAACTGGCATTTGAGAAGTCTTGGCCTGAACTCCTAACTGAGCCAGACTCAGAAAGTGACGAAGGGCCTAGTGCTGTCTCACGCCAAGTAGAACCTGAGGACAGTTAGTCGAAGAGGCAAGAATGAGAAAGATTTGATTGCCTCTGGAACTAGGACTGAGCACTCTCCCTAGGAGACAGACCTGAGTAACAGCAAAAGTGAGCAACCAGCACTCACGAGATCAAAAAGAGCTAGAGTGCCATGTCGGAGGTACTCATCCCCTGAACTGACATACTTTGCTGACGATGATGATGAAGGGGAAACCTGTGATTTAAAGGACAAAATTGAAATTCCATTTTAGCCTTCATAAAATTGAACTGCAACCTGAACTGAGTTTAAACTGCACTCTCATTTCACAAACTGAGTTGAAAAATCACTGGTCATTTGAATTGACCTTTGATTTATAAATAATAAAAAGGACATTGTTTAAAGAATTAGAAAGAGTCCCCAGGCTCGAGACAGCAGGTGGAGCATAAGGGTGTAATTTAGAAGAAGACGGATTTGGGCTAAGGAAGTCTCACGAAGATGTTGTACATAATTTCATTGCATAACAATTGAACTTTGTTTTTGTATTTGCATAGCTACAGGGAGTGCAGAATTATTAGGCAAGTTGTATTTTTGAGGATTAATTTTATTATTGAACAACAACCATGTTCTCAATGAACCCAAAAAACTCATTAATATCAAAGCTGAATATTTTTGGAAGTAGTTTTTAGTTTGTTTTTAGTTTTAGCTATGTTAGGGGGATATCTGTGTGTGCAGGTGACTATTACTGTGCATAATTATTAGGCAACTTAACAAAAAAAAAATATATACCCATTTCAATTATTTATTATTACCAGTGAAACCAATATAACATCTCAACATTCACAAATATACATTTCTGACATTCAAAAACAAAACAAAAACACATCAGTGACCAATATAGCCACCTTCCTTTGCAAGGACACTCAAAAGCCTGCCATCCATGGATTCTGTCAGTGTTTTGATCTGTTCACCATCAACATTGCGTGCAGCAGCAACCACAGCCTCCCAGACACTGTTCAGAGAGGTGTACTGTTTTCCCTCCTTGTAAATCTCACATTTGATGATGGACCACAGGTTCTCAATGGGGTTCAGATCAGGTGAACAAGGAGGCCATGTCATTAGATTTCCTTCTTTTATACCCTTTCTTGCCAGCCACGCTGTGGAGTACTTGGACGCGTGTGATGGAGCATTGTCCTTCATGAAAATCATGTTTTTCTTGAAGGATGCAGACTTCTTCCTGTACCACTGCTTGAAGAAGGTGTCTTCCAGGAACTGGCAGTAGGACTGGGAGTTGAGCTTGACTCCATCCTCAACCCGAAAAGGCCCCACAAGCTCATCTTTGATGATACCAGCCCAAACCAGTACTCCACCTCCACCTTGCTGGCGTCTGAGTCGGACTGGAGCTCTCTGCCCTTTACCAATCCAGCCACGGGCCCATCCATCTGGCCCATCAAGACTCACTCTCATTTCATCAGTCCATAAAACCTTAGAAAAATCAGTCTTGAGATATTTATTGGCCCAGTCTTGACGTTTCAGCTTGTGTGTCTTGTTCAGTGGTGGTCGTCTTTCAGCCTTTCTTACCTTGGTCATGTCTCTGAGTATTGCACACCTTGTGCTTTTGGGCACTCCAGTGATGTTGCAGCTCTGAAATATGGCCAAACTGGTGGCAAGTGGCATCGTGGCAGCTGCACGCTTGACTTTTCTCAGTTCATGGGCAGTTATTTTGCGCCTTGGTTTTTCCACACGCTTCTTGCGACCCTGTTGACTATTTTGAATGAAACGCTTGATTGTTCGATGATCACGCTTCAGAAGCTTTGCAATTTTAAGAGTGCTGCATCCCTCTGCAAGATATCTCACTATTTTTGACTTTTCTGAGCCTGTCAAGTCCTTCTTTTGACCCATTTTGCCAAAGGAAAGGAAGTTGCCTAATAATTATGCACACCTGATATAGGGTGTTGATGTCATTAGACCACACCCCTTCTCATTACAGAGATGCACATCACCTAATATGCTTAATTGGTAGTAGGCTTTCGAGCCTATACAGCTTGGAGTAAGACAACATGCATAAAGAGGATGATGTGGTCAAAATACTAATTTGCCTAATAATTCTGCACTCCCTGTAGATACATTCAGAGAAGGATCCGTTTGCAGCTAATTTCTACTTAATGGTCTGATTCTAGAGAAGTTATGGAAACTATTAACATATAAATGTAGATGTGTATAGGGGGGATTGTTGCTTGTCACTATTGTAGTATTAATCATTCTTTTCATAGGATTGTCTTCACCCACCTCTCATGCATTAGCTGAACTCGGGCCTAGTGTTACCGCATTGACCCTGAGTCCTATAGACAATAGTCTGCATGCACAAGGTTGTATGGCTTTGCATGCAGATGCATATAAAGGAGATTATTAATCAAATACCTATTTTAACCTGCTTTATGAATTTATAGACACTATGGATGCAAAGAACTGAAACGTCTGGACGTAGTTTCCCGTGTCAGCTTCAGACGATATTACCTATCACTATATTCCTCTTATATATGGTGTTACGTGTAGTCTTCTGTTGAGTCTGTTTTATGAAACAGGACATTTTCAGTATTATTTTTCAAATTATATGTGGTACTCACTGAAGTTCCTTTGTTGAAACATTTGAATCGTCACACTCATGCTAAGACAATGGAGACAATGGAGTTGGCAGTTTCCTTAAACCGATCACGACACTGAACACGGCATATGCTCATAGACACAATTCGACATGTTCTGTAACTGAAATTGGAATTCATGTCACAGGCAGCCTTCGTACACAAGGGGGCAATCCAGTGAGAAAATCCAGAAAATCCAGACTGCAAATTATATGGCCCTTTTTTTAATAAAACTTTTTGTTAGTACAAGTGTTTGCCTTCCCCACACACTTTTCAATTTTAGCAAAATGAGCAGAGGTACTGAAAAATAAGGTGATGAACCAGGATCACACATCCTGGCCAACAGGGCAGGCGGAACTACAATTTACACCCACTGGTTCTACAACCGAATTATGACTGCACCTCAACAACACTTTAAGCAGCCTCCACCGCAGAATATGCTTTTTATGCGGGATTATAGAGCAAATAAAAAACATGCCTCTTCTGTTACTTTATGACTGGGGCAGCTCCCAGTCTGGAAATTGCAAAGGGGAAGGAATGCTCTTCCTGCTTTAATGGCAAGTAGTTGGTGCAGCTCAAGCTGCTGGGAGAGGAAATGGGAGTGGGAGGGCGCAGAAGCAGCAGGGGGAGAACTAATCATTTCTCCAGCCTTTATAGTGCCCCTTTGTCAGATGTCACACTTGACTTGCGCATATCTTAAGGCTCTATTGCTATTGGCAATGAGGATATATGTAGGATTTCATTTTCTGTCGCAAACACATTAATAGTTATAGAAAGCTTGAGGAGAAGGAAAGCTCCGGGACATGATAAGATCTTGTGGGATCTTTTCCTCTCAGAGCCTACGGTGTGGGCACCTTATGTCAACTTAGTCACCAATGGTGTTTTGGCTGGAAGAGAGATCCCTCCCTCTTGAAGAGAAGCTAAGATCAAACCAATCCGTAAAAAGTGCAGGAAAAATGATCCTGCAACTACAGAACCCCTAGCTGGCTTATATTGTCCAAACGTATTCTGCAAGCAGCTATTGGAGAGGTTGAATTTTAGATTATCTGTGCCTATCTGCCCTGCAGGCTGGCTGAAGGAATAAAGAAAGCAGAACATACCGTTTTTTGTTTCTGTGTGTTATACCGGAATAATTTTATTCTATCAAAACAACATCTCTACGTGGTGTTTCTTGGCCTAAGGGATAATTATATTTTGGTCCCCAGGGATAAATTGTGGTCATTGTTACAAGCTACAGGGGTCCCGTGAAATCTGCTGGAAATATGCACAAGAACCCATACTGACAATTATGCCCCAGTTCTCTGGGGTGGGAATGATGAACTGACAGATGGCACCCCTATCAAAAAAGGGGTCAGGCATGGTTGCGTATTCACCCACACTATATTTACGCTATAATAATGGTGTGATCAAACATCTCGACACTGCGTAAACGACTCCTTTAAATTGAATGGCTGCAAGATTCAGGCTCTGCTGTTTGAGAAGATACATTGCTGATATCAGCATGCATATGAGTCTTCAAATTATTTCAGACAAGTGTTTTGAATTCTGCAAACAGTAGGCATGGAAATAAACACTTCTAAACCCAAATATATGACCTTAACTCCTTATAGGATGTACAAGGAATGTCTGTGCTTAGGGGTCAATGAATTTGAATATTCAGGTGTTAGAATATCTCACACATTTTTATGGACCCCCCATCCCCATACTTAACAGCGAAATGGTGATGCAGCACAGGGCATCAGGTTCAAGATGCTCCATTTTATGGAATGGAGATCTGGTGAATGAAGGGAGTTAATGGTTTAACTGTTAAAGAGAATAAATGTATTAGGTCCTGTCTTAATCTCCCATATTTCTGCTCCTTTTAGATTTAGGACTAAAGAGAATCACAGATAAAGTGATATTGAGACTGTTTATGTTTTGGTTGAGAAGCTGGCTTACTGCAGAATTACCCCTCTACAGAACCAAATTAATCAAGTTGATGGAGATGGCCAATTTAAATAAACGTTTATGATTAAAGTATACATTGATTTTATACAAGTTTTATAAAATATCTTTTGATAACCCTGGCGTTATAACTTGTAGTTTTATAAAGCTGCTGACAACGAGATTTTGGTCACACGTATCTTAGCAATAGTTTGTGGGGGCAGCGGAAGGTAGATTGACTGAAAAGAGTTTGAATTGCAAGAGCTTTAGGAATCTGGAACCTTACGTGGATAATGTATTTCCTTCTCTTGCAAAAAACAAATATATACAATTCAGATTTGGCACTATTAACAGCGTTACCTTTTAATTGATCCTCTGGGAACCGAAATTCTGATAATTGTCCATATTGTGAGAATGTGATAGGATCCGAAGAGCATTTCTTACTCTCTTGCTCAACTTATACACAGATGAGGAATACATTGATTAGCTCAATTTGCCTGAATCTGGGTTTACGAACTACCAGCTTGCACAAAGGATATTAAAATCGAACACACATGATTTTATTGTGTACGGCTTGAGTAAATTCCTCAATAGAGCATGGTTACTAAGAAAGAGGAATTGGGCTGCAAATAATGTCTGGGAGGAATGCATATTTGTTTTCCTGTTGTATTACATATGAAATTATTACTATTTCTATTTTGAAAATATTTTTATGTAATGTTTGATGTGCATGGATAATGTTTTTATTGTTCTAAATGTGTTTTATTGGGACGGTTCTCTGAAATAAATAGTTTGAAATAACATGACTTTAAGGACAGGTCTCCCAACCAATAACAGCTCCTAAAAAATGGAAACAGCCAATAGCTGAAAGGACTAATCAAAAGGCCACTCTCTTTGTATGTTTATGGCCTGGCACCTTTCAGCTGTCACCAGACAATTCTGTGAGCAACACTAGAGCGGGCCTTTGGCTCCGTCCTCGACCCACACATTTGGAGCCAGGAATACATGTTTGATTGGACAGAAGTTTGTGTGCCTCCACAAAAATAGTGCTTTCCATCCATGCAGCTGTGATCATTTTGTTTATCTAGCTGCCAGGGCTTGAACTTTAAGGTGTCTAGAACTATTAAAGTGTCTTAGTTAACCAGATTTTCTTTTCTTTTTTCTGGCTGTCAGAGATGGGAGGTGGGCAGGCATTAACCTACATGGATTTTTAGGTCTGGCTTGACAGTGGAAGTGTCACCTAACCTTCAAACGTATACCAATATTATTCAACAGTTCTGTACTTCCACACAAATACACATCTATCCGCATGTAATTTACTTGTAATGCAGCATGTAACCATACAATGTCCCTTTAAAGTCAGACCTATTAGTATTACCAGTGCTTGTGCTACCAATGTATTCCTAACATGAGACAAGGTCTTTGGCAAACAGCTACTGCTGTCTCTAGGCAAGGCCTAAACAGTGTATTTGGCATACAGGTAGACAGGCACATAAAGAAATGGGGAGACCTACTGACAGGCTACTGCCTCTTAAAGGGCGGAAAGTGTGTGGCTTTCTATTGGTAAATCCATTTCTGTAATATAAATGAAACTATTTCTCTCCAGTTTTTACCAAATAAACCAAAAAATTTTGTAGGAAGATTTCCACGTGACCTTTTTTCGTAGCAAACTATCATATATGCAACACATACAGACCGAAAAATAAATGGACCGTCGTATCCAAACTATTCTCGACAGTCGCTGGACTTTATAGCCCACTAATGGCTACTGAGTTGGTACGAGTGTTTGGAACGCACAATCCAATGGCTGTAAAAATTAGAAAATGTAAAATGATGTATCATCTGCATGTGAAGGACTGCAAACCACATATCTGAGCATTGATTACCTCAATATTTATGCTGTCACATGTAGAAGCATAAATCGCTGCTTTGGCTCATCTGGATCTCTGCTGTGGGTGAACTGGTCACAAGGGATTGATAGATTTCACTTTCCTACACATCCTCTCCCGACCTCCGTCTCTGCCTTGTACGATCATCCATACTTCAGTCCTACCTTTCTATCATCCCCTCTGTCATCACTACCATCTCCTGCTCCATCCTCTCTCTGGCCCTGCCTTCCTCAAGTCTTTGCTTCTCTCTGCTTCTTCGTCTTCCCCTCCTCTAACTTACTCTTTCCTTCTTCTGTCCATCTTGACTCTCTAGCTCTTCCCTCTTTTTCACCCTCACCTCTTGCTACTTAATTTCTCTATCACTCCATTTTATACCACCTTATCTCGCTCTATTTCATTAACCTCTAAATCTAGTTCCAAACGCAATAAGATATGGCTTTATAGTGCTTGTTATCAATATCTTTAGGTAATATTTGGCTAGGAGATGCCGGGCATCTTAAACTTCTGGATGCTTCCCATGCCCTTCTTTTTGACAGTTTAATCTAAATAAAATACCTTTTCATATCATAAGTGCGTAAATCATACAAAAATGGGTTATGTATTTAAAGTTTCTCGAGGAGGTGGGCCCACAATTTATTTTGCCCTGGGCCCCAAGAATCTTTAAAATGGCACTTGGATTGCAATGACGTAACCTTCCCGCACTCTTTCCACTGTCCAAGCTGACATGCTCCTGATTCAACATTCTAGTTTATATAGGAAGTTTATCGTACAGATACAACACGAGGTTAATGCCTTACATATTTCCTTTTCGACACAATAATCACATTAATAACTGATTTCCATGTATATAAAAAATTACCGTTATTCACTAAAATACACATTCATAAATTAATTTAGTTACAAAGACTCCTCCAAACATGTTTGTTGTTTACCACAAACTCTATTTGGCCCTAATGTTACCGCCCACTGCCTACAATCTGCCATGCAATCTGATAGTTTTCTCACATTCAACATACTTACCTCATTCAAAATCAAAGTAATACATGTATGAGCTTGGGTTTTAAGAATCTCAGTTTCCCATTATGGATTTCCTCACACAGTCACCCGCTTTAAAGCCACTAACCATCTCACCTGGTTTTCCATCATGTCATTTCTTACACTGCACATGTCACACCTCTTCCTTGGTTGCATTTCCATTCCAGTCACATTCTATTGCTATTAATTACTCCACCAATGGCGGGCACACCAGGGAACACAACACCAGTCTATGTGATATCACATTATCACAATATCAGGCAGAAAAGGGGTGTTGTCCTATAATTCATACCATGTGTTTTACTTTCCCTTTCCAGTTCAAATGGCTTCTAGACGCCGTCTGAATATAATCCTACAATACCATTCAACCATTCATCTGAACCATTTGCAATGGGATACTATCTAACATACATTAATGGCTTGTCCCATAATTCCTTTGAGACATACTTATTTTTGCAGCCACAAATTGTGGGCCACCCTCTGTCACCAACACCCTCTCCCATAAACACCCCTTTAAGATAGGTTACCACACACACCTTCCGCCTTTGCCTAACAAATTTCAATTATGGCCACTTTGAAAAGTAATCAACCATTACTATGACAAATGCGGCCTTTCCAGCAACCCATCTCTACAGCTCAAATAGGGATCTAGCTTCCGGGAGGGGGGTGTAGAGTTGTAAGTAGCCGGGTACAGGCGTTTTCAGTGAGGTATGATGAGGTGTCGGTCAGATTTCACCCTGGATTTTTACATGGACACAAAAAAAAACACACACATACACGCACTCTCCCTCTCCTCTTTGCCTTATTTATTTATTTGCGCCGGATTTGCGTCGTTTTTTTAACGCAAATTCGACGCAAAACGAACTCCATATTTATACTTTGGCGTTAGACGCATCTAGCGCCAAAGTTCATGGAGTTTGCGTCATTTTTTAGCGTGGACACCTACCTTGCGTTAATGATATGCAAGGTAGGCGTTCCCGTCTAAAAAATGACTCCCAGGCCTGTGCGCCTTATTTACACTCCAGTGCAAAAATGACGCACGGGAGTGGGCGGGTCAAACAAAATTACGTCTAGCTGCGTTAGCGTCATTTTTTAATGCCTGCTCAGGGCAGGCGTTAAGGGACCTGTGGGCTCGGAAGGAGCCCAGAGGTGCCCTCCCATGCCCCCAGGGACACCCCCTGCCACCCTTGCCCACCCCAGGAGGACGCCCAAGGATGGAGGGACCCACCCCTGGGACATTAAGGTAAGTGCTGGTAAGTATTTTTTTTTTTTTTTTTTTTGCGGCATAGAGGGGCCTGATTTGTGCCCCCCTACATGCCACTATGCCCAATGAACATTCCAAGGGGACAAAAGTCCCCTGGGCATGGCCATTGGCCATTGGGCAAGGGGGCAAGGGGGCATGACTCCTGTCTTTGCTAAGACAGGAGTCATGTTAATTGCGTCTGGGCGTAAAAAAAAAATGGCGCAAATCGGTTTGAGGCGATAATTTTGCCTCAGCCTGACTTGCCCCATTTTTTGACGCCCAAGCTCCATTTTCCCCTACGCCGGCGCTGCCTGGTGTGTGTCATTTTTTTTTACGCACACCCCTCCGAGGCACTGGCTAACGCCGGCTAACGTCATTGAATAAATACGGCGCCCGCATGGCTCTTCAGAATGGCGTTAGCCGGCGTTAAATTTTTTGACGCACAACTGCGTTGGCGCAGTTGTGCGTCGAAAAGTATAAATATGGCCCTAGATGTTTGTGCCAAATCAAATTTTATCAGGAGGAACTAGTAAGCAAAGAATGACAGGTGCACAACTAATGATGCAACACAAGGTGGTGTGTGCTCAACAAACCCAAAGTACTGGATATCTTTGCCTCAGCTATCCACACCAATATTCCATTTAGATTTGGCTGTGCGTGACTGTCAACCCAAATGTAATCATTCAACTCCATTACATCCACAAACATTCTGACCTTGACATTAGATTTGAGTGCCAGCAGCTGTATTACACATTTTGCTCAAAACGTTTTTAGCTTGCCCTTGAATGAATGTTTTAACATGACAGATACAATCCTCACACTTTGGACCTTAGGTCAGTCTTTATAGTTTAAGCTTATAGGCATGGTAAATCCATCAAATATCCTAGTTTATCACAATAACAACTGGAACTTCTTCCTCAAGCCCTGTCAGGAGACTCCTAGTTTGAAGCATGCAGCTCTATTACTACTAAGAATCTCAAAACAGTACTTCATAGATCGATTAGGGTTGAAATCGTGCTCTGCCAATGTCAAACTTTCACACTTCTCAGGAGAAGTTTGGTCAATTAATGGATAACACAAACTACAATCTGCTAACATGTGTACCACAACCCCTTGAATGCTTCTTTCATGATGTAAAGGTATATATGGGCAAACCCCCTTACTGTCTCCATCTCACAGCAGCTTAGGATCCCAATACTTCCCCTCTTATTCTATAAACATTCACTACTAACACTTCAGCCGCATAACTCTCCACTGACTCTCTGTCCTCATCGTATTCATGCTCTTACTAGCCTCATTGGTCACACTCTTACACACCTTCATTCAGATTTGCTTTCTGGACAATTATTCATCCCCCTATTCCATCACCGCCACATGGCCACCACTTCCACACTGGTAACATCATATACTGTAATTTGGGGCCCTCCTTCCACCACATTCTTCTGCACTTGGTTTCTTTTTTGCTTGTACATTGAAATTACACATATACAATTTATTATAGCCTTCTTTTGTTTTTTCACACAGTGTAGGAAGCTGGCTCTCTATGTGTGCAGAGAGTCCAGTGGATCCATAATTGGTTTGCAGAGGCAAAAGTAGATAGGACTAATGCTCTATTTTGTAGTAGTGTGGGTGAGCAATTAGGGTTATCAGAGGGTAGTGCTAAGCATTTTGTCTACTCAGAGAGGCAATAAATGAGACACACATTCAAAGAATAAATCTGTGACCAATTTAGAAAAATAATACTTTTGCCTATATATACTTTAAAATCAAGAACTTCGTCATAATGTAAGTAAATTTTCAAGCATACATACTTTTTAGTTTAAAAAATCGACATAGTGCAATTCTGGAGTTCTTCAATGTTAACCTATGGAGGAAAACAATGTTCAGCAAACAGACAGTTAACAACGACTTACAAGGTCAATCTCAGAGAGTAAAGGTAAGTACTGGGCATTGATCTGAACCACACCAGCTGGTCACTCCAGGCAGCACTGCGGTGGCCAGGTGCAGGGGTGCATCAAGGGATCATGTGCTCAATGGTATTCTATGGGAATTGGTCCTCGTGAAGACAGGCTACAGGCTCTGGCTAGGAAGCCAGTCGGGGGCAACAAACAGGTAGGTTGTAGACTTGGGGTGCTAGGGGACCTAGGTGTACCTTTGGTCCTTTTCTCCAGGACCCTTGGGTGATAGATGCAGGGGTTTCCTTAGGCGTCTGGTTTCTCCGTCTGGGACCACTTGCGGTCAGGGGTCCTGTGTGTTGAGGCTGTGGGCATCGTCAGGGAGTCCAGCAGGGGTGAAACCACAGTGAACTCAGGGAGCTCAGGGAGCCGGCAGACGTCGTTGGCACCAGTGACCCACCTCAGGTTGTGTTGTGGGCGACGGGTGCAGTGGTTGCTGGAGGTGTTGGGTTTTCTCTTGCCACAAGGCCGCGGGAGAGGGGACCAGTGTGCAGAGGCTGCAGGCAACTTGGGGGAGTCCAATAGGGGTGAAACCTGGGTGGACTAAGACTCTGGACAGCTGGGGAAGGTTTCTGGCACTGTTGGTTGGCTTCACCTTGGGTCGTGGACGCCAGATGCAGAGGTCAGTTCGGGTGTTGGGTCTTTGCTGTTCCAGAGGCTGCAGAGGTCTTTCTTGAGACTTTGTTGCAGAGAAGATTCACTGCTCATTGGCGTTTGAGTCTTTGTGGAAGGCAGGCAGTCCCCCTGGGTTTCTTGGAAGCTCAGCTGCAGGACAAGTCGTCTTTTTGGACAGAGTCTTTCGAGGTCAGCAGGCAGGCCAGTGGGGCGGGAACCAAGTCAGCTGCTTCTTTTCCTCTTCTGCAGGTGTGACTCCTCTATGTTCTTTTCTTCTTAGGTGGCCAGGATCTGGGTTCTAGGGTTCAGTGGTGCCACATAAATTCTCAATTTATGGGTGTTACAGGGAGTGCCAAGTGGTAGCCAATAGGCTGACCTCCTCTAGGGCGACTACACCCTTGTTATGACCACTTCTGCTGGGAAGTGGGCATGACCCTAGCCCTAGTGGCCTAATTCCTTCCAAACAAGATGGAGCAATTTAAAAAGTAGTGTCCACTTAAGCTTGTCTACCTAAGGGGTGGGACTGGCATGAAGTAGGTACACCTCCTAATCTGACTAATTTTCCCGCCTGCTCTGCTGCCAAAAATGGGGTCAGGGCAGGGGACTTGGTTATCTCTGCTTTATGGAGGTACCTGGGCTTTTGTCTCTGGTCCTCAAGAGCACTGGCTCTCACCTTGGGGGGGGGGGGGGGGGCAGACCCATGTCTAAGGTGGTTGAACTGGTTGGGACCAATCAGTCAACACACTAGTAGCTGGTAGGTTTTCAGGGGTCACCTCTAAGGTGCCCTCTGAGCACAGTTATTAATGAATCCCTCTCTGGCATTAGTGAGAGTTTGTTAATCTGAGATGTTTGATACCAGACATCCTTGTATTCACGGAAGCCATCATGTAGCTGGGAAACCCATAGAGACCTGTGTCCAGCACATGCATTTAAAATGGTTTCCCTGGTCACTTACTATGTCTGAGAAAGAAATAGCAGGGGCATATCTGCTTATGCAGATATGCCCTAACATGCAATATAATGCACCCTGTTTAAGGCTTGTAAGGCCTGCTACAGGGTTGACTTACATATATTGCATAGTGTTTAGGGGACATGGCACACAGGCTGTGTGCCATGATGTTTTTTTACCTTTGTCTGCACCAAGAGACGCAGCCTGCAATGGCACGTCAGATTGTGGATGTCGGGTGGAGAGGTCACTTCAGGTGTCTTGTCTTTGCTGTTCCGGGGGGATGCAGAGTCCTTTCTTTGGAATTTGTTGCAGAGCAGATCCGCTGCTCACGGGAGTCTGAGTGTTTGTGGAAGGCAGGCAGTCCTCCTGTGTTTCTTGGAGGCTCAGCTGCAGGACAAGTTGTCTTTTTGGTCAGAGTATGTTGAGGTCAGCAGGCAGGCCAATGGAGCTGGTACCAAGTCAGCTGCTTCTTCTTTTCCTCTTCTGCAGGTGCGACTCCTCTGTATCCTTTTCTTCTTAGGTTGTCAGGATCTGAGTTCTGGGGGTTCAGGGGTGCCACCTAAATGCTCAATTTAGGGGTGTTACAGGGAGTGCCAGGTGGTAGCCAAAGGGCTGACCACCTTCCGGGTGACTACACCCTTCTTATGACCACTTCCGCTGGGAAGTGGACATAACTCTAACCATAGTGGTCTAATTCCTTACAAACAAGATAGAGGAATTTAAAAATAAGTGTCCACTTCAGCTCATCCATCTTAGGGGCAGGACTGGCATGGAGTGGACACATCTCCTAATCTCACTAATTTTCTCACCTGTTCTGCTGCCAAATGTGGGGTCAGGATGGAGGGGGTGTTGATCATCTTCGCCATCTGGAGAGACCTGGGTCCCATTACAAAGGCGGCTAAGCATTTGAAGCTCTCTGCCCTGGAATGTCCATCCTGCCTGGGTGAGGTGCTGACACCTTCGCCCAGTGCAGGCTTTTGTCTCTGGCCCTCGAGAATCCTGGCTGTCACTTTGGGGGGGCCAGGAATGTGTCTAAGGTGGCTGAACTGGTCAGGACCCATCAGTCCGCACACTAGTAACTGGTAGGTTTTCAGGGGGCATCTCTAAGGTGCCTTCTGGGTGCAGTTATTAATAAATCCCTCACTGGCATCAGTGAGGGTTTATTAATCTCAGATGTTTAATACCAAACATCCCTATATTCAGAGAAGCCATCATGTAGCTGGGAAACTCCTAGTGACCAGTGTCCATCACATGCATTAAAAATGGCTTCCCTGATCACTAACTATGTCTGAGAATTGACAAAGACATAGCAGGGGCAAATCTGCTCATGCACACATGCCCTTACATGTAATATGAAGCACCCTGCCTTAGGGCTGTAAGGCCTTCTAGCGGGGTGACTTACATAAATTGCATGCAGTCTTTAGGGGACATGGCACACAGGCTGTGTGCCATGTTGTCTTTTCACTTTTTGTCTGCACCAAGACGCGCACCCCACAATGGCGGCCTATCATGTGCTTGATGGGCACCCTTAGGGTGGCACAATTTATGCTGCAGCCCTTAGGGACCCTCATTAGTACCCAGGGCCCTAGGTACCAGTGGTACCATTTACTACTGACTTACAGTGGGTGCTAAAGCTTTTGCTAATTGGGAAAAATGACTGTGCAGCTTTCGCGGAAAGCGATCTGTCCACGAAGGTCCTGGTTAGCAGGAACCCAGTGCACTTTTAGTCAAAATTGCACCAGAAACCAGGCAAAAAGTGTGGTGGGTAACCATGTCAAAAGAGGCACTTTCCTACACACAGGCATTCAGTTTTTTCAAGCAATTTAAAGTCTAATCTTTACATGTTGGAAAACTAGTGGTTTTGACCAAGTCAAGTATTTGACAGTCAACAACATCTCCGGTATATTCAAATTACACGTTCCACAGATTATTTTATTCTTGAATATTTTTTCCTGTAAGTTTCAAAATTTTCAGATAGCAGCCAACATGTGTAACAATGCTATATATTGTTCTCTACACTCACTAGTGATCTGTGCATTTGAAAAAAACTACTTCTCCTTTTCCTAAAAGTCTGCATGTGTTTTTAGCTTCAACATTTAGTCATCTTATTCCTCTTGAAGATCAGTTGCATCCCACTCACAGTGATTCACATAGGAATTGGAAAATGTTACACAACTATTTGTCCTTCTGACCCCACACACTATACTCAAATACCACTAATTTGGAATTAGCCACAAATATCTGACCCCCAAATATTCATATAAACTCAGATTTACTAAGGTGTTTGCACCATTGCAAATTTGGCAGAAGTATGGCAATGTAACACATTTGTATTTATTTTCCAGCGTGTATGGCATTTTGCATTGGAAAGATGCTGTTTTCTCTACACAAAAAGCACTTTGTGCTGTTTGCATCAAAGGTGCATTACTGTGGCATTACTTGGGCAGATCATTGCAAACAGCGATCGGTTTTGATTCTGAACATGATCTACTAAGGTAGACAGGACAAGCTTCGATTCAAATACTAACACCTTTTTGAAGTAGACATTAACAAGGAAAAATGTGTTAATTCCTCTTAAAACCCCACTCATTGCATTTGTTCTGAAGTTCGCAGTGCTGAAAGTGTATACTTCCAGTGCAAAAACAAACACGCGAGGCTGTGCATCACGCAAAGGAGCATAATAAGAATGTCAGCACAGGGATGACAGCAGCAGCAAGCCAATCTTACAAAATATGGATCTGAGAAATGTTTCCACTTGCACAATGCAGCACAGTAAATCTGTGCTTTTTTTCGCTGCATTGAATGAAACATTAGTAAATCTCCCTCATGGTATTTTAGTTGCTGTTAAGATGATATAAAAATTAGTCAGAATGTTGGGGTTCTCTAAAACACCATATCCGATGAAGCCCTCCATACGAACAGCTAGGAAAAACTGCTGATGTTGGACCAGGCCTACTCTACAGGGTCCCCATCCCCAAACGTTTTGCATTTTAAACTTCAATTTTTGCTGAACTCGTTTTTGTTGATCTTAGGACTCTGTGCACTTTATCAGAGCTACCAAGTGCTAAGTTGCTTGTGCTCTCTCCCTAAAACGTGGTTTGATTGGTTCACACCTGATTGGCATATTTAATTTACTTGTAGGTCCCTCGCAGTGTGGTATACCATATACCCAGGGCCTGTAAACTAAATGATACTAGTGGGCCTGCAGCCCTTTAAAAAATGCCCACGCCTGCCACTGCAGCCGGAATGCAGGGTTAAACTACCATGTCAACTTGGCATTCAAACCCCCTTGCCAAGCCTTAAACTCCCCTTAAATTACATATGAGCCACCCCTAAGATAGGCTCTAGGCAGCTGATAGGGCAGGGTGCTGTGTAAACAAAATGTTCGACATGTAGCTCTAATTTGTACATGACCTGGTAGTGAAAAACACTTAAATTCATTTTTCACTACTATGGGGCCTACCCCTCCCATAGGTTAATATTAGGGATTCCTTATTACATTTAATATGCTGTAATTTTTATTTCAGAGCTGGTGGCTATGTCATGTTTAGTGTCTTTGGAATTGTGATGAAGAGCCCTATTTAATTGTAAAGTCAGGTTATTGATCACAATGATAAAAATTACACTTTTAGAAAGTTGACATTTTTCTGCCCTTAGCACCTATGTGCCTAAAGACTGGCCTGGGTCACATGACTGAGTTAGGGTCACATGACAGTTAGACTTTGTGAATTCTTACCAGACAGTCACAAAATAGAGGGATTAGATGTACCTGGATGGGCCATCTGCTGGCAGAATCGCTGGGGGTTAGGGGGTGAGGGGAGCAGATCTCAGCACATCCCCATTTACAACTTAATAGCCTGTTCTCTGCCTTCATACAAAGGGTCTAACAACGCTGCATTCTCACTTCAGCCAGCTTGAAGCCAGGTTAAGGGAGGCAGAGAATTCCTTGTACTTCAAAGCCACTGTCTAATAGCTTCTCCCACCTTCCAGAACCAGGGCACCAGGGTATAAAAAAAGGACCTCAGACTCCCAACTCTTCAGTACACTCCTAGACCTGTGGATACTCTGCCAGGAATACGGACTGCTGTGCTGCTACAAGAACTGCCACTCTGTTGGACTGCAGCTCTACAAGAACTGCTGCCCTGCTGTGCTGACCTGCTGCCTTCTTGCTGCGGAAGAATAACTGGACTAGCAAACTCATGTTGAACCCAGGTCCCCAGAGTGACTCAAAGGTCTAGCCTGCTAGCCTCCTGGTCTGAGCTTCTGGGATGTAAAAGGGTCCCCAACAGCTCCTGGACGCAGCTTCAGTGAGTTTCTGACCCCCAAGTGGTGCCTTTCTGGTCCTGGACCCTTGTTGTGGCTCACAGGCTCTTTAAATGAAGCAAAAAGGCACGGTCACACCAGAACTGTGCCAATCGCATTGAAATTCCCTGCAAGCTGCCAGCAGCTTGTCTCTTCACTCAGCAAGTATTGATTGCCTGCAGAGGACTGCCAATAGGAAGCTCCAGCCCATCAGTGATGCCTGACCTGCTCTTATTCCCATGCTGACCACCATCCACGATGTTCTCCTTGATCTCTGTGATCATCTCCAGTGTGAATGGCACCCTTGCCACAAAACTTAAGAAGGTAAAACTTCAGCTGGACCATTCTGGGACTGTATTTGACTGTATCTGACTTGCTCCCATTGCGGTTGGCATGAATTTTTTACTTTGACGGGTCTTGTATGACCAGATAGTGTGGGTTGGCGCTTTCTGCCTTTAGGCACTATTTTACAGTTTATTCTCTAAAAATTCATAACTCCTGTTCTACTGATTGGATTTTATTTTTCTTGCCTGGTTGTAGTTATTAAATTAAGCTCTAACCTGGTGTGTGATCTTTTTGTGTGGTGTTTCCACTGTTTTACTGCTTGAAGTGTTGCATAAATACTTTACACGCTGCCTCTATGTTAAGCCTTACTGATCCTTGCCAAGCTACCAGATGTGTGAGCACAAGTTAATTTGAGGTTTGCTTGTGCCTTATCTTGACTAGGACTATGGTTGCTGTTTAACCATGGATCACACCCAAGCAAACTATTAACCCAATTTCTAACAGCCGATAACCTCACAAACTGCCTCAGGGATTAATGTTATGCCTCACCATGGCTCAATGAAATAGTCTCAGGCCAATAGAGGTGAATGATGCAATCTTTCCACTGATGATGGGCGTTGTCATGGTTGAACAGGGACAGCTCCTCCGCTACGGTGGAGGAGCATCACCCCCCCCCCGCCCTCACTGACACGCCCCCACCCCGCCGCCAGCAGCAGCAACTGCTAAACTTCTATAGTAAAAACATAATGAACGCCAGTTATTATGTTTTTACTATAAAAGGGGCAGGGCCACGGGCGTGACAGGGACAGGGGAGTGCACAGCACCCCCCCTCAGTGCTCCTGTATGCTTGGCCAGCTGTCTCGGGCCAGCCAAACACACATGCGCACTAGGCTCTCTGCAACCCGGCACAGCGTTGCTGGGTTGGAGAGAGCAGGCAGAGGCTATCACTCCGCCTTGGAGAGCGCTGGCTGGGTGCTCCATCCAATCCTATTGCTGCTTTCATGCTACTGGGAGCATGAAAGCAGCTTTAGGATTGGACGCAGGGCTGACTGGCAGCCTGTGCCTGCAATACAAGATGGAGCAGAGTGGATGGGAACGGCGCAGAAAAAGGTTTTTTTTTTTAATTATCATTAATATTTTGGGGGTTTCCTCCCCCGCCATGCGTCACGCTGCCCTGCCCCTTTTCCCTCTTGCAAGCCACACCTCTGGCTGAGCTATATTCATCCAGGAAAATTAGCCAACTTCCACAGAGGTATATTTTTACATGGTGATGTGATATTGATGCTGAATGGGAGCTTTGTGCTGTCTGTAGCACACCCCGCTCACTAGTTTAACATATAGCATGGACTTGGCAATATATTAAAGTAACCTAAGCTGTGCAAATGAAGTCTTTGCGCTAATATTGGAGCTTGGGTGGAAAGGAAGCTGTATCCCAGTGTCAAAAGAATATATCGACGTGCAACCGAGTCAGGGACAAGATTACAATTATATATTTTTTACAGGACTGAACAACAAAAGTGTGGTAAGAGTACAGGGTCTTTGATAGGTCCCCTATTTGATATTTTGGAGTTCAAATGGGGCTTGCTGATCTGGGTCATTAGTGTTTATTGGATAAAGGTTTTCTGAGGGTATTCGAGTGATAAAAAGTTATCAAATAACATAACAATGTAATAATTAATTAATTCGTTTTGTGAATGTTTAATTGGTTCATTAGTTAAATGTCATATGTGGATAGAAGATTTTAAAAAATCAAATAAAATACATTCCAAGACTAAGTTGGACATTAGTGTTTAAATCGGATTAGTTTAATCCACAACACTGGTGTATAGGGGACACAAGTGCAAACAATTTTCATGAAGCATATAAAGGCACAGTTTCCCCATTTGTGGCATGCAACAGTGCTTCCAGGCCCTTTGTTCTGTTCAGGAGTGTTCTGCAGTACTTAATTTGTGAAAGTGCAGGGGGCACATTTTATTAAGAACCCTGCCGGTACCGCTGCCCAACTTCAAGGTTGCTAAATACCAAGGTTGTCTTGTCTTTAGTTCACCCCATGCCTCTTTCACCCACCAGTAAACTCTTCCTGTCCCTATATTCCACTTTCTCTCGTAGGCTCCTTTTAATCCCTGCTTTCTCCCTTTGCAACTGTTTTCAATCTTTCTCTTCCTGCTTTTTTCCCCTTTGCTGTTTTTTTTCCTTTCTTGTTCTGGGTCAAGGTCTGATGAGAAATAATTTCCGTCCCCAAAAAAGAGGGTATAACACATGGTAACACAATTACCTACTAAACAGAGGGGTATAATGCAGGGTAACACAGTTACCTGCCAAACAGAGCGGTATAATTCATGGTAACACAGTTAGTTTCCAAACAGAGGGCCAGATTTACAAGAAAGTGGCGCATCAGTACTGATGCGCCACTATTCTTGCGTCGCCATTGCCCTACCTAATGACACCATGTGTGTGCCATATGTATGATACGGCGCACCAATGTGGTCGTTAGAACAATGGCGTCAAAATGTTTGACGCTAGAGTGGCGCTGTTCTGCACTAGCGTTAAAATTTTTGACCCTAGTGTAGCAGAGTGCAAGGATGCCCAGGCATGTCATTACAGTAACTTTCCAAACAAAGGGGTATCATGCAAGGTAATAAAGATACCTACCAAACAAAGGGGGTTCACGCATGGTAACACTGTTACCTACCAGAGGGATATAAGGCATAGTAACATAGTTATCTACCAAACAGAGGTGTATAACGCATGGTGACACAGTTACCCACCAAACAGAGGGCCAGATTTACAGGAAGGTGGCGCATCAGTGCTGATTCGACACTATTCTTGCATCGCCCTTGCCCCACCTAACGAAACCATGTGTGTGCCGTATTTATGATACGGTGCACCAATGCGGTCGTTAGAACAATGGCGTCAAAATGTTTGACGCTAGAGTGGCGCTTTGCTGCACTAGTGTTAAAAATTGTGACCCTAGTGTAGCGGAGTGCAAGGATGCCCATTGATTTCAATGGGTGCGTCATTTTAACTGCTGCTCTGAGTAGGCGTTAAAAATGACGCCAAAAATGGTGCATTGAAAACTTGTAGATTTCACAGCACCATATTTGTGGGCTTCCTAACACCGGAATGCCCCCACTTGCATACATTATGCCTGAGGCAGGCATAATGTGACGCAAGTGAGCTTAAAGTGGCAAAATGCATGCATTGCGCCCCTTTGTAAATATGGCGTGGTGAAAATTGCCTTCTTGAGCCACATTAGTGTCAAATAAAATTACACTAATGTGGCGCAAGGAGACGCTAGGGCCTTGTAAATCTGGTCCCCAAAGTTGTATAACGCATGGTAACAGTTACTCACTACACGCTTTTGAACATTTTTTACATGGAGCAGTTTTCCTGTGATGAACACTTACCGTGATCACTGATGTGGCAACACCACACCAAACTTTCTGTTTTTACTACAAAATCTTTCAAGGCGTAGAAAAAAGGAAAATATTTTGAAATTTGTGCATGTCTCAAACGAGTCCTCCCGGGGTATATACGCGACAAGTGTACCATAGGTGGTTTTACCCCTTATTTGCACAAAAGCTGGACGAGATGGCCTAATGTGTCCACACTCAACTTAATTTCAATAATTTTATTAATTTACAAAAACGTGTTACAGCGTGGAACAGTAATCACTAAGCCAGAAGAAGCGTCAGAGCGGGGCTGCGGGTGAGACCAGAGGTAGGTGAGGGGATAATATTAATCTGAGTATTGAGTACATGAGTGGGGTCATATAATAAAAGAAGGATCCAGTCAAGACTACTGGAATAATGCATGACGGGAAGATCAAATTATGAGGAAGGGTTGTATAAATTATTAAGCAAGAAAATGCAAATTATGCAGCACAATGAAGCACATTTTGTGATAGTATTTCTTCATTGACATCTGTACACCTATTAACACTGTTTGGGTAAATCATTAGTAATGGTGATATACACCCAAATATAATAAAAGGCAACTGATAGGTGAACAGACACTCCATTTTTTAAACAAATTTGACCCAATTGACCTACGTTTTCTTTGTTAAAATCTGCAAATCATGCAGCAGATGAAATTATGTGGCAAATTTGGCAAATGCACAAGTATGCATAAACCACAGCGGCTACAGAATAGCATAATAGTCCTACTCAGTGTGTTATGGAGGGATAGTAGTGACTAAGGAGAGGTGAGTACAGTAATTAGAAAATTGATATGCTTTGATTTGGAATTGCAGGGGGTAGTATGCTGGTCCACAGCTGTAGGTGGTGCTCAGAGTTCCTTTTTAGGTCTCCTCTAGAGACAGCTTTAGGCGTGTATTTGTGAAGGCCTATTGTCAAGGATACTTCATAGCTAGTCCAGCTCCTTGCTCGTGATTAGATTACTTTCTTCTCTACCTCAGTTCCCTGCTCTTTATTCAATGGCATTCCTCTGAGTCCTCCCCATTCGTGTGATTTTTCCCACCTCTAGTGCATTTCGTCTTTACATTTCCAATTTGATAAATTGTATGCTTCCGCTGTTCTAACGTGAGGGGATTCATTTTAACGGTCTTTCAGCATCACTTTCCTCACAGTCTCTCCCATCTGCTCAATTGCTTGACCCGTCCCCTGTTCATCCATTTTTACCCAACTCCTTCTTCATATGCTCAGCTTCATATCATTTTTTTTCTTTTTACCTTCTTTTTGCACTTGGTTGTGGGAAGGTCGGGCAGCCGCACACTGCTGGCGAGGTGCCTGCATCCCTGTCCATTGATCCCACCTTCTCTTCCCACGACTTTTTTTTTGTTTTTTTAAATTATTATTATTTTTTAATGGGACTGACAGATACACAATGTGGGATGGGGTCGCTTCGTTCCTCTTGTGTTGATGTGTTTTATTTGTTTTTCATTTAACATTTGAAAATGCCCGTCAGCCATCTTGGAACGGTAAATTAAAATGTCCTGCCTTTTGATACATGTCAGGATGCACACCTTCGGTCACCTTGGAATGCTTTTTCCTCATGATGACAAAAAGCATTCCACGAGGGCCGCGGGTGCATCACGACCTACGTGTGCACATGTTTTGTAATACATGGCCATTTTAGATTTTGTTATTAAAAAATGACTAAGGAAACAAGCATTGTCAAACCCAATAGCCTGGAAATCGTTTTTTAAAGATAAAAAATATTGACTGTTGATTTTCGCTTACTATATAGACAGTTCCTCGTTTCTTCTTTGATTCATTGATTCTTGCCTCTTTTGGTGGCAGGTAGTATAGGTCTGTTATAGAACCCATGTATGTTTTATGGGACGCTAGAAATTAGTCATTATCTGCTATCTTATTTTCAAGCCCGTGGAAGTGGCAGAAAAGCTTCAACTGGAGTTGCCCATGTTTCTATGAAGGAAAAAAAGGGGCTGCGGCAGGGCACAGCTTGAATGACTTAACTGTAACGTGAACCCGACCCTTCCAAGCATTACGTCTGTCGCACATCTGCTTTGATCTACGTTTTGGGACATTTATGGAACCGGAAGTTTTGTAGGAAGTTGCAGGAGAGCTGCTCAAGAGATGAAAAAACAGGCTTTGAAGGAAGTCTAATTATAGTGAGGGTGCGGGTTCCTGCTGCCCACTGATGACGCACCCGCCTGGTGTTGGATGAGTGGAGTGTGAGGCTCTATTTTGAGACAATAAAGGCCCTTGCCGAACGACTTGTGATGTTTCAATGTGTGGTTGGAGAGTGTCATTGGAGGTGTCTTCACAGGGACTGCAAAGTGCTGCACCACTTCACTGAACCATATCACTGGATAGTTGAGTTCTTCGAAGAACATCGGACCTGGTATACTAAGGTCGGAAAGGGACGTGTTACTGCGTTGCCGTTTAAATTACTTTGCAAAACATTAATATTTTACTGAGAAGACAAAAGCAGTGGAAACCTATTGACAAGGGACTCCTTCCTCTACATGAAAATTGACTTTTTTTTTTCAAGAGTAGCATTGGTATGAGTGCTTACTCTTAAAAAAATGTTTGTAAAACTTTTCATGTTTTTAAAAGTCATCCTATTTTTCTTTAGGAAAAATGGGCTGCATTAAAAAAACAAACTCTGCTTTATTTAAAAGCAATCACGGACATAGTGGTTGGCTGCCTGCACAAGGCCACCATCACAGTGATGGCAGCGAATCGTAGTGGATCAGAATATGCAACATACCACTTTGATATCGATGAGGTAGGTTAAACTGCAACCCACTATGATATGGTATTTTCAGACCAACATGTTATTACATAGGTTGGTTAACAAAATGCCACAGAAGTTGCAAAAATAATGGTCGTAAATTGTGACTAGTATTTTGCGACCAGAGCGATGCTCAGGACATGTACAAAGAAGAGTCTTGAAGCTGGTAGTTTTACAGGTGTATTAAAATCAATGTTTTGGGTCATGAGAGAAGAAATGTTGAAAATCTCTCTGACGGAGTGTTTTCTTTTAACCGCTAGCCCATAATCCAACTCTACATCTTAGAAATCACATGCCATGATCAGTCGTTGTGGGCAAAACATGGGAAAAATAGTTAGCTATTATGTTCATTACTTTAAAAGGCAAGCATTGGCAAAGCCAATAGGGCTCATCTTTCGGCCTTGCCAATGTAGACCTACTGACTTTGCTGGTGCTGTTTGCCAATGCTATTTATAAATAGCAATAAGAAATTAAAAATCCTTTGCAGCTTCTATAAGTGCATGCATACCTATGCATCATGCTACTACAGCAGCAACAGTCCCAGCATCACCACATCTGAGTACAGGTGTCACCAGACATTTAGGATGATTCAACAACCATTTTGTTTTACCATTCCAACATGAAGCTGTAAAAGAAAACAAGCATTTGCAATGCAGTGGGCCTCGCATTACGTCGAGCTAGTGCTATTAACGTTGTAAACTCCTAACTGGACTTTTCTTGCCACATTAAATGAAAAAAAAAAAATGAGCACAGTCGCGCTGTGTAAAACACATTGGGATCGCGCCGCGAAATAAAGAGAAAAAGTAGTCCAGAAACCATACGGAAATCATGGAGCCTCGTATGTTTCCAGTAGATTACCGGTGCTCTCGAGGAGGGCTAAACACCGGAAAAGGCATGCCGTATGCATCCCTTTCACGAATGAAAACAAGCGGATTTTAAAAGGCAAGCCCAAGAAGCAATGAAAGTGACTGACGTAACATGGGCATGCTTAAAATCCCCGTGAAGAGAGATTAGAAGAGGGACGGAGCACTTTGCGCTCGCCCCTAAAAATAAGAAGCGCAAAGTACATTTTCATTTTACAAAGAACAGTAGCACATTGCAGCTGATTGACCTCCAAATCAAAACTATGAAAAACAATAACGAGCTGGAAGGGAGGAAAAATGGTGTTGCTGATAGGGTGTTAGGTGAGGGTTAGGTGAGGGGAGACAAGCGGCTGTTGCGGGAGCAGTGGGGTGCAATGGAAGAGCGAGGTTGGTGGACAAAAATGACTAAAAAAAGAGGCAAACCAAGGTGCTAAAAACCCCAAATCATCCTAATTATCATGAGGTAAATTTGACATGTTGAGAACTATCTAGAATAGGAAAATCTCATTTCAGGCAAAGGAGTTGATCACGTCTTAGATGAACCACATTCAAAATGGAAGGAGAGCTATAAGATTAGCTTTGGGACTTCAGCAGAAGTCCCAAACAGAGAAAGAATAATAAATGATGGAAAATATGAGAACAACGTTTGAGGCCATTTTATATGTTCAGAAGAAAATCACTGGCCAGAGAAGCTAGCCAAGTTAAACAGACTCCAGATTATCCTGTGACACAAGTGAAAGTGCAGAACATGCTCAGGCCATGAGCCCTTTCATACTTGTTCCATAAACAAAACAGGCATAGCTGCAGTCCTCTCCTGAAAAATAATATGCTGCCTGATGAATTGTCCTGTTGTTCAATACACATTACTGCTAAGTAAGGGCTGTGCTCTTTCAGTGTGGCGGGATTGACTATCACTCACCAGATACAATGAGAACCGCTACCAGTACTTCAATGCCCCCCAATGTCTATCACTGGCAGGCATGTTGCCCCATGAGGAGAATGCTGCAGCAGGGATGATGCAGGGTCGTGTGCTGACACAAGAGAGGGAAGGGCAGAGTGAGGGAGTCAGCACAAACAAGAAAATGAAAGTCAAGCCAAGGGTCTTTCAGAAACAAATCAACAGCAGGCACGGAGAGAGAGGAAAGACCAGGAAGCTGAGTGGAAACAGTGGTACAAGATAGTTTCGGTGGAGAGTACCACAACACAAGAGGTGGGAAGCCTATTTTGATTCTATAAATGAGAAAACAAAAAAAATGGTTATTCCTTGGTGTCCCCGTGTATGCATGTTTCAACTTGAACATTGTTTTACAGTGGGATACTGCTGACAGTAAAAAAAAACCTAACAAAGCCATTAGGTCTGTTGTTGTCTGCCAACATTTTCACTTTGTCAGGTTTTGTTTACTCGTGTTATACATACGTTTATAGTTGGTGGAGCTAGTGGCCCTTGGCAATATAAAAAAAGTCTAAAAGCAAAATATCTTTTAGTCTCAAAAAGCACATTTTGCCATAGTAATCCAGTGCACGGCCATGATCTACTCTGTGTGTGAATGTGCTCCTTGTGATACTGCAGAACGCCATCACTCACAATGAAGTTAGCCAGTGGCTGAAAGTGGCTAACCCATTGCTCCTCCTGTGTGTTGAGGAGGGCTGATGAATAATGTGACACTACAACACACCAATGGATGTAAAAAGCTGTCTAAAAGCCCCCATATGTAAGTACATTATATGTATATCGTTTTGGTGAAATCTAAAAGTCTTGGCTAACACCAGACCAAAGAGGCAGCAATGGTAAACATATTGTATACACATGCATGACGAGTGTGAACTGATTCACTGAAGCGGGCAGCACCAGATATGAAAAGTTCAGTCCCCCTGATTCAAAATAATAGTACATAAAATTCAAACTGAATGTGCAAAAACTTAATTAGGAAATCTTAAATGTAAAACTTCCCTAAACTGCACAGTTCTTTCTTCCTTTGGGGAATGGTAGCCAAAGGGGAAATAAACAGCTAGACTAAAATGATCCATTGTTCATAAAGAATGACACTAGCACAAAGGGTCATAATTGTGTTAGTATGTACACCTATTACTCCCTAGTAATGTTTTCCCAGGCATAGTTAGGGAGTTCAGATTGATTTCTTTTTAACTGCAGGGACTGTGTGCAGTATGTATTAGTGTTGGATTCCCAATATCAGGCAGTGGGCTGATTGTGGGAATACAGGAACAGTACTGTGTCCTGGGAGTTTGGTTGAAAGAAGGGATACACAAGGAGAATATATGAAAAAACTAAAGAGGAGATGAGTTATAGGTTAATAACTCCCCACCTCTCACTTCCGGGATAGTTAAGGATGCCACATTGGTCTTGAGACAAAGGTCCTGATTATGACTCTGGCAGATGAGGTACTCCGTCACAAACGTAACGGATATCCCATCTGCCGTATTACAAGATCCACTATAGCCTATGGAACTTGTAAACTGGGGGCGAGATAGCCATCATGTTTGTGACGGAGTATCCCATCCGCCAAGGTCGTAATCAGGCCCAAAGTCTTGTGACTGCAAATTTTTGGCTTCATGGACTCCATGCTTAAGTGAAACCCATCATATATTTTCTGACAGGAGCAAGGGAAAGTGTGAGAGTATTAGGACAAATTCCAGGTACTATTGAAAATAAAGTAAGGGTGCATATTCAGAAAATAATGGTATCCATGAAGCTGAGCCCTTTAAGGATATGAAGTTAAAAAGAAGTTAAACAGAGAAATGTCAAAAAAGTATTTATTATCAGCTTTTAGGAATAGGACCAATGCTTTAGTTCTCCGTCTTCAACCAATGAAAAATCAAAAAACTGGAGAAAGTCTAGGAAGAGCCCAGGAGCAGATTTCTAAGTACTTACGGACATTTATTTGATATGTCAGGACAGACTATTCTTAGATCGGAGTGGACATACCAGTCTTAAAAATAAAAGGACAAATCAATCAAATAAAAAATGTGTGCTCTACTCTAGGTAAAAGCACATACACCTTTGTGCAACCAAATTCCAGTCCAGTTTTGAACTATCTGAGATGAGGCACCTGATGACTAGGTCTTGGTGAAAGGTAAATTACTCTGGAAAAATCATGTCCTTTTGGTAGTATATTACTTGATCTTTTTTATTCACGTTATATTGATATTTTCAGTTCTAATCTCTTTGTTCCTGTCCTGGTGAATGCTTAGAAGCAGTACAAAGCACAGAAACGTGTTGACATATACTGACACTCAGGGGTTCATAATCAATGCTCTTTTGGTTTTAGATTATGGTAAGGTTCTCAATAAAACGTATAAATCCACCCTCTTACAATATTAATTTGGGGTTCCTAAAGGAGACACAGGATAGGTGTAACTAGTCACTTGTGTAACACTTTACACAAACATATCGATATTGTATATAGATTTGAGCAGCAGAGATTCAGGTAACATACAGGAACAACACAAAACATCCCTCTCTAACTTCTACACCTTTTGACAGACATTCTATCACACACCATTACCTGCCGTTAAAATTAGATTTTTTTACTCAGGAGCGAAGCCTAACATGAAGCATGCCACTACATACCGGTGATGGGTTGACATCCTTTTAAAACCAATATTTTCATCACTTAGCGACAAGGCTTAGTGAACTGAAAGTGGGACACCCAGATAGATCTTAGATATCATTGTAGTTAGAGGGAATAGTATTTCCTGGCCTTCACATTCCATGCCGCCACCATGTGCACTATATTTATTGCCCACTCATGACAGCACTTATTTCCACTACACTGTACCATGATCCACATCACACCATGCTAATCCCAGCTCCATGGTCAATGGACTCATGTGCCACACATGAATCCCATAGTACTTGCAACATCTATCTCCTTGGTAAGGTCTGACCCCCTACAAATAAGGCTTAGCTCCAGAGAGGTTCTCCTGCAATAGTCACAACTAATTTTGTGAAGACACACTAAGTGATACACATACATATCTAGCTACTTACTTTTAAAGATGTTACACATATCTCTCCTAAAAAGAAACAGAGAAAGAATACAACTTACAGACTTGAAGATTTTTGGAGGCCTGCCAGGACTATTGTGAAATCAGGGGTTCCAAGTTGGATGGATGCTCATGCTAGATCCACAGCAAATGTCTAAACTACTCAGGCTTTTGCACATGAAAAGTACACAAGAGGCCTCAAGCTATTCAAACTATTCAAACAGGGTCCAAAACATCATGTATTTTAGAACAGAACTTATTTAGAGTTGCTGATTTGCAGTATTACATTTGGCCACACAATATCTTCTTTTTGTAAATACAGGACTGCAGTGGTAGATATGGAAAAGGTTGCTGCAAAAACCAAGGGGCAGATTTACTAACACTTTGCACTGACTTTGCATTACAAAAGTGGTGCAAACATGGCAGAAAGTGTTTGATTGGGAGTTACTTTTAAAAGCAAATCCTGATTTGCGTTGGAAAGTAACCAAAAGTAACACACCTCCATGAATGGTACAATAGTCCCCATGCAACCAGCCAGAGGTGTTGATGCAAATCCCTATCTGCTACCATTGGTAGAAAGGAATTTGCACCAAATATTTACACCTCCTCAAGGCAGACGTAGAGCTTGAAAAAGGAAATATTTTCTCAAAACTTTTCCAACTTTGCAAGTGTGCTGCACTGAAGTGTTAGGGTGTGTGAGTTGGCGTAAGGCAGCCAAAAGTGTCCCAGCGCACATGGAGTGCCATTTCTTAGTAGCTATGACAGTGTTCTGCTCTCTTCCTCTCACAATACAGCACAGCAGCTTTGATTGCTGTGTCACATGAAAACTTGGTAAATTTGGCTCCAAATGCAGAAGCAACAAAGGCCGAAATGTACTAGTATTTATGGCAGGCACTCATGTGACACTAAGTGGCACTTCACGATGTAAAGCAGCACAAACAGCAGAATCAATCAACTTTCTGTAATATATTTGATGCTGAAATGTACACGTGAGATGGCTTTGCGTCACGGCTGGAACAATTCAAACACCAATAGGTTTTCACGCACAGCCAGATCTACTATAAAACAAAATTACTTGGCTTGTGTGAAATCATTTTGGCAAATAAAATTAAGTGCAAACAAGGGGCAAGCGAAATACCTTGGGACAGTTCTGCTGCAAGGTATGTTTATTACTA